>NC_132914.1:112801447-113426447 GCF_047675955.1 Chlorocebus sabaeus | reverse complement strand
GTGTGGATAAGGTGCTATTAAAGAAATCTAAATTAAACTGCTGACTTGTACATTTTTCTGATTCCAAATTGATATTTTTTTTGAAAATGCTATACAGAAGCAGCAACCTGGAATATTAAAAGTATGTTGCCTAAAGTACATTGTATATAATAGTTATTTCTGAAGGAGATCTAATCCCTTGTTCAAAATAAAGCATATTTTTTATAAGAACGCTTTATGGTTTAATCATAGCTTGCATTTTTTTCTTTTGGCCTGCAGGTTTTTTTTCTTTTTTTCTTTTAAGCAGAGAAAAGTATTTATAAAGAATTTACCTAAATACTCTCATTACTTAGATTGAAATAAGAAATTAAAGTTCTGTACCATGGTAATAACACCCAGTTTCCATTACCTTGAGGTGTTCATTATGGCTTACCAAAAGTTGATTGTGCAGTCAATCAGACACCTTAAGATTTCTGCTAGTCTTTTACTTAATTTTCTGATTTTTTATTGCATGGAATCAAATTTCCTAAATTAATTTTTCAACATCCATTCCCTTTTCCTAACGTGTGAAAAATGCCCTTGTGTATATACGATATGGGTGATTGTATGTGTTTCTTATTCTAACCGTGAGATTTGTAGCTGCTGCATTAAGTGCATGCCTGGCTCTGCCTGTCTGACGCAAAACTATTCTCTTATGCTGTCCATCATATTTCTGGGTGACTTTTCATATATTCACTCAGTTAATCGTTCAAAGTGTGTTAAATCTGCCTTTTTGAAAAGTGTAACGGGGCATCCTGTGGTATGTGAACTCATTCTTGCGAGAAGACCTGGTTTCTGGATGTTAAGTATGTATTTTTCTCTATTGAGTTAATACGGAGAAAGTGATTTTGTGCCGTTTAACTAGACTTAAGTATGTGTTCTTTGATATGAGGGAGTGATCTCTAATTCTTAGATATGTATCCTCCACTTTCATGTCTTATTTGCTTAGAATCTTCCTGACTATGGATAATTGGGTGATAATCTCAAATTCTTGCTGGATTGAGACACTCGTACACCCGTTAGTCCATAATTCCTATTGAAGACCATTAATTCTATATTTGAAGCTTTTAAGGTAATCTATTGTTGACCTAATTTCTTTTTGTCTTAAGCGTTTTTTTTTTTTTTTCCCCCCAGAAAGGGAAGACAGTTGCAAATGTAGAAACTTCGAAATCTGTTTTTTTTTTGAGCTAGAATAGGGTGGACTATAAAAGGCAAACTAGGAAAAGGGAATGGTTTCTCTAAAATACACAAGGTATTTTTTTGTACAAGTTCATTGTGATTTTATAATTTATGTTTAAAGCATTTTTTTCCTATGATGGTTCATTTTCTTTCCTTTTATTTTTTATTTTTTCGAGATGGAGTTTCTCCTTGTTGCTCAGGCTGGAGTGCAAAGGCGCGATCTCAGTTTACTGCAACCTCTGCCTCCCAGGTTCAAGCGATTCTCCTGCCTCAGCCTCCCGAATACCTGGGACTATAGGCATGTGCTACCACGCCCGGCTAATTTTGTATTTTTAGTAGAGACGGGATTTCTCCATGTTGGTCAGGCTGGTCTTGAACTCCCGACCTCAGGTGATCCACCTGCTTTAGCCTCCCAAAGTGCTGGGTTTACAGGCATGAGTCACTGCACCCAGCCGTCATTTTCTGTAATGGAAATATTTACAGTTTGTTAATGTATGTTTTTGGTTTAGCATTTTGTTGTTAGTAGCACATGGTGTTACAGTATTTATATATTTTTAATAGCAATAATTGCCACCCGGTAATAGTTGCCATATTAACCTCCAATTGCTAGTAAATATTTTTAAGTACATAATAGACAGCAATTTAAGGCATAGTGTAGCAGTTTACTGGACCGTTTTAAAGAGCCATTTGTACGTGTGATGAGTTCATAATTTTAAAGAGACAATAATGTACCTTAGGCCTGTATGCTACAAATATTTTGCTGTGGATGTTGCTTGAAGTGCTCATTGGGAAGAAGGTAGGGCCTATTCTTTGTGAGAAGAATGGGCAGGGGGGTGCGTTTAGGATAGTATGTATTTATTGAGTTTATGACAGGTGCTTATATAGCTTATCATTTGCTTTTTTTTGTTTTGTTTTGGTTTTTTTTTTGAGACCAGAGTCCCACTCTCACCCAGGCTGGAGTGCAGTGGCGCAGTCTTGGCTCACTGCATACTTCGACTCCCTGGCTCAAGCGATTCTCTTGCCTCGGCCTCCCCAGCAGCTGGGATTACAGGCGCCTGCCACCATGCCCATCTAATTTATTTGTGTTTTTAGTAGAAATGGGGTTTCGCCATGTTGGTCGGACTGGTCTGGAACTCCTGACCTCAGGCGATCCACCCTCCTCGGCCTCCCAAAGTGCTGGGATTACAGGCGTGATGAGCCTAGCTTATCATTTTCTTTGGAATGTTCTGGTTATTAATGAGCATATTAGGTATTTATTTGGGGAAAAAACCTACCTCTTAAGACATTCCTTTAAATAACATTAAGTTTTGGTTGTATATTATATTAATTTATTATGGAGAGATTGATCTTTTTTGTTCACTGACTACTTTAGCTGGTTTTTTGTTTTTTTTTTTTTTTTTTTCGAGATGGAGTCTCGCTGTGTAGCCCAGGCTGGAGTGCAGTGGTGCAATCTCGGCTCACTGCAACCTCCACCTCCGGGTCCCAGATCAAGCAATTCTCCTGCCTCAGCCTCCTGAGTAGCTGGGATTACAGGCATGCGCCACCATGCCCAGCTGAGTTTTGTATTTTTAGTAGAGACGGGGTTTCACCATGTTGGCCAGGTTGGTCTTGAACTCCTGACCTCGTGATCCGCCTGTCTCGGCTTCCCAAAGTGCTGGGATTATAGGCATGAGCCAGTGCGCGTGGCCAGCCTGGTTTTAAATTGTATTCTTTAAACACTTTCAGATATCTCTTCCACTCGAGTTTAATAAAGAAGATGCGCTCTCTCACCAGTTTGTACTAGTGCTGTAAATTGTGGTAACTAAGCTAAGTTTGTTCTATAATTATTTTTGCCTAATAATTTAAAATTGAGATGAAACTCTTATCTCAGTGTAAATATGTAAATAGTAAAGAGAAACTGTTAAAGACAACAGAAAAATTGTTTATTTTTTATGAACAGTTATTTCAGCTGTTTCTCAAAACTTTGAATCAAAGATAGATTTTTCTTTGAAACATTTGACTTATTTTTGATTGAAGAAAATAACAATAATAGTGTTCCCCTCCTTTAAGCTAGTAGTAGGAGTACTGAAAGTTTATTTCATTTTATTTCACAGGACCTAACCAGTGAGTGAGATCAGACAAACTTTATGAGAATTAGTTGTATGGTTGAGTATTAGGTATTACTATTATTGTTGAACTGCGCATTGCAACTGTAGAAATGAAGAAAAATATATATGCAGCGTTGTTATTAGTGACATTTATTTCCGATGTATTGTGTGCAAATCTGCTTTACAAACTGTTGTGTGATGTTGGCCACCAGAATTTGTTTTGTCATAACATTTCTTTTTTATTTTTATTTTTATTTTTTTTGAGACGAAGTCTTGCTCTGTCACCCAGGCTGGAGTGCGGTGGCGCGGTGTCGGCTAACTGCAAGCTCCGCCTCCCGGGTTCATACCATTCTCCTGCCTCAGCATCCCCAGTAGCTGGGACTACAGGCGCCTGCCACCATGCCCTGCTAATTTTTTTCTATTTTTAGTGGAGATGGGGTTTCACCGTGTTAGCCAGAATGGTCTCCATTTCCTGACCTCGTGATCCGCCCACCTCGGCCTCCCAAAGTACTGGGCTTACAGGCGTGACCCACCGCACCTGGCCTGTCATAAAATTTCGATTTTAAGAAATTACGTTTAATGTATTTCGAAGTGAGGTAGTTAGGTAGCCTAAAAAGGTGTCTGTATAGTATGGTAGCGTGTGCGTGCGCACACACAACACGTACTTGTTTCATAGGACTCGCTTAGAGTTTCAGAATTAGCGAATCAGTATTTGTATGTGTTCTTGGAATTTAGGACATTTTCCCCTCTCCTGAGTCATTTAACTTCTTTCTGAGCTTGTTCAGCTATCCCTGCCTGCCTGCCTGCCTGCCTGCCTCCCTCCCTCCCTCCCTTCCTTCCTTTCTTCCCTCCCTCCCTCCCTCTCTCCCTCTCTTCCTCCCTCCCTCCCTCCCTCTCTTCCTCCCTCCCTCCCTCCCTCTCTTCCTCCCTGCCTCCCTCCCTCCCTCTCCTCCTCCCTCCCTCTCCTCCTCCTCCTTTCTTTTCTTTATTTTCAAAACGGAGTCTCGCTGTGTTTCTGGGCTGGAGTACAGTAGTGTGAAGTTGCCTCACTGCAACCTCTGCCTCCCGGGTTCAAGCGTTTTTCCTGCCTCAGCTTCCCGAGTAGCTGGGACTACAGGCTCGCGCCACTTATATGCCCAGCTAGTTTTTGTATTTTTTAGAAGACACGGGATTTCACCATGTTGGCCAGCATGGTCTGTATCTTTTGACCTTGTGATCCGCCCGCCTCGGCCTCCTGAAGTGCTGGGATTACAGGCGCGAGCCACCTTGCCTGGCTGATAATTTTCTTTTATAGTATATGCTTTCATTGTTTATTTGAAAGATTTAAAGGTGTTAGCTTTGTTCTGTTGGGGGAATTCACTTCGTTACATAGGGGAGATGATATTTCATTAATCTTAGTAAATATTAACATAAACGAGGAATTCTGAATTCAGACTTATTTGCACGAATGAAATATGTATGCCTATCCAATTTTTAAGTATGAAGTCACTTATATGTACATCAGCGTTTTCTGTCTTTGCTTTAGTTGATAGAAAAATAGTTTTAAATTCGTGTTCCTTTACTCCATTGTTGTATTACTGAACTTTTAAGATTATCTGGCTGGGCATGGTGGCTCAAGCCTGTAATCCCAGCACTTTGGGAGGCCAAGGCGGGTGGATCACGAGGTCAGGAGATCGAGACCATTGTGGCCAACATGGTGAAACCCCGTCTCTACTAAAAATAGAAAAAAATTAGCTGGGTGTGGTGGCGCGCACCTGTAGTCCCAGCTACTTGGGAGGCTGAGACAGGGGAATCGCTTGAACTAGGAGGCAGACGTTTCAATGAGTCGAGATGGCGCTTCTACACTCCAGCCTGGCGACAGAGCGAGACTCTGTCTCAAAAAAAAAAAAAAACAAAAAAAACACCAGATTATCTGTAGTATAGAATAGATTTTATTTTATCCTCACCAGTTGGCTGTAATAATCCTCCTTTAGGAACTCCTGTTTTTCTTGCTTTTATATTAGCATGTTGTAGTTATCTTTGTTGGAGTAGAGTTGTCCTCCTTTTTTTAAGTTAATAAAGTGTTTTTTAGAATATATTTTGATTTTAGTTTGAAAAAAAAAAGAAAAATGCCTTTTATTTTTTCGTTGACCTCTTTATAGATGACAGGAGAGTCAGTTGTGTCTAAGAGAAAATGTTATTTCATTGGCATTTCCATACTCTGGTTTACTATGTATGTTTCTGAATGTTTATTTCTCATTCTAGATGAATTGTGGTGTAGAATCTTATCAAAACTGTAATTCTACTACTTTGAAATAGCACAGAGCCTTGGCTGACAGCTTTCTACATTTTGTACTATTTTTCAGTATAGTAAAATTCCATTACTGTTTTTCTTTTTTGTTTTTGTTTTGTTTTTGAGACAGTCTCCCTGTGTCACTCCAGCTGGAGTGCAGTGGCCTCAAGCAGTCCTCCCACCTCAGCCTCCCAAAATGTTGGGATTATAGGCGTGAGCCACTGTTCTCTGCCTCCATTACTGTTAAAGGATCCTCTTGAGTCGATTGCATCAAAATTTCATTTGTGTCTTTTTTTTTTTTGCGTGGTTTAGATTTGTGGCTTTAACTTTAAAAGTAGATTGGGGGGGCAGGGAGGAGGGAGTGCATCAGGAAGAATAGTTAATGGATGCTGGACTTAATACCTAGGTGATAGGCCGGGTGCAGTGCTCAGGCCTGTAATTCCAGCCCTTTGGGAGGCTGAGGCCGGCGGATCACGAGGTCAGGAGATCGAGACCATTGTGGCCAACATGGTGAAACCCCGTCTCTACTAAAAATACAAAAAGTAGCTGGGTATGGTGGCATGTGCCTGTAATCCCAACCACTTGGGAGGCTGAGACAGGAGAATCGCTTGAACCAGGGAGTTAGTGGAGGTTGCGGTGAGCCGAGATCGCACCACTGCACTGCAGCCTGGCGACAGAACGAGACTCCATCTCAAAACAAAATAAAACAAAAAAACAACAGCAAAAAACCTAGGTGATGGGAAATCTGTGCAGCAAATCACCATGGCACACATTTACCTATGTAACAAAACCTGCAAATGTACCCCAGAACTTAAAATAAAAGTTGATGGGGAAAAAAAATTGATAGGAGAAGGTAAAGCAGGAAAATACTTCCTTTTAAGTCTTCATTAGATCTTTTTACTTAATAAGTCTTAATTTGTATTGTCACTGAGTTGAATGTATTTAAGACGTTTGATATTAAAATTAAATTTGAGTAGCAGACTTATTTCAAATAAAATATGTTATTGTAAACAAGTTTTATGATATTGAGTAGAAATTTCAAAAATTGGTAATCTAAAAGGATATTAAACTGAATAATTATTGTGCTCTTTTTTTCCTCCCTTAAAGAACATTGACAAATTTATGAGGAAGTTTTTTTTTTTTTTTTTTTTTTTTTTTTTTTTTTTTTTTTTTTTTTTTTTTTGCGGGGCAGTGGGGGATGAGGGGAGATAGGGTCTCACTATGTTGCTTAGGCTGGTTTCAAACTCCTGGCCTCAAATGATCCTTCCCTTTGGCCTCCCAAAGTACTGGGATTACAGGTGTGAGTATGAGGAAGTATTTTTGAGTATAATACAGGAGGCTTCTTCATAGTTCAATATTATTTTATTAAGAAGGATGATTAAACCTATCTGAACTTAATATGAGAGCTAATAAGGTATTCAAAATAGTATAATTGGTTTGACAAAACATTTTATGTTGACAATTCTAACTATTGAATTTTCATGTCCTAAAGAGAAATAAGGAAAAACATACATATATCTAACTCTGGAACTAGCTCCTAGTATTTATGCCTGCGTATAAGCCTGGCACAATCCTACTTATGAAGAAGTTCAAATGTTACCTCCTCTGACTACCACAGGCAGAACTAGTTACCCTGGCACCTGATGTGTACCTCCCTCTGTGTACCTCTTTCTGTGTACCTCTGATAATCAGATGAGCTTCTGCAGAAGAATGACCCTGTCGGAATCATCTTTGCTAGGTGCTCGTTAACTATCTGTTAAGTGAATGAATTCCTGGACAGCTATTCTCCATTCCTCAAGGGAGCTCTTATTGATGATATGGGTCTTGATCACAAGCGTGCTGTTTTTATTTCAGCTTATTTTGATGATTAACTCTGTGTTCTGAATATATTTTATCTAGACTGTATGTACTGTGGCTTGGTAATGTTTTAGATGAAGTCTAGAAATTCCTTATTAAAGACAATTCCAACTGATCATGAGACATGTTCTTACTCCTCAAAGGAATAGGAATTCATTTAGTATTTATATTTTCTGTAGCATAGTAGGCAACCTATAGATTTTTGAGCCTTCTGGGGATTTTGTTTGGGGGCTTGATCCAGAATTCCCTTACTTTCATTCTTTAAGCAGGGCTTTTGTTCAACGTTTAAAAGATTATTTTCTATGAGCCCAGTAAAATGGGAAATGAACTGGTAATAGGGAAACTTGAGTTGTATTAAACATTTTTACTAGTGACTCGCCAGCTTAATCACATAATAGTTCTGTGCCTCAGTTTCTCCTGTAAAATTGGTGTTAATTTGGAGGGCAGGAGGTGTGAAAAATCATTTTGAGTACCTTTTAAGGAAGGCACTTTGGATGACTACGTAATGTTCTTTAATAGGAAGAGACCTTTCGTAAATTACAACTAAAGTTACAGAGTAGCCCGAGGCAGTTAACCAGGAAGTTGGAATGGTAAAATGACTTGTTTTAAGTATAGCATTTATGTGTGAGTTTGTATTTTTTTCTAGGGAGCAGAGGATTAAATTGTTCTTGTGTCTTTCCTCATAAATAAGCCAAGATTGAGAAGAAAAACTTGAAAGTTATCTTTAGTTTTTAACAGTTTTTCGTTACAACCATATATGATTCACAGTTGCATGGTGTGCCTTTAATGCGCTGGGTGATATTGCTATACCAACTCTGAGCTGTAGCTGGCTGAGATTGGGAATTGAACTGTGGCTCTTATTTGGTAGTTTAAGCTATTAGTTCCTTGGCAGCTCTGGAGTGCTCTTTGAACTTTAAATAGCAGTTCTATTAACATTTTGAGATTTGTCTCAGGGAATGTCAGGAATAGTACTTAATAAATATATTTTTCTTCTTAAAGACTAAATCATGTTTTAGTTTGACACGCATGTCACAACCCTTACTGTGTTTTGAATAGAGAGAACGCAGCTACTGGCTAATTTCTATTTTCTGTTTAATAATGTGGCAGTATCTAAAAATATTGTTTAGCCTTGTTGAAGGAGGGAAAGCCCTCCCACAAATCTGTAGCGTTTGTATTAGTCATGTTGAGTATGAATAGTGTCTTAAGTTGTATCTAGAGGTTTAGAATTTTACATGTAGGTTGTCTCCTGTGTTCTAAAATATTAGAAAAAGTTAATTTGTAAGTTTGTTTTCACAGAACTCCCTTCTGTTGCTATAAATGATGGTTAGTCTATTTACCTTGTATATTGTACTTAATTAGGTGTGTTATAAAACTCAAATGCTATTTATGGCAGCATTTTTTATGGGAATGAACTTACATTTAGTGTTCTCATGTACAGTGTCAGGAGCACCTTTTCTCTGACTTATAGTCCTGGCAGTCAGAGCAGACACTTCTCTGCTGCAGGCAGCCGGAGCTATAGCCCATCTTCTAGGCCAGGGAGAGGATTGCTGTGTGAAAAAGGCTTGAAGAGAGTGTGGAGAGGTGAGGATGGCTCCCTGTGGGAAGAGCAGCAGTTTTTAAGGCAGGTTTTCCTTTCTCTGCTTGCAGGCACCCACTGCTGCTTTCTCTTTGCTGATACTAGTGGCAGGTTCTGTGATGTCATCAGGAAAAGACTGTATTTCTTTGCCTTTTAGCACTTCCTTTCTCTTTCCTCTCCTCCTTCACTCAGCCCTGGAAACAAGCTTTCTGCTGGTTATTATGTTTGCTAAATGAGGACTTCTGAGATCCAATGAGATGAAAAGGAAATTAGGGCTGAGATTGGATGGGGTAGCCAGTAAACAAATACTTAGAAATGTTAATGTATTATATGCTATGTTAGATAAATTTGAGACATGTATTTTGGAATAATGTACATCAGAAATTATTAAAATCTAGCTTGGGTCAACAAAAGGGCTAGACTGATATGCAGAAAAAAGATCTGCATGCACTGTTTAGTTTCTGCAGAGGGAGAGTGACATGGACCGCATGATATCTGGTAATACCTTGTAGCCAGAGAAACCCAAAAGGGGAGTTTTAAAACTGGATGTTGAAGGAATGGATGGATGTGGCTTGCTAGAGAAGAAGGGGAAGGGCATTCTTTGGAAGCTTGACAATTCCTAGTCTTTATTCTTGAGGATCTTTATTGAGGTGGTATGTAGGAGAACACTTCTAATTTATGGTCCTAGTTCTTGGCTTTCTTTTAAAAAACAGTACAAAGACTTACTGAAATTGAATTTTTATTAGGTGGAAAATTTGAAGTGTGGGCAGGCCAATTTAGATTAAGAAGTGATGTTAAAATAATTTTCAGTTTTCTAAAATAATTCAGTTCTGAACTTTGAAAAAGTGCTATATTACGCAAAATGCTAACGACTAAAGTGACAAATATTTCAGAAACTGGACAGACGTGAATCTTAAATGAGCAGATGGGATATGAAACTAAAATGGGAGATAATCCAAGACGATATAGAAACTATTATGAGAAGTGAATTGAGGAAAAACAAGTGTGTTAAATGGTATTACATTTAATAATGTGTTTAAAAGCGTTTCTAGGACTGCTCTCTTAAACAGACAAATTAGAATTGTTGAACTGTGTAACCCTTCATAGTTTAAATTCTGTGCATTGAAAACAAATTCGATTTTGATTCAGGGTTACTTCTCGTGAAGCGTAGGCTTTTAAGTTGTGAAGGTATAGGTTATATGTGCTTTAAATAGACAATCTGATTTGCTTTCTCTGACATAAAAGTAAAGAAATGAAATAACGGTGATTTTCCAAGACAATCGTGGTGAACCTTGAAGGGGAGAGGTGTAAGGAATGAGAGATGGGAGGTTTGCTATTTGGGCAGCTTGGTAGTTCAAATAATTATTATTATTATTTTTTTTTTTTTGAGGCGGAGTCTCGCTCTGTCGCCCAGGCTGGGGTGCAGTGGCCAGATCTCGGCTCACTGCAAGCTCCGCCTCCCGGGTTCCCGCCATTCTCCTGCCTCAGCCTCCCGAGTAGCTGGGACTACAGGCGCCCGCCACCTCGCCCGGCTAGTTTTTTGTATTTTTTAGTAGAGATGGGGTTTCACCGTGTTAGCCAGGATGGTCTCGATCTCCTGACCTCATGATCCGCCCATCTCGGCCTCCCAAAGTGCTGGGATTACAGGCTTGAGCCACCGCGCCCGGCCCTCAAATAATTATATTTGACTGTTGAGGGTAGAATCTCGGATAAGTGGGTTGAGGAATGAATGAATAGCAAGATAAGCCAGTACAGACACTGCAGTTCTGTCTGTCTATCTAATCTGTCTAGAGATGGGGGTTGGATGGGCAGTGGGGTCTTGCTGTGTTACGCAGGCTGGACTTGAACTCCGGGACTCAAGTAATCCTCTTGCCTCAGCCTCTGGAGTAGCTGGAATTTCAGGCGTGCACCATTGTGTGCAGCTTACTTTTAAGTTAGATTCAGAAGGTTGATTGTGAAGCAAGCAGGAATAGGGGAGTAGGGGAGGGTAAGAGCCTGAAAGGTAGATTTGTGTTTGTTGACTTTGGAGCAACAATAGTGGAAAGACAGAAGGAAAGATGTAAGATACAAGAAAAGTTGATAAAACAAGCCTGGCTGGAGGATGGTTATCAAAAACCCAGTCGATAGTGTTAGTACTAGAAAAGATTAAGACACCTCTTAGAAGTACAAGATGTGATGATCTAAGAAAGGAGTAAGTGAAGGAAGTGGGAAACAATCTCAGTCTTATAACTTGAGTGTTTTTTGAGTTCAAGGATTAAAAGTAGTGAGCTTGAGCCCAAATAAACAAAATCAGTTTTTAAAATTTTAGCTAGAAATTTTCTGTTTTGTTTTGCAAAATATTGCAAGTTGATTGCAGCAATCATTTTATTTTTGTTAGTTTCCTTTAAAGGTTTTAAAGAGTTTTACAACTTGACAAGTATAAAACTGATTTTGAACTAGAAATATCAGAATTAACACATATCTGCTGAAATGAGAAGGATTGTTCAAAGTAGGCCCCCTTGAAATGGATCAAATAATGTTGCCATTGTTTATAATAGTTTTTTGGTCCTTTTCCTTTGGAATTGCTTTTAGAGACAGTTGAGCTGACTACCCCAGAAAATCTTATTTTAAAGTTTGCCTCTTTAGTCAGTGTCTTTTCTCTTTGCAGTTTATTGTTTTAGTTCTGCTTTTTGCGCTAAACTGCTGCCTAAGAGTTAACAGTTTAGTACCCTTCTGATGGGGGCCTTGCAGCTGATGAGTGGAAGCCCAGGGAAAGCTCCATTTTGGGTATATTGGTGTACATACATTGTGAATGTATGCCAGGAATTCCAGCTTTGCTTGAATCTCTGCCTTCTCAGGTTCTGAGTATAGTGGTTCAGTGTACTTTGTTTTCATACAGCTTCAGTGGAAGTGGGTTTAGCAATCTATTGATTGGCAAGACAGGATATTGGGACCAATTAAGTGGTAATGGTATTTTTGCTTTTTGAGGATCAAGGCAAATTATCCTGAGGGTAGAGTAGAATTCTATGTTGTGTCTTCTGTCTGACTAGCAACAGTCAGACATCAAATTGAGGCTCATTTTAGAGTCTTGGGATAAATAAATGTATCCTGTTGAGATAATCTCTTAAGGTTTAAACTGAAGTTTGGTTTGTATGATATCCAACTTCTTACCTTTGACCACTTGGTGTTGCTTTATTCATTGGAGACTGCCTAGTCAGCTAGCTAGTAGCTAGCCCATACATGTTGTCTCAGTAGTTTCTTCCACAGTTGGAGATGAGCACAATAGAATTTAGAATTATACTTTGTAGTAGTTTGCCTGAATAGTTGGTGTGGGAGGAGGTGCAGAGGACCCTTTACCTGTAGTAGGGATGTCTCTGCTAGTTGTTTAGATTACAGGTTGCAGTGGCAAGTATTATTTCTGTTTTTCACTTCAGAAATATAATGAGATTTTTAGACCTTTCCTCAGTCAGTTTTACTTTTTTTGGTCTTCAGATTACATAGATAGTTTAATTTATAATTTTTTAAAAATTTTTTTACATAATAAAAGAGAATGGAAATCCTGTCAGAAAGTGTTGTTGTGTAATCCTAGAGCTATAGATATTTTAAGAAAATTTAGCTACATAATAGTTATTCTAAACAAATAAGAAAAGGTACTTTAAAAATTTGCAGATTTATGACACCTGAGCCGTTAGCATTTAGAATTTATATCAGAGCATGGATCTTCATCTTAGAAACTAAAGAGTGCAAATATTTGCCTCCTGAGATACAAGTTCTTAACTAACATTTCAGTTACTAAAAACACAGTTTTCAAAGTATGTCTCTTTAACCTACAAAGTGTAATCATCTGCACAGATTGAATCAGGTTTCATGATCCCAAATAGACTACATTCATTAGTTGTCTATAAATTACTTGAGAGAGATATGTATGAAAATGATATTTTGTTGCTATTTGGTGATAAGGTTGTGAAACTGAGCTTTGCAACCGAGACAGATGGTGCTATTCTTGAATCTGCAAGATCCTATAACATTTAATTAAACAGTGAAATGATTCTCATGAGAATCCATAGTTTGTTATATATAAGCTAATAAGCTGGCTTTAGTAAATTGTGTAAATTTGATTTGAAGTAGAAGAATTACCTATTCTAGGAAACTTTTCTAATGAATGTTGAGATGAATAGCTTGTGTTAGTGGTTTACATGGTAAACTCAAGGAATATTCCAGATGGAAAAACAAGTGGGAATCACTAAGGTAGGCGTTTATCTTCTAAAGTAACTTTGATTTTGTTGCCAAACTTTCTCATATGGTAGGTGTGATATGCTGTTAAGAACCCACAGAGCTGACTTTAACAATTTCCAGAAAGCTGTGAGAAATTTAGTTATATATGTTAACACCCATTTTAGAAAATATCTATTGATTTAGATTGCTTGTAATCTACCTTATATTTTAATTTTGGAATTGAAAATAGAAATAAACAGCCCAGTCTAGTTTTAATATGTTACATGAACATAACTCTTTAGCCATTTTGTAAAAGCTTGAATTTGGTGATAATATTGTATGATGGAGGCGAATGAATTTTTTAGTTATATAAATAATTATGTAAATAATACAATAATAGATCATACATTTTTAGACATCATTGCAAATATTCTCTTTTATTAAATTTACCTTTCCTTTAATACCTATTTTTTAATAGGTAGAAGATAATGTGATGATTGATGGCCAGATTGAAGGACATGAAGGAGCTGGGAGTTAATTCTGTATGCACAGAGGAATGCCTGAAGTGTTTTAAAGAGGATAATGGCATGATCAGATTTATGTTTTAGAGAGAAAACCCATGTGGGCCCTGTGGAGTATGGATTGTCATAGGGGAAAAACCAAAGGCAGGAAGAAGCTCTTAGAACAGTCTATGTGTGAGAAATAATGCAGGGCCGGTGTAGGAATGGAGAGAAGGAAATGGATCGAGTAATATTTTGGAGGTAGAGTTGACAGGCTTTGGTGATCAATTATAAATATGCCGTAAAACAGGAATCAAATGATAAACAGATGTTCTTGGTTTTACGGCATTTGCATTCTTGTGTATGCAAAATGGAGGAACAGTTGGCGACATCTATCTGCTGAAATTGTTAAGCAGTAGACTTAAGCTTTGATCACAAATGTCTCTATAGGAAAGTATTCACTGAGCCTGGGTTCTTGCTGTTAAACCCTACAGAAATCCAAGTTTTAAAGCAGGGAGTAGTGAAAAGAAAGTGAAAACAAACGTCAAACGTCAGTATTTATAATCTGCCTGTTTCCAGAGTTGTTGTTGTTGTTGTTGTTGTTGTTTTTTTTTTTTGAGACAGAGTCTTTCTGTGTTGCCCAGACTGGAGGGCAGTGGCACAGTCTCGGCTCACTGCAACCTCTGCCTCTCAGGTTCAAGTGATTCTTCCGCCTCAGCCTCCTGAGTAGCTGGGACTACAGGCACCCATGACCATGCCCAGCTAATGTTTGTATTTTTGTAGAGACACAGGATTTCACTGTGTTGCCCAGGCTGGTCTTGAACTCTTGACCTCAAGTGATCCACTTGCCTCGGCCTCCCAAAGTGCTGGGATGACAGGCATGAGCCACCATGCCCGGCCTCCAGAAAATATTTGAGGCAGTAAGAGTAGGTTTTATAAGGGAAGGGAGGGGCAGAGAAAAAAGGTGGGGAAGAAAGGAGAAGGCAAGTCTCGTGAGATGAGTAGAGTGGGGCCTTTGGCAGGTCGTGGGTGGAGACGGTGGTGATTGGAGGTGTGAATTTTGGTAGGGGAAGATTCATGAAAGTTTGGTTGTAAGAAATGGGCATGGAAAAGTCCTAATAGGAAGAAAGAAAAGGGTAACCTCACAGCAGTTGGCTCTGTATCAGCCTTTGTTACCTAGAGCATCTACTTTTAGTAGTGGTAAGCTCAGAAAGCAGATGCATTTTCCTCCTGCAGATCTGCTTTGGGATATTCTTGTTTAATTTTTTCCGTGAAGGTTTTGTTTATATTAATTTCAAATCAGTGATATTTTTGGTAAGAGGGTGAAATAGACATTCCGCCTGTTTTCCTTCATGCCTTTTTGGAAATGGCCAGATTTGGGGAACCAGTGGATAGGATAGCGGGGGCATTTGTAGAGACCACAAACCAATGTTTATCATTGGTACCTATTCCTTATATTGATTTTGGTTTCCTTCAAATTTTTGTTCCTGTCATTCTATTTGTTGTTTCCTTGGCACTTAGCTTTCTGAGTGTACATTTTTTTTTGTTGTTGTTGTTATTGAGTGTGTAATTACTATGCCATG
This sequence comes from Chlorocebus sabaeus, assembly GCF_047675955.1. Classification (NCBI taxonomy): domain Eukaryota; kingdom Metazoa; phylum Chordata; class Mammalia; order Primates; family Cercopithecidae; genus Chlorocebus; species Chlorocebus sabaeus. The sequence goes on along the minus strand of NC_132914.1, from coordinate 113,411,181 downwards.
TTGTTTTTTTGCCTCATATGTTGGAGAAATTTTTCCTTCCTCATTCCACCCCCTTTTCCTTTTTTCAGCACATTCCTGGGCTCCTTGTGTTCAGGAGTGCATCCCCAACTGTTGGGCTTTTATGTGCATCAGCAGTGCTCACTTAAGCGCTAAAATGGACATATGCACTTCAGAACCTTTTGATGTAATCTCCTTGGTATGGTGGGGGCCCTTTCCAGTTGTTCTGAGGGCACTTATTGGCATGGTGTGTGCTGTCCATTGTAGATCAGTGTAAATTAATTCAACCTTCCTATGTGGGGAGATTTTTCACTTGGCTACCCTGAAGGTAAAGAGTTGGCTTTCCTGCAGTTGTCATTTTTTTTTACTTTCTCTGCAAGTGAGGTAGTACTAATGAAATACAAAATATTTCCAAGAAATACAGCTTCCAAGAAGTGAAAACTATAAAACATTTGCCCATGTTCCAGCCACTCCATTAGATCAGATTTACCCCAATTCTTCTGTTTTTGTTAACGTGCACATTTTTGTACATAGATATGATCACAGTGTAAATAGAATTCTTTATTCAGCTGTACTCACTAACATATTTCCCATGTGCTTATAATTTTCATAATTACAATTTTAGTGGAAAAGTAATTTCTTTTAAAAATTTAATACAATTTTACGTAATTAGTGTCAGATTCAAACAATATGAAAGTGTCTAACATAAAACATGAAGGATCCCTCCCCTCACCTTCAGGAAGGTAACTTCCAGAGGTAATTTATATTATTCCAAGTTTTTTTCTTGCTTTCGCATGTGTCAAAATTGTTTTATTAGATATTCAGTAGTTAAAAAGAGCATGTGCAAATCACACATAAAGTAGAAAGATTCATGATACAGTGAACTCCCATGTACCTAATACCCAGTTTAAGAGAAAGAACTTTTCACCATTTATGGAGTCCTGTCTGTGCTCTTCCTCTCCCATTCTCTTTTCTCTCCCTTCAAAAGTAACTCTTACTTCAATTTCATGTGTTCATTCTTTAATTTTTAAAGCTTTAATTACATATGTATTTATAGTTTTACATGTTTTTGGATTTTTAATATTGAATCATATTCTTTCGCAAACTGCCTTTAATGTTATATTTCCACAATTCTACAGTTGTAGTTCTCATATCTCAGTTTATGCATTCTGTTGGTGATGGACAGATTTGTACTTAAAAAAACTACAGATAAGAAATAATTCTCCACCTTTTCCTGCAACGTGCTTTTTCCGCTTAACATTGTGTTAAAGTATTTTTATGTCAGTAAATTTAGAAATAGTTTACTCATTTTTATTACGTTTTTGAACAGTTGTATCCTGTTTCATAAGATGGATGTACTGTTGTTTGTTTAACCATCAACTATGAGAAACGTTAAGATTCTTTCAATTTTTTGCAGTGCAGTACAGTTATGCATTAAAATTGGAAAGCTATAGCCATAAACAGTTTAAAAAGATGTGTCAATTTACATTTCTATGGACAATATATAATGCCCATCTTTTTCTGTCCCTGCCTGTAATGGAACTTACTCATTTTAACTTCTGCCTGTACAAAAAACAAAACGAAACAAACAAACAAAAAAACCCTCAATATTTAAATTTTCAATTTTTGAATTTCTAGTGAGATTATGAGCATGTTTTCATCTATATGGGTATCCAGATTTCTTCTGTGAGTTTATTTTTCAAGCGTTTAATCTCTAAAAAGCCTTTTGTTTTCTTTTTCTTCCTGTTTTTTTTTTTTTTTTTTTTTTTCCTGAGATCTCACTCGTCACCCAGGATGGAGTGCAGTGGCGTGATCTCGCTCAGTGCAACCTTCGCCTCCTGGGTTCTAGTGATTCTCCTGCCTCAGCCTCCTGAGTAGCTGGGACTACATGCATGTGCCACCATGCCAGGCTAATTTTTGTATTTTTAGTAGAGACGGGGTTTCACATTGTTGGCCAGGCTGGTCTTGAACTCCTGACCTGAGGTGATCCGCCCACCTTGGCCTCCCAAAGTGCTGGGATTACAGGTGTGAGTTACTGCGTCCGGCCGTTCTTTTCCTTTTTATAATAAAATTTCCAACCACTCACTAAAAGGAATCTGTATTTCAAGTCAGGCCTTTACATGTTCTTACCTCAGAGCTTTTGCTGTTCGTGAAGAGTGCTTGCTGCAGGCTTGGCACTGCTTAACTACCAGCTACATGCATTTTCTCATGCTCACAAGGTCCTTTTGAGGTAGGTTCTACTATTCTCATTTTTCAGATAAGAACACTGAAGCAAGAAATTTAAGTAGTTTGTCCAAGGTCACACAGGAGCTGAGTCTCTTGATTCAGAGCCTGAACTTTTAACCAGTAGTACATTTGTATTTTATGTTTTCTTCTATGTAAATTCTTTTAGGACTTCAATGAAGCTCCTCCTAGCTATTCCAAACGTTATTGGTCTCTTTCTTTTCTGAGCCTTTTAAAAATTAACAGTGTAGACTATATAATTTAGTACAAGTGCTAAGGTAGAAATCACTGGAGCATATAGATTTGCCTGAGATTAATGGAGTGATAATACAGTTTACGTTTTTTAAAGTTTCATCAGAGATTAATGGAGTAATATACAGCCTAAAATTTCTTCCCAGAGATAGGGAAATAGATTTTTTTTTCCTCTTACACTGTTCCAAATTGAGGAATCATTTGGAAAATGAAAAATTAGAAAGATAGTTTATTGTTTTGATTGATGAGTGGGGCAAGGTTAAAAAACCTACATAACCATGTGATCTAAAAAATAAAAATGATCACCTTGATAAAAGCCTTTTAGTTTTTTAAAAGATAAGCCAGTTATTAAAATAATATCAAAATGATTTAGTATCACATCATATGCTTGTTTAAAAATAGACAGCTTAAAAAGAAATCTCTTTTTCTTTGCAGGCAGCTTGGAGGCATGCATTTTACAACTGATTTGGTTATCAGGGGATCGGGATTCTTTCTGTCTTGTTACTACACTGTTCTTAGTTTATGCCATTAGTAGCATATAGTTCAAGATGGCTGTTCAGACTCCAGTCATCAAGGTTGCATTCTAGGTTAGAAGGAGGTGGAACTGTGGGAAGGACACATCGTCCTTTAAGGAAACCTCCAGCAAGTTCCCTACAGCACTTCTGGTGATACTTCAAGGCCTTACTTAACTTGAAGGAGGCTGGGAGATGTAGTTCTTTAAGTGGGCATGTTGTTATCCACAGCAGTGTAAAGTGTATGTTACTATGGGTGAAGGAGCCATTCATGTTTGTGTAGACAGTGCCTGCCTCATAAATAATACACGTTTCTGTTTATAGTCTGTTACTGCAGCTGGGAAGCGAACCATCTTAATGTCACTAATGAACTTTATTAAATAGTTCAGTTCCCAGAAATTTCACAAGAATTCTCTTTTAGTTAAGGCTAACATATACAAATCATTTAACCAGTGTCTTGGAATAGTCAGACATGAAAATAATTTATTTGAAAATATTGTGTATACTTTCTACAAGATTTACACTTACCTAGGAGATGCGCAAGATGATACTTTGGTTTTATTAAAAGTAGTTTGTTTTGGGCTGGGCACAGTGGCTGACGCGTATAATCCCAGCACTTTGGGAGGCTGAGGTGGGTGGTCAAGAGATTGAGACCATCTTGGCCAACATGGTGAAACCCCATCTCTACTGAAAATACAAAAATCAGCTGGGGGAGGTGGCGCATGTCTGTAGTCCCAGCTACTCTGGAGGCTGAGGCAGGAGAATTACTTGAACCCGGGAGGCGGAGGTTGCAGTGAGCTGAGATCAATCCTGCAGCCTGAGATCACTGCAGCCTGGCGACAGAGCAAGACTCCATCTCAAAAAAAAAAAAAAAGAGTAGTTTCTTTCCTTTGAGAGATTGTTTACATGGATTCTTCCATTAATACGTACATTTTTTATTATATTTATTGAGACATACTTTACATACATTAAAATATACTCATGTTAAGTATATGGTTTCAGAATTTTGACAAATGTATACGTCTGTGAAACCACTGAAATCAAAGTAGAGAACATTTTTATGTTGCAGAAAAGTTCATACATGTCCTTTTGCAGTCAGGGTCTCCCCCTTGCCCCTCAGCCTTCCTCCCCTCCAGGCAGCTGCTAATCTGCTGTTACTATAGAATCATTTTGCCCTTTGTAGAATTTTTAATAAATGGAATCATATAGTATGTAATCCTTAGTTCTGGTTTCATGTTATTGCTTAGGTAGCTTTTTTTTTTTTTTTCCTAAGTAATAGTCTGTTTTCTGGATATGCCACAATTTGCTGTTGGCTATGAAAATTAATGTACTGCTTTTTGTGTGGAACATATATTTTTATTTCTGTAAATAACTAGGAGTTTCACTTTATAAAGAACTGCCAAACTTGCAAAAAATGGTTGTATCATTTAATATCCCACCAGTTAGTATAGGAGTTCTGATTGCTCTGCATTCTTGCGACATGTAGTACAATGAATTTAAAAAAATTTCAGCCATCCTTGTGGTGTGTGGTACACGTCGTGAATCTTTTATCTAAAACTCTTGGAACCACAGGTGTTTTGGATTTTGGATTTTTTCAGATTTGGGCATATTTGCATTACACTGGTTGAGCATCCCTACTCTGAAAATCTAAAATTTGGAATTTCCTTTGAGTGTCATGTTGGCATGTGAAAAGTTTTGATTTTGGAGCATTTTGGATTTTTGAATTAGGGATGTGCAGTATGTAGTAACTTATTTCAGTTTGTAATTCTTTGATAACAAATGAAGTGTAACAACATTGCATGTGCTATGTCTTTTGGGAAATGTCTCTTGACATCTTTTGCCCAATTTAAAAATTAGGTTGTTTTCTTATTTGATTTGGAATAATTCTTGGAATATCCTGGATACAAGTTCATTGGCAGATAGATTTATTACAAATGTATTCTCCTAATTTGTGGTGTGCCTTTTCATTTTCTCACTGTGTTCTTTGAAGAACAAAAGTTTTAAATTTTCATTAAGTCCAATATTACTTTTTAAAAATAGTCTATACTTTTCATGTCCTAAAACATCTTTGCCATCCCAAAGTAGGAAAGTTTTTTCTTATGATTTCTTCAAAAGTTTTACAGCATTAGTTAATTAGGTTTACGCTTGCAATCCAGTAACTTATTTTGAGTTAATTTATATGGTGTGAGGTAAGGATTGACGTTCTGGTTTTGTTTTGCATATGTATGGCAAATTATTTAAACATCATTTGTTGAAGACTTTTCCTGTTGAATGACCTTAGAATCTTTGTTAAAAATTAACGGAATGTGTGTGTGCCTTGTTTTTTTCTGGGCTCTACATTCTGTTCCTTTGATCTACATGTCTGTTGTGCCAGTACAACACTGTGATGATTACTGAAATTTTATAATATGTCTTGAAATTAGGATAAATTCTCTGACTTTGTTCTTTTTAAAAATTGTTTTGATTCTTCTGGGTGTTTTCATTTCAATATAAGTTTTAGGATCAGCCTGTCAATTAAATTTTTTTTTTCTATGGGGATTTATTTGTGATTGTATTGAATCTGTAGATCAAATTGGGAAAATGGACATTTTAATGATTTTAAATCTTTCAGTTCATGAACATGATCTGGCTCTTCATTCCTCTAGATACTTAATTTCTCCCAACGTTGTTCTGTAGTTCTTGGTATATAGATCTGGAACATATTTTTATCATATATATTCCTAAGTAGGTTGTGTTTTTCAATGCTGTTTTGATGGCTATTATTTTAGAGTATTACCTCCCACCTCCTTTGGACACAGAGTCTCACTCTGTCACCCAGGCTGGAGTGCAGTGGTGTTATCTCAGCTGACTGCAACCTCTGCCTCTCCAGTTCAAGCAGTTCTCCTGCCTCAGCCAAGAGAACCCCAGTAGCTGGGATTACAGGTGTGTGCCGCCATGCCTGGCTAATTTCTTTGTATTTTTAGTAGAGACAGTTTCACCATGTTGGCCAGGTTGGTCTTGAACTCCTGACCTCAAGTGATCTGCCTGCCTTGGCTACCCAAAGTGCTAGGTTTACAGGTGTGAGCCACTGCACCCGGCCATTTGAGAGTATTTTTTGACATGTTTACTGTTAGTATATAGAAATGCCATTAATTTTTGGATATTGATTCTGTATACTGCAACTTTCCTAAGCTTTGTTAGTTGTAGTAGCTTTTTTTGTAAATCCTTGGAGTTTTAAAAATGTACCTGATGGTGTTTTCTGCAAATACAGATGGGTTTATATCTTTCTTTGTAATTTGTATTTTACTGCTTTTTCTTGCTTCATTGTATTGATTAGGACCTGCAGGGCAGTATTGAATAGAAGTAGTCAGAGTATACATCCTTGTCTTGTTCCTATTCGTAGGCAAAAAATATTCACTCTTCTCATTGTTAACATTAGCTTTGAATGTTCTGATATCCCCGTAAGGTTGAGAAAGTTCTCTTTAATTTTTAGTTTTTAAAATACTGTGAAAGCCACTGAGCTCACACCTGTAATCCCAGCAATTTGGGAGGCTGAGGTGGGTGGATCACTTGAGGTCAGGGGTTCGAGACCAGCCTGGCCAACGTGGCGAAACTCCGTCTCTACTAAAAATACAAAAAATTAGTCTGGCATGGTGGCACACGCCTGTAATCTCAGCTACTCAGGAGGCTGCAGCACGAGAATCTCTTGAATCCAGGAGGTGAAGGTTGCAGCTAGCGAGTATTGCGCCACTGCACTCCAGCCTGGGTGACAGAGTGAGACTGTCTCAAAGAAAAAAAAAAAAGCCATGAAGGTAGGTGTTGATTTTTGTTAAATGTTTTTTTCTGCATCTATTGAGATGATCATAGGTTTTGTTCTTTTTTTTTTTTTTTTTTTTGAGACGGAGTCTCGCTCTGTCGCCCAGGCTGGAGTGTAGTGGCCGGATCTCAGCTCACTGCAAGCTCCGCCTCCCGGGTTTTCGCTATTCTCCTGCCTCAGCCTCCTGAGTAGCTGGGACTACAGGCGCCCGCCACCTCGCCCGGCTATTTTTTTTGTATTTTTTAGTAGAGACGGGGTTTCACTGTGTTAGCCAGGATGGTCTCGATCTCCTGACCTCGTGATCTGCCCGTCTCGGCCTCCCAAAGGGTTTTGTTCTTTTAATATGGTGAATTATACTGATGGGTTTCTAAATGTTGGACTAAGCTTGAATTCCATGACAAACCTTAAGCTCATAGTGTATTATTTTATGTGTTATTAGATTTGATTTGCTAATATTTTGTTAATGGCTTTTTGATCTGTGTTTATGAGGGATATTGGCATGTAGATTTTTTATAATCTCGGTTTTGGTATCATGGGTAATGTTGGTGTCACAAAATAGTTTTGGAAATAGTCTGTCCTTTGTTTTCTGAAAGAATTTGTGCAGGGCTAGTGATATATTTTCCTTAGATGTTCAATAGAATTCACCAGTGAAGCTATATTGCCTTGGAGATTTTCTTGTGGGAAGGTTTGAAACCATGAATTTCATGTCTTTTTAAAATTTTTTTGAGACCGAGTTTCGCTGTTATTGCCCTGCCTGGAGTGCAATGGCGCCATCTCGGCTCAGTGCAGCCTCTGTACCCCTCCCCCCACGGCCTGGGTTCCAGATATTCTCCTGCCTCAGCTTCCCAAGTAGCTGGGATTACAGGTGCGCATCAACACATCTGGCTAGTTTTTGTATTTTTAGTAGAGACGGAGTTTTGCCATGTTGGCCAACCTGGTCTTGGGACTCCTGACCTCAGGTGATCCACCCGCCTCGGCCTCCAAAAGTGCTAATATTACAGGCGTGAGCTATCACGCCTGGCCCTCCATGTCTTTAATAGATATAGAGTTGTTCAGGTTTTCTATTTCTTTGTTAATTTGGTAAAGGAATTTTGTTCATTTAACCTGAGTTTTATTGCACAAAAATTGTAATAATTCCCCTATCATTTTACTGTTTTTAGAATGTGTGGTAATGCTTCCCCTTTTGTTCCTGATATTGGTAGTGTGTCTGTTCATTCTCTCTTGATTAGTCTAATGAGCATTTATTAATGTTACTAATCTTTTTAAAGAACCAGTTTTTTGGTTTCTTTTTTTCTGTATTGTCAAATTTGTTTTATATCTTATCTATTAATATTTCTTCTTTTTTCCACATTATTTACTTTCTTCTATTTGCTTTTGGTTTAATTTCTTCTTCCTTTCATAGCTTCTGAGGGTAGATGCTTAGATCACTGATATTATGCCCTTTTATGATTATTATTTTTTGAGACACATTGTCACTCTGTCACCCAGGCTGGTGTGCAGTGGAGAAATCACAGCTCACTGCAACCTCAGTGTCCCGGGCTCAAATGATCCTCTCACCTCAGACACCTGAGTAGCTGGGACCACAGGCATATGCCACCACACCTGGCTTTTTTTTTTTTTTTCTTTTTTTTTTTTTTAGTAGAGACAAAGTTTTGTCATGTTGCCCATGCTGGATTTTTGCCTTTCTAATATAAATATTTAGAGCCACAGATTTCTCCTTGAACACTGTTTTATGGACTAGCATATGGTTTTTCTTGGTGAATGTTCCATGTGCATTTGAAGAAAAAGTATTTTGCTACTGTTGATGTAATGTTTTATAAATGTCAATTTGGTTATTTTGGTTGATAGTGTTGTTCATGTTTTTTTTTTTAATCCTTATTAATTTTATGTCTGCTTGTTCTATGGCTGAGAGGAGGCCTGTTGGAGTTTCCAATTATAATTTTGGATTTCTGTTTTTCTTTTTCAGATTTTTTTCCTTTATGTATTTTGAAGCTGTGTTATTAGGTGCCTATGCATTTGAGATTTTTTATGTTTTTTGAAGAATTGACATTTTTATCGTTACAATTTATTTTCCTTATTCCTAGTAATAGTACTTCTCTTGGTGTCAACTTTGATATTAATGTTGCCCCTTTAGCTCTCTCATAATTTGCACAGTATATCTTTTTTCTGTCTTTTCACTCTTAACCCAAATGTGTCGTTATATGTAAGGTGCATTTCTTGTAGGTAACATGTAACTGGGCCTTACTTTTTTTTTTTTGAGACGGAGTCTCGCTCTGTCACCCAGAGCTGGAGTGCAGTGGCGCGATCTCGGCTCACTGCAAGTTCCGCCTCCTGGGTTCACACGATTCTCCTGCCTCAGCCACCAGAGTAGCTGGGACTACAGGCGCCCACCACCACGCTGGCTAATTTTTTGTATTTTTTTTAGTAGAGATGGAGTTTCACCGTGTTGGCCAGGATGGTCTCTATCTCCTGAGCTCGTGATCTGCCTGCCTCGGCCTCCCAAAGTGCTGGGATTACAGGCGTGAGCCACTGCGCCCGGCCAGTTGGGCCTTTTAAAAAAAAGATCCATGATGACAATCTCTGCCTTCTAATTGTAATACTTAGAGAATTTATATTTAATATAATTATGTTGATTTACTTGGGTTTAAGTACACTGTCTTGTTTTCCTCCCTACTGGTCCTGTCTGTTTTAGTTCCTTTCATTCTCTGCTTTTTTTTTCTTTTTTTAACCTACTTTGGATTATTTTGAGTATTTTTTATGGCTCCATTATCATTTATTGAATAATTGGCTTATTAGATATACCTCTTTGTTTTACTTTTTAGGGGTTGATCAAGGGTTTATAATGTGCATCTTACACTTACCACAGTTTACCTTCAAATAATATTAAACTTCTTTATTTACAATGTAAAAACCTCCCACTTTCTCCTTCTGGCCTTTGTGCTATTGTTGTCATACTTTTTTTTTTCTTTCTATATCTGACATGTAGTCCACAAGGCATTATCATTTTTGCTGTAAACAGTTAATAAGCCTTTAAAGAAATTTAAAGATGAAAAAACAAATATTTTATATTTATTTATATGTTACCTATTCCTGGTAATTGTTCTTCTTTTGTGTAGATCCAGGTTTCTATCTTGTGTCATGTTCCTTGTACCTGAAGAATTTTAAAAAAAAGTATTCTAGTTACATTAATTTTACTGCAGGTCTGTTGGCTTCTGTTCATCTAAAAATAAGTCTGTATTTTACCTTAATTTTTGAGGGATATTCATCTTTGATCTAAAATTCTAGGTTTGGGAACTATTTTTTTCTTTTAGCATATTTTTCCATTGTTTTTGGCCTGCATATTTTCAGCTGAGAAGTCTGTAGTTAATATTATCTTTGTTTTTTCTTGTGTAATGTATCTTTTTTTCCTCTGCCCACTTTTAATATTTTCCTTTTTATCACTGGTTGTTACAAATTTTATTTTGTTGTATTTTGGTGTGAGTTTTTTTTTTTTTAGTTTATGCTGCATTAGGGTTCACTGAACTCTTTAGATCACAGGTTTATTGATTTCATGAAACTCGGAGACAGTGTGGTCCTTATTCTGAAATAATTTTTGTTCCCATTCTCTCCCACATTCTGAGACACTAATGGCATGTATGTTAGATTGCCTGATACTGTGCTGACTGCAGAAGTCACTTTGGCTTGTTTGTTATGTTTTGTTATACGCATTATTTGTTTTTCAACTTTGATAGTTAATATTGTGTGTTTTAAAGCCCTGACCCCCCCCCCCTTTTTTTTTTGTAGGTAGTGCTTAATCTGCTGTTAAACTCACAGCGAATTTTTCATTTTATATTTCGCGTATTTGAACTGTAGAAATTTTACTTAGTTAAAAAAAATCCCCCATTTATGTCCTTATGTTTGTGTTTTTCCTTAAATTCTTGACCATATTTATAATGGCTGTTTTAATTGGCTTGTCTGTTAATTTCATCATTACTTTCATTTCTATGTCTGTTTCTGTTAAGTGACTTTTCTTACAGTCATGAGTCCCATTTTTCTACTTCTTGAATGTCTGGTATTTTTTATTGGTTTTCGGACATTGTGAATGTTGTTGAAAGTCTGGATTTTATTTCTTTCCTTTAAAGAGTTGAATTTTGTATTGGCTGGTAGTTAAGTTACTGGCAGTTAATAAGATCAGCCTATTATTATTAGTATACTTTTTTCCTGAGGCTTGATTATTAGCGTGGGTTAGAATAGACTTTATGCTAGCACTGGTTTCCTCCTTATGAGGTATGGTCATTTTATGGTCTCTATTCAGTGCCCAAGGTGTTTAACAATGTTATTTCTCTGTGTCTGTTCAGAACTTGACTGCCTCCCAGCTTTAGGTGAACTCTTGGAATGATAGCTCCCAGTAGTTCTCTGCCTGACCTTGTTGAATTTTACTGTTTGAATGTGCAGCTTAGTGCTTAGGAACAGTTGCAAAAGAACCTCTATCAGATCTTTGGAGCTTTTTTCCTGAATATTCTTCTTTATGGTGATCTGCCTCCACAAATTCCAGCTGTCTTGGCCTTTGTAGGGCCCACCTCATTGTATGCCTTCTCTCAGGGAGTCTAGCTCTGTACTGCCTGTTGAATAGTGTCTGAAATTTTGCATATTCTGTCTAGTTTTCTGGTTGTTTATAGTGGGAGAACAATTGGTGCTTCTTATTTATATTTTAAATGTCACATTTGTCTGTGTATGTTATCCTAGCTCAGGTATCAGCAGACTTTTTCTTATAGAACCAGCGTAATTATTTCAGGCTCTGGGCCCTGTAGCCCCACTTGCAACTCTGTGATTGTAGTTTGAAAGCAGCCACAGACAATATGCAAAATAAATGGGATAGTTGTGTACTGATAAAACTTTATTTACAAAAACAGGTGGTTAGCCCCAGACCACTGTTTGCTAGCTCCTGAGTTAGTTGACTGAAATACAAATGATATTAGAATTATGAAATCTTATTGTTGGATGGAATCCTTGAGACTCTTATTTCAGGTGTGAAAGGAACCCTTTAAGTCACATTGTTCAATTAGCCCTTTGATATTTGAAGCCACTCTACAGTGTCCTAATCTGGTATTGACCAGCTTCTCCTTAACCCCCCATATCTATGATTAACTCTCAGTCAGGGATTTATTTCTTGAGGGAGCTCTCACTGTTGTTGTTGCTTTAATCATCAGTTTTTCCATTTGGTTCTGTTGCTGCCACTTGGGACTGTGCTGAGCAAATGTAATTAATCTTCTACATATCAGCCTTCCATATAATAGAAGACTAAACAACTTCAGAATCATTTTAACTGAGTATTAAGTTCATTCAGCTGTGTTATTTTTATCACATGGCTTTATTCTTCTATTTTATTCTTGTTGCTGTGTTAATTTGCTTGAAAGGATTGAATGTGGGGCTAGATAGCCTCTAGCCATATGACATGTTTAGATTTCCTCACCAGCCTAGTCTTTCATCTCTTCATTTGTTGCCTTTTACCTAGATTCTTCTTAAAGTATGGAGCTAGGAGCTGAAAGCAGTACTGAATAATGACTGATAATTTAGATCTGTTGAATAGGATCAAGATTTTCTACTTTTATTAATGTAGCTTAAGATGGCAGTTACTTTTTAAATACCGACTTCACATTGTTTAATTGTAGTAAACTTACTGTCAAGTAAAATATCTAAGCCCTTGCACTCATACCTTTGCTATAAACCAGCTTGAAAAAATTTTTATACTTTTTGGTTAATATTGGTAAACTGAGCAGTGAAAAGAAAATGACACTTGAGGAAAACAGTTATTATGAATCAGTACATATGCATATGTGTGTGTATATATTTGTTAGAAAGCATCTTTTATATATGACCTCATTGTATGGAGGAATACCACATTGTATTTCTCGCAACATGGAAATAACCAGTCAGATGGGAGGCCCATTGTCTCGTCAGCAGCCCATCTACACAGGGAATCCTTGGCCAGCAGCATAGTTATGGCTGAGAAGAATTTGAGCAGAGCCAGATGGGATGGAGTGTGCTGCTGGAAAGATGTCTCGGTCCAGCTGGGTTTTAATAGTCTAAAATGGAGAAAAGAAACAGTCAACAGCACCACATTATTTTAACACATGGTTAAATAACCTTTTGGCTTTTGCAGCACAATTTATGGGATATTAAATTGTTCTTCAGTTTAGGAATTTGTCTAGAATAAGTCTATGAAGTAATGTGAGTTCTCAATATTAGTAGCTTTATATTTTATTACCCCATTTTGATTAATTTTGTTTAAATTTGATTTTTTAAGCAGATTTATATACTCTTACACAATTCAATTAAAGAATCAGATAGTTCTACAAGGTTTATAAGAACAATATTCTGCTCCTGCCCCTGTTTTACCTTCTTTAGAGGCAAACATGACCCTCTTTTGTTGATTATCTTGGTTCTTTCTTAAATGTTTCTAAATACTGAGGTGATAGTTACTTTTAGATTTTTCAGTTCTAGATCTTCCACTATCGAAGAGGATTTAACTCATTCTTTCTGCCTCCTACAAAGCAGATGCTCTTCTAAAAATTTCCCTCCCTCCCTCCCTCCCTTCCCCGTCCCTGTCCCCTTCCCCTTCCTTTCTCTCCCCTCCCCTCCCCACCTGTGCCCCCAGCCCACCACCACCTCTAACTCCTTAGCTCAGGTGATCCTTCTGCTTGAGCCTCCTGAGTAGCTGGGACTACATATGTGTGCCACAATGCTTCAGCTATGTCTGTCAGTAGAGACAAGCTATGTCTGTATGTAGAGACAAGGTCTTGCCGTGTTGCCCAGACTGGTCTCAAACTCCTAGGTCAAGTCATCCTTCTGCCTTGGCCTCCTAAAGTGCTGGCATTACAGACATGAACCACAGGTCCCAGCCTGGTTACTTTTCTATAACTTAACTCATCCCCAAAGTTTTTGCCTATTGTCTGAAACCCCTTTAAGACTCTCAGATGTATCAGGTGTTTTATTAGTTTCACCTTCCTGAAGAAGTCTTTACGGACCTGTCATAATCTTGATCGGTTGCTCTGGTGTGTAGTTGGCAACCTGGAGTCATCATTTGCTGTGATTTTAGGAATTTATTTTGTTCCCTCTCATGTTAGGTCTGTTTCCTGAATCTTATGGCTTCTTGGTTTATTCCCTCCTTTTGGTAAGTACATACCCAGTAGCTGCCTGAGAAATTGTGCTGCTGCTTTTTTTTTTTTCCCCCTCATGTTTAAAAATGCATTTATTATCATATATTTGATAGATAGTTTAGGCTGGTGTAGCCATTTAATATTTAGTTTGGAAATAATTCTTTAGAATTTTGGAGTTATTGCACCTTTGCGTTCTTGCTTGTGGTATTGCTGTTGAGCAGTTAGAAATCCTGATTTTGGATATGTGACCTCTTTTTACTATTTGGAAACTTGAAGGATCTTCTGTTAGTCTGCAGTGTGCTGAAAGTTTACAGTGATATGCCTTCCGCGAGTCTCTCTTAATCCGTTGTTCTGAGCACGCAGAGAGCTCTTTCAATCTAGAAATTCACGTTCTGTTTTTCTGGGAAATTGTTGTGAATTGTTTTATTGGTCATTTCCTCTTTATTTTGTGTATTTTCTCTTTCTGAAAGCTCTTGTATTTGGATTTCAGCTTCCTTGTATTTGGATTTTCAGCTTTCCCCCATTTTTCATTTTTGTTTATTTGCTTCACTTTCTAGGAGATTTCCTAAACTTTATCTTCTAAACATTTTACTAAGTTTTATAATTTCTGGAATCATTATTTAAAAATTTCCAAGAGCTTTTAAAAAATTCTCTGCTGAAATAGCATCCTGTTGTTTTTAAATGGTTGCACCATTTTATTTTTTTGAGAATATTAATTGTTGGTGTTTTTAAAGTTTTCTTCTCCCAATGTTGTCTTTCCTTCTAGTTGCTTTTTGATTTGTTTTTGTTTCTGTAATTCCTCAGTGGTTTTCCTCAATTATTTAGCAATTCTCGGTTGTATGTTCATGTTTAGGAATGGTGGACTAAGAATCTGCTTGGAATTTCTGAGCATGTGACAGACATTTGCTTAACTGTGCACTTCACTGATCTGGGTGGGCTCTTTAGTTGGGGAATCTCTGATCTCGGTATCTTGAGGTCTTTTCTGTGGAGCTAAGATTTCCCAGAGAAGACTTTTCCAAATTCCTTTCTGAGGAGTGAAGACTGGCTGCTAGTTTTCTGGGTGCTTAGAGGGCAATGGTAGGGAGGGGTGGTCCTTGGCCTTCATTCTATATATTTCACCTAGTGCCCTGTTTTCACTCTGGTTCCCTGCTTTCAGTTTGTGTCCTCCAGTCCAGGTACCCTCTGTTTACTGTCTCCAAATAATACATTTGCATTTATTTTCTGGGGTGAAGAAGGGGCAGTTGTTCAGCTCTGTGCAGTAGGGAGAGTACCTGGGCATCTGAGTGCCTTTTTCTTTTCTTTTGTTTTAATTTTAATTTTATTTTGAGATTGGGTCTCACTCTGTTGCCTAGGCTGGAGTACAGTGGTGTGATCATAGCTCACTGCAGCCTCCGCCTGCCAGGCTCAAGAGACCCGCTCACTTTAGCCTCCCTAGTAGCTGGGACTGCAGGCAAGCAGCCCCATGGCTGGCTTATTTTTTAATTTTTTGTAGAGTTGAGGTCTCACTGTTTTGCTTAGGCTGGTCTAGAACTTCTGTGCTAAAGTGATCCTCCTGCAGTGGGCCTGCCAAAATGTTGAAATTACAGGCGTGAGCCACTGTGCCCAGCTGAACACCTTTTAAGCAGGCTTTTAACCAATTTTCCTTGTTTAATCTCCACTCTGCCTTTCAACCCTACCTCCAAAAGGAATCTGTATTTAATTCCTGAGGCTGAGGGGATTCTGTGTCAATTGGGTTGTATTTCTTTCTTCATGTTTAGGATTCAGTTTTCTTAGGTATTGTAAATCTCCTTATCAGAGCATCTGCTAACCTAGCCTTCAAAATTTTGATGCTGTATCCTCTCTTGTTCCACCTGCCATTGTAATTATGTCATTTAATGAAATAAAACAATGAAACACATGTTTTTCTTGGTGTCTTACAGGGGTTTAGGAGAGAGCAAAAGCAGATGTGTATGTTTATTTGCTATCTTTACCTGGAGTTGATTAGTTATGTTTTAACAGAAGTTTCTGTTACATGTGACTTTTTTCCTTCCTCTGAGTTGAGAGGTGGCTTAATATGTTTACTGTATTGACCTGCTCTACTGGAGTAGTAACCCAATCATAGGAGGAGGTGAGGTGGGGCCCACTTGGAATTTCCTAGTGCATGCTTGTCAGCCTCAAATGATCACAGCTGCCTTTTCTACACGCCAGCCTAGAATCCTGCCCAGGATTGATACGTTAAACTAATTGGTTTATACTTTGAGGAATCTTTGAATAGTTTCCTGAAGTGTTGACTATCTTCTGGCAGCTTTTCTGTTCTTGATGGTAGTAAGGGTTCCATTTCATTTACAAGTTGCCTTTATGAGTGGGATGTAATTAGCTTGGGCCAGGAGACTTAAACTCATTTGTAGTATCTAGGTTAACCCTGTCACTTTTTGGTCCTGAATCTGAGGTGTCTTGAGGTAGAGTAGATTTTTAACATCGCGTAGGTAAATGGTTGAAAAACCGGGCCTTGGAACCTAGACCGGGCCTTAGAACCTAGACCTCCTGATTTCCAGCCAGTGTTCTTTCCATGATACTACACCATGGGTTCATTCTAATCAATGTCTCGATTTTACTGTGTTCGTTGATCGCTGACTGTGGTTTTAACTCTGAGGAGCCATATTGCAAGTATATGCTGTTGGTCACAAGGGATCTAGTTGCTATGGGTCACTGTAAATAAATGATCTCATTTCCTACATATTGTGTGTGAAGAATAGGACACTAAGAATCAATATAAATTTTCTTTGAATCACATTTATGTCAGTTTGGAAGTGCTTTATCCCTGTTTTGTTGTAATCTATTTAATTAGAACTGTTCGGAACTGATTGTAGTGGTCTTTTGGTTAGGCCAGGGGAGTATCTGCCACTTAACCCATTTACGCCTAGTGTTCCATTATTGGAACACTAAACTTGTGGGAGTTATTTATATCCTACTGCTCAAGGTCATTGCCAAGGTCTGATTTTTCACAAAAAAATTTACATCCTCCCACGTAAATGGGTTAAGTTCAATTTTCTGAGAACCGTGACTACCCGTATATTACATGCCAGCCATTGCTGAGCAGATTTCCTTCTAGTCTCCCTTGCTATCAGAATAATGATTATGTTGGTTCGTTATATGTATTACCTAAGAATTAGTTTATGTAGAAGCCATCTTATAGTGGTAACTTGTAAAAGAAGGCATATAATCATCTGAGTGAAATAAAAGTTTATTCTATTCATGGGATGATATGTAGGCACTCTTATACCAGTTTTCTTAATACCTTAGGAAGACTAAAGAAAGATTCATGAACTTTCTTAAATTAGAAAGTATGGCCATGAGAGCTCTAGTCATTGCTAAATTGAGTTGATGACAGTTTCTTTGTACTATTTTGTAATCCTCTAGGGCTAATTTTTACCATTTGCCTTACGAAGCAGCATGGCAGAATGGAGAGAATTTATACTTTAAATTCAGTTACAGCTTAAGTCTAGTTTTATTTGGGATCTGCCATTTGCTACCTGTGTGGCACTGGGAGAATTATTCAACCTTTCTGAGTCCTAATTTCTTTAGCTGTCTGTTGTGAAGTTTATAAATTATATGGGAAGTCACTAGTATGGTGCTCGGTATTAGAAATAATATGTGAAAACTCATATGGTCCCTGGTGTTAAGTAGATGCTTGGTAAATAATGATGGTGGTTATTATACATAATGTGCATATGGCTTTCCTTCTTTGTGTGTGTGTGTGTGTGTGTGTGTGTGTGTATATATATATATATATATGTATTTTTTTTTTTTTTTTTGAGACGGAGTCTCGCTCTGTCGCCCAGGCTGGAGTGCAGTGGCCGGATCTCAGCTCACTGCAAGCTCCGCCTCCCGGGTTCACGCCATTCTCCTGCCTCAGCCTCCCGAGTAGCTGGGACTACAGGCGCCTGCCACCTCGCCCAGCTAGTTTTTTGTATTTTTTTAGTAGAGATGGGGTTTCACCGTGTTAGCCAGGATGGTCTCGATCTCCTGACCTCGTGATCCGCCCGTCTTGGCCTCCCAAAATGCTGGGATTACAGGCTTGAGCCACCGCGCCCGGCCCTTCTTTGTATATTTTGATTTCATCGTTTTGGTTCTATATTTTAGAAACCGTGTAGTTTAATACTTAGATATAATTAAGTATTGTTTATTGACAGTGAGAAATAATTGTGTTTGGGGATAATTTTGAATCTAGAATTATTTTAAAGGTTTGCTTTAAAATTTTGAAATCATTAGGTAAAGAATTTTGTGTTTTAGAGATAAACATTAGTCAGGGATTGAGACAGTATGGCTGGGCGCCGTGGCTCACACCTATAATCCCAGCACTTTGGGAGGCTAAGGCGAGTGTATCACCTGAGGTCGGGAGTTTGAGCCTAGCCTGGCCAACAACATGGTGAAACCCCGTCTCTACTAAAAATAGAAAAATTAGCTGGGTGTGGTGGCGGGCACCTGTAATCCCATCTATTTGGGAGGCTGAGGCAGGACAATGACTTGAACCTGGGAGGGAGAGGTTGCAGTGAGCCAAGATCACACCCCTTCTCTCCAGCCTGGGAGACAGAGCAAGACTCCATCTCAAAAAAAAAAAAACAAAAACAAAAAAACAAAAAAACCCACAAAAACCAAAAACCAAACCAAAAAAACCAATAGAACTTGGAGTGCACTTGATTTTTTAACTATAAATGTGATCACGGTCTGTGAAGATGTTTTACTCTTAATTGAATAAACATCCATGATGGGATTTTTTTTTTTCTTGGACAAACTGTTTCAATATCATTAAGCTGTCTTTTACCAAACATTAATTCAAAATTTAAAGCTAAATCTTCCAACGCTGATTTTGTATTTAGTTACCTCTTTTAGACTTGATTATTGTTACATTTTTCCATGAAGACCAGTATAATGATATTTAGTTTTAACTTTAAAGGAACTGTTTTAGCTGAATTAGGAGGTGTTTTAAGTTTGTAGCATTGCTGTTGTGTCACTTGCATTTGTAAGATATCACTTGCTAGAACAACTTTGTAAGAAACAGCAGGTGGTAGCAGCTTCCCTTTGCCACTGACAGCATAGATATACTGATAGGCAGTTAGTGGAAGTATTAGGATTAGGACACCATTCTCCTAAAACAATGCTAAATATTTTGTCTGCTCTACTGCCGGATATTACAGGTGAAAGTGTTGTAGTGAGTAAATTACTGTGCATAGATTTTCATGGGGACTGACTCATCTGATGTTTAAAACTCTGATATTAATTTTCTAGCCCTTTAAGGTTATTAGTGATTCATATTTATTATTTATTTATTTATTTTCTTTTGTGACGGAGCCTCGCTCTGTTGCTGGGCTGGAGTGCAGTAGCTTGATTTCGGCTCACTGCAACCTCCGTCTCCTGGGTTCAAGCGATTATCCTGCCTCAGCCTCCCAAATAGCTGGAACTACAGGCGTGCACCACCACACCCCGCTAATTTTTGTATGTTTAGTAGAGACGGGATTTCACCATGTTGGCCAGGCCTTTGATCCGCCCGCCTCGGCCTCCCAAAATGCTGGGATTACAGGCATAAGCCACTGCGCCTGGCCTGTTGGCGCAGCCTCATCCACAAGGCTCTTAGGCACAGAATACTCTCTTTAGCTTAGGTGATAAAAGAAGTTAGTCTTTGGCTTACCTTCTTGGATTTCAACTTCTTTCTATTTTTGTTTGCTTCTTTGATGTTTAAAGATTGATGTTAGGGTTTCTGATTAAAATACACACATTGCTTTTATTTGAAGAAACAGGAACTTGGCCAGGCACAGTGGCTCATGCCTGTATAATCCCAGCACTTTTGGAGGCCGAGGAGGGTAGATTGCTTGAGGTCAGGAGTTCGAGACCAGCCTGGCCAACACGGTGAAACCCCGTTTCTACTAAAAATACAAAAATTAGCTGGGCGTGGTGGTGCACGCCTGTAATCCCAGCTACTCTGGAGGCTGAGGCACGAGAACTGTTTGAACCTGGGAGGCCGAGATCCTGCTACTGTACTCCAGCCTGGGTGATACAGCGAGGCTCCATCTCAAAAAAAAAGGAACTTGTAAGATAGAAAAATAGACAAAGTATATGAACAGACAACTCAAAGTGAAAGAAATAGTACTACTACTACTACTGGTATAATGAAAATATTATTTACAGTTTTTGCTGTGTCCCAGACACTGTCTTAAGTGCTTCATATGTATACTGACTCATTGAACCAATGAATTAGTACAGAGCTGGGACCCAAACCCAGGAACGGTGGCCCCATCTGATCAAAGATGTGATACCACATACTGATTTCCTCCTAGCAGAACAAGGACTACCTATTAATAGAAGTACATACCCTTCTATTCAATTGGCAGATATTTTAAAAGACATGCAATTTGGGAGGTGGCTATTTGTATTGGGGAGACTATTAACTGAAGAGTAATGTGGTGGCATACATCATGAGTCTTGATATATTCATATTCTTTGGTAATTCAGTATTAAGCAATCTCTTTAAAGGAAATAATCAGGAAAATAACAGTGTTCAAGGATGTTAACCAATTATAGTAATTACAGTAGTGGAAATAAAATGGAAGATTGTCCAGTTGTTATGGAATGGTTAAATTATATTTTTTCCAATGAATAGAATATTATGCAAACATTAAAAGTGTGTTTTGAAGAATAATTAGTAATATATAAAAATAAGTAAAAAAATAAGATATAAATCATCCAATATGGTTCCAACTTTAAAGTGTATATGTACAGAAAAAGAGGAAGGACATATACAGTAGGATGCTAATGATTATTATAACGTGATTATGGTGTATTACTTCTGAACTTCTTACATTGGCCATGTAGTGCTTTTATATTTAGAGGAAACCAAGTAACATACAGGGAAACCCTAAACGATGCCAGTGCCGGCTTTTTACTTAAACATATTCATTAAAAATTTAGATTTGCATATCTCAGTGTAAAATATAAGTTACTGAATTTTAGGTATTTTTAGTTTGTATATTTTTGTAACTTTTTTGAAGCAAAATATTTTTTTGTTTGTTTTGTTTTTGAAACAGAGTCTCGCTCTGTCACCCAGGCTGGAGTGCTGTGGCGCGATCTCAGCTCACTGCAACCTCCACCTCCCGAGTTCAGGTGATTCTCATGACTCAGCCTCCTGAGTAGCTGGGATTACAGGCATGCGCCACCATGCCCGGCTAATTTTGGTATTTTTAGTAGAGACGGGGTTTCACCATGTTGGTCAGGCTGGTCTCGAACTCCTGACCTTGTGATCTGCCCGCCTAGGCCTCCCAAAGTGCTGGGATTACAGGCATGAACCACTGTGCTTGACCTGAAGCAAAACCTTTTTAATTTGGATTAAATGAAAGGTGATTTTTCTTTTTCTTAAATGTGGTCATTATAGTGATTGATTGCTTTAGCACTTTTAGTATGTTTCAGTTATGTTAGTAGAAGATATGGCTGTTTCCTAATGAGTGGTACTTGTTTTTTTGGTAAACAACTTGCTAACAAAAATAATTGACCTTGTGAGGAAGGAGATGCATGAGTAAGGATTCAATGCAAGGACCTCCTGGGCTGTTTGGTACAGAATTAAATTGCGAATCTGTTTTACTAGTAGTTTTCAATATATAGTTGTACTTTTTAACTATTTCGCTTTCGCTTGTGTTCACTCTTTGAAGTTTAGCTCTTAAAGATTTAAGAAATCTTGAAATGTAAACATATGTAATGGAACAAAGATACAGTATCTGTTCTCTGCTGGTTGCAATGTGTGTAAAAAATAAAAGACCAAACTACAGTAGGGAATTGTTACAGAAGCAAAGCTTTTCTGTTTGCTACATGTTAAAAAACATGAATAAATTGCTGGTAACTTTGCATCAGTTTTCTTAATTGCTTCTACCTAAATAGACTTGGTGTTCATGATGAAACACTCTCATGCTTCATGCTAACTGCTTCCCTAATTAAAAAAGGATTGAAACTGTAACTTGTGGATGGGAAGAAATTATTTGAAAGAAATCATTTCATTTATACAAACTTATTTTTAAAATCTTACTTGATTTCTAAATATAGTTTGTGAGTTGAGTATTGAATGATAACATAGAGAGTAGTTTTCTATATAGGGACTTTTTAGTAAATGTTTAGACAAATGATTCAACAGGAAATAATGATTATCAACTTGTTTTATGTTAGTATTTAATGTAAAGAGCTATGTAGAAATCTTGATAGAAATTAACTTTCTCCCACCTTAAAATTTGAGAAGATTTGACATGCGTTCTTCACTGGGAGGAATCTTATGAAGTTTCGTGTAAATATTTATTTTAGGACAATTGCTTTTCTGTATGGAAGACTGTTTTTGGTGGTCTGTAAGTAAAAAGAAAAAACGATTACAATTTTTTGTCTTTTTCCAGGCTGAACTCACGGGAATCAAATGGCGTAGGTACAATTTTGGAGGGCATGGGGACTGTGGACCCATAATTTCAGCCCCAGCCCAAGATGATCCAATTCTGTTAAGTTTCATCCGCTGTCTGCAAGCTAACCTGCTTTGTGTATGGCGTCGGGATGTCAAACCAGATTGCAAAGAGTTATGGATATTCTGGTGGGGAGATGAACCCAACCTAGTGGGTGTAATCCATCATGAACTGCAGGGTAAGGTTTCTGTTTTTTTCTTAAAAATTATTTGCATCATATTTTTTTGAACATTGGTAAATTTCAAACAGATTATTAAGACTTGTCTAAAAGCAAGATTTTAAGTGTTTCATGGATATCTCTCTCAAAAGGAACATTCTCACCCCTCTTCCTCCTATCCCTGTTTTTTTCCCCCTAACTCTTGTCCTTTTCCAGTTATGCTGAGAATCAGAACCTTGTGAACCATTGCTTAAATTAAATGAGAGTATTGTGTCTCCTGGGTGTGGTGGGGTGGAAACCAGGCTAAGATCCACTGTTTTTAAGTGATAGTGAATTGTGAGTAACTAACAAGACAGTGAATTGAACAGTTATTGCTTTTTTCCTTGTACTGTGGTTGTTATGGTTCATTGCCAGCTGAACTGTTTGGTGGAAAATTGGAGAGATACAGAAATTTAGTTTTGAGCCTAATTGGACAAAATTGTGAGATAACATTGAATAGTATTTTGAGGAAAGATGAATATATGCGATCTGGTCTGAATTTGGTGTAGCAAATTTTCTCTTGTTTTTATTTCTGCTTTTCATGTAATTTGGTGATTCCAGGAAACATTGGCTCCAGTGTTGCCTGATTTTTAGCTTCAGATTGCATCTGATATCTGGAAACTGAATTAATATAAGAATTTCATTTTTCTAAGCTGCTTTATATATTTACCACAGTTTATAAGCATTTTATCAGTTGTCTTTGAATTTCTGGTAAAAATTTTTACCTTTCTGAGTGTTTCTATTTAGTATGCCAAGGGATTTTCTAAAGCAAGACTAATTCTAATCTTCAGTTAGTGTATTAACTCTTTTTGACTTAGTCTCCTAGAGCCAACTTTTATTATCTCCAAACTATATTGTGTTAATCTGTGGCTGAAAAATTTCAGATCGTGTTTGAAATGTTCTGTTACTTGATGTTTTTAATTTTTTTTTTTAAAAGGAAGGAGTAAAGCTAACTTTAATGTATTTTCGAGGCTCTGTTCTAAAGCTATTACATTTGCCTAAAGGATTTCCTGCCAACTTTTGTTTGACACCTTGCTGGTTTTTCTTGGCAGCCATTTTTTATCTGTGATATCTCCTGCCACAGCAGCCAGAGGGCGGTAAACCACAATGGACTAATTGAGCTGTTTACTTTATGGTCCATTTGTCTGTTCAGCTCAGACCTTTATTCTGGTGTTTTTTAGGGTATTTGGTTTATAAATATAGGAACCCATTCTAGGTGACATTGCTTGCTTAGCTGGGTAATCAGCAAAATCCCAGAACTTAATGTTCATCCCAAAGCCTGTTTTATGTAGTTAGCAGTTAACTTAGGTAAAATTAGAGTTTCAGAACATCTGGATTCTGTTTATCAAAATTTTAAAAATAAGATGTCGCCTAGAAGATAATCACAACGTTTTTGTTTGTCCATTAAAATATGGAAACATATTTTTAACTTTTTCCCATGTAGTAGAGAGGTATAAAGCTTTTTAAAAAAGTGTCTTTCTTATTTTTCATGATTGTTTCTGACTGTCATCTTCTGTTTCTCTGTATTAATCTCTTACATTTTAGCTTTTTGGTCTGCCCTTTGTTAGTGTGGTACATGTCATTTTGCAATGATGAGGAAACCAAACCCAACTGCTAATTAGGCTTATTTAATTGATAACATAGAATAAAATTATTTATGTATGCCAACAAAGAAAATTGTCAGTGTTCTTAGAAATAGCTTATGAAATTATTGTTATTTTTCATGGGCTTTGTTACTGAGTTAACAAAGGGATAGGGCATTTAAATTTTGGTATAGTTGCTTTAGATTGCATGTGTAGATTAATATCTTCAGTATTTTTTGATAAAGAGTTAAGCAAAGATTGAATTATTTTTAGATTTTTAAAAAATTCCAGAAGCGCTACATTTAAATTAGAAAATTAGGAAAACATAGAATCATCATATGGAGAGAACAAAGAAATAAAAATACTGAAGTCTGAGAGAGTTTTAGATGTTTTATGTGTAAATGAAATTGGTGCCGGCCGGGCGCGGTGGCTCAAGCCTGTAATCCCAGCACTTTGGGAGGCCGAGACGGGTGGATCACGAAGTCAGGAGATCGAGACCATCCTGGCTAACATGGTGAAACCCCGTCTCTACTAAGAAATACAAAAAACTAGCCGGGCGAGGTGGCGGGCGCCTGTAGTCCCAGCTACTCGGGAGGCTGAGGCCGGAGAATGGCGTGAACCCGGGAGGCGGAGCTTGCAGTGAGCTGAAATCTGGCCACTGCACTCCAGCCTGGGCTACAGAGCGAGACTCCGTCTCAAAAAAAAAAAAAAAAAAAAAAAAAGAAATTGGTGCCATCCAGTTTTTCTAATGTTCTAATGTAGTATTGTGAACGTTTTCTCTTGAGAATGATTACTTTTCTTTTAAGTTTGAAAGTGGTATAAGCTGTTTATATTTTGTATTCTACTGGGAAAGTATTACAGTAATGGAATAATTATAACTTCATTGACTGCATCTGCTATTTTTAATATGAATTTTGAGCAAGTTTTTAGATCCATTTATATGAAGTGTCCATTTTTGTAGGTAAAAGTAGTTGAAGAAGGTAATACATGGTTCAACCTAATAACAGAACATATCTAGCCTTAATTAGAAAAATAAGTGTCATAAAGACAACTTTGTTTCAAATAAGGGGAAATGTGATAGCAGTCATGAAAAAACTGAAGGATACAAAGAGAATATTTTAATTGGTAGCCATACAAAGTGGGGATATTTTAGAATCTATTTCATTCTCTAATATAGTTGAGTCATTTTATTTTGGGTAAAATAAATTACAGGCCGGGCATGGTGGCTCATGCTGGTTATCCCAACACTTTGGGAGGTTGAGGGGGCCCGACTGCTTGAAGCCAGGAATTCGAGACCAGCCTGACTAACATGGTGAAACCCTGTGTTTACAAAAAATACAAAAAAAAATTAGCCAGGTATGGTGACCTGCGCCTGTAATCCCAGCTACTCGGGTGACTGAGGCTGGAGGATCACTTAAACCCAGGAGCCCAAGGTTGCAGTGAGCAGAGATCATGCCACTGTACTCCATCCTGGGCAACAGTGAGACCCTGTCTCAAAAAAATAGAATAAATAAATAGTAGCAGAATCCTGCTAGCAGGCTTCAGTGTTAAGCATGAGATTACCATTATTTGTAACATTTTTTAAATAGGGACATTTTACGTTTCTTACATTGCTTCTTAGTTATGTTATTTGGCATTTCCTGGCTGGTCACGTTGGCTCATGCCTGTAATTCCTGCACTTTGGAAGGCCTAGGCAGGAGGATCACCTGAGTTCAGGAGTTGGAGACCAGCCTGCGCAACATAGTGAAACCCCCTCTCTAGTAAAAAATAAACAAAAATTATCTGGGCATGGTGGTGGGTGCCTGTAATCCTAGCTACTGGGAGGCTGAGACAGGACAATCGCTGGAAACCGGGGAGGCAGAGGTTACAGTGAGCTGAGATCATGCCACAGCACTCATGCTAGGCAACACAGCAAGACTCCATTTCAATAAATAAATAAATAAATAAATAAAAAAATAGTAGCAGAATGCTGTTAGCCAGCTTAAATTAAGCATGGCATTACCGTTATTTGTAACTTTTAAAAATAGGGACATTTTACTGTTTCTTAAATTGCTTTTTAGTTATGTTATTTGGCATTTCCCTTTGTCTTCATAGTGTATTCCAAGAAGCGTACTACCAAGAAAGCTCACAGTGAGGTAGAATACCAAAGCAGCCATCTTGCATTTAAATGTATAAAGTATCCCATAAAATGAGAATAATCCTACAGGTACACACACAAGTTAGTTTTATGATATACTTTTTGTTTAATTGCTTGAAATATCTGTGAAATAGTCTGAGAGAAGACTATAACACATTTATAGTCTGTCCTTGTCACTTGAATAAACACTTTTGCGCTCTTGTCTGGGGAATTGCTAATATGTATGGTGTAGTGATTCAGAGCATGGACTCCGGATTGCTTGGGTTTGAATGCTTGCATGATCACTAGCTGTGTATTCTTGATCTAATTATTTAACTTAAACTGTGCCTCAGTTTTCTCACTGTGAATTAGGTTATGAGGTTAAGAAAAATTAAAAGTACTTAGAGCAGCATATATAGCAGTTAATCTATAATTGTAACTATTGCTGCTGCTACTGTGCAAAGACCTACAGGCTGCGAATGAATTGTGGCAAGAACAGGTTACCTGCGTCTTAGGGTAGGAGTGAAATAGTCTCCCCTCTAAAAGGCTGAGTAGGTTGGTCATAGTGTGGAGTACACAGTACCAAGGATAAGAAATCTGGACTTAATTTGATAGATTTTGAGGAGTTAAAGGTTTCTGATCAGGAAAGAGATACAATTAGGAAGATTAACTTAGTGATATACAGGATTAATGTGTACAGGGAAACCATAATATTGTGATTTTAAAATTCTAAATTAGAATATAAACTTAAATATTCTGTTCAGGATACAGATTTATTTAAATTAAAAATACTAATGATTATATACTATAATTCATATTAATAGTCTTTAACACTTTTATTATACTTTTGCTGTTTTGGCTTGACTAAATTCTATATTTTAATTTAAGTTTTAGAGATTAATACAGTGTGCTGAATGGACTTCTCCTTATCTACCAAACAAATAAATACTTCTTACCTTTTTTTTTTTATTTCTTTAGACGGAGTCTTGCTCTGTTGCCCAGGCTGGAGTGCAGTGTGCAATCTTGGCTCACTGCAACCTCTGCCTCCCAGGTTCAAGCAATTCTCCTGCCTCAATCTCCTGAGTAGCTGAGATTGCAGGTGTGTGCCACCACGCCCGGCTAATTTTTGTATTTTTAGTAGAGATGGAGTTTCACCATGTTGGCCAGGCATCTCAAACTCCTGACCTCAAGCGATCCGCCTGCCTCAGCCTCCCAAAGTCCTGGGATTACAGGCGTGAGCCACCGCGCCTGGCAACCAATACTTTTTAAATAAACACAATATTCTGGCCAATTCACTGCCTGTTAGTTAGTGGTGGGAAAGACATGCAATCTGGAAAACCCAAAATAGTACAGAGAGCAAGCACAGAACTGCTGATTGCTTGCCCCAAAGCATTACAGATCTCTGTTCCAGAAGGAGAAGTATCAGATTCAGCCTAGTATGTGCTTAAGAATGTTTGTTGAATCAGTTAATGAAACCTATTTTATGAGGTTCTAATGTAGTGCGGTATTGCACTTCCAGAAGATTGACTTATAATCAAATTGTGAAAATTTTTAATGATTTGATAATGTGAGGATATTGAAGCCTAGTTAAAATAAGGCATATTATTTCTGGTTTTAATTCCCAAGGGGGTAGAAATAGCCAATTTTTTGGGTATATTTTCTACCAAAAATATTTAACACTAAATATGGACTGTCTACAATTTTAAAATTTGTGTTGTCTCTATTTTTGATTATTAGACAAATACAAATTAAGAATACATCTGTACAACTCTAAAATTGATCGTCCCTATAACAGTATCAGAAGTCTTCTCAATTGGTTTTAATGTCAGTGCATGGGTAGATTGGCAGTTATTACCCTTTGCTGTGAATTTAGAGACATAAATATAGCTTTTTCTGTTTTTGAGAGTGCTGCCACCTATGCCAGGAGGTGTGGGCGATTGTAAAAACATTAGACATAAGAGAGCCTGGAAATATGGATCTGTTTTCTGACAGTGACCACGGTGTAAGATAATTTAAGGTACTAGTACTATTGTTTATTGAACTGATTGCAACTGGGCATTTTGTAGGAGTGTGGGAAGGCTGAATTTTTTTAGTTTTATAATCTGTATCTATAGATTACAGTCTACAATTCCAAATGGTGGGATTGATAAAACCTTTGTTTAGATAACTCCAAGCAAGAACCTAACTTCTCCACTCCTCCTAGCTTTTTATTTTTAAATAAATATATTTGCACACTTATATGCGTATGCCTGTTTTGCCACATAAACTATTTGAAGGTAGTTTTTAGACTTCATGGACCTTTGCCCCTAAATACTTCAGAATTGAAGTGAAACACTTTCTTACATAACCAGAGCACTTTTGTCGTGCTCAATAAATTTAATGTCAATATAATTAAATTATCTAATATTCAGTCCCTATTCAAATTCCCCAGTTGTCCCAGCAATACCTTTTATAGTTTTCTCTCTTTGATGCAGAATACAATCAGGATCACACATTTTTAGATGGCCTCTCATTTAGAATATTCCTGAAGTTGTCTTGGGGCTCAATGATATTGATGTTGTTTGAAGGGAGCAGTTTAGTTGTCCTGTAAAAGATTCCACATTTTGAATTTGTCTAATTGTTTTCTTACAGTTAGAGTCAGGATAAACATTTTCAGCAAGAATATTGAGTAGATGATGTGTACTTACCATGGCATCACATCAGAAACATGTCATGTCAGTTTGTCTCAATATTGATGGTACTGAGCTTGATCACTTGATTAAGGTAGTGTCTGCCAGATTTCTCCAGTGTAAAGATATCTTTTCCTTTTGTAATTGTTAAGTAAATTTGGGATGAAACTTGGAGATTGTGTGAATATCTCTTTCCTCAAAAGAGCCTAATTTTGAGCCTGTTTAAACCAACTGAAAACTTCCGGAATCACCTGCTTTTAGAAAATCAGTTGAAATCAGATGAAGACTGCATTCTTAAGTCACAGCAGAGTTCAAGAGGAGAAGAGAATAAAAATATTGAAGATATGCCAAAGGCAAATTATAATGGCAGTGTCACGCTCTGAAAATGAATAGCCCCTGTTGCTTAGCATACCTAAAAAGTGAAATGTTGACATTGAATTTTCCAAAATCATAGACAATAAAGTATGTAGGAATATATTACTGTATATCTTAGAGTCTATGAACTTTCAATTGATTTTTGATGGTTTCTGGTTATCCTTAACTAAATGGTAAAAATAATTTCATCAATATTATATATGAATTTATCAGTTGAAATTAAAAAGTTGCTTTCTGTAAAAATAATGACTATTTTAGATATAAAATTGACAGGAATGAAATTATCTCTTGGTAAAATGTCATTCATTTTGAAAATTTCTTTCAAGGAGAAAATCTGATCTTTGACTCATTTTCACTCGTTTTTATATCTTTTTTCTTTAGTGGTGTTGAATTTGTGAGTCATTGAAATTAATCACTGACTGAATTGGAAAGGAGTCGTATTAATAGTACTTTGATTTATTTATTTTTCAAGTGTAGAATTCTGGTGATTTTGATAACAGGAATGATACCATTTTACAACAGCATTGTAGATTTGTAGTATTTTAGATTGGTATCACAGTGCAGCTGAAAAGTAAGTTTCACTTTACTTTTTTGTTGTTGTTGAGATGGAGCCTCACTTTGTTGCCCAGGCTGGAGTGCAGTGGTGTTATCTCGGCTCATGGCAGCCTCCAGGCCCTGGTTCAAGTGATTCTCCTGCCTCAGCCTCCCAAGTAGCTGGGACTATAGGTGCTTGTCACCATGCACAGCTAATTTTTTGTATTTTTTTTTGAGTAGGGCTGCATGTTGGCCAGGCTGGTCTTGAACTCCTGACCTCAAGTGGTCCTCCTGCCTTGGCCTCCCAAAGTGCTGGGATTACAGGTGTGAGCCATCATCCTCAGCTACTTTACCTGTCATTATTTTGTGGATAGTAGTGAAAAACATATTTGTATTTCATGAGAAACAAGTACTTTCAGGACAAACACATATCCAGTGGTAAATGGTAGCTAGGTCTAAGTAGTTTATAAAGTATACTTTTATTTTTCTTGGATCTGAATTATTCAAGTTTTGATGTAAATTTCCTGATTCTTTTAATAATTATATTACTGTTCTGTTTTTCTGTTGTATTTGAAAGAATGAGTTTGCTAAAACTATAAAGTCCTAAGTTTTTCATTGTGTGATGGTTATCTGAATATTTATGTTATCTGAATGGTTCTAGTGCATACTTATTAAATGTTAGACTTAATATGTAATTATATACTTTAAAGAAAAAATAGCATACTCATTAAGACTTTGGTAAATAATACATTCATATTGTAAAATTATGGTAAGATAATCTCAGTTCTTTCAGACAAAGAATTGAAAAAGATTTAGTGAATTAGATAAAATTATTAAGGTAAATATGCTTGAAATTGAGAGAACAAGCTAAGTCTAACTTTTGAGTGTAAGTAAAATCGATGTGTTACCTACCACAGGCAACTTACTGAACCATGTAATTAGTTTTTTTTCTATGAAAAATGAGACATTTATACTGAGATTGTGGTGAAGTAGCATGTAAAGGGCTTATGTTCTAATGATGTGAAAATTAAGCAATTGGTAAGAAAAATTATAATTTTCAGTTTGTTGGGAAGTATAGTTATTATGATCTACCTAACGTTTTGTGTTGATATGAAATCACCTACTTATATAAAGTAAACCTGAGTAAAATCCCGTTAAATGAGGTGTTAGAGTCACCATTGGAACAAATACAGTTGAAAATTGTCTTAACACTAGATTAACTGTTATTTGGTATATTATATTCTTTTTTGAAATGTGAGTAATTTTTATGATTAATATATCGTGTCTTGTAGGTAAGTGTTCAGTCTAACATTTTTAAGTGTAGCCATGTTTGATGCCCCCCTCACCGTTTGTGTATATTTTATTTCAAAAGCTTGTACTTTCTTAGAAAACCTTAAGATTTAGAAGAGGTTGTTGTGGCCTGGTGCGATGGCTCATGCCTATAATCCCAGCACTTTGGGAGGCTGAGGAGGGAGGATCACTTGAGTCCAGAACTTTGAGACCAGCCTGGGAAACATAGTGAGATCCCATCTCTGTTAAAAAAAAAGAATTAAAAAAAAGAGATTGTTGAACATTAAGATGGCATAGTGATACAGGTAAAGGGTTTTTTTTTTTTTTTCTTAGTAAAATATTTTCTTAGTTTTATTTCTTAGGGAAGGTGAGGTAAGAATCTGAATGTGGAAAATCGAAGAAAAGGTTTAAATATTGGTAGAATTTAGGGCCTAAATAATTCAAGAAAGAGTTATATTTTAGAACATTAAAATTCAGTGGAGTACAGCTACACATTTATAGAGAATAACACCTTCTGCTTATGAGCAAATTCACTATTGACGTGTATAAATGGCATTAGGTTGGTCGTACTGTTCACATTATTTTATATAGGGGATGAAATAAAAATTCCCTAAAATAAAACTAGAGTTTTCTTAGGAAGGAGGAAGTGGGGAATGGATCTTGGTGGCCATGAACGAGTGTCCTCTTCTGCAGTGGGACCCTGTCTCTGCAGAAAAGAAAAACAGTAGTTGGGCATGGTTGTTGCTCGCCTTGTAGTTCCAGCTACTTGGGAGGCTAAGGCAGGAGGATTACTTGAGCCCAAGAGTTCAGGGTTACAGTGAGCTGTGATTGTGCCACTACAGTCCGACCTGAGTGACACAGTAGTAAGAGCCTGTCTCTAGAAAAGAAAAAAATAAAACTTGTTGTTTAGTGTAGCCACCTCATTAATGATCTTAGCAAGATCTTCTGCATGGAGAAGCTGCAGCTTCTCCATCAGCATTTGCTGCTTCTCCTTGTGCCTTTATGTAATGGAAATGGAATCTTTCCTTAATCCTCATGAACCAACCTCTGCTAGCTCCCAGGTTTGCTTCCTCATCTCTCTCAGTCTTGGTAGAATTGAAGAGAGTTTGTGCCTTGTTCTGGATTAGGCTTTGACAATTAAGGGAATACTGTGATCTTTCAGATCATCCAGACTTTCTCCATATCAACAATAAGCCTGTTTCACTTTCTTATCGTTCATGTGTTCGCTGTAGTAGCACTTGTAATTTCCTTCAAGATTTTTTTTTTTTTTTTTTTTTTTTTCCAATTCACAGCTTGGCTTCTTGGCACAAAAGCACTAGCTTTCAGCCTATCTTGGCTTTCGACATGACTTCTTCACTAAGCTTAATCATTTCTCACTTTTGATATAAAATAAGGGATGGGCAGTTCTTCCTTTTCCCTTGAACATTTAGTGACCGTTGTAGGGTTATTAATTGGCCTAATTTTAATATTGTTTCTAGCAAATAGGCTTGAGAAGAATAAGAGAGATGGGAAAGAGCCAGTCCTGGAGCAGTCAGAACACATACAGTAGTGATCAATTGGTTCAGTTCGCTGTTTTATACAGGTGTGGTTTGTGGTGCCCCTGAACAATATAATAGTAATATCAAAGATCACTGATCACAGATCCACCATAACAGATGTTATAATAATGAAAATGTTTGAAATATTGCAAGAATTACCAAAATGTGTCAGAGACACAAGAATTGAGCACATGCTTTTTGAAAAATGGTGCCGATAGGCTTGCTCACCACAGGGTTGCTACACACCTTAACATTTGTAAAAAGTGCAGCATCTGTGAAGCGAAATAATGTGAAGTGTGATGAAATGAGATATTCCTGTATCTTATTGAGGTAGTTGATAAGCTGGAATTACATATCTGCTATCTTTCCCCGTTATTTTTTCTTGTAGATATCTGTTGTCGTAGCCCAGATACTGAAAAATCAGAGATACATAGCAAAAGAATGGGAAAACTGTTGGTGAAGCAGGAGGCTACCTTTGAGTTGTTTTATGGTCTCTGGATCTGCTTAAAGTATAAAAGACTAAACTGATATATAGATCTCTGTGCTTAACTTTCTGTGAATAATTGTTTGAAAATGTAATTACAGATGGTTTCCAGTTGGTATTGTTTTATGGTGGCTGAGCAAATGGAAATTAAAACTTGATATACTCAGCCATAAGTATCTTTAGGCCTAAGGTTAAAAAAAATTAATGGTAGAAATAACAAATATTTTTTTCCTCTTAAAAAATCCAAGGCCGGGCGCGGTGGCTCAAGCCTGTAATCCCAGCACTTTGGGAGGCCGAGACGGGCGGATCACGAGGTCAGGAGATCGAGACCATCCTGGCTAACCCGGTGAAACCCCGTCTCTACTAAAAAATACAAAAATCTAGCCGGGCGAGGTGGCGGGCGCCTGTAGTCCCAGCTACTCGGGAGGCTGAGGCAGGAGAATGGCGTGAACCCGGGAGGCGGAGCTTGCAGTGAGCTGAGATCCGGCCACTGCACTCCAGCCTGGGCTCCGCCTCAAAAAAAAAAAAAAAAAAAAATCCAGATACTGTAGACATCTGTTGTTGGTTTTTTTTTGAGATGGAGTCTCACTCTGTTGCCCAGGCTGGAGTGTGGTGGTACAGTCTCTGCTCACTGCAACCTCTGCCTCTGGAGTTCAAGCCATTCCCCTGCCTCAGCCTCCCAAGTAGCTGGGATTAAAGACGTGTGCCACCATGCCCGGCTAATTTTTGTATTTTTAGTAGAAATGGGGTTTCACCATGTTTGCCAGGCTGGTCTCGAACTCCTGACCTCAAGTGATCTGCCCTCCTGGGCCTCCCAGAGTGCTGAGGTTATAGGCGTGAGCCACCGCTCCTGGCCGAAATCTGTTTTAAGTACTAGAACATGATGAAATTGGATTCTGTTGCTTTAAGCATTTCATGACTGAGCTGCTGTCCGGATGCTACCTGAAGAGATTCTCATTGAATATCATTATGGCTAGCAAGTGTTCCATAATTTTCTTTAAGCTCCATCTGTGTAAATATTTTTGAACAATTTTCCACAAGTAGAGGGCCACATACCTATTTCTTATAAACCCGACGTTGATAAAATGCACTCTTTGTATAATTGGGTCTTGTTTTGATCCTGGCACTTTCATATTGGGATTTGGCAGTGAGTTCAACAGAATAAGCATTATCCTCTTGAGGCCCATCTAGGATTGAACTAAAGGGCTTCTACAATATCCACATGATCATACAATTAGTTCTCTCTCTCCCTCTCCTTTTTTTGTGCTGTGATAGTGTAACTGAATATGAGCTGGTTGCCAGGGTATTGTGGTAGAATAATACCCTGCAGTTTGTAGTTAATCACGCAGCAGAACTGGCTTGATTTAAAAAAAAAAAAAAAGAATAAGATAAAAATTAGATAAAGATGAAGTGGCTTTGTGTTGAAAAAGATTGTATGTATATGATGGTAAAAGGAAGGCTAGAGTGTTCATAAATCTATCGTTGTTAGTCTTTTCCTCATATTTATATAATGTCATGCAAAATATTTTCCTTTTTAAAAATTTTATTTTTGACTTTACTAGCACTTGGGGGACTTAAGTAAGACTTTTGCTAATCTTGAAGGCTTTCTGACACAAGAGAAAAAAAGCAAATATTTGTGGAAAGACTGCTTGAGTAAGGGAAGTGTGAACCTATTCAGCATGAGGTTTCTTCATTAAGTTTGTTTTATTTTTCACAGGTAATCTTGAACTTGTTTAAATGTAAGCTGCTTTGCTGTTGGCTATTTTTAATAAGGCATGTTATTCACTTTGAAATATATTTAGTCTAAAGGAGAAAAATTTAGATTCTCTGAGTTAAATTTCAGGCACTGTATTTTTTAGCTTATCTTAAAAGTAGCCCAGTAGATATTTATAATAAAAAGATTGCCTGCCTTGGCATCCTTGGGCAAACTACATACAACTCTGATTGTTTAGGGAGGAAATAGCATTTGTTGACAATGACTCCTATTTTGGAAACATTTGTCGTGCCATTTATTGGTTTCACGAAGAGTATAACAAAGAGGGGTACTTGATTTGGGTAACAGAGGTGGCTGGGAGCAGTTATCCTCATCGCTATGGTAAAGGCTAGAACTCAGTTGGAGCCTTGAAACAAATTTAAAAGTACCCCCTCATCCCCAGTAATCACATACCATTTTGTAAAAAAAAAAAAAAAGATTAAATGACTTAAATATAGCAATATCAGTGATTACTCCCAATACACACAGATATCTATTTGATTCCCAGTATGGTTGAGACAATGTGCTAACTTAGCACATAGCAAAAACACTTTAATAGGATATCCTGGGGTCAGTACTGATTCAGCTCAGTTGCCCACACATTTAGAATTATAGTATTATGTTGTAACAGTCAAATGGTGTTTTAAAAAGAGGATGTTTTAAAAAGTACTTTTCAAGCTTTATATATGTAAGGTGTGCTGGGCTTGGTAGCTCATGCCTGTAATCCCAGCGCTTTCGGAGGCTGAGGTGGGAGGATCGCTTGAGAGGATCACTTGATCCTAGGTATTGGAGACCAGCCTGGGCAACATGGCAAAGCCTCGTGTCTACAAAAAATGAAAAAATTAGCTGGGCATGGTGGTGTGTGTCTGCAGTCCCAGCTACTTGGGAGGCTGATGTGGGAGGATCAGGTAGGTTTGGGAGGTCAAGGCTACAGTGAGCCAAGATTTTGCCACTGCACTCCAGCCTGGGTGACAGATTGAGACACTGTCTCAAAAACAAAACAACACAAAACAATAACAGCAACAAACCCCAAACGGTAAGATGTTACCATTGTTAAATGATCTCTTATATTTAAAATTACCACCATTTATTTGAGCCTATATTATGTTAGGTGCTATGTAAAATACAGAAATGAACCGGAAACATTTTTACATTTCAGGAGCTGAGAACCTAGTAGAAGAGATAGCATATACACACAGAGCATTGTTAAAGGGTAGAAAGTAAAGTTTCCTATGTGGGGCCCATGGTATTCCTGGAGTTTTATATAAGAGGCTGAGCCTTGAGGAAGAGTTGATTTTTGAGTACAATAACCTTAAAGGGTAGATAGAATTTGGATATATGGCTATGTCAGGGCAAGCATGTGTGTGTAACTGCACATTCAAGGATCTAGAGTAGGGAATTTTGAAATGTGTATTGGGGAAGAGTTAAACATGAGAAATTGATTGAAAATGAACATTTGGGCCTGTTGGAGCTTAAATACTAGGCCAAGTAGTTTGGGCTTCATAGGTAGTTGGGATCTTAGAGGGTTTTTGAATAGGACTTAGATAGAAGCTCCTAGTAGATTATAAACTGTATGGGGGTAGGACCTGCATCTGACTTTTGCCCATCATTGTAATTCCAGGACCATCGTAATGCCCGGTACATGTGCCTGCTTTGGCAGCACATATACTAAAATTGGAATGTAGTGCCTGGTACATATTGGTTGAATAAGCCAGTGAGCAGATTTAATGAATGTAATAGAAGTTTGTGTAAAGATTATCAGTCTAGCACCATTGCATGCTAGGAAGACTCCCTGGTATCCTGTAACACATAGGAAAACATGATGACATGATGTTGTTATAGGATACTGTTTTAAGGACAGGATGTGGCCACATTTGAAAGATTTTCTTGATGCATTGAATTCTTTTATTAACTGCATTTTGAAAAAACAGTGATGTACTTTCCTTCTCTTTTTGCAGTATCTTATTTTTTATTTTATTTTTGAGATGGAGTTTTGCTCTTGTCGCTCAGGCTGGAGTGCAATGGTGTGATCTCTGCTCACTGCAACCTCCGCCTACCGGGTTCAGGCGATTATCCTGCCTCAGCCTCCTGAGCCGCTAGGACTACAGGCACGTACCACCATGCTCGGCTAATTTTGTATTTTTAGTAAAGACTGAGTTTTGCCGTGTTTGGCTGGTTCTGAACTCCTGACCTCAAGGTGATCTGCCCAACCTGGCCTCCCAAAGTGCTGGGATTACAGGCGTGAGCCATCATGCCAGGCCTGCAGTATCTTATTTTATAGTCTGTAGTTGAATTTTTTAAATGGAAATTTAAAAAGTTTTTTTTTAAATTGAATAATTCTCCATATGTTATTTGTATTAGTTTTGTAGATAGCAAGTAGTTTGAGCATTTGAACAAAATCATATTTTGTAATTGTCCCATAGAACAGATGGCTATGGAAGAGCACTGTTTGTTAGGTTAAAGTGCTTAATAATATTTATGTGCCAGAATCCTTATAAATACATTAACTTATAAATACATCATGGATTGAATGACATTGACTGTCTTACGTAAGTTATAAATTGCCATTCCAACACTGGAGTTGATATTTGCTGCATGGCAATGACGAGTAATATTGCTTAGCTGAGGCTTTCTCTGAGAAAGTCCTGAATGTTTTACTATAGAATCAAATTGACAGTGGCTTTCATTGAGTTTTCTATCTTTCACTCTGGAATCCTGAGTTAATTACTAGCTTCTCTAAGTGTCATGGCAACAGACTACATGATAAAATGAGATTGTACGATTTAGGCAAACATT
The DNA here is from genome assembly GCF_047675955.1 of Chlorocebus sabaeus. Classification (NCBI taxonomy): domain Eukaryota; kingdom Metazoa; phylum Chordata; class Mammalia; order Primates; family Cercopithecidae; genus Chlorocebus; species Chlorocebus sabaeus. The sequence goes on along the minus strand of NC_132914.1, from coordinate 113,373,463 downwards.
TTCAATGAAATCTTTAATAGTTTTTAGTGACAGTGTACATATTTTGCTGAGTTGTTTATCAAAACAGCCTTTGGGTTGCATCTCCTTTCTAAATATTTAAGATAGCAAGTTAGTACATTGCAAGTTGTATGATTTTAAAGTGGCATATTTCAAAGATTATTAACAAGGTACATGTTAAACAAGATATATCTCCTCCAATGATGCTTGCAAACACACTCACACACATACCTGGAGTTGCTTGAATTCCATATATTAGTTGAAATTTTGGTTTGGCAACACCTGAAATGCCGCCATGTTTCCCGGAAGATGCTCAAAGAGTACTTGTATCGTTAGTGAGTCAGACTTTCTTGGCCAGGAGCCATCTCTTATTCTCTTTTTCAGTTTGTGAACATAGCTCAGCTGGCATTGCAATATAGGTCACGGATTTTGGATTACTCCCTTCTGTTCACCCTCACATATCCAAAATGGAACAGAGGCTGGGAAGAAATAAATCTATCATTCTTTTGTTATCCTTCGCCTATGGAGAGGTAGAGGTCATAGGATTAAGTGTAGAAAGTAAAAATAAGAAATGGAGTGTTCATACAGTGCCACTTCCTGTGACATGTCATTGCAGACAAGACATTTACATTTGCTTGTCTTCATTCTTGTCTGTACTATGGAAATTACGTCTTTATTTTATGGTACAACATGAAGTGAGTGTGAAAAGCAGCTAGATTTAACTGTTGTGTAAATGCATTTTATAGCCATATATTTTTAAATGAACTCTACTGTCAAAATATTAAAATCTTCATGATTTTAGATGCTAAATAAGAATATAATTTTGCTTTTCATAGTTTTGGCTATACTTTCTACTTGTATACAATTTGAGTTGTTTTCCACCTAGCATTGTCATTATAGTCTTAATTAAATTATATATAGGCATTGGACGTTTTAAAATGTGGTCTTTTGTAACTACTTTCTGTCTTTGGCTGTGCAAGAATGATTATGATATTTATGCCCTTGCTCCTTATGGGGATTTGAATAAAAAATACTTTTTCATATTATTTTAAATAGAGATTGTGATCTAATCCCTTGAAAATTAGTTTGATGTCTCTTAATTATCAGTTGATCAGAGTGTTTTTAAACTTTTTATTATCGCATAAACAGAATAAGCAAGAGTATTTGGTTAACAAAGATTATTTTTCCAGATTCATGCTGCGTGATATATAATAAGCTTATTTCCTTTTCCACATTTGATTTTTTGTTTGTAGAATAATTTTTATTTGTGCTTGTTGTGCCTAATTTTATAGTACCAATAAACTAGGAATGAATGAAGGTTCAAAAGAATTACATATTGAAAATTGGGAACCAGAAAATAATCAAATATTTATGGTTAGTTCATATGTACTAGGCATTGTGGTAGGTGCTTGGTGATCAATCTTGCAGTGTAAAGTAGTTTTGGATTTATTCTTTCTGAATATTAACTTGAATGATTTACAGGGAAATTTTCGATACTACTGATTTTTTTTTTTTTTTTTAAGACAGGATCTTACCCTGTCACCCAAGCTGGAGTGCAGTGGCGTGATCACGGCTCACTGCAGCCTAGACTTCCTGGCTTAGGTGAGCCTCTCACCTCAGCCTCCTGGGTAGCTGGGACTATAGGCATGTACCACCATACATGGCTAATTTTTGTACTTTTTATAGAGGTGGGGTTTCACTATGTTGTCCAGGTTGATCTTGAACTCCTGGGCTCAAGCCATCCACCCGCCTCGGCCTCCCAAAGTGTTGGGATTACAGGCATGAGCCACCACTCCCGGCTGCTAATTTGTTTTTATACTTTTGTGTTTATTAAACTCATGTTTATTTAATATGTAGGATAGAGTTAGTAGTTATCAAATAAGTGGCAGCTTTTACCATATTGAGATTGTTAATTTAACCTAGTTGAACACTAGAGGGACTGCAAACTAATCCCTGAAATTTGAGTTCAGTAGTATATTAGTTGAGAAGCTTTGTTTAAAAATGCAGAACCACACAGTTTTTTACTCCAACTGTGTGGTTTTCATAAGACTAAGTATTACGCCTAAAATTTTACCTGGTAACTTATTTGGTTAATTAATTCTCAGGTTAGTAGACCATATATAAAATGTAACCTCTGCCAATATAGGTAGAGCAAAGCAAAAAACTTTTGTTTATGGTCCCTTTACTTTGAGGCAGAGTCTCGCTCTGTTGCCCAGGCTGGAGTGCAGTGGCACAATCTTGACCCACTGCAGACTCCGCCTCCCGGGATCAAGCAGTTCTCCTCTCTCAGCCTCCCAAGTAGCTGGGATTACAAATGCGCACCACCATGTCTGGCAAATTTTTGTATTTTTAGTGGAGATGAGGTTTCACCATAATGGCCAGGCTAGTCTTGAACTTCTGACCTCAAGTGATCTGCCCGCCTTGGCCACCCAAAGTGTTGGGATTATAGGCGTGAACCACCACATCTGGCCCTGTGTCCTCTTTTAAAATCCAGTATGTGTATTTTGATGGTCTAAGAGAAGTGGGAATCTGGAAGTTGGCTATGTAAATAGTAGTTTTCTCTTGGAAATCTCTGAGTAAGAGGCAATAGAGTTTACAAGAAGTAAATATTAATTTAAATAGTAATTAAGATTATTATTTTGTGGAGATTTTAATTGATCCCATGATTATTTGATATGTTTTGTGAAAAGATTAGTTTATAACGGCATTAACAGCTTAAGCTAGTCTGTTATAACTTTAGTTCATTTAGGCAGTTTTACAGATAGTTTTGCTATTTCATTTTAAAAACTGGTAGGCGGAGCACGGTGACTCACAACTGTAATCCCAGCACTTTGGAAAGCTGTGACGAGTGGATCGCGAGGTCAGGAGTTCACGACCAGCCTGGCCAAGATGGTGAAACCCTGTTTCTACCAAAAATACAACAACTGGCTGGGCGTGGTGGTGCGCACCTGTAATCCCAGCTACTTGGGAGGCTGAGGCAGAGAACTGCTCGAACCTGGGAGGTAGAGTCTGCAGTGAGCTGAGATCACGCCACTGCACTCCAGCCTGGGTGACAGAGCAAGACTCCATCTCAAAAAACAAAACGAAAAAACTGGCAGTTGAACTTAATTTGGTAAGAACTTCTTTAAATATGGCTTTTGGCATTAAAAGCTTGAATACTTTCTAAATAGGACTTTGGTTCAATTTTGACATTTTACTCTCAAAATAATATGGTTTGGAAATGCTGTATATTTTAAATTCCAAACATTTAATATGTATACAATAAATGAATGCTTCTGAACGTTAGGTTTGATGGTTATCCAGGGATTTTAATGTCTACATTGTGGACATAAACAATGAATTAATCTTTATATTCACATCTCTTTGTAAAGAAATCTTAAAAATCACTTAAGATTAATAAAATGAATGGAGTATAGATGTCTTCATTTTCTTCAGAAATAAATTTATTTTTATATTTGTAAGGCTGATCTAGCTTTAGTTAAAACACTAGAACATTGGTGTAAATAGGCATCTGCCTATTTTTACCTTTAACAGTATGCTAATTAGATTTTTTAAAATGTGGAAATACATACTGATAACATGAATATAATTTAAATTCTTTATGTTTATGAGTATTCCTCTGTATTTCACTTCTCTTGATTAGATGTTCATAAAATTCACTATATAAGTTAAGAATAAGTCCAGTTATGTACAGAAAAAATTTAAAAAGCTTGTCTCTCTATTATTGACATTCTATCAGCTTCCAAAATTTTTGGACTTGACTAGAATGATGTATGTAATTGGCTTTTTTACCTTGACACTTTTCATTCTAACTTGTAAGAATTTCGGTATAGGCCGGACGTGGAGGCCAAGGTGGGTGGATTACTTGAGGTCAGGAGTTTGAGACCAGCCTGGGCAATATGGCAAAATCCTATCTCTACAAAAAATACAGAAAAAAATTAACCAGATGTGGTGGCACATGCCTGTAATTCCAGCTGCTGAGGTGGCTCAGGCTGAAGGATCACTAGAGACCGGGAGGCAGAAGCTGCAGTGAGCTGAGATTGCACCACTGCACTCCAGCCTGGCGACAGAGCAAGACCCTGTCTCAAAAAAAAAAAAAAAAAAAAAAAAAAAAAATTTACTGCTTTGCCTAATGCTGATAAGCCCTCCTATTAAATTACAGATTTTGTGTTGGGTTCTTTATCTTTTTCTGAAAAGTTTGGTGTTAGTGTCCAAAAAAAAAAAAAAAAAAAAAAAAAAGAAAAAAAAAGTCCTGGTTAAAACTTTTCCCTGAAGACTGAATTTCTGGAAAATGCCAAAAAGTACATAGAGTACTGCACTGTGAGTCTCAGAGGTAGGGTGAAGGGATGTTAGATATAAAAAGTATGTTTTTGTTGTAAATGTTGGCTGGTTGACATAATTATAATTGTTGGCATTGCAGGAATCTTTGAGTGTCTGTTTTGAACAGAGTTAAAAACTGACCTTGACTTTGCTATATTTAGGAGTGGGCAATAATTGCCAGCGTGTTAAATATTAGATTTGAAGGTTATTGGATATTCTTGAGAGCTATAAAAAATCCCATTTTATTAATTATCTTTTGTTCTATGTTTTGGCTTTTGCAGAAAGTATTATATGAAGTAAACTTGATCATTGAATGCCTCTGGGTTAAAAAAAATTACATACTTTGGAAAATGACTTGACAAAAGTTTAATTAGAGAAAGGCTGATTCGATAGTTATGCTATTGAATCTTGTTATGTTATCGAATCTCTTATACTTGGAGGAGGAGGGGAAGTGTAAAATTCAATTCAACAAGCATGTGTTGAGTGCTAAACAACTATGAAGTGTGCTGGGAAAGACATGGCTAATTACTTCCAGGAGACTGAGGTATATAACTGGTTGCTCATTTTTTCCGGAAACTTAATTAATGCATTTTGAATTTAAGGCACCTTATTTTGGTATAGTTCTCGGGATGTTTATGAGGTTTTAGTGGGTTCTCTTTACTCTCGCTGTGTGTTTTTGTTTATTTAATCATCAGATATTATTGCACTTCAAATAAGGGCCAGATAATGTGTTAGGTATTGGGCATTCACTGTTGGACTGTGTCATTCGGTTCTTCATCTCACAGAGTTTATCCTTTAATGGGACAATTAGAGAAGTAAGCAGGAAGGTACAATACAGTGTGATAAATGCTGTGATAGGGGAAGTAAGTACTTCTCTGTTCATGTTTTTGCCTCTTCCAAGTTCTTGTTCCTGCTGCAACATCAGCAGTTTGTTTCTCTTGTTTAAAATGTTTAGCCAATTTTTTTGACTTTTATAAGATGTCATCATTTTGGGATGATACAAAGATGGGCCAGACATGAATTGTTTTTTTGGGTATGGGAGGAGGCGGATAGGACTTTTACTAATCTTGTTTGAAACTTAAAGGGATGTAGTTATGTCTCAAGACAGCCAAATTTGCAGGTCTGAAATACAGTTTTTTAAAAAAATGTGCTTAGTCATTTTTCTCTACCAGCTTCCCAAGATTAAGATTTGCCATGTTGCACCCTTGAATACCCTTAGATAGCTGCTTATAAAAAACTTGACTTTGCTCACATTGGGCTCCTGTTTCATTCCCTCATAGGTTGTTATCTTCATCAAGGTGGGTGGGTGCTCAAGCACCCTCTTGGTTATGCTCATGTATCATGCTGCCTGTCTTTCCTGGGCAGAGATAACTGTCACAGGAGAGAGCGCATGTTCCAGCACGATTGAGTTAGGGTTTTCAGTTAATATTCTATCAAGATAAAGGGAAAGACTTCCCAAATTATCACCAAAGCATTAAAAAAGTCAAAGTATTCAGCAGAACATAAAAAAAGTCAAAGTATTAAAACTTTTTCTTTCTTGAGGACAACAGTAGATTTTTGCTTAAAGTTTTCTGTCCTTAGTAACTTTGCTGCCATGTATTACTGTGGGGTATTTTTATGCATTGGTATGGGATTTTCTTGCTGGTTAGATACATCTTTGTTGGAGATTTTCAGTGTCAAATCAAATATAGTAATATATTAGTCTTTGCTACAGTAACTAGTTTTCAAACCACCAGATTTCTCTTGAGGCACTGAATCCCCTATATTGAATAGAATGTTTGTGAATATGGTACACCAGAAAGTGGATTTAATACCCCGCATGACTTTATGCTTCTTACATTGATCAGTAAAGTGACCTTTCACAGTTTCCGTCCCAGCAGTCAGTACATGTTTAAACTAAACTTGATGTGCTCTGTGAGCAGCCGTCACTGTGGTTTTCACTTTTTCCAACCACTATTGGACCTTTGTATACCTTTCTTCCAGAAGCATCTCTGTCCCCTTCTTTCTTGAGCCAAGCATTGATTCTTGAAGTTTTAGATGCTAGTAGGAGTGATGACTATCAGAAACAGGATGCACTACACTTGTAGTAGGCATGGTAATAGAGCTACAGATAAAGTCCTCTGGGAATTGGGAAGAGTAGAGGTGACCTCTAGATACCAGGGTTAAGCAAGTCTTATGGAGGGTGTAGCAGTAAAAATAATGCTTCAGGCCGGGTGTGGTGGCTCATGCCTATAATCCTAGCACTCTGGGAGGCCAAGGCTGGAGGATCAGTTGAGCCCAGTAGTTTGAGACCAGCCTGGGCAACACAGTGAGACCCTGTGTCTAAATAAATAAATAAAGCTTCAGAGAATAAATTAGGACATGTGGGTTTCAGGGGCAGAAGAGAGGAAAGATAGCTTAGTAAAAGTGTCACAAGAGCAGAGACGCAGTGGACAAGTATAGGTCATAGCTAGAATTTCAGCTTGTCTGTTGAGAGGTTGTAATAAAGAGTAGAGGAAGAAAAAAGTTTGAAAAGGTAATTTAAATCAGATCATGGGAGACCTTGAATACTGGGTTAATACATTACGACCATTCAGTAGACCATTAGCGGATCTCTTGAGAGTCTTGAGAAGAGAGTTAGGTGAACAGTTGGGAGGATTAATCTGGGCTACAATATGTTAAGTAAATTGGGGCTGGGACATTGATGGTAACGAGAGTATTAAGAGGTGGTTCCTCATTCTTGGGAAGATGCAGTGAGGACCATTAAATTGGTGTTTTGTGTATTTTTAATCACATCTGGTGTTTTGATCCTTAAATATTGCACTTGTGTGTGAAAGAGCTTTAATTTATTGGTATTAAAATAATCCACTTCAGTGTAGGGAAAGGGGCTTGGCTTCATTTTATCTGTTAAATGTACATTGAACAATTACTCTTTCCTGGATGCTGTGCTAGACATTATGGATGTAGAAGTAAGGAAGATATGATCCCAGCATTTTAGGTTTTTTTTTGTATTTTAGCACAATAGGAGATATTGAATTGGAATCTTAGTAATTCCTTGTGTTCAGAGCTTATAGGATATCAGCTATAAGAGAGGCAGGTTAAGAGGATGTTTGATGCTGGAAAGATAGATAGGAACCACACTGTGTAACACTCCTTTGGCCTAATTCCTTAGACAATGGACAAAGCCTTTGAAGGTTCTATGGAATATGTGGTAACAGATTTCTCCAAGACTTCTGAGAAAATTAGGGTGTAATATGGTTTTGTCACTTGCGAAGGAAACAAGGAATGTTCACCTAGAGGAATAGAGGAAGTACTGATTGTCATTTAGACTACTTCATTTGTAGGTGAAAAAGCACAAAGATATTATGTTATATTGGATTATTGATAGTAACTAAAGCAAAAATAAGATATTTTAGACTGCCACTTCCAAAAAACACACCTCTTTATTGGAACATTTAAAAGGAATTAACCTACTGCTAGTTTAATTTATGCATATATAATGATATCCTTTGGAATTTTAATGCAGATTTTGATAATTTGTAAATTTAAGGGTGCCCTGAACATTAGGGTATGTTGATAGTAGTGATGTGAGACCAGATTGATAGACTTACATTCTTAAATAGAGTGACCTGAATTTATCAATCCAATAAAAGTACATGTCTGTGAGGCAACAAAGATTATTATGTTTGAGAATTTTTTTTTGTTGGCGATAAAATAGTGCAGAACTAACCAAACACGTTTATTGACCATATGATAGAAATTGCAGTGAGTTTAGGTAGAAGGTTTTTAGGTACAATGTGAACTGTACTGTTTTTTGCTTCTGAGCATGTTGAGTGAAGTGATTTTGAGCCAGTCATTCTTACTCCTGTCTGAGTTGTTATAAAGGAGATCAAGAGAAAAAAAGCTATTATTGAAAAACTATATTTTCCTTAGACATTGCTGGCGAATAGTGGGAAATTTTGGTATTACATATATTTCATCCAAATTTGGCATGAATGTATAAATATAGTATTAAAATTTTGATTCTGTGTTTGACTAAGTTCTTGGTTTATATTATGAAAATATTCGATTCAGCCTCACCTATTTCAGCCTTTGAAATAGGTGTTCTGAAGCTTTTAAAATTTTTAACCATTTTGTCTAAAAGAAGAGAGAAGGTTTCTTACAAAAGAATTCCAGTTTCACTAAATGGCTCTTGACTTCAAGAACTCAGTTACTACATAACAGGATGAGTCAGATGGTCCAAGTAGTTGTTTTTGTTACCATGACTACAACATATTGGTAGACGAATATTATATTTCATAGTTATTGTTTAACCCAAGTTATCAATTAAAAAGTGAAAAGTTTTAGAACTTTGTATCCAGTGGATTTATTTATATTACTAAGGAATCCTACACTTATTTACTGTGACTTTTTTTTTTTTAAAGTGAAAGCAAAGCAAGTTTATTAGAGCAGCAGAGTACAGGAAAATGACTGCACCATAGACAGCAGGGCTACCCCATAGGCAGAGTAGCTGTGACTTAAATTGTACTTTTAAAGATTCTTCACAGTTTTTCAAGGGGTATGTGTGTGTTTGTATGTGTTTAAAGGGAAATCTATACAAGATGGATGTAACACTGTTTGCTAGGTATGAACTTCAAATTCTGGGCTGATGAGCAAAGATTTCAGAAAGTATTTCTCAGCTTTTTCTAACTGGTGGCTGAATAATTCTCTATAAGGATATTATACCCCTTGAAATAAAAGGATTCCATATTTGGTAGTGATCAGTATGTGTAGGTAAATCAGAAGCCTCAGATTTAGGAATTTGGGATCATAAATTACAAAGTGGTAAAAATAAAAAAGAACTTTTGCTGGTGGCGGTGGCTCACACCTGTAATTCCAGCACTTTGGGAGTCCGAGGTGGGTGGATCACCTGAGGTCAGGAGTTTGAGACCAGCCTGGCCAACATGGTGAAACCCCGTCTCTACTAAAAATACAAAATTAGACAGGCGTGGTGGCGCATGCCGATTGTGATCCCAGCTACTTGGGAGGCAGAGGCAGGAGAATTGCTTGGATCTGGAGGCAGAGGTTGCAGTTAGCTGAGATTGCGCCATTGCACTCCAGTCTGGGCAACAAGAGTGAAACTCCGTCTCAAAAAAAAAAAAAAAGCTTTTGTACTCAGAAGAAACTTGCAAATAAGTTTAGTAGTAGTAGTTTTTACTTCAAAACATTTGCCCCTCCATGCTTGCTTTTGTCTTTGATGTGCAAGCAGTTCAAAGGTGAAAATTTCTGGTGTGTTTTTATGTAGCTAGAAGATCCCTCCTTCCTTCTTGTTTTCCTTCCCTCTCCTCTTTCTTGTCCACCTTGTCTCCCCACTCCTTCCCACTCCCTCCCTCCCTCCCTGTGGAAGGGAATTGGTGGAGAGGGAAACCTTGGTTTATTGGAAGAGTGCGGAAGATGAAGTTTAAATTGTAAAAGTTCATCAAGCCATGCAAATTGGGAGCAGTAGGCTTTATGCTTTGTTTATAAGTGGCTTTTCTTTGAGCGTAAGACTTTTTAGATGCTAGTATTGAGACTGTAATTGACAGGAGTAGTTTTTTTTCTTTTTAGGCTAGCCATCTGATTGCATAGCAGCATCACACGAGATAGTCTGCCTGATCTAATGGCAGCGTGTCAGGGAGTTGCCTTGAGCATAACTCTCCACTTTCTTTTTAGTTTCAGAAGAAGGATGATAATGGATGTTGTAATTCTCTCTGTGTCATTTCTATTGTAGTTTTGTCAGTAAGGACTATGTATATTTAGGAATCACTTGAGATTCCTGATAGTATTTTAAGCCTGTTTTATATGATTTGATTATTAAGGGTGAACATACTTGATTTTGTTTTCTATACATGTGTTTCACTCAGAATGTAGGTTAAAGTTTTGTTATGTGAGCTGCAGGAGATTAACTTTTAATACCATATTAGGTTGGAGAAGCATATTTTATTTAACTTGCTCCATATGTGCTGTATTTATGGAATAATTTTAACTATCTGTAATTGGGCTGAAAAAATCTTTCTAGTAGAAAGGGTTGTTTATAAGATAGTGTCATAGTATACTCAGCTGAAAATAAAATTGTGGGATTGAATTTTCTGATGTTCAGAAGATTTATTGATTTCATGTGAGCGAGGCTTTTATTCTTGAGTTACTTTTATTCAAATAGGAAAATAATACTATCAACCTTACCATTTATGAAAATTAACTTATCATTATTTAATAGTTAATCTCATGGGTTTGTTTCTAAGAGGATACTATACGCTAACTTAAAATTTTAATTACAAGGGTATACAGTGAAACTGTGACTTTAAGTGAAATGACACATAGCAGGTCCTTGAATAATGTCCTTTCCTTCAATGTTATTTTGTTGTAACATTGATGAGGGAAAAAACCTGGTTTTGTTATATGTTATTTCACTTAAAGTTGCAGTTTTCAAAAACGTATCAACAGTATTAAGTGAGGACTTACTGTAATATGATTATTTGGTGAATTTGGTTTTCTCAGATAAAAATGTGATATGTAGCTTAATAACTTTCAAAATTTTCATTATTTCAACTTATTTTAATAGTTATTTATTAAACTATAGTATTATATGCCTACTCTCATGTTGCTTTACAGCCTTAGTAATATGTCACAATGCTATTAGAAAGTGCTACCCAGCAGAGACATATCTAACAAAAGTGTTAAATGGATTGGAGTCAAGGATTAAAATGATACAGGCAGGAGTATACTTGAGAAGTGGACAGCTTTACAAATGTAGAGAGAGGTGTTTGGGACTTGTGATGAGTAGTTGCTTTTATTTGTAAGGAAATTTAAGCAAAATCTTTGAACTGACTAGGTTTATTTTTCCATCCTGTTCTTTTGTCACTTACATTTATCTTACATATTATAAACATTCTTTCTAACTCCCAAATTCAGCTGCCCTAAAGTATAAATCAGGAAGTTTCAGGATATATCTTCTAGTATTTAGGAGCCTCATAGGCCGATACTTAGTTTAGAAATGCCCTTGAAGAAAGGTTTGCGTTGTTTTATTTTCTCTTGAGTTCATGCCTCTCTAAGGCAGAATCAGCCACCTTTCTGTCTTAAAGGTACTTTTTTTTTTTTTTTTTTTTGCCAGCAAAACTGCCTTCAGTAATAAAATATCAGGGACTTTGACTCTCAAGTTGCAGTATTGAGTATGGTAGCCACTTATCACATGTGGCTATTTAAGTTAATTAAAATTAAATAAAATGAAAAATTCAGATCCCTGGTGTCAGAACACATTTCAGGTGCTCAGTAGCTACATCTGGCTAGAGGCTGCCTTGTTGGACAGTGCTGGTCTGGGTTTCAGCAATGGTTGGAAAGGTCCGAAAGGCCATTTTGGGCACCATCTTAAGGACAGGGACTGAAGGTCTTCTAACAGAAAATCATTGAGCAGAAGTGCAGTGGGAAGTTTTCTTCTGGCTAGTGGCATAATTAGAGTGTCACGAAGTTTCCGTAGATCTCTTCGTAGTCCTTTCCTCCCTCTCTTCATCTCCTTTCTTCCTTTTTTGACATGGTGATGAATTTATTCATTGTGGTTGGAAACTAGTTTTGTTGATTTTTGCAGACTTTTCAAGTTGATAGCTTCAGGTGGTAAACCTGAAGAGTGCTTTTCAGTGTCTCCTGGTGAGCTTTCATTTATAAATGCTGCTCCACTTTCATTAGCTTTATTTCGAAGTTTCTTTGTTCATTATCATGCCAGTTTACTACTTAAATTTTCCCTAAACCCAGGCAGCCTTATTTTGGCACATTTCTGCTTGTGTGCTAAAATAAGAGTGATAGATTAATTGTACTAGTTTTGAATTTTGGAGTTCTTGACTGCTTTTGTGTAGTGTATTTGTAGGATTAATGTTAGGTGCTGTACAGATCATACGCATTTTCCCCGAAGGCATGTGGTTGGATTTTAGGGCTCTCTGTTACCACTATATAGAAATATATGTATATATTGGTTACGTTCTAAGGTTGCTTTTGGGCTGGTTTTTTTTCTTTCAAATTTTAGGGAGGTGTTAAACAGAATGCTTAGGAGATAACATATGTATTCCATGAAATAAGGTGATTCATTCAACAAACATTTATTAAATGCTCTCAGAGGTTTGAGAGAAGTAGCAATATTATGCATACCATTTGCTTAGTGGTTTTTCTGATTTCCTTTAAGAATTTAATTGTGGCAACATTTCAAAGCAGTTGACTTTGCTTGAATGTAGCTGCAGATCCAGATGTACAGTCCAGTTTATACTCTGTCCTGCAGTGATTTCACTGAAGATTCAGATCCTCTGAATATAGTTTAGAGAATATCTGTGTACTATTGTAGTGATTAGAAATCATTTCAAGGTACCTCTGCTAACTGAATATAACCATTAAGATTTTTTTGAATAGTCCTGCCTGCCCCTTTCCCACAATGTTGTATCTCATGTTATATGTAAGTTGCAGTGGGAAGGGAGGGCAGCTGATTTGGTCTTGAATTGTTTTCCCTTAAATGGGCTTAGTCTAGTTTGTGGGAATTGACTGCCCAAAACATTAGAAAAATTTAGGGGAGAAATGGTTAACTCTCTTAGAACTTTTAGAAGAGTATTTCAAGAAGCAGCCCAATTTTGGTTAAGCCATGGTTAAATCTTGAATCCTGACATTCTAGGTTAGGACCACTTGGAAGAATAGGGTAAGACAGCGTACAGTAGGACCACTTGGAAGTCTTCTGGGCTTTACCAAAGTTTGCGGGCTCTGTATCATTTGAGAAAGTATCATCTTGGTTTATTTTTGCCTTGGGACTTTCAAGTAGTTCTGAAACAGATCTCACTGTGGTAGAAGGTTGGGCTCTAATAGTTATCTGACCACTCCCTCAGCATTTGGTAGGAAGCAATAAGGAATAATAAAGAAAATACTTAGGAAGGAAAGCATAGAAGAGGATAGATGGATTAGAATATGTAAACTGAGTGAAGAGCCATGATTTTCGACTGCTTCAGAGAAGTGTGGGATGGTAATGGTTACTGGGTCAAGGCATCAGAAAGGGTCAGAGATTGAGAATGTGGCATAGTTGTAATAGTCATCTATTTAAAAAAACAAAGGCATGAAGGGATATATGTTCTAGCACATGGGATTTTTCTGGATATAATTTAAAAATGTTTCCTCACTGTGGCTTTAGGGGTCTCATTTAATCTAAAGTGGAAATTATTTAAGGATGTTGAATACTGAGGTACACCTCCTTGGTTTGTAGTTTTTCCTTAGGAATCAAATGTCATAGCGAACTCTCTCTGTAATGTACATGCAACATTTCAAGTCTGCAGATAATGGTACCTAAACTGTTGGCGATTTAAAAAACCATTAGGCTCCGAGCATGCCTCATAATCATTGATGATTTTTGCGTAGGTGCATTTTATTTCATCAAAATATATTTATAAAGATATATTAATTGGAATGCATAAAAACAAATGAAGACTTGGTGGGGGGCTTTAACGTTTCCATTTTTTACCTCATACTTTGAATCAGGTAATAACTATTTCCTTTTTTTTTTCCTGATGCTTTATTTTTCCTTAGAGACAGGGTCTCGCTCTGTCACCCAGGCTGGAGTACAGTGGCACAGTCATAGCTTACTGTGACCCCTCAAACTCTGGGGCTCAAGTGATCCTCACATCTCAGCCTCTGAAGTAGCTAGGGCCACAGGTGCGTACCACCATGCATGCCTAATTAAAAAAATGTTTTTTGATAGAGACAGGATCTTGCTATGTTGCCAAGGCTGGTTTTGAACTCCCAGCCTCAAGCAATGCCTCAACCCTCCAAAGCGTTGGGATTATAGACAGGAACCACTGTACCCAGCCAGATGCTTTTTTCTTTATATAGAATATTTGAATTAGTTTTTATCCTCTTTGTGCTGTGAGTCGAACAGTTGAATCTTACTTGAGTTATTGAATTGACAGGCATGATTTGAATAGCATTTGAAGAAAGGTTTTCAGAGAGATGTATCTACATTAACTTTCACCTATGGGGTGATAGTTAACTGTTGCTCCAAAGATGACCTGTGAGTTCCTATTTTTGAATATTATCATGAACTCATGGATTAAAACAAACTGTGTTTCAGTTTATTGTTATCTTTTTTTTTTTTTTTGAGACGGAGTTTCGCTCTTGTTGCCCAAGCTGGAGTGCAATGGCATGATCTTGGCTCATTGCAACCTCCACCTCCCAAGTTCAAGTGATTCTCCTGCCTCAGCCTCCAGAGTAACTGGGATTACAGGCGCCCACCACTATGCCCAGCTAATTTTTTTTTTTATTTTTAGTAGAAACTGGGTTTCACCATGTTAGCCAGGCTGGTCTCAAACTCCTAAACTCAGGTGATTCGCCTGTCTCGGCCTCCCAAAGTGCTGGGATTACAGGGGTGAGCCACCGCATCCAGCCTGTTATCCTTCTTGATGTTTAAATTTTCCTGTCTTTGTCCAGTGGAAACCTGTTTAAGGTGACCTCCGAGTAGTTTTGACACGACTCTTAACTAGTCACTGATACCTTCCTTGCTTTTTGGTATGACAGCGTGTTCCTTGCTTATCTTAAACATTTTATGCTCCAGTTTTGGAATTAGCCATTTTGCTAAGGAATTATGGTTCCTTTAATTGGGGCATGGTATTTAGAGACCACAGTCTGAGCACTGAGGATTCCTGTTGCTACTAACTTAGTCATTCTTTTTAGGCCTTTTCAGTGAACAGACCTAGACACATGCCTTTTTTTTTTTTTTTTTTTTTCTTTTTTTAAAACATAAATTACATAGTAATTCATACTGATACCTGGCAATTCAAGTTCAGGTCTATAAAATTTTTACTTAATATCATTCTTATATCTATCTGTATCTTCTTTTTCTCATGCCCAAACTGCTGGTTCTCAACATTATTTTTTATTTGCTTTATCCCGTGCTATAAATACAGCACTCTTAGAATAACAACACTGCCATCAATATTACTAGAAATGCTAACTCTTTTTTTGTTGTCGTCTGTTATTGAAATACAGCAATGTGTCGCTTAATGCCTCTGAGAAATGCCTCTTTAGGTGATGTCATTGTGTGAACAACAGAGTTTGCTTACACAAAAACAGTATAGCCTACTATATACATCTGGGCTTTATGTAGCTCACAGGCTACAGCATGTGACTGCACTGAATTCTGTAGGCAAGTGTAACGCAATGGTAAGTATTTGTGTTTCTGAACATACCTAAACATAGAAAAAGCAAGGAGCGGTGGCTCACATGTGTAATTCCAGCACTTTGCGGGAGGATGAGGCAGAAGAATTGTTTGAGCCCAGGAGTTTGAGACCAATCTGGGCAACATGGGGAGACCCTATCTCTACAAAAAATCTTACCAAAAAAAAAAAGGTGCGGTAAAAATTCAGTTTTATTATCTTATAGGACCACCATCATCTGTGTGGTGCATCATGACTGAAACGTCATCATGTGGCATATGACTGTATTCGTATACTTACAGATTTTCTTTGTTCTTAGTGTATATTTCATTATGAATGTGCCTTTACTGTGCTTTAAAGTCGCACAGAATAATTCCTCTCTGTGGTTTTTGTCACCAACTAGTTACACAGTGAGGTGTTTTTGTTTCATCTCATTTTTGGGGGGATATGTAAAAAAAAATTTAATCGTTTTGTAGTTATGAAATGTGGTTCCAAAGTCAAATCTACAAAACAAGGCATAAAGAAGTTTAATGTTTTCTTATTTAACTTGTGAATAGTGAACTCTGTAGAGAATGCAGATTTGTTTTAGCGTTTTGTCTTCTTTCAGGATGTTTAAATAGAAACAGATACTCAGTTGTAAATTAGTGCTTTGGTAACTTTTTAATGCTCCAAATCCCTAGATTTAATAATAAGAGGAGGGCAGGTGTTTTTTTAAAAAAAAAAAAAAAAAAAAAGAGGCTACTTGCTGTTTTTCCCCAACAGCCCTTTGGCTTACTAATTTTGTATATTGTTACCTTTTTTTCTCACTGTCTGTAACTTTTCTTTATCCTTCTTCACTGATAGATGTTCATTCATGAAACTGATGGTTCTTAAATGTATTGGTGTAAATAACTTTACTTCTGTCTCACATTTGAAGAAGTATCATTCCTTCACCAGAAGGAATTAGTAACAGTTTGGCTTCATTAGCTTGTGCTTAAGGTAAGGTTTTAGATGTTCCTTTGGTTTGACAACTTCTGAAATATAATAATACCTAAGTGGATCGCCTGAGGTCAGGAGTTCAAGACCAGCCTGGCCAACACAGTGAAACCCCGTCTCTACTAAAAATACAAAAATTAGCCGGATGTGGTGGTGCATGCCTGTAGTCCCGGCTACTCAGGAGGCCGAGGCAGGAGAATTGCTTGAACCCAGGTGGAGGTTGCGGTGAGCCACGATCATGCCACTGCACTCCAGCCTGGGTGACAGAGCAAGACTCCATCTCAAAAAAATAAAAAAATTAATATGTAAGTGTCTCTATATCTGCTAAAGTTAGTCCCCAAAAGTTTGGTCGGTTTCTTAGTTTTGTCCAATTTATCATTGCCACTTTGTTTTCTTTATACAAAGGAAGCAAAAAAAAAAAAAAAAAAGTGTTTAGTTATGCAGTACATTTTAAATTTTTCAAAGCAGAAACTGCTGTATTTGTAATAAATGTATTTTAATGAAGGAGTTAATATGTATGGTTATGATTATCCCAGTGGTGAGGAGGCTTTCATTTCCTCAGAGCAGGAAGTGTTATTGCTTTCTCAAGCTCCAGGAATGGCAGAAGATAGATTTGAATGAAAGGATAAGGTAGGAAAATAATTGGAATCATTCAAATAGATTAGATTGGTGGCCATTTACCAAAGTATACCTGTTTTTATCATTCTGTTTGTAACCCATTTTCTTCTGAATGGACTGGTAGCTCGGAGTTTCTCCCTCCCTCTGGCCAAAAACAGTAGGGAGGAAAAGGACTTAGCTGTTCTTTTTAAAAGACTTTCCTTTTTTCTTTTTTCTTTTTTTTTTAATGGTAGAACAGTTGAGAAGGAGATTATTGTAGGGAGTGGACCATTGTGCTTTTATGTGGTGGCAAGGGAAGGAATCTTCTAATAAGAACTTATGTCTTTGTTCCCAAGTAGCTCATGAGAAGAGGACTAGTTCTGTTTGAGTCTCATTGAGTGTAAAAAAAACTAGGAAAAACGTTTAAAAAAACATGACTTGAAAAAAATTTGTATTACATTACCTCTTTTTGAAGTGCCGTCTCATTTATCCTGTATTGTTGGAATACATAGTTAACTGGTGTTTTGAAGTGCTTTTGCCATCAGAGCTCCTAGAGCAAATGGATGAGGATGAAATCTGACTTCTCTTTCTCTTTAATAGGCAACATTTTCGTTCACCAGTTTCTGAATTCTGGTTAGGATTTGACAGCAATATGAAGATGAATTTTTGTGTCCCAGAAGGCAAACCACATAAGTAGTTGAGTAAGTAGGAGGCCAGGTACAGTTGGAAGAAAGGGTTTATAGTGTTCTAGGTAGCCACCAGAGGAGACAGCAAAGAAGCAGTATTTGTGCCAACTGTGATCACCACTGACACTACACTGCTGCTTTTTCTTGGCAGCGATATTATTCTTCTATTCTTTTATATTAGCAATTTTATAAATTCTGAAAGGGAACACATCTTCTTATTTGCCAATTCTGAAAACTCTGGCCAGGTTAGCTTAAGAAAATAAGATAATAATAATACCTAAGTATCTCTATATCTACAGTTAGGGGTCTGCAGACAGGACAAGGAAGGTTTAGGATAAAGGGCAGGAGCCAGGTCTAGGGAATACAGTGGGTCAGAAGAAGATAGGGGTACACCAAAGGAAGACACATACAATGGAGAGTGAGACCAAGAATGACCACATAGCAACTAGAGGAACCTATAGTGGGGCATTGTATTCAAAGTCATGGCAGCAAACGCCAGAACACATACTAGAAGAAAGGCAGTTGGTGAAAGCTTTATAATTTAGGAATTAGAACATCCGTCTACACTGAAAAATAGGATTGTTGGAAGAATTGCCATGAACTGCCTACGACATGGGTACTGAGACAGCAGTCTTTTTCTAGCCACGAAAGTTCTTCCAAGTTGTTCCTGGGCAGTAGCTATTCCTAGCTGATAGCAGTCATGGAATACAGCAGTTCAGTTTACATCTGGCAGCTCCTGACTCCTGAGCAGCTGGTCTAAATCACTGGAGTTTTATGGTAGGCTAGGTTCTGTTAAATTTTGGTCTCTCTCAAAGTAGAAAGACTGCTATAGATTGTGGTCCGTAAAACCTTAATCCGTTCGTGTGCAGAGACTTGGAGTTAGGTTGACTTTTGGAAGCAGATCAGTAGATATTGTGATATGCCCACCACTGGCATTTCAGAGAAATGCCACTTGAAGCCTTCTGAAAGCCCCACTTTTGCAGATACCATTACAACATGTAATTTTCTTCCATAAAATAAAATTTTTGCTCTGGCTGGCCTATTCACCAGAAATATTTGTGCAGTGGGTTTTTATTGTTTCTTACTAAGCATATAGGTAACTGGTTCAGTTCGTAAGTCTGAGTGATTCCTCAATGAGTTTTCACCCATTGTCCTTTTTTTTTTTTTTTTTTTTTTTTTTAAAAAGATGGAGTCTCACTCTTTCGCCCAGGCTGGAGTGCAGTGGCGCGATCTCGGCTTACTGCAACCTCTGCCTCCCGGGTGCAAGCAGTTACCCCTGCGTTAGTCTCCTGAGTAGCTGGGACTACAGGTGCCTGCCACCATGCCCAGATAATTTTTGTATTTTTAGTAGAGATGGGGTTTCGCCATGTTGGCCAGGCTTGTCTCGATCTCCTGACCTCAGGTGATTCGCCCACCTCAGCCTCCCAAAGTGTTGACATTACAGATGTGAGCCACTGCGCCCAGCCTCACCCTTGTCTTTTAGGGTAACATTAGTCTTTCCTTATATGTCTTCACTTTTACCACCAGCTCTAGCCCTGGACTGTGTTTTCTTAAAAATTTTTATGTTTATTTCAAAAAAAAAAACCCCCAAAAAACCAAAACATCTTTTAAAACAAACCTTCAGAAAAGTTACTGTGTTTCTAGCATCAAGTAGAGAAAAATAAACACCACCACAAAGTGATGATATTACGTGTACAGAATGTTACAAGTTTGAGGCCTATTTATTTTGTAAATGTTTGCAAGCCTTTTATAAGCAAAACTTGTAAAACCAAATCTTACATGGAACCCTCATATAGAAAACTGTTAACATTCCTGCCTGAAGATGGTATGGAGGCATTTGTCCTGAGGTCTCTGAGGTACCTTCACGAAACTCGAGAGTTCGGAGGAATACAGTTTGAAGAACTCTGATTTAATTTGGTTCCGCTGTTTTTGTAGAAGAGGAAACTCAGACTAAAAGGTCCTGTGTTGGTTTCTGTGGCAAGAAGGCATAAAATAAATCTGAAAAGTTTTAGCAAAGCCCATTCATCTGCCTTCCAGGTATTGAGTCCTGGTAAGAACAGGAGTGCTTTTGTAAAACTTTGTGATTTCTCTTGTATTCTTCATTTGCCAGGTTTTCTTACGTTTTTGAGATTCTTCTAACTTTGCATTTTCTCCTAAGCCTTTTGCGAGAAGCAGTTTTTAATTTTTCTGAAGCCTTATTGAATAGAAGGACTTGAGTGAATCTGTGGGGAGATGCTGACCATGAAGAACCCCAGAGGCTGGCAGGGGAAGAAGGTTAAGGGTTGGTGGATTTTAGAGAGAGGGGAGTTCCTTGTGCATCACAGCCACAGGAGATTTAAAAATGCGTAAACCGAGGCATGGGCAATGAAGTAACTTGCTCAGTGTCATACTGCTTTGTGGTGGTGCAGTTAGAATTGCAATTCTAACTGATCTCTAATAAGGCTGTGTTTTTTCAACCATTTCCATTATACTCTTTTGCCGTTAACTATTGTCTGGATAGCTATAATATTTGAGTAGATATAGTGTTATATTTCTCAAGTTGATGACATTTCATCCTTAAATTCAAGACTTAGGTCTTACAAATTGGTGTTTTTCTTTATCTTTTTAAAAAATCTTAAGCTCTGTAAAAGATTCTGCTTTGAACGAAGGGTACTTATATCTGCCAAAATCATTATTGAGCTTCTCTAGTCATTTATTTTCTTGAAATTGAAATGAAACTTTCTGAACACAGCCTTACTGAATATGGATTTCAGAGCCATAATAATGCTTCTTGCCTCTGCAGATTCTGAATTGATCTGAGTTTGGCAGTGAATTATGTATGTGTTATTTCAGGAATTTTGCACATGCCCTGCTTTAAACCGCTGATTATTTTTGTAAAATGCTGTTGTGTGGATTTGGCTCATTCCATTGATGCTGAACTCATCAGATGGCTATATTGTCTTCTAGGAATGTGACTTGAATTGATTAAATGGCATAGGCGGCAACATCTGTTTTGTAAAGCTAGTTTAGTTTCCTAAAACTTTAAATTTTCAAATTTACACCTTACAAAGAGAAGGAAGTATATTTCTTTAATGCCATAAAAAGACTTTCATGGAGTTTTGATGATAGCTTGTTTTAACCTTGCTTTTAACCTAATTCTTTTCAGAATTTATTTTCTTACTGTATTATGTTGCACATTTTCAAGGAAAAGACATATTGTAATGTTGGAAACTTTATAGTCTTATATGGGTGGC
Source organism: Chlorocebus sabaeus (assembly GCF_047675955.1). NCBI lineage: Eukaryota > Metazoa > Chordata > Mammalia > Primates > Cercopithecidae > Chlorocebus > Chlorocebus sabaeus. The sequence goes on along the minus strand of NC_132914.1, from coordinate 113,352,490 downwards.
TCTTAGGTTTTTCAGGTCATTCACCCATTTGAAGATGTGCAGAAAGCTTTGGATGGTCTCCTAGAAAAAAAGCACCCATACACGTGCTCCTAAAACTCTGTACAATTGTGGGAGGTAAAGCTCACCTGTACAGATCCCTCTGAAGCCTGCTGCCTCCTTGATGTCCGTTGCTTCACATGTGATATTAAATGCATTAATAATGCTGCTGACTGTGCACATAAGTTACCTTTCTTTAGACACAGCTTATAGATTTGTTGAATATTTGGATCATCATTTTTAAAATCAAATGTTTTATGATGTTGATCTACATGTATCATTTTTATTTCTTGGGGTTAATGTCTATTTTTATTCTTTTTGTTTCATCCTTGTAATTTCTTTTTTAGTTAAGGAAATTTATCCATTTCAGGGTTTCTTCATTTGTTATTACAACCCTTATTTGGATGAATTAATGACCAAAATTTATATGGTATTATAGTACATAGGCTTACCTGATCTAATCTTGTAGAAGACTTTTCCTCTATACTACTTCATGTAACATTTTCAAATAATATTTTCAATTTGGGATAGAGGACTTTAAAGAAAATTAAGACTTTGGTAGAGATAGATACTCTCATGTGACAACCCATGGGGGCTTTTTTTTTTAAAAAATACTGGTGGATATGTATTTTTATATTCATTTGATCCTAGTCTTTTTGTACAGTCAGTTTTCTTTTATAATCTGGAATTATGCCTACAGTTTCAAGGCCAGCATGGGTATTTACTAAGTAATCTTGAGGATGACTGTTCTTCTTTTGTAACCTTCTCTCTCCAGATCTGATCTGTATCTGTTTTAACCCAGAAGATGTGCCCTTTTGCTCACACCATCCCTCTTGTTTTAAGTTACAATGACAATAGCTATCTGATCTGTGTCACAGGAATTATTATGACATTCTGTACCTCTCTAGCCCTGTATTAACAAAATTTAACTTGCTGAGTAGTGTTTTTATTTTATAAACTATTTTTAATCATTAAAAAATTCAGATTTATTGATTAAAATATAAATTGAGGCACAGTGAGTCTTTGAAGTGTGCTTAGTATAGACTCAGTGTGTGCTGCTGCAGGTTTCATGCACCAGAACGCTTTGCTTATTGTGTTCTTTTTCTCCTTGTGGGCTATAGGCTCATTGAGGACAGTTTACGTATATATTGTTCTGTTAGCACTTTTAACATAGTCCCTGTCAAGTAATTCAACAATAGTTGAACAATTGCTAATTGAATGAATTCAGACAGTTTCACAAATTAGACCTGACAGGAAAGGTTATTTTTCTTCACCTGTTTTTCTTGAAGTTTCAAATTATTTTGAACTACAAATGGTATTTTACTAGTAAGTGTGAAAATTTATTGTGAATATAATTAATGTCTTACAATGTGTGATGAGAAAGGTGAGTACACTAGATTGTAAACATTGTACAGAGTACAAAAGTGCTTTGGAAGTGTTGAATGACTGCATTGTGGCCATTATTACTTTTTTTCTGGTGTAATAAGGAAATGCAGTAACTAAAAAAAAAGGCAGAGGATTGGTGGCACTTTATTAAAGAAATCTTATGTTGCTAAGATAATTTAGTCGTGTAATTTTTTTAAAAATAGGCTATTTAAAATATGTTTGCTTTTTCCTCCTCCTCCTCTTTTTTTTTTTTTTTTTGAAAAGCATCCTCCTGTCTTGGCCACCCAAAGTGCTGGGATTACAGGCATGAGCCATGGCGCCCTGCCTTTTCCTCCTTTTATTCATCCATGACAATGTTTTTCGGCTCTCTGCTGATTTAAATTATATTTCCTAGAAAACAGTTCAAAATGCTCATATAACCTTGAACTCGAAATTATTTTCCTGAGAAAATTTGTCCTTCTGATTGATGCTCTTTAGTGTATAAAGGTATTAGTTGTAATTGGCTTCTTTAAATGTTGGAAGTATGATAGTAAGGCAGATAGATTTCTTTATTTCTTGAGGGGTGGAGATTAGATTTTGTTACTGGACCAAAAAATGATTTCTCCTGGTGTAGGTTTGAATTGAAAAAAAAAAAAAAAAAAAAAGTAGTATTTAAAAAGTGTGGCTTCCTGGTCTTAAAATTTGATGACTGTTTAACCAAGTGGGAACTGTTTTCCTGAAAGTGCTGTAGGACAATCAGTGCTAATGCTTTTACATGCTTATTGAAAGTAGAAACTTAGGCATTTGATCAGAGTATTTTCTAAGAGATAGAAAATGTTTAAAAGTCAGATGATAAGCTTGCATAAGCCTCAAGGGTGACACAATTTAGTATTCCTAAATAAGGACTTAGTGTTTCTTGCAGATGAAGATCTTGCAATAGGAAGCTATTTGACCTAAAAATAAAGTGTGCGTGAAGTGTGCTGTATCACTTTTGTGTAAACTCTCCTCTTGATTTTCTTAAGCAGAAATGGCCGAGATTGGATTTACAAAGTCTGTTAAAATCAAAGCTTGATTTACTGCATAGAATAAAATATGTTTCTCTGACTGACTAGTACTGTATAAAGTAGACCAGCTCTCTCATGCAAAAGCTGATATCGGACAAAAGATGGAAGAGACGAGAGAAAAAAACGGGACCAGAATGGAAAGGGAATCGCAGAGGTGTGGCCAGTATTAGATTCCCAGAGCAAGGAGAAAGAACAAGCAAGTAGGAAGATGGTAACTTTTTCTCTAAATGGATCAGACAGTAACTTTTACTTTATAGTCCCTAATCAGTGTGCCCACCTGTAGACATAGAAACTTCAGTGGTTCCTAGGGGCAGAGAGGTTGGGAATCAGGCCTTAAAGAGAGGCAGTAGGAGACATTAACTTTCTGTAATTGTACTCTGATATACTAAGACTTAATGACTTAGGTTCCTTAGCATCTATATCTTTTTCCAAAGCTGCAGCTGTAATTCATTTTACTATTTCTCCTCAAGTGTGTCCATTCAGTGTTGTTATTATTCATCAAATAGGTTTTGCATGCTTATTATGTGGAGGGCAAGTCATAAGATCTTTGACTGTAAGAGGAATTTCTTGGATCCCTTTCTTTACTGCACTCTTAGTCTAGGGGAGGTGTTAGAGGCAGGACGATGGACACTAAGAAAGATGTAATTATAAAACTGTAAGTTGCGGCAACATTAACTGATAGTCAGGATGCCGTGCTTCCCAGGAGAAACACTGTACTCCTTTGACCCCATGAGTGGAGTTGTCAGACAGCTCTCAGTGAGGAGACATGTCTAAACTTCTGTAGGGAGTCAGAGAAGAGAAAGCAATTTATTCTGTTTGGGATTGATGAAAATATTGCAAATGTAGGTGGCACTTCTGCCTTTAAAGAAGAGTTAGATTCCACCAGGAAAGAAGGAAGGAAAGGTACTCTAAGCAGAAAACACAAGAAAGGCATGAATTTTTTTTTTTTTTTTAAAGTATGTGATATGTGTGTGGGATATGTTGAATACCCTTGGGTCACTTGAAATAGAATTTTGTGTCAGCAGGGGAGAAAAAGGTAGGTTGAGGACAGCTTGTGATATAAGATCGATGGTGCAGTTGAGACCTAAGCAGGAGGAAAAGATGAAATACTTTAAAAAGAATGTTTTTTATTTTTTTTACGTTGTAGTTCTCTTGTACTTAAAATAAATATGTATATATCTATGCAGTAAAAATTATTGGGTTCTTGGTGTGTGGAAGGAAAGTAACATACCATGTTTTGGTTATCTGCCACACATAAACACTATTGTTGGTATTTCTTAATGAGTCTGTGCATTCGTAGGTGTTTGCTAAGTAAGTGTTCTCCTCTGTAAAAATTTCTTTTCAATGGACATTCTTGCTTTTATATGAACATGTTAAAATTCTTTTGGCTTTCTATAAAAGAAATGGATTGCTGGGTGATAAATGCCAATTTAAAATGTTACACTATGTTGATTAAAAAATTGTAAAGTGTTGCTTTCTAATTTTCATAATTTTTAGCTGGCAGTGGTAACTGCTTTTTTTTTCCTTCTTTTTCTTTTTTTGAGACAGAGTTTCGCGCTTTTTGCCCAGGCTGGTGTGCAATGGCGCAATCTCTGCTCACCGCAACCTCCGAATCCCGGGTTCAGTGATTCTCCTGCCTCAGCCTTCCGAGTAGCTGGAATTACAGGCATGTGCCACCATGCCTGGCTAATTTTGTATTTTTAGTAGAGACGGAATTTCTCCATGTTGGTCAGGCTGGTCTTGAACTCTTGGCCTCCCAGAGTGCTGGGATTACAGGCGTGAGCCACCGCGCCTGGCCAGGTAACTGCTTTTGAAGCAATTGGGGCTCCCATTTGTGTCCCAGAAGAACATCTTACTGATGAAAATAGAGTAGTGGTTGTGCTAAATGACTGAAGAATGGGCAAAGAGATAAAGCAGAGAATGATGTTCTGTCTTATAGTTTGTGTTTTCAGACTTAATATGGTTACTGTTCAAATTACTATATATGTTTGAAAGATTCCCATTGCTAGGTATTCCCAGCAAAAAAATTACTAAGTAGATAACTAGATATAAATGCCTTCAAATTTTGAAGACATGTCTGCATAATACTAAAATTAATGTACTTTTATTAATCTGATAGTACCCCTAAAATACACAAAACTTTTAACCAGTTGTACATTTTAACTAGTTTAGATAAAACCATCAGATTCTTAAGTTATGTAGACACAGCTGGACCACCAAAAAGAGAGTTAAAATTTTATAATGTAAATGCAGCCTAAATTATCAGCCTTATTACTTTTCTGACTATTTTAAATTTGGAGAGAAAGGTTAAGAGATACTTCTGATTGAGTAAATTGTGTTGATGGCACTAGGTTTGCTTTTTGTTTGTATATTTGGTTTTAGTTAACAAGAAATCCTGTTACTCAATTCTGTAATCTACTATTCTAGTACTCCTCTACCCCAATCACAAGTTTTATTGCCACAGTTTTGGAAAGCTGTCTTCTCAGAAACTGAGTGCCTAGGAAAGTGAGAATACTAGGGCTTCAGCCACACTCTTATCTCATGCCTCATTTCTCTGGGTGTTAGAAACGGAATTTAAAGGACTGTTAAGTTGCAGCCGAAGACTGGGCCAGTCAGACTTTTGTTGTTGTTGTTGTTGTTAATTGCACCTTATTTGTTGGCCTTGTTTTTCAGCTTGGCTCTGTGGAAATACCCAGAGGACCTTTGTGGTGTTCTTGGGTAGCATGTATTCTATACACAATTTGGCCCTCGAAAGTGAGGTCACCAGTAAAAAATATAATTTAAAAATTAGGCTGGATGAATTAAACTAGTATTTTTTTTTTTCTTGCTACTTGAAAGTTAGATTTTCCATTAGGTTATAATTTTGTTTGTTATGTTGTTGATCTGGATAATATATGATTCAGTGTAATTTTTTCTTTTCTCTTCTCATTGCTTCTTTGCTTGTTCTGAAACTGCTGTTACATATATCGTCAAATCTTGTTTTCTGGCCTCCATAATATATCTTTAAAACTTCTTTGCATCTGCAACTTTCTAGTTAAATTCTTCGTTATTTTCTAGTTTATTAACTCCTTTTCAATTTTTACTGTTTACACTTTATCTGTTATTCAGTTTTTCATTTCCATTGCTTATTTTGAAATTATTTAAAACTTACTTTAAAATATTCATTCTTTAGCTTTTAAATTCTTTTTCATTTCCACCTAGCTTTGTTTCACTTCTGCTTGTTTTGTGATTCTTTTCCCTTTATAAAAGAAATTTTACTCTTTTATAAAAGAGTGGCTCACGCCTGTAATCCCAGCACTTTGGGAGGATGAGGTGGGTGAATCGCTTGAGGTCAGGAGTTCAAGACCAGCCTGGCCAACATGGCAAAATCCTGTCTGTACTAAAAATATAAAAATTAGCGGATGTGGTAGTACACACCTGTAATCTCAGCTACTTGGGAAGCTGAGGCAGGAGAATCGCTTGAACCTGGGAGGCGGAGGTTGCAGTGAGCCGAGATTGTGCTACTGTAGCCTGGGTGACAGAGCCAGACTCCATCTCAAAAAAAATTTTAAGCATACTATTTTCAGGTATTTCTCAGGCTTTTCTGTTTCTATTTTGTTTGAAGGGATTTTGTATTTCAGTTGCTGTGTTTTTATTCGTTTTCTTTATGTCACGGTACAGCTTTGACTGGGAAGTCCCCCTGCTCCCCACAGTCCCTTCTAGTAGTTTTTCTTAACTGCTTCTCCCTGTTGCCCCCGCCCCCACCAAGGTCTTAGATTGGCAGCAGAGGGCACTTGTCTCCCACTGATGGTAGATACACCTGCATCTTTGTTCCAGTTGGCCAGGCAGTGGGATAGTGTGGCTGAAGCCTTAGTATTCTCACTTCCCTAGGCACTCAGTTTCTGAGAAGACATGCTTCCTGAAAGCCCACACAGCTTACTTACCCCCAGGCAGCTGTTAGTAGCAGTTTATTTTCAGCCTAATTTCAACCTCAGTCCCTTATCTTAGGTGGGCCACTTTTATTCCTGTTTCTATAGGATCTGAAACCTGGGCATCCACTGGTATCCTTCTGAAACCAGAGCCTAGCAGCCCTATACGTTCTGCCCCTCTCTGTTACATATTTCTGTTTCATGGTGATGCTGGTCTTTTTTAAGTGAGGTATGTCTTTAAAATTTATTCTCCTGGATTTTATCTGTTGTTGCTTTGTATTTGAAACAGGGTGGGTTTTCAAAGCAATTTATGATGCCATCTTGATTGGAAGTTCAAGTAAATTAAAAAAATATTGCTAGCTTATTGTATTTCCATCATACTTTATTTTTAACAAGCTCTTGATTTTTTAAACAATCTTGTGAATCTTTTCATATTCTCTAGAACATAGAAATGCTTCCCTTTATGCAGTTCAGCCAAAGTTTATTTAGCATTATGGGCTTAATGTTTTTGTGATGCTTTTGAATGTGGTTAAGGTGAATTTGATCAGATGGGTTGAGGATTTGTAGATAAAGTAGTCCTGAATGATTTTTACTATGATTAGGAAATACCCTGTACTTACTTATTTATTTTTTTGAGACGGAGTCTCGCTCTGTTGCCCAGGCTGGAGTGCAGTGGCACAATCTTGGCTCACTGCAAGCTCTGCCTCCTGGGTTCACGCCATTCTCCTGCCTCAGCCTCCTGGTTAGCTGGGACTACAGGCACACGCCACCACGCCCAGCTAATTTTTTGTATTTTTAGTAGAGATGGGGTTTCGTCATGTTGGCCGGGATGGTCTCGATCTCTTGACTTTGTGATCTGCCCGCTTCGGCCTCCCAAAGTACTGGGATTACAGGTGTGAGGCCACCGCACCTGCTAAAATGCCCTGTACATAAAAAGAAGTAGGGTTGGCTGGGAGCAGTGGCTCACGCCTGTAATCCCAGCACTTTGGGAGGCTGAGGCAGGTAGATTACCTGAGGTTGGGAGTTTGAGACCAGCCTGACCAAGATGGAGAAACCCTGTCTCTACTAAAAATACAAAATTAGCGGGGCATGGTGGTGCATACCTGTATCCCAGGAGACTGAGGCAGGAGAATTGCTTAAAGCCAGGAGGTAGAGGTTGCAGCGAGTGGAGATTGCACCGTTGCACTCCAGGTTGGGCAAAAAGAGCGAAACTCCGTCTCAACAACAACAACAACCAAAAGTAGGGGAGTGGGTATAGACAGGGTTTCTTTTTTCTTTTTCTTTTCTTTTTTGTTTTAATACCCTTCTGTCATCTTCCCTTCTTTTTTCATTTACATCTGTCTCTCTTAAAAATGGAGATAGGAAAGATTCTGATTGAGTTATCTTATTTAGGTTCTGGTAAAGTTTTATAAATTGTTGAAAGGCTGGAAAGTTAATTGGAGCTTTTTAATAGTGAAATTGAACTATGTTAATGTCTTTTTGCTAATTACTCTGATCAGCTTTAACCTTTGACTAGCTTCTCATTGAGTTCATTCATAAAGGTATTTCTTAGGAGATTGATGTCCAGTGATCAGTTTACTTGTGAGTTGCATTCCTCCTTTGGACTGGATGCGATTCTTGATTGTCACTCCTACTATTCCCATGATGATTTCCTTTCTCTTGAGAAGCAGATATGTGGTTTTCATTTCTTTGTGCTTTTTCCTTTAATTTTGGGAACTCTGATTATTAGTAATTAGAAATTCTTACCTTTTTTTCTTTTTAACAAAGAAAGGGAGGTGTTGGTGATTATTAGGAGTTTTTTTTTTTTTTCTGAGAGATTTCTACTTCACACTAAATCTTCGTCTTGACTAGATTTGACAATACATTTAGATAAACTACTTGAATTTTTTTGGGGAAATACAGAAAAATAATTAGATGACTCGCATTTCAAATTACTTCTAAAACAGTAAGTTAATATGTAGACCTATTCTCGGTTGATATTTGTGCTTGAGTTTAAAGTTTAAATTTTTTGTTTTTAAGACAAAGCATGGACAATATAATACTTTTATTACTTTGAAAAATATTTTTGATTATTTCTAAAATAAGCTTCAGGTTAAAAACTTAAAATTATTGAAGACAGGATTTTGCTTTGTTGTCCAAGCTGTAGTGCAGTGGCACGATCGCAGCTCCCTGCAGTTGCAAACTCCTGAGCTCAAGCCATCCTCCCACTTCAGCCTCCCAAGTAGCTGTGATTACAGGAGTGCCCTAGCTTGCCTGCCTAATTTTTGGTTTTTTGTTTCTTTTTGAGATGGAGTCTTGCTCTGTTGCCCAGACTGGAGTGCAGTGACATGATCTCGGCTCACTGCGACCTCCGCCTCCCCAGTTCAAGCCATTTTCCTCCGTCGGCCTTCTGAATAGCTGGGACTACAGGCGCATTTCGCCACGCCTGGCTAGTATTTTTAGTAGAGACGCGGTTTCACCGTGTTAGCCAGGATGGTCTTGATTTCCTGACGTCGTGATCCGCCTGCCTCAGCCTCCCAAAGTGCTGGGATTACAGGCGTGAGCCACTGCACCTGGCCCATGCCTGCCTAATTTTTAAATTTTTTGTAGAGACAGGGTCTGTCTGTGTTGCCCAGGCTGGTCTTGAACTCCTGAACTAAAGCAGTCTTCCTGCTTTGGCCTCCCAAAGTGGTGGGATTATTGGAATATTAGAAATATGGGTCAGGGTTTTTTTTTTTTTTTAAATTATTCCTTAAATTGTTCTTGTTATTGTCCTGGAAATGAAAGAGTCTTGAACTGTCCAGCTTCCTGAGTAGGTTGGTATAAACACTTTGATGTATTTATGTTTCCGGTATATCTAATGTGACTTAAGGATGCACTGCATCCCTGGAATAAGTCCTATGATGTTACAGAGAATAAAACCTTTATACTAATAAAGTGTATTTTGTTAACTGAGATTTTATTTCCTTCCTATTAAATGTGTTTAAATGAGATTTTAATTTTCATTTCATATTAGTTTTGTTTTTGCATTTATATTCATATTTTCTCCTTTGTTTATGTCTTAGATTAAGCAGGTAGAAATCTTGTTACATTTTTCCTCAAAACAAATATAACAGATACTAGACAGTTAAATTTTCTCTAACTATGTTGGCAGTTTTCAAATGTTGACATACATGACATGACATTCGGGAGGCAAGAGAATGCTTGGCTACATAAGGGATGGGGTCTGTTCGTGGAAAGGGAGATGTGGATCCAGGGCACTGGTTGTACAAAGGCAAAAGCCACCACCCTTCCGTAGCCCTGGAAGTTCATTTTATTGCTCTAATTGTTTTAGTGGGCGTTACATCTTTAAAAAATTAAACTATCATCTGCTTTCCTAGCATTTGGATAGTAATATTTTAGCACACTCATTTTAATTACATTCTGTCTATGGTCATTATTAACTAAGAAAACTAATATCATTTTAGGTGGAATAAAGATTATTAATAGTTTGTGTGTATTCTCTTCTTTGCCTTCCCTTTGATAGTTCCTCGGTGATTGAAAATAATTTGCCTTTTTTACTTTTGATGCTATAGTACTTTTTAATTAAATGTAGATTTTAAAATTAATTAATTAATGAATTAGGGATGGAGTCCCACTATGTTGCCCAGGCTGGTCTCAAACTCCTGGACTCAAGTGATCCTCCCACAGTGAGCCACTGTGCCTGGCAAAATGCATATTTCTATGCCCTTAAAAAAATTCTGATTTTTTAATTTGATAGTTAAAACGAGATACATGTGGCTGAGTGCTATGGCTCATGCCTGTAATCCCCGCACTTTAGGAGGCCGAGGCGGGTGGATTGCTTGAGGTCAGGAGTTTGAGTCCAGCCTGGCCAACATGGTGAAACCCCATCTCTACTAAAATACAAAAATTACCTGGGCGTGGTGGCGGGCGCCTGTAATCCCAGCTACTAGGTAGGCTGAGGCAGGAGAATTGCTTGAACCCAGGGGCTGGAGGTTGCAGTAAGCCAAGATGGTGCGGCTTCACTCCAGCCTGGGTGACAGAGTGAGACTTTGCCTCAAAAACAAAAACAAAAACAAAAAATGCCAACAATAGATGCATGTTTAAATTCAAAGTTTGACTATTGTTACCCAGTACTGATCCTTGAGAGCACCAATGTACTTAATAAACTGTAAATAAATAGTAGTTAGAAGGTAGAATTTTGTTTGAAGTATTTGACGTTACTGTTACATTCCAAATACTGAGGTATTTGGAAATTACTGTTTCTTGACTGAACCAAGCAGTGATTTTTCTTTTTTGTTTCTTTTTGTTTTTTTTTTTTTGGAGACAGAGTCTCATTCTTTTGCCCGGGCTGGAGTGCAGTGGTGTGATCTCAGCTCACTGCAACCTCCACCTCATGGGTTCAAGCACTTCTTCTGTCTCATCATCCCGAGTAGCTGGGACTACAGGTTTGCACCACCACGCCCGACTAATTTTTGTATTTTTAGTAGAGATGGATTTTCACCATATTGCTCAGACTGGTCTGGAACTCCTGACCTCAGGTGATCCACCTGCCTCGGCCTCCCATGGTGCTGGGATTACGGGTTTGAGCCCCTGTGCCCAGCCCTAATCTTCAAGGTAAGCAACAGAAACATCCCAGGATAGGAAAGTCTCATACTTGCATTGACAAGGTCAAATTGTATTGTTTTCATATGTTTTTTACACAGTATTTGTACATCACAATTTATGCTGTAACTAAAACAAGTAAACCTTTAAAAGCGTGAAATGCAAAGGAGTACTTAGTTTTGATTCATTGATTTAACCAAACGTATGAGATTGTTTGACAAGTTGCCTAAACGATAGTGTTTTGGATTGCTTCCTGAAAAAAATAGGGCTTGAAGCTGTTGATGTAAGGCATATGTTGCATAATAAGGAGGAATGTGTTTTAATTCAGATTTGATGTAGTGAACAATTTTTCTATATTCAGAAGCTCCATACTTAACAAGAATGAACCTAATTGAAAACTGTTTCAAAGCAATACTTCATTAATTTCCTTTGCAAATTTTGAAAAAGTCAAGTTCAAACATCAAACATAATCATAACAATCCATCAAACACAATAATCCATTGATGATTATCAAACATAAGCATCCATTCATGATTTTAAAAATGTCAGAAAAATTGTAGTGGGAGAACTTGATAAAATTGTATCTATGAAACTTGATAAAGAGCATCTACAGAAATTCTATAGCTAAGATTATTCTTAATGGTGAAAAACTGAATAATTTTCTCCCTAAGATCAGGAACATTACAAGAATGTTCACTCTTGCCATTTTTATTCAATGTAATACCAAAGTTCTAGCCAGTGCAATAAGGCATGAAAAAGAAATAAACGACATACAGATCAGAAAGAAAGAAAACTGTCCCAATTTCCAGATAACATGACTGTTTACCTGGAAAATCCCAAGGAATCTATTTAAACTTCTCCCCTCTCCTCAAAAAAAGCACCTAGAACTAATGAGTGAGTTCAGCAAGGTCACAGGGTACAACAAAATAAACACACAAAAATCAGTTGAATTTCTATATACTAGCAATGACCATGTGTACACAAAAATTAAAAATACAGTACCATTTATAATTGCTCAGAAAACTGCTTAGGTTTAAATCTGACAACTCTAAAAACTACATACAGCTTTTCAACCATTGCCTTTGGAGTGGTTGCACATCCATAGTCCAAAAAATGTCTCCTGACCTGTCCCAAACTTTATGCAAAAGTTTATTCAAAACACTTCACAGACTGAATGGAATAAGTAAACTATACAACTTTTGGGGAAAAAAAAATCTTTGGGATCTAGGATTATAGTTCTTTGATACCAAAAGTATGGTTGGTAAAAAGATAGATTGGACTTTATCAAAAATTAAAGCTTTTGTTCTGCAAGAAACCCCTGTGGGAGGATGAAAAGATAGGCTACAGAGTGGGAAAAAATATTTGCAGACCACATGCCTGACAGAGAGCTAGTACTTGAATAGATAGAGATTTCTCAACACACAGTATTAAAAAAAAAAAAAAAAATCCAAATAGTACAATTAGAAGATGGGCAAAAGACATGAAGAGATACGTACACATGGCAAGTAAGCACATACAAAGATGTTCAGCATCATTAGTTTTTACCAAAATGCCATTTAAAACTACAATGAACTATCATTACACACTTGACAGAATGACTAAAATGAAAAATTAGTGACAACACCAAATGCTGGAGAGGATGTTTCTGGAGGGTCTACAAAAACAGTTTGGAGTTTCTTAAAAAACAAAACATGCCAACTACGATTTAGCAGTTGTACTCCTGGATATTTATCCCAGAGAAGTGAAAACGTATGTTTGCACAGAAACCTATACATAATGTTTATAGCAGCTTTATTTGTAAAAGCCTAAATTGGAAATAGCCCAGGTCTCCTTCAGCAGATGAAAGGTTAAACAAACTGTATATCCATGCAATATACTACTACTGCATGACAAAAGGAACAAAATCTTGATATACAGTAGCCTGGATAAATCTGCAGAAAATGATGCTGAGTGGAAAATAAAATCCCAAAGGTTATATAGTGTATGATTCCATTTTTGTAACATTCTTGAAATGACAAAGATACAGCAAAATTAGTAGTAGTTGGGGTTTAGGAGGGGTGGAAATGGGAGGAAAGTTGGTGAAACTATAAAAGGGGAACATGAGGCGTCCTTGTGATGGAAATGGTCTGTATCTTGACTGTATCAGTGTCAATATGCTGGTTGTGATATTGTACTATGGTTTTGCAAGAGTTAGCATTGGGAAAACCGGGTTAAGGGTACACTGAATCTTTTGCTATTATTTCTGATAGTTACATGTGGATCTGTGATTATCTCACACAAACTAGAACTTAATTGGAAATTAATGTAAGTGAATTACTTTTCCCCTTACTAGCTAGGGACTCATTTGCTATTTTACCTAGCTTCTTGGCATTTGTATATATTGCTGGGTATATAAAATTTGAACTGAGATCACTATCTGTTTCTATGACTGTTTCCATTCTTTGTAAGTTGTTGAAAATTGAGCATCTTTGAACAATGGATCCTTTAATTTTGGTGTAGATTTCTTTCCCTGTACTTTTCTTACATGAATACTTATGCTCAAAGTATTCAAAAACACGGTTTTAGAAATGTAAAATTGGTCTTGTTAGCCGTAATATAATTATTCCTTTATGTTTATAATTTCTTTTCAGGATTAATAATAGCAGCTGTGACAGGACAGTGATTTTTTTAAAATAATTTGTTAATTATGTAATGTAAAATGTAGTGCTGGTGAGGAACCAGTAATGTTGCACAGATTATTGTAGTCCTGAAAAAACACAAACGAATCCAATGAATGAGTGAGAAAAGTGACACTATTGTTGGCACTCTGAAATTCTGCAGGGACTTACATTGTGGCTAAAATCAAGCCTACCTTCTTGCTGTGTTCAAGAGGCTTTTCATTGATTTCTGTTGACAGGAAGAGGCCTTTTTTTTTTTTTAACTTAAGAAAAAGAAAAAAGGCAATACTCTCTAGGCCTTGTGTATTATTAAGATCTTTTAGTAGTGAGTTGCTCTTTCTCTGGGAAATTGGCTGTTAAAGTCAGAGGGAGCTCTTAATAGTTTGCATGGTGTTTGATTAAATGGAACAGTTGGGTCAGTACAGATTCCAGATTTAATGGAGCAGATATTCACTTCTAGACATCCCCTATGATTAGCATAGTTACATCTTCTATATTATAGAAATATAATTTTAGGATATATTCTTGTGCATTATAAAATAAGTATGTTAGAGAAAACCTGATAAATTGAATTTTTGCGGGGAAAGACTTAAAAGCATATGACTAATATATAGCTTCTACATAAAACAATATGTGTCCAGCATTGCGGGATAGTTTATAGTTCTGAGGCAATCTATTAAACCATGATACTGGAAGAAATGACAATGATAGACGCTGATATAGGAGCATTATTTGTGTGTCAGGCTTTGTTCAAAGCACTTTTTATGTATGAACTCATTTTATCATTACTGTGAGGTAGGGACTATACTATGATTTCCTGCTGATTGACAGGAAACTGAAGCATAGAGAGGTCAACTAATCTCTCAAACCAAAGAACATGTAAGTGAAAGAGGAGGGGCTCTGGCTCCATAGTCCTTGGTCTTAACCACTATTTTGTATTGACTTCCATAGAGAAAATAGACCACATAATAGCTGTAATAAAATGCAAAATTTCACTTTATAGGTAATAGCCTGGAATTGGGGAGCTGGAGTCATTAAGGCGGTTCAGCAAAAACAACACGGGGCAAGTGTGGGTAGGAAAGTGCTAGCTGCCTGAGTACAAAGCATTGGGTATTAATAAACATGCTGTGTGCGGCATAGCAGGAAGCAGCTGTTTGGAGTTGAAGGTTTGTTTGGGAGAGCAGTAGAAAAGATGCGTTTGATTAGTTAAGAGAAAGAATTTTGTATAGAAGAGCGTGGACTTGGGAACACATTTTCTAGGTTGCTGTTGAGAGGAACAACAGTGGTACATTAAATATGGACTTTTAGAACTAGAGGAGATTATAAAGGTTATTATTGGATCTGTGCTCTTTAGTGTGTATGTGTCTACCCTTTTTTGTATTTTAGGTTTTGACCTTTTGGTCTTGGTTGTCCAGAGACAGGGTGGTGTAGTGAAACAAAAACGGTAAACCAAGTATCACAAAGCTTGGACTTTAGTACCAGCTTTTCCATTTTCCTCACTGTAAAGATGTATGGGTTACTTAACCAGTGGGGATTTAATTTCCTTGGCTGTATAGTAGACTTAGTGTCACATGCCTACCTCAGGATTTCTGTGACAGTTAAATATGATATTTCAAGTCTTCTAACTTACTGGATCTAAATAAATTATTCCTGGGAAAAAAAAAGTTTGCTGTGTAATAAAGTCCATAAACAGGAATAAAAAAGCAAGTATAGAACTTGAGGTGTTTTGTCACCCTCCCTCCCCCAGTGGTGTGTGTAGGAAGTCTTTGCTTCTTTCTGTAAATCTGATGTCTAATCTCTTCTGACTTTAGGTTCAATCAGTTGATTATTTTCATTCAGCAGGTGTGATCGGTTCGCAGAGTTTCCAGTCAAGTAGGAGAGAGAAAACATAGATATACAACTAAGTAAAATGTTATATGTAAAATGTTTTATGAGATAATTATAGCTATGCTATGTTAATTCAGCAATTATTGCTGCTTTGGGGAAATGAGAAGATTTTGAGGAGGAGGTAGTATTTCAAAATGATGAGGTTTGAAAGAAGTGTATGATGAAATGCAGAAAGGAAGAGGTAGAGTATTTGTTTCAGGAGAAGGGAATAGAGTGAATAAAAGCATAGAGAAAGAAAAGCGTATGATGGGCTGGGCACTGTGGCTCAAGCCTATAATCCTAGCACTTTGGGAGGCTGAAGTGGGCAGATCACGAGGTCAGGAGTTCAAGACCAGCCTGAGCAACATGGTGAAGCCCTGAGTTTACTAAAAATACAAAAAAATTAGCTGGGCATGGTGGCGTGTGCTTGTAATCCCAGCTATTCAGGAGGCTGAGGCAGGAGAATCGCTTGAACCCGGGAGGCGGAAGTTGCAGTGAGCCTAGATTGCGCCACTGCACTCCAGCCTGGGTGACAGAGCGAGACTCCATCTCAAAAAAAAAAAAAAAAAAAAAAAAAAAAAGCATATGATGAAAAAAATTGATATTTTTCTAATAAATTAAATGTGCCTTACCGGGAGTAACAGGAAATAGATCAATAAGGTAAAATGAGACCAGATTACTGAGGGCTTTGAGTAGTATACTAAGGAATTTTGGAATCTGCGTGTTGTTAGTGTCATGGTCAGCAGTCCTGTTGATTTTCATCAGGTATTACCTAATAGCAGTTAACAGTCTTATTACAAAGATCTTTAGAGTCTTGTAAAATTTTGTGTTGGAAATTATACTTCAAGAATGAATCTATGTCCTCTCTCCTCTGAAATGTAGGTTAAAAAAAAAAGAATGAACTTGTGTTATAGTGATCAAGTAAGTCTTGTTATTCATATTCTAATAAGAAAATAAGAAAGGTGTTTCTTTTTGTTTTCCTTTGGTTATCCAATCATATTGTTTTCTACTGACCACTTCGTAGGTAGTAAAGATTTTGTAGTCTTTCATACCTTGATTAAATAAACCCTGATTTTATGAATTTTTATCAAATGAGGCACTTTGAGGATAAAGATGTTTGTTAAAATTTCTTGGTGTACATTTTGGATATAATTTATGTGGTTTGCTGTCTGCTGCTATATGAAACAAATATTTTAGATTGTTGGATTTTCTTAGAACTTCTATGATTCATTAACATAGACACTTCCTGTGAATATATTTCTAAATGTATTCTTTTGAAATCCAAACACTGGGTCCTTGTGAAAAATTCCACCACCATACACGATACTATCTCCAACAGGCATAGGTCATAAAATATTTGGTAGTGATTGTCACATAAGCCATACACTATATTGAAACTTTAATAGAAATGACTTTTGGTTCTCTTGTAAAACTGAGAATGCCAATTCAAGTGATAAATAGTTAATGGTTTTTAGATATGTGATTTAAATCAAAATAATGGCTTTTATTAATTTTTTTTTTTTAAGTGTGGTGAATATTTGACATCAGAAAAGTAGTTCAGACCTGCAACTTAGAGGTCTGGTATAATTGACATCTCTGAAAACTGTTCGCGTTTCAGGTTGGATAAATGGTTTATTGTTACCTTACTGGCATTTTGTAGATTTGCCACAAAATTTTTTCTTAAGCTATATTTCTTTGAACAAGCCTAAAGTTTTTTTATTCTTATTGTTTCCTGGAAAACCTCATTTCAGTGACAGATTTGATTCAAAGTGAGACATTGGCTGGTTGCCATTTAGCTAAACACATCCCTCTCTTCATTGTTGTACAAACCCCACGTTTCCTGAAAGTATAGCCTCCATTTATTCACTTTAAAAAACTTTATTTTGGATACTATCTGTATTTTGTAACTGCTAGTTTACTTCTGCTTTCTTTAGTTAATATTGTAATAGAATATCATCCACTGAATTTACTGCAGATTGATTACAATTATCCTAAAAGTTGAAGGTTTAACTAAAAGATTGTGGCAAATTTACCAGAGGGGTTCTGCCTTTCTGAAGTAGCCTTCTTCATTGTGTTCTCTGTAGCTAATGAATAGTACATTTGTTGAAACCCCATGTTTGTTTAAAATCAGTTCATTGGATTCACCACTGAAACAGTGGCACAGTGAGGTTAGATTGTAAGTGGTAATCCTTCTTAAATGAGGATTAAGGGGAGTTGGCGTAGTGGTTTGTAAACTGTATTTGAGCTTTGCTGGCTTCCACTAAGTGTAATGTACGAACCTCAGAATTTCATTGTAACCTCGTTATCTGAAAGACAGTCATCTTTTTGTCAAGGAAGCTCATACACACACACACACACACACACACACACACACACACATTTTTAAAATCTCATTTTACCCACACACCATTTTTTCTATGCAAGAATTTATGACTCACTTAGGGAAATAATCTGATGTTGATTTTTTCCCCCTTGCCTCTAAAAATGCAGTGCTACCTAATTTCATTGAATTCTGTAAAATTTTAAAAATAAACAGATATTGTGAGCATATTGAAATGTTTGTCTTTGAAAAATGACGTTTCACCTTAAAGGGGGTTTTGCTTGTGATACAAAGTTGATTTAATGGTCTTAGTAACAAAACACATGTTTGTTTATAGTTGCTAAGAATTGTCAGTTTAGGATTTTATAAGGAGATATTCAGAAATTTGGTATTTCAAAATCAGACGTCATTCTTGGTAATACTAGTCATTTTACTTTGATATGTTTTATAATGCTATTTCATACCTTAACTCAGTTTTACAGATTGACATTGTAAATTTGCCTTTTACAGTGTAGCTGATGAGTCTGATATCTGAGTATCACTGAACTGAAGAAGTTGCTCATAGGTGATATTCCAGTTGAAAACTATATTATTTGGCCACAGCATGGTTTGTGTAAAACTCAAGTTTTGGCACACATATAATCTGCAGAGTAGCTTTAACCACTGTGAATTTTTTTTCCAGTATTTTCGACCCAGGTAAGATGTTGTTATAAACTGCTGTCAGTTCTGGACTCCTGTTGTTTTCAAATTTCTCTCTGATCCTTTTAAAATTTGGCTTCGGTACATTTAAATCAGCGTCTCAACAATTTTTTGGTCTTTTTTTTTTTTTTTTTTTTTTTTCAAATTTGTAAACTCTTAAGAAATACATGCAAAAATACATTCATTCTTTTGATTAACATTCACTGCCTCTCTGCTGTGTGGTTACTAAAATAGTCTTTAACCTCCAGTAGCTTAAAATCTCAAGAGGGGAGATAAGCCGCATACCTTTGTGTAGTACATGAAGAGCAGCATGTTAGCAGGGTGATCAGAGTGCTCTGAAAGTGCCCACAGGAACTTCAGGTGGGAGGTGGGAGGGAAGACTTGGCTGGGGGCATTCTTGAATTGTGGCTAGGATTTTGGGGTGAGGAGAGTAAACATGTAATATATGTTAGAGTGCATTAGTTTCCAAATTGTGTTTTTTGGGTCTCCAAGTTTGTCACCCTTCTACTTTTCACTTGCTTTCTGTTGGGATTGATATAGTAGTGAGTGAGAAATTGACATGTCAGAGAGAAAGAGAGAGAGAGAGAGAGAGTAGAATTGCTGGAGCAGTGTTCTTCAGTAAGCTGTAGGAAATGGGAAAAAGTACAGAAGTGTAGGGGATTGGCAACAGGTAAGAGCAAAGGATATATTTTCTCTAGAATAAGAGAAAGGAGAGAGTATGGAGTATGGAGGCTGATAGGTGGTAGATATGGAATGTGGAATTTCTCTTTCAGTGGTTTATGTCAATGAAAAAGGAAGGAAGGTCATCAGTTGAGACCAAAAATAGGAGAAGTGTCAGAGGTTTGTGGAGAATGCCTAAGAAAATGGTTAGTCATGGAGGAGAGTGGCTAAGGGAAGGGCTTAGGGAAGTGTGATTTGATTTCTGCATAATGTCAAGAGCCCACTTGAGTTGTGGTTATTAATTAAAGTAAGACCAGTTTGAATGGGTTTGGGTTTTTTCTAACCATATTCAACAGCACAGGTTCAGGCATAGATTAGGTTTGTGAGTCGGATTTAGATGAGAGAGGGTCAAGGGAGGTGGGGACACGTGCACAGGAGTGATTATAATGACTGGCAATCCAACTGAAAGAGGGAGAAGGCATGAGGCAAGTGGAGAATAGTGAAAGGTGATTGGACCTGTGGAGTTTTCCAGTTCCGCAAACCTCACTATGGAAACAGCAGTTTACAATATGGTTTTAGGTCTCAGCATTGGAAGTTGGAGTAAGTTTAAGCAAGCAGTCAAAAGAAAATTTTGTTGTGAGATTCTTGTAGGGCTCCAATTTTAAACAAAATCATAAATTGAAGAAATGTCTTAAGGTTTTTCTCATTTTGTTCCAACTCACAATCATTAGTTAAAACTTTGATTTATGGCCAGGTGCGGTGGCTCAGGCCTGTAATCCCATGACTTTGGGAGGCTGAGGTGGGCAGATCACCTGAGGTCAGGAGTTCGAAACCAGCCTAACCAATATGATGAAACCCCGTCTCTACTAAAACTGCAAAAAAACCCCCCCAAAAATTAGCCAGATGTGGTGGCATGCGCCTGTAGTAATCCCAGCTGCTCAGGAGGCTGAGATCAGAGAATTGCTTAAACCCAGGAGGCGGAGGTTGCGGTGAGCCAAGATCGCGCCATTGCACTCCAGCCTGGGCAACAAGACGAAATGCCGTCTCAAAAAAACAAAACAAAAACAAAAAAACAAACAAACTTTGATTCACTTTAAAGAAATTATTGGGATAATAGTAAAGAGTGTTATATATTCCTGTTGTGTAACTTGCCACTACCAGATTCCAGTTGGCTGATATGCAAAGGAAATGTAGGTTTGGTGATGACCTGTGTGTTCTTGAACAGAAGATTAAATGAATGATAATTGTTTCTTTTTTAAAACTTGGATTGCCCACTTTTTTTTAAAAGATGATTTATAAATGATGTGTACAGGTTAGATTTTGAGGGGACTGTTTTCTGTTTAAGAAATAACTCATGCCGGGCGCGGTGGCTCAAGCCTGTAATCCCAGCACTTTGGGAGGCCGAAATGGGTGGATCACGAGGTCAGGAGATCGAGACCATCCTGGCTAACACGGTGAAACCCCGTCTCTACTAAAAAATACAAAAAACTAGCCGGGCGTGGTGGCGGATGCCTGTAGTCCCAGCTACTTGGGAGGCTGAGGCAGGAGAACGGCGTGAACCTGGGAGGCGGAGCTTGCAGTGAGCTGAGATCCGGCCACTGCACTCCAGCCTGGGCCAAAAAAAAAAAAAAAAGGAATAACTCCTTTTGCCGGGTGTGATGCCTCATGCCTGTAATCTCAGCACTTTGGGAGGCCGAGGTGGGCGGATCACCAGGTCAGGAGTTCGAGACCAGCCTGACCAACATGATGAAACCCCGTCTCTACTGAAAATACAAAATGTAGCCTGGCGTGGTGGGCGTGTGCTTGTAATCCCAGGTACTCAGGAGGCTGAAGCAGGAGAATTGCTTGAACCTGGGAGTCGGAGGTTGCAGTGAGCCAAGATCGTGCCACTGCACTCCAGCCTGGGTGACAGAGCAAGACTCCATCTCAAAAAAAGAAATAACTCATTTTCAGGTTCCTCAGAAATTTCTATCACATATAAACAATATAATTATATAGTAAGGAAGAACTGTTACAACTTTGACTAGCCCTTTAGATTTAATTGATACTTTAGATATCTTACAATATATATCACTTTAAAAATCTATTGAAACCGCTTAATCAAGATTCTGCCTTTTTTGTAGGCAAGTAGATGCAGTAGTGAGCAGTTAGAATTGCAGGAACTGTGTCTTTTAGTAGTTGAAGGGGGCGGGATCTCGTGTAGATCTGGAGGACTTAAGAGCGTGCATACCTCATCTCTGCCACAGTTTCTTAATTTTGGCACTACAAGTTAAGTGTCCCCTATTTGAAAAGCTTGGGACCAGACGTGTTTGAGACTTTGGATTTTTTCAGATTTTGGAATATCTGCATATACATAATGAGGTATCTTGGGGGATAGAACTCAAGTCAGAACATGAAATTTATTTATGTTTCATATACACCTTGTACATACAACCTGAAGTTAATTTTATGCAGCACCTTAAATAATTGTATGCATGAAACAGTTTTGACTACTGCAGCCTGTCATAGGAGGTCAGTTGTGGAATTTTTCGCTTGCGGTATCATGTTGGCACTCAGAAAGTTTTGGGTTTTGGAGCACTTTGGATTTCAGATTTTTGTGTTAGGAATGCTCAACCTGTATTGACATTTGGGCTGGATGTTGTTTGTGGAGCTGTCTGTCCTGTGTATTGTAGGGTGTTCAGCAGCATCTCTGGCCTGCTGAGCCACAGTGATTAAGGTGAAATCCTTCCACCTTTTCCTCTTAGCTTAATTAATTGCAACAATTTTGAAATGCAAAACACCACAAAGTAAGTCACTTGGATTGTAGAGATTCTCAAATAAAGGAAATTCAAATTTATGAGATGTGACCAGCATCTTACCGGTGTTATTTGTATGTCATTGGAATTTTTTACAGTTCTTTTGGGTAGTTACTTACACTCCTTTTAATAGACATGGCGACAGACTCAGAATATAGCTGATTGTATTTGGGCAAACAACTACTAATTATCTAATGAGGCACCGTCCCATGGAGAATGGCCATATCCATCCATGTAGGGTTGTATGTAAGGCTTTCGCCTCATCTCTTTGGTTCTCCTCCCTTCTCTTTTTTTTTCTTTCTTCCATTCTCCTCTCTTGTAACCTTTAAAAAAAAAGGTTATTCACTGCTCAGGTATCTGAATGTCCCCATTATCTGACATCACTGTTTGGCTTTGAAATGCCTTCATAGAGTGTTTGTTTTTGGAGACAGAGTCTTGCATGTCGCCCAGGCTGGAATGCAGTGGCATGATCATAGCTCACTACAGTCTCTATTTTCTCGGTTTAAGTGCTGCTTCAGCCTCAGCCTCCCAAGTAGCTGGGACTACAGATTACAGGTGTGCACCACCATGCCTGATAATTGTTTTGATTTTTAGTAGAGATGAGGTGTCACTATGTTGCCCAGGCTGGTCTCAAACTCTTGAGCTTAAGTGATCCTCCTGCCTGGGCCTCCAAAAGTTCTGGGGTTACAGACGTGAGCTACTGTGCCTGGCCCAGATTCTATATTATAACATAAGGAAGAAAAATATAATCTCTTGTATTTACTGACACCAAAATATTCTTCTTTAAAAAAATTGTGTACATACACACACACAGGTAAATTGTCGAATTTTAAATTCTTTTGTGGTAAGAAGTTCTTAACTTAAAACTTTGGATTTAATTCATTAAGAAGTATAACCAGAGTTATCCAGTACCTTTCCAGGTTGAATAACTGTATTCTTCTTTCACTGTTTCCTATTTACTTTTGTTTTATACAGAAGTTATATTTGTGAATATATTTTCAAAATGCAGCTTCAGTGGAGAAAATTAGAATACACTATTCAAAATGGGTAGGGGAAACATGAATTCATGGCACAAATTCATTCTAATACACTTTGATTTTGCTAACAGTGTAACTATATAATCTTTAATACAGTCTTTATATTCAGAGTGTGCTTAAAAAGATGTTAGATTAATTTCTCATGTCAGACTGTCTTGCAAACTCTAGGCAGTCACCATATTTTAGAAGTGAATATTCAGTTCAATTAAACAAAAATATTTTGGAATTCCTCATATGTGCTGGATACTGCTTAAGACACTGTCCTTTGTCGGGAGGCTAGTGGGAAGAAAATACAGACAGACTTAATTCTTTACTGTGAGGTGAAGACAAGGTAAGTGGGTTGTAAGAACAGTGTAAAAGTATCACAGGATTAGAGTGTTCATTTTGCTGCTAACAAAGATATATTCATGTTCTTCTGTTTGTATGTTGGATACTTTTAACATGAGTAGGGAAATTGCTTTTTTTCATTTTAAATGATTATGCATAGCTTTTCATAGTTATGCAATTGAACTAAGCTCCAAAATTGACTTTAATTTTCAGAATTGTCTGGTACATAGCTTTGCAGTTCAATTCAAAGAAGAGTTTGCTCCGCAAGTCCTTAGGACTCTGGCTCCTCCAAATTATGAAAAAAATTGAAATTATTTGCCAAAGAGTACAGACAGATTTCTGCAAATATTTCAATATAAAAAATACTTTTACCAGTCTTTGGTAGAGTATCAAAGAGTACTGTAATAGCTGACCATCATAGACATAGTACATATCTATGGAACTGATGCTGAAAATTCTGTGACTTCTGTTAACAGTTGTGACTGGGAGGCCAGGCGTGGTTTAATCTCAGCACTCTTTGGGAGGCTGAGGCAGTCAAATTGTTTGAGCCCATGGGTTTGAGAGCAGCCTGGGCAACATGGTGAAACTCAGTCTTTACCAAAACAAACAAACAAACAAAAAAGCAGGGTATAGTGATGTGCACCTATAGTCCCAGCTACCTGAGAGGGTGACAGGGGAGCATCACCTGAGGCCCGGATGTTGAGGCTGCAGTGAGCCATGATTGTGCCACTGTACACTCCAACCTCGGCAACAGAGTGAGATTCTGTCTTTTAAAAAAAGCAATTGTTTCTTGGGAATTCCAAAGAAGGAATTGATATAACAGATTTAAGATTGTTGTTATTAAATACTTTTCCTTACACTGACTTTTTTCTGAGTATTACAGTGAACTCTTTTAATGTGTTACCTTTTTCCTCATAGGTCAGATTTACCTTTTTGTATATTTTTAATAACAATTAAACTATTCAGGTAGATAATCATTAATGAAAGAGGCCTATCTTAAAAACAGTAAGAATAGTATGATTAGGTACCAAGTAAATAAAATTACACTTTAAAAAGCATCTCAAATAATAATACTATTTTTTTTTTTTTTTTTTTTTGAGGCGGAGTGTAGCTCTGTCGCCCAGGCTGGAGTGCAGTGGCCGGATCTCAGCTCACTGCAAGCTCCGCCTCCCGGGTTCACGCCATTCTCCGGCCTCAGCCTCCTGAGTAGCTGGGACTACAGGTGCCCGCCACCTCGCCCGGCTAGTTTTTTGTATTTTTTAGTAGAGACGGGGTTTCACCGTGTTAACCAGGATGGTCTCGATCTCTTGACCTCGTGATCCGCCCGTCTCGGCCTCCCAAAGTGCTGGGATTACAGGCTTGAGCCACCGCGCCCGGCCTAATAATACTATTTATATAACTTTAAAATTACACTTTATGTTTATATTAAAGTTATATAAATAGCATTATTATTTGAGAAGCTTTCATGTGAAATGACGGAGATTTAAGGCAAAGTGATGTTTGTTGGTTTACTTAGGGACAGAGAAAAGTATTTCATTGGGGAGACATAGATGAGTAATGGTCAAAATGGACATAATTTATGTGAAATTTGTTTTTATCCAAGAATATTTCTGAGACAGATTGAATGCTTAGCTTTGGAAGGATTTTGAATTGCTATGATGGTCTTGAGAACTGCTTCTTTACAAGTGGTATTCTGATTTCTTTTGTATAAAGTTTAGACACAGACAAAGCTAACTTATGATAACAGAAATCAGGATCATGTGTACAGTTACTGTGGAGTAGTGCCTGGGAGGGGTCATGAGGGAAGTGACTTAGGATTCTAGGAAGTTGATTTAGTTCCAGTATTTTGGTGTTGGTGGGTGGGGGAGGGGGTACTTTGTGAAAATTAATTGAACTGTACCCTTAACATACCTGTACTTTTTTTTTATGTGTGTTTTTGGATACTTAGATAAACATTTACCCAATTAACAAAAATGCAGTAGAAGCTAATTTAACCAAGTTAGTGCAGTATTTAAGAACTCGAGGATGAGAATGTATATGGAATGGTTGTCTTATACTCCAGGCACATAAACAAATGCAAGAAATTTACCTTTTTTTTTTTTTTTGGCTGCGTTCTCGATTCTGCGTACGTACCACAAGTCAGAGCCATTGAGTTAACTGGTTCCCTCCCTTTCCTCTCGTCTTTTCTCAACTCCTTTATGACTTGGTTTCATCTGTTTTCTATTTTCCTTGCCCAGTGGCTTCCTTCTCTTGATCCACACCCTTTTGGTCCTTCAGCTGAATTTTTTTCTTTGCCTTTGCTCCTTAAGGCTCTGTCATTTTTCCATTTGTTTTTCAAAATTTTCCAAAGGTAACTTTTGTTGTTGCCTCTGCTTATCCTCAACCCTTGGCAATCTCGCTTTTTTCCTTGCTAACCTACTGAGACTACAGTCAAAGACCGTGTCCAAGGCCAGTTCTTAGCCTTCATTGAATTCAGCTTACATTCTTCATATCCTCTTGTTGTTCACCCTTTTTCTTTGGTACTCTTCTGTTTCTCTACCTTTTACTGTTCTTTTTTGGTGATGATGATGGGAGCTCATATTTATTGGGCCTTAATGTAAGTCAGACACTGTTATATGTACTTTACATATGAACCTTAGTTTCTGTAATGTTTTACGTGTGGGTTACATGAAGACAAAATGACTTAATTCAACAACAGTACAAAGGATGGTCTGCTGTTATCCCTGTTCTACATGTGAAAAAACCGAAGCACGAAAAGCTTAAGGAACTTGTCTGAGTTCACACAGGTTAAGTGGTAGGTCTGGGATTTCTTTCCAGGTAGTCTAGCTTGCTTTCTGTTACACAGGTAGTGAGTCCTTGTCCGGTTTTGTTCCTGATCTGCTTTTTTCTCCTCTTACTCCACTTGATTTTTCGATAGTCTCTTCCACTCCCATAGCTTCCCTGGTTGCCTTTCTGGGATTGAGACTTTTGATACCATCTCTAGCCAGACTGTTTTCTTGAGTTCCATTCTGATATTTTCGGTGTTACGTTGGACTCTTCCGTATGAATTTTTCACCGTCTCATATTTGACATGATTTTGTTAATCATCTGCATTTATTAACGACCCTCCTATTATTATTACACATTACTGTGTTTCCTGTCAAGGTTTAACGGCATCATTTCTCAGTTATTTACCCATGTTTGAATTCCTCCTTCTTTCTTCACTTATAATTGTAGTCACTAAAGTTCTGCCAGTTCTCCTTCTCTGATATATTTAGTATATTGCTCTGTTTTCTTCTCATACCTGCTTTTCTGGGTCCTCATCAAGGACATCCTAACTTGTCTCCTTGTTTTTTAGCCTTTTCTATCTCTAATCTGCATCTTTCAGGTAACCTGAAGAGCTAACGTTTCTTAAAAGTTAAGGTCTCAATACTCCTGGGTTCAGAAACAGTTATGCCCCATTTTATTTAGAAAAGTAGAAACTGCTCAGCG
Organism: Chlorocebus sabaeus; assembly: GCF_047675955.1. Taxonomy (NCBI): domain Eukaryota; kingdom Metazoa; phylum Chordata; class Mammalia; order Primates; family Cercopithecidae; genus Chlorocebus; species Chlorocebus sabaeus. The sequence continues at coordinate 113,325,701 of NC_132914.1, read as the reverse complement.
TGCCATTTAAATTTTTCTCTTTGTTGTATATTCAGATACTTCACTGTCTTAGTTTTTGTTGTTACCTCTACCTAAAATATTCTTTTTTAGTTGGAATTAAGGTTTGTTTTTTTTTTTTTTTTTTTTTTTTTTTTGAGACGGAGTCTCGCTCTGCGCCACTGGGTCGGCTCACTGCAAGCTCCACCTCCCGGGTTCCCGCCATTCTCCTGCCTCAGGCTCCCGAGTAGCTGGGACTACAGGCGCCCGCCACCTCGCCTGGCTGGTTTTTTGTATTTTTTTTAGTAGAGACGGGGTTTCACTGTGTTAGCCAGGATGGTCTCGATCTCCTGACCTCATGATCCACCCGTCTCAGCCTCCCAAAGTGCTGGGATTACAGGCTTGAGCCACCGCGCCCGGCCGGTTACTGCCTTTTAAAATGTGTAGTACTTCTGTTAACTTTTGCCTGAAAATTTGGGGTTGTTTTTGAGTTTTTGTTTTTATTGATTGATAGACACAGGGTCTTGTACTGTAACTCAGACTAGAGTGTGGTGGCATGATCATAGCTCATTGCCGACTTGGGCTCTTGGATTCAAGCAGTCCTCCTGCGTCTGCCTTCCAAGTAGTTGGGACTACAGTGCTACCACACTGGGCTAATTTTTAATTTTTTGTAGAGATGGGTGTCTTGTTATGTTGCCTAGGCTGGTCTCAAACTCCTGGCCTCAAGGAGTCCTCTTGCCCTGGCCTCCCAAAGCTCAGATTTAATATACGTGTTTGCTCTGGGGTATCCTGGCTTTTCCATTCTTCTGTTTCTCCTATATGGTGTAAAGTGAGAATATTTACCCAGTCAACCTTTTGTATGGATAGTCCTTTGTCCTCATGATTCCTTATAAATTAAGGCAACCTGTGTGGTAGTACAGTGTGATAGGGAATTTTATTAATTTGGTGAGGCGCAAATGAAAGCAAAATTGGTTGAATAGATGATATTTTATCAGTTGTTGCATGAATTTTTAGAAAATAATCATGCATCTCATGTTTCTCGTTTCGTTACCCAGCAAATGCATGCTCTGTAAGGCAGTTGAGCAAATGAATTGCAGTATGTTAAACGTCTCGGTTTGAAATGCTTTTACCACTGTTGCAAGGAAAGAAGGAGACAAGTTTAATAGAACTATAAAACAAAAATGTATAATTAGTTTTCATTATAACCCATTTTTCTTATGCTATAAAGTGCCTGTTTTATTGATTTATATACTACCATCTTAAAATAAGACAGTCCTGTGACTTATTAAAATATACTAAGTCCTATCTATGGCCTTACCTTTGTCTCTGGATCACTGCAACATAGTTTCTTGAGTTTGTCTCTGTCTGTAGTGGTTTTATTGATACATGTGATAGTTTCATTTGAAGAAAACCTACAGTGCCATACTTGGTCAAGTTATATTTAGCCATTGAAGTTTTTATTTTAAAGTCGTAATGCCATTTTTTAAACATGAGAAAGGAGTTTTTGATTGTAAATATTTTATTCCTAAACCTATACTTTATGTCTTTTTTCCATGAGTGATCGTTTCTTTAGGTGGATGATATAGAATCACCAATTTGGCAGACCTTTTTTTTTTTTTTTTTCTCCTGAGTTCTTCTAGTGTGCCATGCACTTGTATCCTAAAATAAGCAAGGTGTATTTTCTGATCTGTTACTTCACAGTATGTAATATCTTCTGCTTATCTTAGCTCCTGTACTGGGAGTGACAACTTTTATCTGTCGTAGAACATGGAATAGTACCTGTTTTTTGTTTTTTGTTTTTTTTGTCTTAAATGGATTGGAAGGGAGCATAATGCTTCAATGTGGGAGTGCTTATTCCTTGCAAGACTCCGTGGCAGGAAGGATGGAAACTAATGTGTATTGAGGACTTCGCTTGTACCAAACAGGTTATGAGGTTATTTTCATATATATAATCTCGATTATTCTTCACAGTAATGCTATGATATATGCAATTTTCTGAGTCTGTCGCGATTCCATCACATTTACAGATTCTAAGTCACGTAGATGCAAAGTGAAAGTGTAAGGTCACTCATTTTTAAGTGGTGAAGAAGCTAGAACTCTAGGACTTTTGCCTTCAAAGCTTTCTACTATGCTGTCTTGCCTGGAGTTATATGCTTTTAGCATTCCTGACGAAGTAACTAATGTGGAATAGAAAGAGACTTAAATTGTATAAAATATACTTACATTTTCTGTAACCATTTACAGAAAACAGGAAGTTTCTCTTTTCTAGAGAATGAAACCTGGAAGAGGCAGTCCCTTCAGATAGTCTAGGCTATATAGCCAAAAAAATCTTGGCGGCAGTGACATAGCAGGCTACCTGGAATAGTGCAGTGGCAGTTTGACATGGCCTTTCTCAGTGTAGCTGGCTGGGGTGAATCATATGCTGGTGTTCTCATCTGGTTGGATTTTTTACATCCGGAAATGTGATTCTTTCATTTTACGAAAGAACTCTTGGGTTCTTTTTTAGACTTATTGATTAGAAGTAAGCAGTTATGTAGAATTTTGACTTCTATGAAATAGGAGTGTGTTATATAAGGTGTGTGTTAGGGAATTATATACCTAAGTGGATCTTCATTGAGTTGTTTGAACCAGAATGATGAGCTGCAGTTTGAGGTCACTGGGCTCTTCCTGTGGTTTTATCTTATTCAATACTTGCTGATTAGAAACAGTAACAAAAGTCTTAGATAACGAGAAAGAAGTCATTTATAAAATCTTCATGAAGTTGATTAAAAAAATAAAGCTGAGAGATACAGTGAGTATTTGTGGTAGACCCACATTTCCAAAAGATTATCATTAGTTTGTGTATGTCAGAAACTGGGCAAAATTTAATAGGAATGGGTGTAAAGCTCTGCATTGAGGTTTTTAAAAAAATTGATTGGTAGATATTGAAGGGGGAAATAAGGCTTCTCAGTACTGTGAGTGGAAAAGAGCTGAATGTTTTGGTATGTGACTAATAAAGCTAACATGATATCAAGGCTATGTTAGAGAAGGATTGTACCCAGATCGGGAAAATTAATGGTTTCAGTTCCCTTTATCTTCATCAGAGGTATCTGGAGTGTTGTGCTCATTTAGAAAGCTTTGTTTTAAGAAGGACTTAAAAAACTGGAGCCATTACAAGAGGAAGGTGGTTGGGATGGGGCGAAATTAGAGGATTCTGTAAATGGGGAATGGTTTAAACAACTGGATTTGTTTAGCCTAGAGAGGAAAAATAGTGTTGGGTTTTTGGAGACCTGTAAAATAGTTTCCACTGTAGGCAGGAATTTATTTCATGTTATTCCATAAGAAGAAGATGTAAGTTATAGGTGAAGTATTTAACTCCATATAAAGATTATGAGCTGACAGTATTTGTGGCTTATGATAAAATTTGTGATTTCATGCAAAAATGAGAGTTTTGGGAGACTTGCATTGGCCACTGTGAACTGATAACTTCTCAATACTTAAAGATTTTTCTGCTGAGATTATTGGTGGCATTAATAATTGTTATTTTTTGATAGTGTTTGGTAAAATGTGTCAACATATAGAATCTGTGTGTAACTCAGTTAACCAGTATTTTCCAAATGACCAATGCTTGATAATCAAAGTGTATGATAGATTGTTGGGTTTTAATGTAGCAGAATATAGAAAGTTCATTGATACGATTTTTTGTTTGTTTAATTATTTATTTATGAGATGGGGTCTCACTCTGCTGCTCAGGCAGGAGTGCAGTGGCGTGATCATAGCCCACTGCAGCTTCAAACTCTTGGGCTCAAGTAATCTTTCCACCTTAACCTCCCAAGTAGCTGGGAGTACAGGTGCGTGCCACACGCCCTGGTGATTTTTGGAAAAAAGATTTTTGTAGAGATGGAGTTGCCATATTTTGCCCAGGCAGATCTTGAACTTCTGGCCTTAAGTGATCCTCCTGCCTTGGCTTCCCAAAGCACTGAAATTACAAGCCTGGGCCAACATACCCGGCTTGGTAGTTTTAGGTTTTGTACTTCAACTAACCTTTTAGCAAATACCATTTATTTAGTTTTGGTATAGTGTTAGAGAAAGATATCTCCAACTAACTGAAAAGGTTATTAATGTGCACCTCCCTTCTCCAACTACATGCTTGTGTGATGCCAGATTTTCTTTGTATACTTCAACCAAAGCAACACATTGTGTAACATATTGAATACAGAAGTAGATAGGATAATATGATTGTCTTCTGTTAAAGCAGATGTAAAACAGATTTGTGAAAAAGAAAATCAATGTACCTCTTCTCACTAAATTTATATGTTAGTCGTATTTCCAAAAATCGTTTGATGATTACAGAAGTTTATTTAACAAAAAATTTAATGTGAAAATGTACATGACCTGATTTTTGCCTCATAGTAAAACAGATCGCTTCGAGAGGGAACATGGATTTTTCTGCTGAGTGGCCGTTATTTATCCTCATTCCTAGGCTTCTAATATGATATTACTATTTGCCTATATTACCACCATTCCAGTACTGTTGCGTTGTCCACTAGTTGCCATCTCCACACATACATCACAAAATTCCTAAATGGATCAAATCCTCACAATATTCCTTGGACATATCTGCTATCACTTAGTCTCAGTAACTTCCTGTCTGTAATTTTTTGGACTTGAGAGGGTGAGCTTTGCTCATAATGTGTACTCTGTGGACTCAGAGCTATCTTGAAACAGAATTTGTGGCCTCCTTCACACTCTTGCAGTAGGCCTGGTGCTTTGCCTTCCTGAAAATGTTATTTATATTGCTGTGAATGGGCTTATTAGTGTGTTTAAATGAATAAGTAGATATTAAATTTTTCATTAGTTTTAATTTCCAATATAATAAATACTGGTAAGTAAACCCATGTGAACAAACACTTTTTGGAGTCCTCTATAATTTTTAAGAGTTATGAAGGGACCCTAAAACCAAGGAGTTTGAGATCACTTCTTTTAGGCTAGCGTCTTCAACTTTGTAGTTTCATCCATTTGCCCTGGTTTGATCCAGCTCTGGGGACCTGAACCAGTTATCATATTCGGAAAGAAGTTGATTTGTATCCACAATGCTTGTTAATTGACAGTGGGGTGGTTGTATTTTTTCATTGATTAGAATAGTCATTACTTTCTAATACCTCTTTTTCATGGTGTCTTGGTACCTGAGAAGCTAAGCTAGGAGTCAAAACGTTGCTTGGTGAATACAGGATCAGAGGAATCAGCTCTATTTCCAGAAGCTTTTACTCAGGTTATAAGAAGGCCTGTTAGTGTATCTCTGCTTCACAGTAGTAAATTTCTGTGATACCTCTCTCTATTATCTAGTGTTGTTTTTGTTTGACAGTTAATAGCTTCTCATCACCTTGTACCTTTTTTTTTTTTTTTTTGGCCAGAAAAATGTTTATTAAGCACAAGACACTTTTTGTGGAGTTAAATAAAAGGCATGTTACTTCTGTTTAATGCTCTTATTTGTTTGTTCTCATTATTTATTTAGTTAAGTCTTTGTAACATACAGTGTTTATAAATAAAAATTTCTTTTTTTTGAACCTTGAAAGGTATATTCATGTGACTCTTTGTTTCATACTTCTGGTAGTCTGTAGTACACAGGGTTAGACTGGTTCAGTAGGCGATGGTGGTAGGATTGGCACATGTGGCTTAGCTATCTATGAAAATAATGTGTTTAGGAAAATTGCGTGTGGCGAATCAATATAAAGTGTTAAAATGACTTTTATTTTTTTTAAAGCTAGCATTTTATCTTCAATATTTCAAATGTGAAAAGTGCTGTCTAGAAAATGTCATTCCTTTGAATAAACATCATTAAATAAACTTGTTTGTCAATACATATAGATTTGTATTAAATATAGTCCATCAATTTTAGGCACAAAAGGCCATGTTATAGCTATTAGCATGATCAATACATGTCAAAAGGAATTGTTAGCAATTAAGCAATAATGAAAAAGTCAAGAAAATAAAAATCTAGGTGAAGAAAGACTACACTGGAATATCTACATGGCAGTAGCAGTCTTTCTTAGGGTAGCTAAACTTACATGGCTACCATTTGAGAATTATAGTTAGGTCTCTCCACAGCACTCATGTCCTAATGGAGTATAGTCCACAGAATATGATGAATTGAGTTTTTTGACACCTCAAAGTGATCTCCACATAAAATAAATACTTATAAGTGATGGCCCTTACTGAAAGAACAAGATATTTTTAAAGTGTAAATATTGTGGGGAAACGTTAAACCTCCAAATCTGTAAGTCAACATAGCTCTAAAGAGGAAAAATGAATGTTACACAGTAGCTACTGGCCTGTCCATTGTTGCACTTTTTAAAATAGCGCATTGTCTACTTAATAGCCTGGCATCAAATCTTTTGCACCCCATATCTTTTGATCAAACAGTTGTTTAAACTGCTTATATTTGAGGGATCCTTTTCATTTGTAAACATAATATTAATCTCACCAACAACTCCATACCCTAGTATCTTTTTATTGTAACAATAAAATACATTCTTCTCTGTAAAACATTTATGCTCTTTGAAGAGTTTCTTTTCTGCCTGAGATTTCTTTTTAATCCATTTTTCTGTCTTTACAAACTCATCTTTAATTTTTTGTTTCTTTAAAGCACAGTCTGGTTTTTAAAGATTTTAGTTTTGAGCATAGAGTTTTGTGGTATAAATTTATGGGGTCGTGTATGAAGAATTTTATCTTCATACTTGAAGTCAAAGGATGAAAAATTTCATCCCTAAAGAGTTCTTTTCACAATTTTTTTATTTCAATAAAGAACGGTAGGACTGCGATTGAAAAATGTGATACTAAATTTTTCTATTGAATGATGCATATTAATTTTTTAAATCCTTCTGTGTACTTATTCATTCAACAAATATTTCTTAAGTGCTCAGTTTGTGCCAGCCACTGTAGTAAGCACTGGGGAGTAAAAACAAACTTGGTATGTGCAATCTTTGGATTTAGGTTATTGGCTGGGTAGGGGGCAGGTATTAAGATGATAACACAAATAAATAAAACTGCAATGAAGATAAGTACGATTATGAGCAGTATGGTGCTGTATAGATAATATGGTGATTTGACTTAATAAGAGGCCAGAAAAATGGTTCGTTAATTAAGTAATGAATGACAGAGTCTCGCTCTGTTGCCCAGGCTGGAATGCAGCATTGCAATCTTAGCTCACTGCAACCTCTGCCTCCGAGGCTTAAGTGATTCTTATGCCTTAGCCTCCCGAGTAGTTGGGACTACACGGGCCAGGGCCTGGCTAATTTTTGTATTTTTAGTAGAGATGGGTGTATTAGTCCGGTTTCTCTTAGAGGGACAGAACTTCTGCCTGCTTTATATTTGCTGGAAGCTGATAAGATTGTGCTCACCAGATTAAGGGTGGATCTGCTCTTCCCAGCCCACTGACTCAAATGTTAATCTCTTTTGGCAACACCTGCACAGACACACCCAGGATTGATACTTTGTGTCCCTCAATCCAATCAAGTTGACACTCAGTATTAGCCATCACACTGAGGTTTTACCATGTTGCCCAGGCTGTTCTTCACCTCCTGGCCTCAAGTGATCCTCCTGCCTCAGCCTCCCAAAGTGCTAGAATTGCAGGCATGAGCCACTGCGCCTGACCAGAAAAGTGGTTTACCTGATAAGGGGGCATTTGAACTGAGATCTGAAAGTAGAATATACTTGAAGTAGATGAGGAGAGGAATGACAATATTTTATAGCAGAAAGGACAGCAGCCCTTGGTGGCAGGTGGCATATTGTATTCCAGGAATGAAAGACCAATGTAGCTGTAGTGGAGAGAATACCTGAGAGCATGCGATCAGATGCAGCCCACCTGAGGGCAGATAGGGATAGACTACACGTAGTGTAGTCACAGAAGGGCCTTCAGGCAGTGATAAGGATTTGGGTCTTTATCTTAAAAAGACAAAGAGAATCCATGTTACATATTTTAAACAGAAATTGAAGGTGGGGTCTTGAGGAAGGTGAATGGTTGGGAAATGAGACAGGAATGGTGAAACTGTTAGTTTACAATGTGCAAGGTGGCAGAGGTGCATGCCAAAAGTGGACATAGGCAGGCCAGGTGCGGTGGCTCATGCCTGTAATCCCAGCACTTTGGGAGGCCGAGGCGGGTGGATCACAAGGTCAGGAGATCGAGACCATCTGGCTAACACAGTGAAACCCTTTCTCTACTGAAAATACAAAAAAATTAGCCGGGCTTGGTGGCGAGCGCCTATAGTCCCAGCTACTCAGCAGGCTGAGGCAGGAGAATGGTGTGAACCCGGGGGGCGGAGGTTGCAGTGAGCTAAGATCATGCCACTGCACTCCAGCCTGGGTGACAGAGCGAGACTCTTGTCTCCAAAAAAAAAAAAAAAAAAAAAGGTGGACATAGGCATTCTAGTCAGAAAGTTTGTCTGGTAGTCCAAAAAAAAGGGGGCGGGGGGTGCGCGGGTGGTGCCTTGTTCATTGCCTTAAGCCCTTTCTGTCTTGGACAGAACTTCAGAGGGGCAGTTTCTATCAGATTTCTTGAGGACAGATTCTATCATGTTTTTGTATCAGAAGTCTGAATGTCAGTTCTTCCAAAGTTTTACTACTGCAGCACTAGTGCTGAAGACTGCTGTGCTTCTTTGGATGATTAATATTGACTCATAATCCAAAAGTAGGTACATGAAGACTATAATATTCTTAACCATGTATTGCAGATATGCTTTTGGAAGCTGATTCAAAAAACTTCCATGAGTACAAGGTGATCTTTAATTGGTTTATACTCCAGCTACACTTGTTGCTCATTATTGCTGTGGCAGTGAAAATTCAGACATGAACAAAAGACTGAAAGTAAACATAACTTGAAATATTTATTAGTATAGAGTGGTTCTTGAATTGTATGTTTGCTATAGCCTACATTTCAGGCTAAAATTCATTCTATACCTAGGCTTTAATGTCTGTTTCTTGGTGCTTTCTTTGTAACTAGCAATACTCTTAAAAGACAATGTGACATCGGTTAGCAGTCACATTCACCAGTCTGTGATGTCATGTATGTAATTGTCAGTGGTCAATCTGTGGTCCTGTGTGTAATTATACTGAAGCTGTAGTGGAAAACTAGTGCCCTCTTCCTTGGCAACTGTGACCAAGTGTGGGAGATAATGCCTGAAGCCTTTAACTGAATAGCCATCTGTTTAAAACAAGCGTCTGGTTTTAAATGTAGCAACTCATGTCACATCAGTCAGAAAAGGCTCCTGCAGCTGCAGCAGCCTCTGTTTCAGTTAAATAAATAAACAAAATATGTTTCTTTTTTGTATTATTATGTTCCTAAGTCTCCTTTTTTGTTGTTGGTTTTTTTTTTTTTTTTTCATACTTACAGGGTTTTGGCTGAGGAAGTTGAATTGTTGATGGGGGGTCATCTCATGAGTGAATGATTTGAGATTGTTTAAATACATTTTTATATCTATCTGTGAAATAACAAAAATGAAGCTTTGTGGTTAGAAACTATTAAGTTTTTTTATTTGATGTGCACTTTGATGTGTCTTGGTACATAGTGCTGATGGGAAATGAAATGGATATGATCAAGTACTGTGCTCGAAGAGCAGCAAGCATTGAACCCAGTTATAGCTTGTGAACTTGTGAATGGACTTGTTTCTTTTTAAGTGTGTAAGAATTTCTGATAAATATTCTGATGAATTTTACATAGGTCACCTCTTACCATTGAACTTAAAATATTTCCCTTTTTCTCCCAAGAAGAACATTTTCAGTTTTACTTCTTTTGTCCTGTGCTGCCTTCAGTGAATGAAGAAAATTACTGCTTTATTCATTTGATATTATGGCATTGAAGTATACCATTATTGTGAATTTGATTTCTTTAGTATAGGCTTAGCAATTTGAAGATATTACCGGGAGATTGGTTTATATTAGGAAATAGTCTCCTTTATAAAAAATTCAAAAATGCAATTTCAGCTTAATTCACCTCTAAGCAGTTATTACGTATGATATGTGTACTTCTCTATTTAGAAGAGCTTTACTATGAATTTTTGTAAATACCCTTTTCAATACACTTAAAAATTCTTCACTTTGGCAGGGTGTGGCGTAATCCCAGCACTTTGGGAGGCTGAGGCAGGTGGATCATGAGGTCAGGAGTTCGAGACCAGCTTGACCAACATGGTGAAACCCTGTCTCTACTAAAAATACAAAAATTAGCTGGGTGTGGTGGTGCACACCTGTAATCCCAGCTACTCAGGAGGCTGAGGCAGGAGAATCACTTGAATCCGGGAGGCAGAGGTTGCAGTGAGCCGAGATTGCGCCATTGCCCTCCAGCCTGGGTGACAGAGCAAGACTCCGTCTTAAAAAAAAAAAAAAAATTCTTCACCTTATAAACAGTGCAATTATTCATGAATTTTTATTATATAAAGAGACATATTCAATGTCATAGACTTGATAGGGCTTTTTAGTTAATAAGGATGATAGTGCAGTTAGCTTACTGATTTGTAAATACCTGCCTCTGGTGTCTTCTGTCATACCTAAACCTTTGTTTTGTTTCACAAATATATTAGGCAGTTTTGTTTGTATTTTGTAACTATTTGAGAAGAAATAGTTTAAGCAAAAGTAAACTTCAGTCTTACCATTGTCCCAAGTCATAAAAAATTCTGAAATAATTGTATTTTGCATTAAAAATGTCTTGATTTAAACTCGGCATGGTGACCTGAGTTGTAGTCCCAACTACTCTGAAGACTGAGGTGGGAGGAACTCTTGAGCCCAGGAGTTTGAATCTAGTTCAGCCTAGACAATATAGCAAGACCTTGTCTCTTTCTTTATTTTTTATTATTTTTAAAAGTCTTGATTTAATAAGACTTTAATGATCAGTTCAACTTGAATTTTAACCAATTAAAATGGTAAGATATAGTAAAAGAGAAAAATAGAAAAAGTCACTTGACATAAAAGTATAACATGAGGAATTGTATGTACAGATTAATGGTCAAGATAAGATCATATTATATTCTTTTCCAAATAGGTTTATTTGGAGATATATGAATTTTATTGTTTCTGAAGTAATACAAATTTTGTTTCTGAAGTAATACTAAGTAAGTACTTAATTCTTCTCAAAACATTGATTAAATGATTTCTAGGTTGAGTTGGGAACATGTGATAACATTAAAAAATTTAAAATGTCTTTGGGCCTGAAAGATTATGCCGTTTCCCTCAATATGAAATCCATGGATGGAGTTAAACCATGTAGGCTTAGCAATCGTTAACCCTCTTGTATTAATCCATACTCACATGGATATTTCCATATCCACTTCTACTCTTGCGTCAGAAGACAAAATTAAAACTCATTTAGTTATGTATCTAATTGGCTTTTATTCTCGATTCATGAATTGGTGCAGCCTCCATTCTAATCGAATCAGAGCTTCCACTGGGCAATGGCAGACTATTGGGTTTTATGAGGTGGGAATGAGGAAACGGAACAGTAGGAAAAAGAAGCTGATTAGTGAACAATAGATGACTTCAGTTTACTTTTTTTTATAAGGGTTAAAGCAGAGGGGACTTTCTTATTCTGACTCAGGTTAGAATCTCCTGTTTTTAGGAAAAACTCATCTGTTTTGGAATCTATCTGCTTTCTTACAGTTGCAGTTTGATTATATGGCATTTGGCACAAGTGACTCCATTTTGTTAACACTTGAAAAGTTATTATTCTCATATGGGGTATTCACATGGATGTAGCCATTGTCAGTTATACAAGATTGTGTTTCTTTTCTTTTTCCTCCCATCGCCTAAGAACTTGTTAGATCTTTCTTTCTTTCTTTCTTTCTTTCTTTCTTTCTTTCTTTCTTTCTTTCTTTCTTTCTTTCTTTCTTCACTCTCTTTTTCTTTCTTTTCTTTTTTCTTTCTTTCTAAAAAAAGATATAGTGAGTAAAGGGGATAGAGAGCATATGGATAAATAGTGAAGAATCTTGATAAGGGCAGTGGTTAGGTTAGAAACACAAGTGAATTTATGCAGGTTAAAACACTGTCATCTTATATTCAAGGCATATATATTTGTTTTGTTAGCATAGACGTAATTTTTTCTGGGAAGCCTTTCCTGACCTCTGGTTTGAGAAAGCAGCTCCTCCTGTGTGTTTTACCTGGCACACTTTGCTAAATCCACAGTAACTTGCTTGTTTGCGCTGTAGTTGCTTAGATCTGTCTCCTGTAGCTTGTGGGCTCTCTTTTAGGGGGAGAGGCTTTGTTCTACTCATCATTAATCCTCAGGATCTAGCACCTAGTAAATAGTAAATATTTGTTACATGTAATTGCTTTATCTGATTTCTTATTGATATTTTTGGGAGCAGCAGTGTTGTGGGAGGTCTTCATGTTAATTTAATCAAAGTAAAAAGAATTTGGGGGTTAATACTGGAAGGTGGTTGGGAAGTGTATATATGTACACACACTTATATCTATATATATACACACACACATATATTTCCAAGCTCTTTAGATTTTCAGACTTTGTTCCCTGAGTACTTAGCCACGTCCAGAACTGTTTTAGGAGCTGCTGTGGGAGAAGGAGGTCAGTGCAGGTCCACTGATGTGGTTTGAATGTGTCCTCCAAAGTTCGTGTGTTAGAAATTTAATCCCTGGTGCAGCAGTGTTGGGAGTTGGGGCCTATTAGGTGATTAGGTCATGAGGAGTCTGCCCCTATGAATGGATTACTGTCTTTATTTGGGAGTGGGTTAGTTATAAAGGAGTGTGCACCATCTCTTGCTCTTCTGCCCTCTGCCCTGGGATGGTGTAAAATGAAGACCCTTATCAGATGCAGGCCTCACGTTCTTGGACTTCTCAGCCAGAACTGTAAGAAATATGTTTCTTTTCTTCATAAATTATCCAGTCTCAGATATTCTGTTATAGCAGCATAAAATAAATTAAGACATCTACTTTTGCCCATTTATACTGGAGGCTTTACTATAGCCAGAATTCTTTTTAGAAAGTTTGCAGGCCAGGCACGGTGACTCACGCCTATAATCTCAGCACTTTGGGAGGCTGAGGCAGGAGGATCACTTGAGCCCAAGGGTTTGAGACCAGCCTAGGCAATATAGTGAGACCCTGTCGCTACAAAAAAAAAAAAAAAAAAAAAAAAAAAAGCTGGGTGTGGTTATGTGTGCCTGCAGTCCTGCTACTCAGGAGGTTGAGGTAGGAGAAATGAAATGGCTTGAGCCCAGGAGTTCGAGGCTACAGGGAGCCCTGATCATGCCCACTGCACTCAAGCCTGGTGACAGGGTGAGACACTTTTTTTTTTTTTTTTTTAAATTTGGATCCAGTCCAGCCTCTTCCTACAGATTAGAGCCAAGGCCCAAAGGAGCTAAGTGTTTTGTCCAGTTCCTTATGACTTGTTCAGTTTCATATGACTTGTCCAGTTTTCATAGTAGAGGCAGATCCAGGTTTCCTGCTACATCGTGCTCCTTCTCGGGTGACTATTGCAGAGCTCTCCAGAGTTGGCCACTATCATGATGCATCGTGGCTCACCTAAATGGTTTTGTTTGGACTAAGTTTGTTTATTCAGTAGTGTTGAAATGTATGTTGCCAAAAAAAGAAAAACAAACCAAAAAAACCGTAGCAGTTAAAAGACCTTATTGCTTAAGAATTAGTTACTGTTTTAAAACTATTAGTTAATTGAATGAACAGTTATTTGGGACTTTAAATTCCTTTGTGAAAAAATTTAAATATCTGTCTATTTCATTGTAATGGAATTTAACCTGACAATATGTTGATAGTTTGAATTGTAGCAGAATTATTGGAAAACTCAGCTGTAAATACGGTATAAATTATTTTTTAGTTTATATTATTTTGTTCCTGTGCAAGTAGTGAAGTAATCTTCAGGGAGTAGAAACCACAGGGTCTGCGTTACAAATTCCATGTAGGCCAGAAGCGTGTAGTGAGTCCTTAAATGGGACAAAGAGATGAAATTTTAATGAAATGTACAGTAATCATTGGGACCACATTAGTTAGCTCTTTATTATTTTGTGCTCCTGCTTTTAAATAAAGAGCAGGATGTGGTACATTTATAATCCCTTTCTCTTGAGAATCAGTTATTGTAAAATTGAAGATTTAATTTAAAAAGCAGGAGAAGCTGTTAGGGAATTAAATATGTAGATGTGGCTGATATGGTCTGTAAATAACTGTATTCACACACCCAGTACCACCTTTTTAATTCCATACATTTAAATATACCTTTCATATCTTTTAAATATTAAATCATTTTGACAAATGTTAGCTTTCAAAACAAGGTATCAGTAATGATACTTGAATACTTTTTTCTTAAAATCTCTAAAATTAAATTAAAATTAAGTTGAAAGTATATGGGAATGTGGTGAACTGTAAGTTAGAGTGATAAAAAGTGAATTATACGTTTTTCTTTTAATTACTTGCTCACCTTTCTAAGTCTAATTATATATAAAAGTAATGAGAGGAAATTGTATTCTGGTGTTGTTTAGACTTTAGTCGATATAAAATAGAATTCAAATCCATCTGCTTCTTTTTCTGACCACTTGGTGAAAATGTATTCTGGCTTTCTCTGGGCAGACAGCCAGTTCTAAAATAACCACTTCTATTGAGACAGTTTTTGTGATGTCTACATAAACTCTGAGATTGCGACCTTTATTTGTTGGACATAATAATCTCAGAAGCTTTACTTTGATCCTGTAGTATTCAGTGGCACAAAATAGAGAGTTCATTTATTTATTTTAAGAGGCTTCTAAATAAATGGAATACTGTTGATCTTTAACTCTTAATGTTGCCCTTGTTTTAAAACTTAGACAAACTCAGAAAATCCTTTCCTAGAAAGTTGTGGTGGTGATTTTTTGTTTGTCGAAGTTGTTGTTGTTGAAGGAAGGTAGGATTGAACATATTTTTCAGTTTCCCTAGAGAAATAAGATGTTAAGAACTATTGGTTGATTGTTGACATGAGCCATTTCTTTTTAAATTTCTGGGTTTGTTACAGAATAGAAAAATATCAAAATACAGTTGAACTGCTCACTAGCCATGTGAGGTTACTTTAGCTTTCTGTGCATTACTATCATCTGTAGAATGGGCGATATTAAGGTTACAGAAATTAAGTGAGATAATATATTTAAAGTGACTGACATAGTAAATTCCACTATTTGAAAATCATCAACATTACCACAGTGCTAGTCACATGAGCATTAATTTTGATTCTTCATTGCCTCTTTTCCTTATTTCATTTTATCCCTAATTTTTGTCTGTTACTTTGTTGGTAGATTTATTTGCAGATACTAAATCTTTTATGAATGTAATCTCACTGGAGTGCATCATATACTCAATTTTTCTCTTCTTTCAGATTCTTAGAGTTAATACCATGTATTGTTTAAATATCACCAAATCAGACTTATCTTTGTCCATTGCTTCTACAGATGTACACATATACTCCACTACTGTCACTAGCAGCAAATAGGACCATGCTGAGATTGGCTCTGAATTTAAATAGTTGGATTTTTGAAATAGGATACTTTCTTTGAATACTTAATTCTGAAGAAGCAATCTTCATCCAGAATTCTAATAGTTAGTTCATTACTGATAATGTCAAACTGGATTTCAAATGCCCGAAATGTCCCATCCTCTGTTCCTTTCACCTTCCCCTTCATTTCCAGTTGAAGTCATCCTAGGTTTTGAGATAAGCTCTTGTCTTTTCTTACAGTATATAGAATAAGAGATGACCACAGTCTGTTTCCGGATTTTTTTTTTTTTTTTTCCTTAAATTTCTCCTCTGACCTGCGTTCATCTGTTTCCTGTTTGGTTTCTGGATCCTTGCAGCTTGCATCCCAAGACTCCCCATCTACTGCTTACCTTTCAATATCCAGTTTAATTGTTTTGTTTTTACTCTGGACTGTCTTCTATTCAGAAAATATCAGTGGGCTGTGACAACCAGTATTCTGATCCTGCCGGCTCTCACCTCCATCTTATGTATAATAATTGCCTCTTTGCTCCTACTGTTGCTGGTGCAAGGGACTTGTCTCACATTGACTTTATGCTTGGGCACTAAGGGCTCAGTGTTGATCGTGTATCTTTCAAAACACACTGAGATTTTCACCCCTTTCTCCAGTACAGTTTGAAGTTTGAAGAGAATAAAAGTTTGTCTTTGTGAGAACCACAAAAGCACCATAATGTAATGTTTGCATTATAAGACTAAATATTGTGGGGGAATGTTGGCCTATTCACCTTTGTGAGAAACAACTTCACCATTCAACAGGTATTTGTGTGCTTACTGTAAAACAGGGAGGCAGTAGGATGCATGGTGCTCTTGCACTCAAGTAGTTCAGTTATGTTGAGAAGAGGAGGATTAGACAAAACATTTGCCAAAGAAAGGTGTAGTGTACTACTGATAGACTTGTATATGGCATAAAGCATAGATCCTTTAGGAGTTTAGGAAAGAGGGAGATTAACAAAGGCTGGAGTGCTGAAGGATTTGTGTAATTTGTTCTGTTTTTCAGATATACAGTAGGCACTGTGCTGGTGGTGGGGATACAGCTGTGAAGAGAGACATGGTCCCTGTCCTCAGACAGTTTATTTTTTGGGAGATAAGTATAATAAGTAAATCAAGTAAATTCTAGTATAGTGAACTATACTTGAGGGATAAGTATATTAAGTAAATACTAGTTAGTATACTATAGTTAGTCACTATACTGTGAATATTACGAAAGGCGTAACATGGTGGTTAATGAAGGGAAGAACATTTAAGTATGGGAAATACGACAATAAAGATGAAAAAGTTTTTTGATTTATGTTTTGGTGGCAAGTGTTGAGGCTGTGCAATCTGGATTTTTAGGATACAGCTTGACTGCTATAGTACAAGACCTAAAATAACAGCAGTGGATACTAGTTTCTCTCTCTCTTTCTCACTGTCTCTCTCAATATCCTGAGAGCAAAAGCCCAGGACTATTATGGTAGTTTTATCATGGTGTCAAGAATCTGGACTCCTTCTGTCTGGTTGCTCTTTCATCCTCATTGTGCAGCTTCTGTCTTGTATTCCAGCATTGGAGCCACATTGTGTGTCCACATCACAGAAAAAGGCAAAGGGAGATAGGCCAATGGAGGGGATATTGCTTTTGCTCTACTCTGCAGTTTATGAGTTAGGCATAATGGCCACCCCTACTTTAGGAGGGAGGGCTGATAAGAAGTCAGTACTTGCTCTAATTTGAGGGAACACTTCAGATAAAATATATTGCATTTTCAGAACTCTGAGCTTAAATATTCTTACAAAATAAGGTACACAAAACCTCTTCTGAACTTAAACATTTTCTTTTAAAACTTTGCTTAGTAGTTTATACCTTTGATTCATTGATACTTGTGTGTAAGGAGGAGGTTGGTACTTGGAAACTTGGCCTGCAGCGTGCAACATCTTTTCCTTAACTTGCCACTGATGCTAAACTTTGGAATGAATACCCCTGCGTCCCCATCAGATGTATTGAACTTCATTTTGGACTATAAAAGTTTTTTTTTTTTTTTTTTTTTTTAAAGAAATTGGAGACTTTACATTTGTACCGTGCTGCCTGCAATTCAGTATTCCTTCATTTGTTAATTTGGAGTTAAAAATGGAGTCCTAATGGATGCACTCATATCTTATGTATGATATATGCTTCAGTGGAAAGTTGCAAGTTATAACTTCTTTTGCTGGAGACATTCATCATATAGTTGGAAAGATATTTATACCAATGCAAAAATTAAAAAAAATTGATGAAGTTGAACCTTAACATTGCTAATAATATTATAAACTTAAAGAATTTCATGGTTTTGTACAAATAAAAACATGATAGTTATTTATGATAATAGCATGAAGTAAAGTCAAAGGTTTAAGAAAAACCATTCTAGAGTGAATTGTCTATAGAAACATGAAAGTAATTGTGCAGAAATTTTTCCTTTATTGAGTTGAATAAGAAAAATAGAGTATAAATTTATATACACAATAATGGAAATGATATTTTCTACCCACCACTGTTGTATTTCTAATATCAAAATACATATTGGTTCTATAATTATGTATCTGATTATTTTATTAAAATGGAAGAGTGAATAAATACTTAGGACCTAGAATCAATATATTTAGGTTTTTGTGTTTTGAAGAATCAAAATACATATTGGTTCTATAATTATGTATCTGATTATTTTATTAAAATGGAAGAGTGAATAAATACTTAGGACCTAGAATCAATATATTTAGGTTTTTGTGTTTTGAAGAACAGACACAATTTTTTATGAATAGCAACAGCAAAGAATACTTAATATATTAACAGTTTCAAGGTTTTGTTTCCTTTAAATCTTGGTTATAGAAAAGTGAGGGCCGGGCGCGGTGGCTCAAGCCTGTAATCCGAGCACTTTGGGAGGCCGAGACGGGTGGATCACGAGGTCAGGAGATCGAGACCATCCTGGCTAACACAGTGAAACCCCGTCTCTACTAAAAAATACAAAAAAAATAGCCGGGCGAGGTGGCGGGCGCCTATAGTCCCAGCTACTCGGGAGGCTGAGGCAGGAGAATGGCGAAAACCCGGGAGGCGGAGCTTGCAGTGAGCTGAGATCCGGCCACTGCACTCCAGCCTGGGTGACAGAGCGAGACTCCGTCTCCAAAAAAAAAAAAAAAAAAAAAAAAAGAAAAGTGAGAACCATACACTCTTTGTTGAAGACTTTGTGTGGCAAAATGTAACTTCAGCAGTGAAATGAACTCTAGCACTGCCCACAGCACTTACAGGCTTGGATCAAAAGGTACTATTTTAGTGTTGTAAACGTTTCCATGAGAAAACCTCAAATACGTATTGTGTGACTGAACTGTGGTATGTTTGCTCTATCAAGACTGTTGACCTTTTATCATTAAATTTAATTGATTTAAAAGACATTTGACATTTGGAAGTATTCAGAACATTGAAGAGATTATCTTTTTTTTTTGAGACAGGGTCTCGCTCTGTCACTCAGGTTGGAGTGCAGTGGCATGATCGTGGTTCACTGCAATCTGGAACCTCTGGGCTCAAGCAATCCTCCCACCTCAGTTTCCCAAGTAGCTGGGACTTTGGGTGTGTACCACCCACACCTGGCTAATTTTTAAATTTTTTGTAGAGACAGGGTTTCTCTATATTGCCTAGGCTGATCTTGAACTCCTGGACTCAAGTAATCCTCCCACCTTGGCCTCCCAAAGTGCTGTGATTACTGGCATGAGCCGCGGTGCCTGGCCATAAGAGAATATCTTGGCCAGGCATGGTGGCTCACACCTGTAATCCCAACACGGAGGTCAAGGCAGGTGGATCACTCTAGGTCAAGAGTTCGAGACCAGACTGACCAACATGGTGAAACCCCATCTCTACTAAAAATATAAAAATTAGCCAGGTGTAGTGGTGCATGCCTGAAGTCCCAGCTGCTTGGGAGACTGAGGCAGGAGAATTGCTTAAACCCAGGAGGCGGAGATTGCAGTGAGCCAAGATTGTGCCAACTGTACTCCAGCCTGGGTGACAGAGTGAGACTCTTTTTCAAAAACAGAAACAAAAACACCACCACCACCAACACACAAATAAAAAGAATATCTTTATCCAAAAATATTGCTTTAAAAAGTTCAATACTTATTTTCTGTGGTTGGATTTAATACCTAACTTTTCATAGATTTTAAAAAGTCAAAAGTTAAGAATATGTGTCTTTAATGTTATGTTGGTACTTGACATTTAATTGAGTTACTAATGTGTCTCTTACGCACTATTGTCACAAATTTTTCATTCTTAAGTAATACTTAATTATCTGGAACCCTCAGAGAATGTCATTCTGAACAGAGTTTGCTGGAGAAGGTGAGTTTGATCTCACAACATGGGAAAAACAAATAGTTTGCGTGGAATTATTTCTTTAAAAAAGTAGAGTTTTCCTTTCTTAAAAGTATGCTGACTAGAAATAACTTAATTGTTTATTGGGTGGTGGGAAGTTGAATCTAGGTTTTCATTGTTAGTGCCACCAATTGCTCTTGGTAACAACAGAGTTCCAAATTCCAGGCTTATTGCAGGTGTGAGTGAGGATCCATTCCAGAGAAGCAGTGTAGTTCAGCAATTAATAGGATGGGCTTTTGGAGTCAGGTGTGGGTTAAAATCCTCTCGGTCTCCTGGATACTTACTGTTTGACTTTTGTTTTGGCAAACCACCACATTTCATTTTCTTCATTTGCAAAGTGGGGAATTAAGAGTCACAATACTTCACTGAGTGTGAGGATTACGTGAGTTAACACATGGAAATCACTTAGCACAGCATTTGACTCATAGAAAATTCAGTAAGTATAAACTGTTGTTAATGTTGTCACTATTTCTGCTATTGCTACAAGAGCAGTGCTCCAGGCAGCTGTGATTTTTGTTGTTATACCTCCTATTGAGTAGTTTTCCTTTCACCGACATTGATTTGTGTATATGCGTTAAGGCCATTTCTGTTTTTAATGAAGGAGTTATTTGTTCTTTTTATCTGAATGTTGTCAGTTTGGGGATGAGAAGAACTTGTGAGGCCATGGTGTCAATAAGTCTTCCGTGTGCTTATAGGAAAATATATTCTCAGCACAAAGGGAGCATTAAACCAGATATACTATTTGCATATTAAAGTTAGAAAGATTTTCTGTTTGGTTTCAAAATTTCCTGCAGTAAGGAGGAATGGGTTAAAATAGAAGCAAGTGTGTATATATTTGTGTCTAGTCTGTGTCTTTCAACAGGAATCATTTACTTCCTGTGAGGAGTTGCCATAGGAATACTGGCTGTTTCTTCCAGGAGAGTGTATTTAACTTGCTTTTGGCCTTTAAGGGGGCACAACACTTAACTTTAATTCTGTATTGCATGTGGTTAAAACTGATTTTTGTTGTTAATGACATATATCTGGTTATTGCTATTACAGAAATTGATTGCTTCCTGTTCTCTTCTCTGCAGTTATTTGTGGTGGTGGGATGGGGATTTGTGGTAGCTATCAGAATGTGCACTCTGCCTTCGCTTGCTAATGAAGGTGGCACTCTGGCTTCCTTCTTTTGTTCCAATTTTTGGCTTTTAGCTGCTACCATAATCTCTTGGCAAATAGACTGAGAAAGGCGAGCAATCTTTTCTTCCAGTTAAACACTTCCCTCCCCTCAGTAAGTTCTATGTATAGTGACAAAGACTCTTTAATCAGGTCATTCCACCTTTCAGCAGGAATGTGGATAGTAATAATAGCTAACATTTATTGTATTGTTACATATGATGTCATTGCCCTCATTATGTTACACACTAATTTAATTATTGGAGAATTCTGAGCCTCGTATTACTGTCATTGTTCAATGGATGAAGAACATGACTCGGAGAGGTTTAGCAACTTATCTCTGCTCTTACATGTCCTACCTGGTGCGTGTCCTGCCTGGGACTGGACTTAAGATCTCACAGAGTCAGAATTTTTTTTCTGCTCTTTTTAACTTCTATTATGAAAAATGTCAAATATATGAAAATCTAGATAGAATATTGTGCTGAACTCCCATTTACATTTCACCTATATTTAATACTAGTTAATATTTTGTAAGATTTACTCTACTTTTTCTTGAAAGTTTTAGAGCAAGTCTCATAAACCATAACATATACTTCAGTATGCACCTTTAAAAAAAAGGGCATTTTCTTATTAACCATACTATAATACTCAGGTTTCATTTAATTATTTCTCCTAAATTTGTTTTCCAACGTTGAACAGTCCTGTCCTTGGTTGCTTTTCCCCCGACACCATTGGGTTTTTGTAAAGATGGAGTCCTGTGTTTCCAAATCTTGACCTCTATGCCCCTCTGGTCTTCTGACAGTGCAGGGAAGGTGGCAGACCGCAAGTGAGTAGGAAATCCCCCAAGGATGATACGAAATGTACCAGACTGTGGCTTGCATTCTTTGCATGGTAGACATATTCTTGAAGTTGAAGAAACTTAGCTGCAGACAAAACTTGACACTTTAATCACCTATCTCCAAGCAAAACAAAAAACCGCAAACAATATCTTATTACCTCTTGTTAGCAGGATATGAACTGCTAAAGATTATTTAGAAATGGAAACAGTAATATAATTATGGTATAATAAAATTATGCTGAAAATAATTTCAGACTTTGGAAAAACTACTTTTTGTTCCTCTTTGATTTGGCAGGCATTTACTGAGTATTTACTCTATTTTCACAGCCCTTTGGGGATTTATATGGAGATTGTATCCACAAGGAGTTTATAATCCAGCAGGGGAGAGAGAACCTGTATGAAACAAATGTATTTCCATATAGGATAAGAGTCTACAAATACTAAAAGACAGAATCAGTGAAAATGCTCAGGAGATTATTAATGGAGAGGGACCACTTTTCATTGAATGTATAGTGGTAAAGAAAGAGGTTGTATTTGAGGGGTCCAGATAAGTAGGATTTGGCATTCAGAAATTTGCATTTGAGAATCTTGGACAAACCAGAGAAAACATACAGAAGTATAAAGGTGAGAAAGGATAGGGAGTAGAAGTTGAGTGTTGATGTATCTGAATGTCCTTAGATTTAGAAAATGTATTTCTAAAAGACCTATTTTACCTTTTGCCCCTCTGTCTCTGTTCTTTCACTTGTTGACTTTCACCCTTAGGAAGGTTAAAAATAAGGCACTCATTAGTCTGTATCATTCCCATAGCTGCTATAGGCAGATGGCATCATTTTGTTTTTGCACATTATGGCTAATTTTGATTTTCCAAAACTTGCTGTAGATTTATTCTGCCTTTAGGTCCATTGTAATGTGACTTCTTACTGCTCAATTTCAGCCACTCTGTAGGAGCTGCATTTTTCTAAAGGCCATATGTAATATAGTTTGTGCTGTGTTTTATTCTAAAATCACTGTAACAAAGGAGTTTTATTATACGTGTTTATTGTTAAATCTCTGTCCTAACCCCTTGCTAATGGAGTTTCTTCATGATACCTTTTGAAATAATTTTCTTTTTCATTGAGGAGGCAATTTGAAGGTAGAATGTGAAGAAACATTTTCACTTAAAGCATTTAACAGTTCTGGCATTTCTATAGTAACTTAAGACATCTTTGATCTCAACCAATTATATATGAAAATTGACTTCTTTATGAAGACCTCTTATACACATTTATTTTCAATAACAGAAATTCATAACTAAATATCTCCTCTCCCCACTCCCAAGAGATTTTACTTGCTGTAAGCCTAGTTACGATGAAATTTATGGGACTAGTTTATTCTCTGTAGTTTTCTCATCCCATCCCCCCCTTAATCTTCTGGTCCTCTGAAGTTTTCCCATTTTTTAATCATAAGATCTTGTGATAGACCTCTGGGGAGTGGGTTGGAGTCGGAGACAAAGTTGAACGGTAGTAGTGGCATCCACACAAGTCCCTACTGTGGGCCTAGTGTAGTGCTAGGTGCTTTACATACCACAGCTCTAGTTCTAGATTGCATTTACAAAAGAAGAAACTAAGATTGAGGAAGTTAAACGACCTACCTAAGGCCACACACCCAGGAAGTAGCATATGTGGGTTTCAAAGCTAGACTAAACTAATGTCAAAGCTTGTATCTTTCTGTAATTTTAGGTTGCCCATAAATAAAAACAAGTTTTCACTATTTTCTGGCTTAGAGCTGTACAAACAAATAAGAAGAATGAGGAAATGCCAGATGTGAGAGTGGTGTGCCTGAATTCTGTGAGAGGTCAGAGAAACAGATTATCCTAAGTGTTAGAGGATCTTGTATAGGAACACTTAGTGAAGTTGAGTGGCAGAGGTGCAGTGGAGGAGTGGTGGAACACGAGACCAGAATGGAAGCTCAGACATAGTTGTAGGAGGTTTAGAATGCCAGCCTGGGGCACTGAGTCTTACCCACGTCATTGATTATAGAAGTTTGGTTTACTAAATTATGACAAGATCTAGATGTTAACAAGAAGAGTAGAGATGACTTTTTTTTGCCACCTTAGATTTGCTTTCCAAGACTTTGTTGTAATAAAATTTGAGTACGTTGATAAGCTGGCACTACGGTAAGGGAAGGTAGGCTCTGGCCTTAGGCGGACACAAGAGAACTAGACACTTGGTGGCTTGTTACATGTTGTGTGAAGTTAATGTCCAGTGACACAGCCTGCATGGTCAGCCAGAAAAGAGATTTGGCTTAGGGCCATGCTGGTATCGCAGCGATCTCAGCGTCAGCTCTGATTCCAATTAGGTCTTTACAGAGATTCTTCCTTTTAGAGCCATTCTTTTGACAACTAAATCTGTCCATGTGTGCATTTATTAAATGTGTACTTGGGTCTAATTTTGTATTTGATCCACTTCAAGGGAAATGAATTTATTCATTCATTAAAATGGATACATTTAAAAGATGTAACTATCAGAGGGCAAAGTGAAAGAAATATCACACACCTTTCTTTTTCTGTCTTCCATTTCTTCCTCAGCCCATTAAAAATATGTTATTTTATCATTCATTCGTTAAACATTTTTTAATTGCCAGCTAAGCTGCAGGCACTATGGGGGCATATTGAAAGGAACTTAATGTCCACTTACTCATCTCTAACCAAACCATTCTCAATGCCTAACTCTTATTTTCTTTGTTTTTGTTCATGTCGTTTCTTCTCTTAGGTCATCTGTATTCACCATCTTTCCTTAATCTCCCTGTTTACTTATTCTAAATGTTACCCACCCTTTAAGGTCTGATGTAGTATTATTGGGAGATTTGGTACTTAGGTGAATTGTAAAATTCTTCTTTCACAAATACCGGATACTGTTTTTAAAGTTAGTAATCATTTGACTTTTTGGACATAGCCTGAGCTGTTCTTTTTAAAGCCAGCCTTCTTTGTCAAATGAGAATTGAAAAATGTGGGAAGCATGCTTCACAGATAGAAGATGAGGTGAATCAATCAAACATATTATCTAAACCATGCAGAATTCCTTTCTAGGTTATTGGGGGAATATATTTAACGATAGGTCATGACAGCTGAGCTCTAGACAATTCCTTCTGATAAGCCTTTAATCTAGTGGGGTGTGAGACTTAACTGTATATAGCTAACTATAATATATGACAAAGTACGAGAAGTTCTAGAATACAAACATAATCAAGAATGCCTTAGGAAAGAGGGAAGTTAGTCTAGTTGGAGGGATATGAGGAAAGTCTTAATGGAAAACATGGCATAGTAATAAGCAGAGATGGGAGCAGGGTAACCTATTCTGGGCCCATGGTATGGTGCATCAGCAAAGGTATGAATACCGGATGTGATCAAAGTATCTCAAATAATGAGTTGATAGTGGCTAGGAAATAGAAGGAAGTATACAGAGAAAACTGAACAAATAGGTGGGACAAAAATAGTACAGTTATAAGATCATTAGACTATTTTTAGTTAGTGAGTTTAAAAACATGATCAGAGCCATGCTTTAGTAAGGTGACTTGGAAATTGGTGAGAAGAGTGGATCAGAGGCAGTACTGAGGAACAGATCTACGTGGCTATTGGAAGACAAGTGAAAGATTTCAGGCTGGGCGCGGTAGCTCACGCCTGTAATCCCAGCACTTTGGGAGGGTGAGGTGGGTAGATCACGAGGTCAGGAGATCTAGACCATCCTGGCGAACACGTTGAAACCCCGTCTCTACTAAAACTACAAAAAAATTAACCGGGTGTGGTGGCTGGCGCCTGTAGTCCCAGCTGCTCGGGAGGCTGAGGCAGGAGAATGGCCTGAGCCTGGGAGGTGGAGGTTGCAGTGAGCCAAGATGGCTCCACTGTACTCCAACCTGTGCGACAGAGCGAGACTCTGTCTCAAAAAAAAAAAAAAAAAAAAAAGATTCGAAGTGTGGTTATTGATTGGTTAGACGAATAGAGTATTACATTCCCCATCTTCTTAAAGCAAAGCCCCCTTTCTTTGGAGATAACCTAAATTCCAATTATTTCTCCTTTCTTTTACGTTCCTCTTTCCCAAAATAACAAAATCAAGATAAACTACTTATATCTATAGATAGATATAGATATAGACATACGTATATAGAGAGATATATAAAACAAGCAAAGAAGTTTTTAGTATGGATTGTCAACTTGACGTCACTTTTTCTTTAGCTGGTTACTATATAAAACACTTCTTTATCATTGACATGAAAGTTTTTCAAACTTAATTTTTCTCTTTTTCCTTTTTGAGGCACTTGCAGTAGCACTCCTCATTTTGTAGGAGAGAAGTATAATCCCATTTATAAGGTTCACCATCAACAATTATGTAAATAATTTTAATGTATGGCTTTGTGTAGTTCCACACAAATGTATTTAATATTGGCTCTTTTTTAAAAGCAAAATATAATTGTAGGGGAGAGGGTTGAGTTATCTGCACACTTAATTAGAAATTCAGGAAATACTTGAATTTTATTAATCTTCTGAACTAATAAATAAATGTCTGTGTATATGTGCTCTGTTGTCCAGGCTGGAGTGCAGTGGTGCGATCTTGGCTCACTGCAACTTCCACCTCCTGGGTTCAAGCAATTTTTGTGCCTCAGCCTCCCAGGGAGCTGGGATTATAGGTGTGGACCACCATGCTCACCTAAGTTTTGTATTTTTTTTAGTAGAGATGGGGTTTCGTCATGTTGGCCAGGCTGGTCCGAATTCCTGGCCTCAAGCAATCTCCCTGCCTTGGTCTCCCAAAGTGCTGGGATTGCAGGCGTGAGTCACCATGGTCGGCTATTTAGGGAATTTAATCAAGATTTAAAGCAGGGGTGTCCAATCTTTTGGTTTCCGTAGGCCATACTGGAAGAAGCCACGTATGTGTTATATGTGTCTTGAGCCACATATAACATACACGAACACTAAGGATAACTGATGAGCTTTAAAAAAAAAAAAAAAAAACTCGACTAGGCGCATTGGCTCACGTCTGTAATGCCAGCACTTTGGGAGGCCGAGGCCGGCAGATCACAAGGTCAGGAGATCGAGACCATCTTGGCCACCATGGTGAAACCCTGTCTCTACTAAAAATAGAAAAATTAGCTGGGCATGGTGGCACATGCCTGTAGTTCTAGCTACTTGGGAGACTGAGGCGGGAGAATCACTTGAACCCAGGAGGCGGAGGTTGCAGTGAGCTGAGATTACGCCACTGCTCTCCAGCCTGGCAACAGAGCGAGATTCCATCTCAAAAAAACCAACAGAGGCAAAAACAAAAAAATCTCAAAAAAGCTCATAATGTTTTAAGAAAGTTTACAAATCTGTGTTGGGCCACATTCAAAGCCGTTCTAGGCCTCATACAGCCCACGGGTTATGGGTTGGACAAGCTTATTTAAAGTCTATTTGCTAGTGAATTTAAAAATCTTTTTGGGGGTCACAAATAGAAAAGAATTACATTTTTCTTATTTGGTTTATTTATTGCAGAGAACCTGGAACATATTATTAAAACATGCCTCTATGTGTGGGGATTTTTTTTTTTTTTTAAACTTCGTCAGGCTTAGACTAAAAATGTACTTGAGGCAAGGCACAGTGGCTCTCACCTAGATTTAGTCCCAGCACTTGGGGAGACCAAGGCAGAGAATTGCTTGAGACCAGGAGTTCAAGACCAGCCAAGGCAACTTAGCAAGACTCTACAAAAAAAAAAAAAAAAAAAAAACAAGTTGAGTGTGGTGGCATGTGCCTGTAGTCCTAGCTACTTGGAGGCTGAGGTGGGAGGATCACTTGAGCCTAGGAGTTTGAGGCTGTAGTGAGCTATGATTGCACCACTGCACTCCAACCTTAGTAACAGAATGAGACCTTGTCTCAAAGAGAAAAGAAAAAAAAGTACTTGAAGCAATTGCTGAGGAACTGTATGCCATTTATTTTAACAACTGTATAGAAGCAGGAAAGCCTAGAATTTTAGTACTGGAAGGAACTTTTTAGATGAGCTAGGCCAGGCATCCCCCTCCCCTGGACGTGGTTCCAGAGCATTTGTTCTAGGTTGTTTTTCAGCCTGTGAGGAAGAAATCTTTGTATGCACACCATGGAGTCCTTTTCTTAAGGATATATAGTGATGTGCATAGAGATTGAGTATCTGGATTCCTTGTTACAGATTTCCATCTGCCATTTAGGACTATTATTGGTTTGGTTGACCCTGGCATTGCCTTATCAAACAATAGATAGTAGGTAGAAGTTTGGCCACCGTATTTGGTATGAGGCAGATAATTAATTTGTTGTTCTGAAGGAGATGATGTTGGATAAGCCAGTTTTACTTAAATGGCCATATGAAGAAAATAGGATCGTAATGTGAAGTCAGTGTACTGACAACAGAGTATGTTCCTATTTTGTGAGATGCACAGATAAATGTAATTACCTTATAAGTGGTATGGGATGAATTAAGTGGATGAATTAATTAAGTGGATGATTTAACTGTACTGTTTCATGGGTCAGAAACAGTACAGTGATGCAGTGAAGTGCAACTTGAAGCTATGTTGTAGCATACATTTTGATTATTAGATAGCAAATAAGTTAAATTCCTTAGATATGTTAACCTACAGCAGTCAGAGAGAGGTTATTTCATGTTGCTAATTGCATATCAGATTCAGTGCCCAGACGACTTACCTTTTGGGTAAACAAAACCCACTCACTTTTATGGAACATATTCTCTGCCAGAGACACTATTTTAAGCACCTTTACATGTTATCTCAGTTATTCTTTAAAAATGTTTGCATAAAGTAGTTGGAGTTTCAGAAAACGTATTCTGAATTCATAGTAGAAGCTACAGTAGGTCAGCTATTAGTTGTATTAGCCACATTGATTAACCACAAACATGGAGAACTTACATTGAGCGTGCTTTGAGCAAAGATTTTAAGTTTTGGGGTATGCTCTTTCCTTAGGGAATTTTTTTTGTGAGGAAATAGATTTGGGACAAAGATTCTCAGACCAAACTCAGTTTTGGAATCACCCAGAATTTCAGAAATGAGATCTCAGTTCACTATCATGATTGAACTGTTTTGAGCTGGGCTCTTTGGGACAGTGAAGGACAAGAGATGGGGGAAATTTGAGGAGTAGTTGGGCACCACCCTTACCCTCTCATCCAAAGTGAGGGTGTGGACTTTTATCGGTGATGGCTGAGTTTCATTTAGTAATGAGGAAAGGTTTTGTGAACCATTCTTTTAAATGGAATCACATAAGTTAATGGTGTGAGTATTTCAGGGCTGTGAATTAAGCTGTTGGGGCAGTGAAATGGCAGGAATTTCTCAACTCAGTCAGAATCCTTCGTTGTGTGCTGTGTGTGGAACACAGGGGCAAAGGAAAGACTAAGCAAAGAGAAGCTGCCTGTGTGCCTGTTCTGTGGCTCTGGGTAATCACCTGGCTTCTATTAAGTTCTGTAGCATTGGTGAAATAATTGGGGATTTAAAGGAGGTGAACCAGTGTGTGGTCTCTTTTAGCCAATCCATAACCTTTAAGGTACAAGTTGCTCTGATTTTCTTACATGGAAATAGTTTTTGTATATTCATTTTGGATGGTTCAGGCTTTGTAACTTTAATATGCTGTCTGTGAATATGAACAACCTAGTGAGGTCCATCCCTCTCTAGAGCTATAAGTAATCTCAATTATTCTTCCTTTCTTGCCTTGCCCTGCCGTTTGTTTTCATAGTGACGTGTAGCAAGTAGGATCATTGTTTATATCGGTTAGGCCACAAAAGTTAAGTAATGAAAAATTTGATGGAAACATTTTAGAAGGGAGTCCCAGAGAATAATGGAAATGAGTCAGCTCTGAGAGGAAGTATAAATTAATGTGATACCAGCTGCTGTGGACAAGCCGGGAACATAGCTAATGTACTTAATGTTATTCCTGTGGGAGAACAACTTTCTGGATTTCAAATCGTTGACTTACAAGTGAATCTTCGGAACACACCCATTATAAATTGGGATTTTTCTAAGTAGACTTTCAAGAAGCAGGAGCATGCTAAATTTCTGTGGCTCTGGTAGTCATTTATTCTTTCTTTCTTTTTCTCACTCTCCCTCTCTCTCTCTTTTTTTTTTTTTGATACAAGGTGTTACTGTGTCCCCTGGGCTCAAGTGATTCACCCCCACCTGCCTTGGCCTCCCTGAGTGCTGGGATTACAGACCTGAGCCACTGTGCCTGGCATGTGTACTATATTTTGAAAATTTCTTGAGGTCCTTTGTGTCTATTTCTTGCCTAAATGTTTATTCTACAGTATGTAAACAGTAAAGAAAATAAACCAAATCTGGGCATTTCATAATCAGTGGTTAGCTACTGATGTAGTTCAGAATTAAGCAATCAACACCAATTATAGAGTCATTTGGCTGAGAGCAAACCTGTAATTCTTTCTTTCTGAAGCCAACAGAGCCTGAGCCCACAAAGCTTGTCAGTAGATAAGATAAAAGTCAATTTTGAGTTCACCTATTTGATTTGAATATAAGGAAGAGCTTGGTTGCTTGGTGTTCTAATAATTAAGTACACTGTAAGAATAGTTTTAAATTTTAAACGTATAGTTCCATAATATTATAATGGTCAATTTAACAAATTTGACTTAACATTGCTTTTAAATTGTGTGTAATATGAAAGTGTCACTTTATTTTTATGCACACATACATCAATTGTGCATACTTGAACTTAGCAATAAATAAAGTGAACTTTTTTTTTTTCTTTGGAGACTGGGTCTCACTCTGTCGCCCAGGCTAGAGTGCAGTGGCACAATATTGGCCTGCTGCAACCTCTGCCACCCTGGTTCAAGTGATTCTCCTGCTTCAACCTCCTGAGTAGCTGGGATTACAGGTATGCACCACTATGCCCAGCTAAGTTTTGTATTTTTAGTAGAGATGGGGTTTCACTGTGTTGGGCAGGCTGGTCTTGAACTCCTGTCCTCAGGTGATCCACCCGCTTCGGCCTCCCAAAGTGCTAGGATTACAGATGTGAGCCACTAAGTCTGGCTTTTAATGTCAAAACAGGGAACAGCTATAGAACTATTGCTATATGCTTATTTGATGAGAGAAATTATTTGTTCACAAGTATTTGTGTGCTACTATTTACCAGGCACTGTTTAAGGCTTTGAGAATAAAATAGTGAAGAAAACAGACTAAAATCTTGGTTCCTGTGGATTTTTAGCTTTGGTAGAGAAGATAGTAAAGAAGTAAACACACAAAATATACCCGATGCTGATTAGTGACATGGAGAAAAATGAAGCAGTGAAGGAGGATGGTTGCTATTTTAAGTAGGGTGGTCAGAGAAAGTCTGACTGGGTGGCATATGAGGTGAGACTTAAAAGAGGTATGGGGATGGATATCTGTCAGAAGAGCATTTCAGGGAGAGAGAACAGCAAATACAAAGGTCATCGGGTTGAGTGTAATTGGTCTGATGAAGGACCAGTGTGGCTCAAGTGGTGTGAGCAAGGGGAAGAGTAGTGGGCGTGAAGCTGGGGTAGGGTGTGGGGGACAATTTATGTAGGGTGCCAAAGACCAGAGTAGAACTGTCTTGGAGTTGAGAAGCCATTGAAGGCTTCTGAGCAGACCCAGTTAGCTCACGAGTGAGCTAACTTAACCATTTTAAAGGATTCCTCTAGCTTCCACATGGAGAAGACACTGGGTTGGGGAGAGCCAGAACAGAAGCAGAGATCCCACAGGAGTCTGTTGTCATGATCCAGGCTGATGATGGGGACGGCTTCCACCAGAGTCCCTGTGGTGTGGGTGGTGAGAAGTACTCACGTTCTAGATACCATTTTGAAGGTGGAGCTGGCAACTTGGATGTAGACTGTCAGAGAGTTAGGATAAAGCAGAAATTTCAATACATATATAGAAAACTGCCAGCACTTTTACACTGCTCAATTATCTTATTTATAGAAATAATAATTTAAAAATCTGGATGTAAAGAATAATTGTATTTGCATATTTTGTTACTGTGTTTTCAGTTCCTTTTGTATATTTTATATGTGAAGCTTATTTGTGTAACCCTATTTCTGGGTCAGATTTCTATATATGAAAAAAATCAGTTTCAGGATTATGATACAGTGTACTGCTGCTGCCACCTAATGTTTGTAGCCCTTCATTTATGTAATTACAATAACTAGTTATACATAGCTTTAATATTGGTTTGAATACAGAATGCTAACAGATTAATTGTTGCTTATCTAATTGCCTTCATATTAGGTACCTTGTATGGATATTTAATATGATAACTGAATTGCCTTGCCATAAGGTTGTGGATTGAAGGTTAATTTTATTGGCATCTTGATCTCTGTGTTGAATTCAGTTCAACACATATTTATTTGTTGTGCTCAGCACTGTGTGTCTCTCTGCTCTCATGATTAGAGACAGATTTTTAAAAATCCACACATTTAAACAAATAATGAAATAATTAGCAGTTGAAGGAAACAAACAGCACACAGATATAGCTGCCCCTTTGGACAAGGAATTTATAGTCTAACAAAGCAGTTAAGTATTTAAAAATTAATGAGATTAAATGTGATGACTATCATTTCAGCCACTTTTCCTACAGAATAGGATGGACTTTAGTTGGAAGCCTCCCTAAGATAACTTCAGTTGTTGCAAGATCTGATGTTAGTAATGCGGTGATTTGTAAGTCGATGCTGAATCAGTTTCTGCTCCAGAGAGATATAACTTTAGGGATGACTGATTGTTGTTGAAAGTTTTGTTTTTAAACCAGTTTTAGTAATTATCTACTTTTCTGGGTCCTTTTTGTGGTTAGACTTGGATGTGATTTGCTTTCTCTAACATGTTCCTTTCCTGGTAGCTGCTCTGTTTACACCTTATTACACCTTAGATATAGCAACATTTCATGAGAGATGAAATAATTTTTGTTTGTATCTATATATGTGTGTGTGTGTACACATAATATGTACATGTCTGTAAAACATCCTCATTTGTCACTGTGTAACTAGAGCTCTAAAAATACTTTTAGAACAAACAGTAACAATGGTAAAGAATCCTGAAGATAGATTCAATAGTCATTGAATGTTTAATGTATCCCAGGACACACATTTTGTGTACTTAGGATATAACCTTGAAACGAAACAAGCAGATTTTTACTTTCATTAAGCTTACACTCTAATTGGGGATGGGGTGAGGAGATAGACAATAATCATGCATAAATATTAAGTATGTTAGATGGTGGTAAATGCTCTGGAAGAAAATAAAACAGGATAATGAGAATAGAGCACACTGGGAAAGGGGAGGGAGTATGTTTTTGCTCACTTTATGCAAATTTTTCATTGTGATAATTTTGTTCCTAGGTGAGTTATAAAAAGAAAGTATATTCTTAAAATTGTTTTAAAGGTCCTCTCTGCCTTTGGAAACTGTATTAGTTGGCATTCATCTATTTATTCAGCAATTTTTTTTTTCTTTTTGAGTTGGAGGTTTCGTTTTGTTGCCCAGGCTGGAGTGCAGTGGCACAATCTCAGCTCACTGCAACCTTTGCCTCCTTGGTTGAAGTGATTCTCCAGCCTCAGCCTCCTGAGAAGCTGGGATTATAGGTGTGCGCCGCCACGCCTGGCTAAGTTTTGTATTTTTAGTAGAGATGGGGTTTCACTGTATTGGCCGGACTAGTTCGAACTCCTGACCTCAGGTGATCCACCTGCCTTGGTCTCCCAAAGTAGTGGCATTACAGGCGTGAGCAACCATGCGCGGCCTATCCAGCAAATATTTAAAGCACACTCAGCAAGCACATTGTTAATACCTGTTGCTAGGTACTATATGAAACGAGATAAAAGACATATTCTCTACCCTTAAGGAGTTTAAAATCAGATTGTGAAGATATTTTTTAAAATAATATTTTATGGTAACTGTAAGAGGGTCATTTATCCTTTTTCTTAAATGAAAGTATGTGTAACAAAACATTTTTAAAGGTTTGATGTTAGGTGACAAAAGTTTTCAATTTTGAAATAGGATCACTTGGTGGGGTTATAATACTGACCCCTCTGAAAGGCAATATTTTCTCTAGAGAATGTGATACCCTTCTTTGAAAAAAGAAGAATCTGCATTGTAATGCATTGCTGTCCTGATGAGTGTAATTTAGCAAACCTTCAAAGTTTTCGTCAATCATCATTGAATTGCCATGTGTTTTATCTTTTAGTTTATGCAACAGTAACATACAGGATACTATATAAAGTTTACTTTTTTCAAACCTTGAAATGTTGGCATAGTTAAGATTTGAGAAGCATGCTCTGTGATATTCTTGATTCAGGGGGTCTTAGCTTAGCAGTGTGAGGGCCTGGCATATAAGTGCATTTATGTTTTTCTGGTGAAAGCTCAGTGTCTCATCTACAGTTCAGTCTCTTCTTGACCACTTTTATTGAAACAAAGGTGGTAATCATTGTGGATTCAGAAATTCGAGAAATCTGTCTCAACCATGTTAGGTTTCGTGGTGTCCTTCATTAACCAAATGTGTGAATCACCCTGAATTTCAGCAGTTACTAGTCAAATAGGCACTTAAGGGTGGTTTGATTTGAAATCACTGTTTTCTTCCTTTCTTCTTAAATACTAAAGAGAACATCCTAAATCAGAGATATTAGTTATCTTAAAACACCTTGGACTTTACTGGCTTAGAATGATTGGTTAAACAAAATGAAACAAAAAATGCTGCAGAATAAAGTGTTCACACCTTTCACTGTCAATGACGAACATTTGCTTAGAATTTTCTGGTAGGTCACAATATTGCAGATGTTTTTTGAGGAATTATGACTTGACCAAGGTCAGACATGTGTTAATTGAGCTTCCCCAGATTTGTCCTGATGGCCACAAACAACTCTGTGGGAAGACAGCAGCAGCTTAATTTACCACCCACCTTACTGAATCATAAAACTCTAGAGCTAGATGGAACCCATAAAAAGACGCTGTAGCTTTGTGAGCATTCCAGCTTGGCCTGTGCTTCGCTTGCAGAAAAGAACATTTGAGAGAATTCCAGGGACCACCCAAGAGGTTTTCAGTTCTTTCACTTTCTTTACAGCTTCAGTGTTACTACCACCCTTCCCTGTCCTGTGCTCCAGTCTCTGTACCTAACAACCACAAACCCTGATATGTAAAAAGTCCTTGAAAATTATTGAAATTACAATTTTTTTCTTCTAAGTCTAAGAATAGTGCTATGTTTTATAAAATTTATTTTGTAGAATATTTAGATCCTGCTAGATTTTAACAAATATGTAATTTAAATAATGGGTTTTAAAAATTTTTATCAGGCCAGGCGAGGTGGCTCATGCCTGCAATCCCAGCACTTTGGGAGGCCGAGGCGGGCGGATTGCCTGAGGTCAGGAGTTCAAGACCCACCTGGCCAACATGGTGAAACCCCATCTCTACTAAAAATACAAAATTAGCCAGGTGTGGTAGCAGGCGCCTGTAATCCCAGCTACTTGGGAGGCTGAGGCAGGAGAATTGCTTGATCCCGGGAGGCGGAGGTTGTAGTGACCTGAGATCGCACCATTGCACTCCAGCCTGGGCAACAAGAGCGAAACTCCATCTTAAAAAAAAAAAAAAAGAAAAAGAAAACCAAGTCAGTGTAAAGGTATAAAAATAACAAGCATTTATTGAGCTCTTACTGTTTCGAACGTACAATACCGTATTTTTTAGACAAGTTTGTACAAGTTGTCTGTGTTCTCAGAAATGCCATAGTCTAAATGGTGGCAAAATAACACTGGGTGCAGTCTACTGCTTAATCTTCAATATAAGAATATACTTGGAAAGCTTGTTAATAAATTCCAAAGCCTGTTTCCCTGGGATTTTAATGTCATTTGGAGTACCTCATAATTTTTATCCAGCCTTCACACCCTCTGTGATTCTGAAACCCCCTACGATTTCAAAGGCCCATACTTTTTTTTTTTAATACTAGTGTTAGAAAAGAGACCAGAGTTTTCTATTTCTAGCTCATTCATTTGTTATCTTTTTGGCCTTGAGAAAATTACATAATTCCTGTTACTTGATTTCTGTATCTGTAAAGTGGAGATTATATTTATCTACCTCATAAGAGAATTATGTGATTGGAACATAAATTATCACTGAGTAATTGATAGCTGCTGCCATTGTTGTCCTCATCTTTATCCTGCCACTGCCACTACTTCCATTATCATCACATCATCATTCATCTTGGCAACAAAAAGGATGCATAAAATAGCTGAGAGTGTCAAGCAGCAGGTGTAGGAATGGCATAGACAGTATCTGGGAGTTTAGAGATGCTGAAAATTTGGGCTGCAGTGGCCTGAGATGTTCATACAGGGAATGAAGAATGAAAAAGATTTAGCCATGTAAAGACAAAGTTAGAAGGAGAAGACTATTCCAACACAGAATTATTTCAGAATAGCTTATTTTTGGTTTTTAAATGTTTACTGATGATTTACCTCAATTGTCTTCTGTTTATGTTAACTTTAAATAATTGGTATGGTTCAGCTAGGATCTCAGGTTTATTCAGGAAAATCAAATGTTCATGAAAATGTGCTTGTAATATGTGTTACTATGTTGCAAAGGTCACCAATTTATGTTCACTCTTATTAATGTAAACACTTGATTATATTATGACTTTAGAGGCCTTTTGGATACCACTGTGCTTCTAGCTATTATATGATTATAATAATGAAACCGTTTTATAGGTTAAATACAATAAAAACTGCATAACTGATAAAAACACAGATTAATATAATATTAAATGCCACCTGATGTTTACTTGAATGCAGGTTTCTGTTCATAGCAAAAATTTGGTACTGTCTTCTTAGAAACAAATCTGTTTAATTTTGGCTTGCCTGTTCTGTGGATGGTGTGATGACTCAAGTCTTCCACCGTTTCCTCCTGTTTGAAATGCTGTAACACTTTAGCATAACTTACTGTAGCTTCATTTGGTGCGAATGCATCATTCTTTCTCTCTCTCTCTCCCTCTCTCTCATACACACATATTTTTTGGTCTGTGTTCTTTTCTCATTAGCCTTTGAGTGGGAACTATACATACACACACAGGCATTGAGATTGTGTAGTGATACTCAGTTATGAAAAGATCATTCTGATGAGCACAATTAAGCATTAATTTTAATCTTAAGGATTTTCTAGAGCCCAAATTTGAGAAACACTTACTTGGATGGTAGATATGAAGGGACCATAGCACTTAGTTCAGTTTCCTCATTAAACATCAAGAGACACACAACAGCCAAAAGAATCTTTGAGGCCGGGTGCAGTGGCTCACGCCTATAATCCCTGCACTTTGGGAGGCTGAGGCAGGTGGATCACGAGGTCAGGAATTCAAGACCAGCTTGGCCAAGATGGTAAAACCCCATCCCTAATAAAATATAAAAATTAGCCAGACATAGTGGCGGGGCCTGTAAACCCAGCTACTCAGGAGGCTGAGGTAGAGAATTGCTTGAACCCGGAGGCGGAGGTTGCAGTGAGCCGAGATTGTGCCACTACCCTCCAGCCTGGGCGACAGAGTGAGAGTGTGTCTCAAAAAAAAAAAAAAAAAAAAAAAAAGAATCTTTGAAAAACAGCCCCACTTGAAGCAGCACAGTGGCTTCTGTGTATACTGAACATAAATTCTGGATAACTCATCAAGTGTCACAAAACTGATCAGCTAGCCTTATGTATCTAATTGACTTATACCACAAAGCTCCTTCCTGCTTTAGGGATGTGTACTTGCTCCTCTCCCTGTTTGAATAGCTATTCCTTCATCTCATGAGCCTGGCTCTTTGATAGCATTAGGTCTCAGAACAAATACTACTTCCTTATATTATAGTGTGATCTTACCATTTGCTCCAGTTTTCCATTGCTGTGTAACAAACCACCCCAAATTTGGTGGCATAAAATGGCAACCATTTCATTATGTTCACAGGTTCTTTAGGGCAAGAATTTGGAAAGGGCATAATAGATATGGTTTGTTTCAGCACTCTTATGTCTTGACCTTCAGCTGGCAAAACTAGTATAATTGAAAGGCTGGGTGCCAAGATCATCTGGAGGCCTTTTTATTTACATATCTGACTCATGTGAAGGCAGGGATGAGCTAGGATTGTTGACTGGAGTCCCTACAAGTAACCTTTCCATGTAACTTAGGCTTCCTTTCAGCATAGTGGCCTCAGAGGAGTTAGATTTATTACCTCAAGACTTTCAAAGTGAGTGTTCCACCGAGTGAGGTGGAAGCTTGCATGGCTTTTCTAACCTACTCACAGAAACTGTGTTGTCACTTGCTTTTTTGTTTGTTTGAGATGGGGTCTCGCTCTGTTGCCTAGGCTGGAGTACAGTGGCACCATCTCAGCTCACTGCAACCTCCACCTCCCGGGCTCAAGTGATTCTCCTGTCTCAGCCTCCAGAGTAGCTGGGACTACGGGCACGTGCCACCATGCCTGGATAATTTTTTGTATTTTTAGTAGAGACGGGGTTTCACCATGTTAGCCAGGATGGTCTCCATCTCCTGACCTTGTGATCCGCCTGCCTCAACCTCCCAAAGTGCTGGGATTACAGGTGTGAGCCACTGCGCCCGGCCACATGGTGTCACTTTCATCCTACGCTTTCCTTGAAGCAACCATAAATCCCATTTTTAAAGGAAAGAAATATAGGCCCTACCTCTCAATGGGAGGAGTGTCAGACACTTGGGGTCTTGTTTTAAAACTGCCGTATCATCGTAAGTAGCATATGAATCCTACTTTCATTGACCTTCCTTGCATCGTGTCTTATTGTCTTTTAACATGGGTTAAAAGACATGTTGTCTTTTAGGTAAATAAGGTAAAAGACTTAGTTTGCATTTAACATGGGTTTGAATAATTTTATATAAGTAAAATTACTACTCTCTGCCTCTCTCAACAAAAATGAAAGTTTTATGAAAAATCTGTCCACTGCTGAATTTTCAGCCCCTAGAATAGTGCCTAAGATATCATGTCCATTCACTTGCTGAATGAATAGATATGTGAATTAAAATTTAGCCACATAGCCAGTTTGCTTCAGCGCTGAGACCATCCTAGTACCCTATTATATCACAAGGGTTCTCATAAAAATGTTCTTATTAATATGTAATATAAATTATAAATTCAGCATTTCATTTCACTGAATCTGTATCTTTGTTCATAATGTGCTTACTAAAATGAAGTTGGGTACCTTTGAAATTTAGTTCATGTCTCAGTATACTACTTCTACCTTAATGATTTATCATCCAACAATAATCATCCAGATTATGTTACTGCAGAACTAGTGTGAAGTACTATAATTTTGTTTTTGTGAATGAGTTATGAATCTATTCTGCCTGGGACAGGGGTTGCACTGGATGTGTATCATCTAATATCAAAACTCAGTAGCAAAAAACAGTTTATTTTATTACGCCTATGGACTGTGGGGGTCAGAACTTAGGGCATAGTAGGGACCAATAGTTTTTGCTCTAGGATGTCTGAGGACTCCACTGGAAAGACTCCAAGACTGCAGTCTTTCGATCAGACTTGGGCCTGATTGCCTCGGAAGGTGTTTTTATTCGCATAGCTGGTGGTTGATGCTGGTTTTTGGCTGGGATGTCAGCTGAGACAGTTGGCCAGAAGAACCACACGGGGCTGCTCCGTGTGGACTTGGTTTCCTCACAGCAGGGTGGTTGCACTCCAAAAGTGATCTTCCTGAGTGCAGATGTGGAGAACTATCAGTTTCTTACACTCTGGACTTGGAGACTAACGTACAGTCACTTCGTCCATATTTTGTTTGTTGAGGCAGTTACAAAGAGCTACCCAGATCCAGGGGAGGGAATATTGATCCTACCACTTGATAGGAAGACTGATAGTGTTGCCCTGTGAGAAAAGGCATGTAATATGGGATATATTGTGAGCTCTCTTTGGAAAATATTGTTTGTCAGACGGGGTGAACTGTGGCCTCAGGGGCCTGTCTGCCTATATCTGGAGGCCTCACATGAGTTACCATGGTCCTAGAGCCCATTAAGACCAGCTTCTGAGCAGAACCAAGAGTTACAGTACCAGCCTGGTCTACCTTCATGCTGGATTGAGCTCTTTTTCAGGCACAGGCAGTTTCCAGATTGTTAGCAATTCCTGTTTCTCCTCTTACTTACGTTAACAGTCCTACAGGTAGAAGAAAACTCAATATTGGAGTTTTAGGCAATGTTGACTAGCAGGGAAAGTGTTGCAAGATAAAGTACTCTGTTTTGTGGGTACAGTTCGGAAATTTTAAAGTCAAGTCTGCTCACATAGTAAAAAGAAAACAAACTCTGGTGAAATTGGTTCTTTTTTTTTTTGAACAGTGCTATTGGCTTTTTCTAGTTGAAGATAATTGTGCCCCTTCACTCATTTTCCTTCTATCGAGTGATCAGAGATTCTTCTTTTTATGCCTGGTGTTATCAGTAGTAAATCAGACTTATAGTTTTCAAATATTATTAGTTTTAATTTTTCCTAAAAAGAGAATTGCAGCTATGCAGCAAGTGATACTGTTTCATTCCCTGCAGTTAGTCTGTTTTTCCTCTTTCTTCCTTTCCTTCCCTTACCCCCCCACCCTTTTTTTTGAGACAGAATCTCGCTTTGTCGCCCAGGCTGTAATGCAGTGTTGGCTCACTGCAGCCTCTGCCTCCAGGGTTCTAGTGATTCTCCTGCCTCAGCCTCTGGAGTAACTGGGATTACAGGCGCACACCACCACACCTGGCTAATTTTTGTATTTTTAGTAGAGACTAAAAGGGTTTTGCCATGTTAACCAGGCTGGTCTCGAACTCCTGACCTCAAAGATCCACCCACCACGGCCTCCCAAAGTGTTGGGATTACAGGCGTGAGCCACCACACCAGACCTGTTTCTTCCCTTTCTTATCACCTTGTAGCTCAGGATTAGCATATAGTGAAATTGCAAGGGGAAAAAAAAAAAAAAAAAAAAGCAAGCAGGAAAGAGAAGAAAATCACATTTCCATATGGAAATAGTGTATTAGTTTTTCTAATACAAAATACATGTCCTAGAGTGTAGGACATTTACTCCAAATGCTAGTGTTTTGTAGTATCCAATAATAATATTTTAAAAGAGATTTTGTACTTTAGACTTAGAGAATGGTATTACGGTAGAGTTGCTGCAAAAATGACAAACTAATTCTCTGCCCAATAATTTGAGTACGTGTGGCAGGTTCCAGAGATGTGCCAGTAAAATAATGTGGTAGTATTTAATTTTTTTTTTTTTTTTTTTTTTTGAGACGGAGTCTCGCTCTGTTGCCCAGGCTGGAGTGCAGTGGCCAGATCTCAGCTCACTGCAAGCTCCGCCTCCCGGGTTCACGCCATTCTCCTGCCTCAGCCTCCCGAGTAGCTGGGACTACAGGCACCTGCCACCTCACCCAGCTAGTTTTTTGTATTTTTTAGTAGAGACGGGGTTTCACCGTGTTAGCCAGGATGGTCTCAATCTCCTGACCTCGTGATCCGCCCGTCTCGGCCTCCCAAAGTGCTGGGATTACAGGCTTGAGCCACTGTGTCTGGCCGGTAGTATTTAATTTGATACTGATTTTTTTTTTTTTTGGAGACTGAGTCTTGCTGTCTTGCCCAGACTGGAGTATAATGCCACAATCTCGGCTCACTGCAATCTCTGCCTCTCAGGTTCAAGTAATTCTTCTGCCTCAGCCTCCCAAGTAGCTGGGATTACAGGTACCCGCCATCATGCCCGGCTAAGTTTTTTTGTCCTTTAGTAGAGACAGAGTTTCACTATGTTGGCCAGGCTGATCTCAAACTCCTGACCTCAGGTGATCCGCCTGCCTTGGCCTCCCACAGTGCTGGGATTACAGGCATGAGCCACTGCGCCTGGCATTTTTCTTTTCTTTCCTTTTCTTCTTTTTTTTTTTTTTTTGAGAGGGGGTTGCGCTCTGCCACCCAGGTTGGAGTGCAGTGATGCGATCTCAGCTCACTGCAACCTTCGGCCACCCAGACTCAAGTGATTCTTCCACCTCAGGTTGGAGTGCAGTGATGCGATCTCAGCTCACTGCAACCTTCGGCCACCCAGACTCAAGTGATTCTTCCACCTCAGCCTCCTGAGTAGCTGAGACTACAGGGGTGTACCACCACTCCCGCCTTATTTTTTTGTATTTCTGGTAGAGACGAGGTTTTGCCATGTTGCCCAGGCTGGTCTTGAGCTCCTTAGCTCCTTAGCTCAACCTCCCAAAATGCTGGGATTACAGGTGTGAGCCACCGTGCCCAACCTTGGTACTGCTATTTCTAAAATGTGATTGC
Organism: Chlorocebus sabaeus; assembly: GCF_047675955.1. Lineage (NCBI taxonomy): Eukaryota > Metazoa > Chordata > Mammalia > Primates > Cercopithecidae > Chlorocebus > Chlorocebus sabaeus. Next base: position 113,283,660 of record NC_132914.1, on the reverse strand, counting down.
AGTGGGGTTTTGAATGATATATGCACACAAACACATATGTGTATACATAAATGTGAAGGTTCTTTTTTAACCAGAACCTAAAACCTAGAGAGTTTCATCGTAGCATCTGTTAAAGATGACAGTTCTGTACATTGTGCCCGGCATAATGCAGAGTTTATTTGATGAGCATTTGTGAAGAAAGTACCTTTAGTATAATTTGTACACAGTGTTGTGGCAGAGCTGTGAATTTTTTCCTGTTTTGCAAAGAGAAGTAAGCATACTTCTTATGCTGGTTAATGGAAGTTGCCTTTCCAATTTGCTGTGCAACCTGGTGAACAGTTTGCATGCTGAATCTTTATATAGTCTTTCTTCTGTTTAGTATTATAATATGTGCTTAGCTGGCACATACAATATGGATTATGTTTGATTATTTTGTGTATAATTTCCATAAATAAACAATCTCCTTTCCTTATAATCCCTCCCTTCCCTCTAAAATAAGCATTAGAATTGAACTAGTGGAACTTTAGTCTGTCTTCTTCAGTGGTTCTCAACAGGAGAGACTTTTCCCCCCCCAGAGGACATTTGGCAATGGTTGGAGACATTTTTTGGTTGTTATAACTTCAGATTGTGAAGCCTGAAAACCAAGCTCACAATGTATATTTTTAAAATATACATGCATTTTTCTATGTTAACCTGCTTATAAAACTTTAATAAAGCATTTTTTATTCAAAGGTTTTTCATGTATGTTTAAGTGAAAATGTCACTTTGGATATAAGATATACTTGTTCCTTCCTGTTTATTTTTCTAATTAGTTCTTAGCTTGCCCAGTTTTAAGGTTTTTTTTTTTTTTTTAATGCCTTAGATACTTGTTCAGAGCTTATATTGTGCAATAATCCACGTATATTCAACACCTACAGGCTGTTACAGGACTGCATGCAGCTACTTACCGAATGCCAGTATTGCTTGCATTGTCTGTTGTAGAACTTCTGTAGTCACTAAATTATCAGTCCCCATACAGTACATCACAGGAAGTTGGCAGATACAATGATCCATCTGTTATCACACCCATCAAGTGCATTGGCTCGGAGGGAAAAGGCTGCAGATTGGAGCTCAGTGTGTGAGAGAAGTGAGATTCCAAGATGCTTATCATTCTTTCCAGAAAGTCCTTTCTGGCCTTTTGACAAGCTTGACTTGCTCATTTCTAAAACAGCCTTTCAGTTTATGATACCATTACCTTTTCATTAATATTTTTGGAAAAACTAGACGCGTTATCAGAGATACTTATTTTTCTGAGAATGAGGTTTTAGGGTATCAGCTTTTCTTTCCACCTCCTGGTGGGTGGCTGTGGGGAATTCTTGGTCAGATTGTCATAGAAAATGAGCAGTGGAAAATTGAAACTGCACAATCTGGAGAGTTTTATTTTTAAAATAGTTGTTCTTAACCTTAACTAAAGTAAAGCAAGTATAAAACATTTTTATGTCATTCCAATGTGGCCAAGATTTTTTTTCTTAAATTTATACAAGTATGATCACTTTCAAAGAAGGAGAGTGTGATTTTCATAGTTAATCAAAAATGTTTAGGCAGTTTTTTGTGAGTTTAAGAAACCTATTGGTTTCCTGGAAAGTCATGAATGTTTATGATCTCAAGGGTCTGTTATAGAGCCTCTGAGATCTTTTAGACAAAAGCATTGATTCTGTTCTTAATGGCACTTTGAAGTTTTGGTGACTACCCTTGAGGTAAATGGGTATGTGCTGATCATTTCTTTCTTTCCTTTTTTTTTTTTTGAGAAAGAGCTTCGCTCTGTTGCCCAGCCTGGAGCGCTGTGGCACAAATCTCAGCTCACTACAACCTCTGCCTCCCGGTTTCAAGTGATTCTCCTGCCTCAGCCTCCAGAGCACCATGTCCAGCTATTTTCTGTATTTTTAGCAGAGATGGGGTTTTACTATGTTGGCCAGGCTGGTCTCGAACTCCTAACCTCAGGTGATCCGCCCACCTTGGCCTCCCAAAGTGTTGGGATTACAGGCGTGAGCCACCGTGCCCGGCCTATGCTGATCATTTCTATCTTGTGAATAGTCTTATTTATACAGAGTTGCTCCCTTGGCAAGGCATAATGTCTGGTTTGGGTAGGCAAAAATCCACTCCCAAATTGCTGTCTGTCTATTATATGTCTTTGATTTAATTTACGTTCACCTCCAAAGGGGCAAAGTGGTTAGAGAAAAAAATAAACAGGACAGTGTATGACTAATTGAAAGTTAAAAAGGGCCTTGCTTTTTCCAGGCTGAAGGATACAAAATGAATATGAATAGTGAATAGTTGTCTAGCTGATTTAAAAGAGCCATTGTATTTCAGTTTCTTCTCTCTTCACCCTCATTTTAATAACTCTCCTGAAAATGGGATTTTTAGTAATCTATCTCAGAGTATAATATTTGGGTTATCCTCAAATAGATGAAATAAATATTTTCATTGTTTTCTTTTAAATTGAGAATGTACAATGGATGTACGTATGTCTAAGTTATACTTTATTGGTTGGTTGATTGACTGAGACGGAGTCTCTGTTGCCCAGGCTGTAGTGCAATGGTGCAGGCTTTGGCTCACTGCAACCTCCGCCTCCTAGGTTCCAGCAATTCTCCTGTCTCAGCTTCCCAAGTAGCTGGGACTACAGGCAGGTGCCACCATACCCAACTAATTTTTGTACTTTTAGTAGAGACGGGGTTTCACCGTGTTGGCCAGGCTGGTGTTGAATTCCTGATCTCGTGATCCACCTGCCTCGGCGTCCCATAGTGCTGGGATTATAGGCGCGAGCCACCATGCCCAGCTTTGAGTTATACTTTATTAAAAACAATTCTGTTTTAAAAATTAGTGAGAAAGAATCACAAAAATGTGGTGTATGAATAAGCCAGAGATACTTGAGAATTATTATATGGAAGCTGATTTTCCAGGAAGAAAGTAATATAAAATATAAAATTACTAAAACGTCCACAAAAATGCTTCTACAGCATTTTCCCACTTTTTTTGCATTATGTTCCCCCTCATTCTCCAAGGGAAAATAAAAGATTCCTCAACCTTTGTAGATGTGGCTTATGATAAATACTATAGGGACCGTAGCTCATTGTACCTAATAGAATGGAACATGGAACACATATGCCTTATTCTTGTTTACATGCACTTACATCAATATGTAATACGAATTTAATTTAATATCACCCCATAATTATGTAACTTTATTTTGTTATTTCAGATATAATGAACACGACTGATAGGAAATTGTAAATTTATAGTGATTAAGAGCCGTCATCTGTAATAATAGCCTATAGCGTTGATAAGTAGAATGAATTATACATAGGAAAGAGAATAAAGAGTTAATTCCATTTCTAAATGTTTCTTATTGGGATAGAAGTTTTATAATTTAAAGTTGCCTGATTTTAAAACATTAACCTCTTAGGAGACCCACTTCATGACAGCAACTACTTTAAATTGTGAGTTTATTGTGGTATTTTTATTTTTTTAAAATTGTTTTTTCCCTCAAGAATACCCTTCATTAGTCATTCTAATCTTGTTGATTATCAAGGGTTCAAGTAAGAGCCTTCAATTGTCAGTAGGAAGAAAAGCTAAGTCTTTTATAAACGTGTCTGTTTGGCTATTTTGCATAGTATAAAAATCCTTAGAATCATATTAGGTTGCATTTTGCTCCACTTTGAATGTTTTTCTCAGGGTCACAATGTTTTTCTCAGTGGAAGGTTCTTTGCAGTATAGTAAGCACACAAAGATTGACATTGCCCTTGTACATACCGTGCTGACATTCTTCTTTGTGGGTAAGAAGACAAGTAGTAAATGAGTAATTTCTTACAGTTGTCTGCTACAAAGCAATAAATGAGAAAGTGACTGACTGGGACAGGACTACTTTACATTAGAGGGTCAGGTAGGGAATGCCTCTTGGAGGACACAGCCAGGTACAGGAAAAGGAAGTCAGATGTCTTGAGTTCACTTTGTCGGAAAGAAGAAGGCCAGTGCTGTTGAAATGGGTACACAGAGGGAGATGGAACAGGTAGACAGAGGTGAGATCAGGTGGAGCCTTGTAGGCCATGGTAAGGAGCTTATTAACTAGATTATTAATTCCATGAGAAGCCATTAAAATAAAGCTTTAAGAGGCAGGATGCTACTATGTGAAGCTAACTAAAGTTAGCTTTAGTATAGTAAACTAAAGGTTTGAAAAAGATTACTTTGGCTCTCATGAAGAATAGACTTCAGGTGCTTTGAGTGAAAGCAGGGAGACTAAAAAGCTTTGCTTCTTGATAAAGCTGGATTATAAAAGAAATGGGATGACAATTTCTGTACTTTACAAAGTGTTAGTATATCTTCTGTCCAAACAACATCTGTTTATGTTTACTGCGTTTCTTTAGGCTATTTTCTTTATCATTTGAACTGCTGAGTCATTCTTAGTGGATGATACTGCCTTTGAATATATGTGTTTTTTAGAGTAGTAACTGTTTAACGGATTATATAGGGGTACTTATATTTAAAATTTAGTATAAAAAGTTTGGGTAAAGATTTATAGTAATTATAATTTTTTTTTATTCCATTACAGATATTTAAGCATGCATCTTAAAGGTTGAGATCATGGTATATATACCGTTGAACTTTCAAACTATTATCCCATATGTATTTTTTGTTTTTGAACTGGAGTTGAAAAAAGTTTTTAAATAATGAGTTATAACAAACAAAATTTCATACAAAAGAAACGAATTATTATATAGCAGATCTAATATAGCTTCCAAGAAATATTACAGGCAACCAAAAATCTTTGAGAACTCTATCACTATCAAAACTCTGTCTTTTTAAGTGATAAATTAACTTTTATTGTTATACTTTTTAATAACTGGTATTTAAACTATGGAAAGAAGAATGAATATCATCAAGCATTAGTTGACAAAGTATTGCTAGCCTGTGTTTCAAAGGATAATTTATAAGTTAATTATTTGGAAAATACATTTTTTTAACCTATGAAAAATATATTCTGAATGGTGGATAGATTGTAAGGCCTATCAAAACTGATTTAGTCTGTAATGCTTAACCAGTGTTGGTTTGGGTCCTGGGTTTTGTAACTAGAAGGGGTAGATTGGTTAGGACTTCACTTTATAAACATTTAAAATCCTCAGAATCTATCTTGGAAGGCTTTCCCACATTCTAGTGCAGTTGGTCAGAATTACGCAATTTGAGCGGGAAAGAATCTCAAAGAAAGTAAAGATAACTGCAAAAGAAGCAACAGAGCCAGTGAAGCCACTGCCCAGTGGCTCAGGCTTTTTGGGTTTTTAGTTTGATTCTTTCAACTTTTCTGGTAATTTACAAATACTATCCTCTTGACAAACTCTTTGTATTTATTTATAATAGCTTTTCAAGTGAACTCTCTATAGAACTTCCTAAGTTATAATGGCTAAAACTACAATTGGATAAAACCGCAGCTGTCCTTGAGAATGGAGATGGAAAGGGCCAGAGGGACTCAACTGGGGCCCTTCCACAGGACTCTAGTGCACCAAGGACCACAGGAAGAAACCACTGCACCTCGTGTTACGGGAGCCGCCCAGGCCTGCCCCGCTCCAGACTGTGCCCTATCCAAAACAACGGTGTCACTTAACTTTCTAATCAATAATGCCATTCTAGCCAATGTTGGAAAGAACATAGGATTGAACTCATTCACACCACTGTGACTGTGTAAATAACTGACCTTTATTTCCTAAAGGACTTGCAGTTTTCATATCGACTCGTTAATTAATGCAAAGGAATCTTGTAGTGTTGAAACACAAACATGAAGTAAAAATATTGGCAGTGTTGGTGTATTTAGGTCATTTATAAATTTTTTTGCTTATGAGTTGGAAATTTCTTGGCTGAAGTTTTGGATAATGACAACTTTTTCCTGAATATATTTTAACTTAAAGTTTTGAGAAACTTTTATTGCTTTCCAATAGGTTGTTTTTGCATTCATAAACAAATTAATTTTGAAGCCATGAAGTGAGAATTGTACATTCTGTCTTTTAAAAGTTGAGAATAATAATTTATGATTCTATTAAGAGCCAGATAATTGTAATGGAAATTCATATGTAAACCATAGCTGTTTATGAAAGTAAAATGTTCTGATTACTAAGAATATATTTAAACTGAAATATTTTTAAAATAAAAAATTTTAATGTGTGGTGACATGTTTTATATTGATGATTAACTTTGTCTTTTCCAAAAAGAAAACAAGCAGGGAAAGTATGCAGAAGTAAGTTGATTAATTTTGGGGGAGTCATGACTTTACACAGTACAGAAAACCAAAGTAAGAGAGAAAGACACGGATTGGGCACCGACAGTAGAAATTGTATAGATGCTATCTTCTGTAATAAGGCTCATTGTTTGATTTCAGATGATGAAAATTTTAAGCTTGTGTAATTCTAAAATTGTGCGGGACATATAAAAACTTCTCTTCAAAATACACTGTGTTTAAGTGCACATTAGAGTTCAGTGATCCATTTATAGATATATTAGAGTTAGGCTACAGATTTTCTAGTTTCTAACCTGCTGTGGTAGCACAGGTCAGAAAACTAAAATCCTACTGTTTAAATTTGTTCAAGCATTTTGCTGTTTTACAAAAATTTGTTTGTTGTATGTACTTGACCGTTTGCATTGATTGATTGATTGATTGATTGATTGATTAATGGAAATGGGATCACACTATAGTGCCCCGGCTGGCCTTGAATTTCCGGGCTCGTGTGTCTTCCTGCCTCAGCAGCCTGAATAGCTGGGAATATGGACTCCTGCCACATTGTCTGGCTACGTAATTATTTTTTGAAAAGCTATTTCAGATGTCAGAGTTTTGTGAACCAGACTTAACTTTTTCTGTTATTTGCTTATTTTTGTTTCTTTACTGTCTTAACAGATTTTCACATGTGCAAATTGTTTTTTGTAGCACATTCTTAGTGTAAAAATTAATAGTGTTATAGAAAGCTTAAAAAAGAGACTATTTTTAATTACTTAATTATACAGACTCTGGTAACTATGAAAAATTATTTTCCAATATTTTGGTTTGACTATGATCTTTCAATTCATGATAAATATTTTTTTCCTGTCAACTAGCAAACTGTATAAACTACAACCCAGCAACACACATGTGTAAACCAACGAAAGATTGCCTTTGTGTGTGTGGAAAGGTGGTTCACGTTTTGAAATTCCTTAAGAAAATTATCTTTATATGTTGTCAGTGTAATGTGGCTTATGACTTTTTTCTAATTTAAATTAGGCCCTTTATATTTACAGTTAAAACCTTCACCAGGTACAGTGATTGATGGGCGTTAAGTGAAATCATAGACTGATGTACTGATTCTACATTCTTGTTTTTAATCAGTTACATTTTAAAAACTGTGGTATAGTAGAAAGCAGGTTTTTTTCTCACTTGGAGTAGCATTTTATATAAAGAAAAACATTATCTAGTAAAAGTAGATAACAAAGTGAAGAGAAAAAATTATTTTGTTGTAAGATAATAGAAAAAAAGGATGCTACTGTTGAATTTTCAAGTCCTATGGTGAAAGAAGTGGAAAGAAGATAGATCAATAGTCATTACAGTTTCAGTGACAAAAATAACTTTGTAATTTCTGCCTCCAAAGAATTGGATTTATAGAATGAATTTCCGTGAGTCTCTTCTGTAATATTTGCCGTAGACCGTCAAACTGAAATAAAAGTCAAAGTGCCTATCAGGTCTCAAGGAGATGGCACTGAGTTTAGTCTAAAGAAACCTTTGTGCACCAAGTCTTCACAGTAGTCAGCTTTTCTCTCTCTCTCTCTGCAGATGTTATTTTTGCTACATTTGCTATTTTAACCTGTCAGTTAAAAAATAATTACTATGTCAGTATGGCTGGCGGCTTATATAGGAAAAATATGCTGTCTCTTAATCAAAGGTGATTACAGTTTTCCCCTGTCTATAAATGTGCTTGTTGTGTAACGAGAATGCATTAGTCTCAGCCTGATGTACGAAATGAAAGGCAGTAAGAAGCAGCACCATTGTTATCACTCCAGGCGTGTCTAATGAATCGTGTTTCCATGTTCTCTCGGTCACGCCGTAGAGTGCCCTCAGCGAGGGCTAAGCCTCCTGTAAAATGCTCTTTAAGATTATTGTAGCAAGAACAGAAATGCTGGATGACTGGGGGTGGGGAGAGAATGCCAGCGAGACAGCTGCATTTCAAACAGTTACAGCTGCAAGGATTACTCATAGTAATAGCATTGACAGACAACTGTTTGAGCTTTAGTGTAAAAGGCAATTTGGGGACTTGCCCTGTCAGAATTTTAGTAGCAAGCTTCTGTGTGCACGTGTGTGTGCATGTGCGTGTGTTTTTTATTCAAATTAGTTTGTGTCTGAAGAGTGGAAGGAGATATTTTAAATTTTTACTGCTCAATTGTGCCAGTGTTGAAATCAATAGTTGAGTCATCTTTGTTAAAATCATTGTCCTAGAGGAAGCTTATAAAATGTTTATTTGTAGCATTGATGAATTTAAATGTATATGGTCTAACTGAATCACATGTCTGCTTTTCCGTCTCAAAATTTATCTTGTGATGATTCCTGTTTTAAAAATACTGGTCTTCCTTGTAATTTCTGAACATACAGCCTTGTTTAATATAGTAGCCTTATTTTAAAAATTTATTTCAAATATGATGTAGGCTTATAAAAGTAATGCCTGTCATGAAATCTGGAAAATACTCAGAGAGGTAAAGGAGAAAACAATCATTATTCTAGCAGAGATAACTGTTAATTTTAATCCTTCTAGACACTTGTTTATACATTCTAGAGCATATTAAGAGCATGTTAATAGTTTTAAAGATTAAAAATGGTAATCATTTTTTAAAATATTTGAAAGAAGTAGCAAATGGGGACAAATTTGGTTTTGAGAAGTCAGTAACAGCCATTGTGCAGGATTTCTTTTTCAATGTGCAGCTATTGAAGTAACATTGCAGCCTGTTTTCTGTAGCAGTTGTCTTTTGAAGGCCTTGTACAGTTTATCTTGAAATTTAGTTTTATGGTTTCCTTCAATTTAAAGTTTGCTGGCTTTACAGGGAGTCTTGTGATCCATTGAAATGCTAACTTGGGTGGTGTCTCAACTGCTACAATGCTGTGTAGAAACTGTCATTAAAATTCTGGTTATCCTGCAACTGGCAGAGAACCCATGCTGATTCCTTAGGAATATATTATACTGATATAATTTTGAATTGGAGTTGTGCTTCTGTCTGCCAAATAGTATCAATATTTGTAATCATTTAAGGTTGCAAATAGGTTGAAATAAATGGAGCATTTTAGTATGTATTTTCTATCCATGATTCTTATTTGTTTGATGAATTGACATCGGGAAGGTTACAATCCGTTTCCAACATAGATTTGTTAAGTGATACTGAATATTTTACACTCATGAGCAATTCAAGAAATCAGAGCTCTAAATTGATTGAAGTTGATATAAGTAATACATCCATTTAGTTATTAATGACCTCAAATATAGATTCTACCACGCCACTGATGGCAGCATAAATTGATCAGTCATGGTGGTGTAGTGTTGTAAGTCATTGGATTTTTTTGTGTGTGAAGTGCTATATTTCACAATTAATGTAGCACTGTGCTCCTTTTACTCAATTTCTTTGGTAAGTCAGTTTTTAAGAAAGCAGATACTTCAAAATCGTTTATTATCTTGGTATCCTTCATTTGCTGCAGTTAGATTAAGTGGATACATGTTTTCTTGTTGTAATATCTGGTTAGTGTAGTTTTTGGAAGTAGATTTAATAATTCAGAAGATTTTTTTTTTTTAACGCTACAGTGCGTTTTATATGTTTAAGGTAGAAATTGAAAACAAAGGCAGTGGGCAAATGATAAACCTTGGATTCAGAGCTATGCTGTCTTTAGCTGTTAGTTACTGAAATCTAACTAGGAAACAATGTCCTTGTTTCGTGTGCCTTCCTTTACTTGTATTTCTGGAGTTTTGAATGAAATTTGATTTTCAATAATTTTAATGGCTGAATAAGGAGTGCCATCCCTGAAAGTGCCCCTCCCCCACCTCCAATATTTGCAGTGGCCAATGCGGTTGCTGAACTCAATGTTCTGGATAATAGGTTTCATTAGTTTTGATGCCTGAGGTAAAAAAGCAGTAGGTGGGAGTAAGAAGTGTTTTTGATGTCTAGACGTTCATTTCAGCTGTTGCTGCAATATGATACATTAAAAGGAAATATGTATCATAGCTCAGAGGAAATATGTATTCTTTGAAAGTAATTCTACTTTTAAACTGTGTAAGGCTGGGTGACCTGAATTCTAAAAGCATGAGCTTGATTTTCTTCAAGGTTTCACAATCTTTATGCTCCTCCCTACCCTATTCCATTCTCCCTCCTCTCGTTTTTTTCCACTTCAAGTAAAGTATGTCAGTTTCATTTATGGAATTGGAAGGGATATCTTTCCAAGATCTCTGCTGGGAAACACAAAATCATTGAAGTATATGCTGCTTTGATATTTTGCCATATTGACTTTTTTCCCCCTGAACCTTTTATGTGTATTTTTCTTTCAAATAAGCTTATTAATTCTGTAAGGAGACATACCAAAAGAAGTTATATGACAATTGACGAGGATTTTGAAAAATTATTTGGGCACTAAGCATTAAATTACTACCATTTAAAATTTGTCCTTTATAAACACTGTCTTTTCTGTTAAAAAAATTTATATACTACTTTTACAGTTTAAATATTTGATTATGAGGATAACTATAGTAAAAGAGGTTGAGTAACAGCAATGTAAACACATTCTTATTATAGCTTTTTAAATTTAAGTGAGATAACTTTAGTGCCAAAATGGTTTTTCTTCGTAAATAGGCAGCTGTAGTAGTACTTAGTTTTAGTTTTTAATCTGACCGTAATAGACAAAATAACAGCAGGAGAATGTTTTAATTTAGAAATTGCTCGTTTTGATTGACTGTTGTCACACATTTATTTTACATGCATTTTAGATCTCTTGGTTCTTTATCTTTTGAGACCAACAAAATTTTAGGAAAATTCTCCCATTATACATAATTAGACTTATAAACATAGTCTATAGAGATAGTCTTATTGCTACTTTATATTCTTAAAGTATTATAAGCATTTAACTTGAAACTGGAAAGATGAAAGGAATTAGAAAGGCTTTTTTTCCTGTTTTTTATTTATTTATTTTTTCTTTTGGAATGGAGACAGCATGCTGTGGAAAGATTGTAGGTTTCATAAAGATAGGACCTTCTTATAGACTTTTTGGTCGTCGTCTTTCTCTCAGGCTGCCTTGAAAGGGAGAATGCATTTCATTTGTAGAAACGTAGGCTAACTACTTTGTCCCTCTTTATGTATTTTCCCCTGAAGAACATTCTCTCTCTCTCTCTCTCTCTGTGTGTGTGTGTGTGTGTGTGTGAGAGAGAGATAAATTATTTTAAAAAGCCAAAATGTGGTTTTATCTGACTTAGCCTTTGAAAAAGTTACTTGTAACTAGAACACATTAATTTTAGGTTGAAATTTTGGAACCAAAGGAAAATTTAACTTCAGTGTTAACATTGCCTTTCTATCCAGTGCTAAGAATAAAAGAATGGTTAAAGAAGGGTTGAGTGAGTGGATTTGCTTAACACTAAGTGTTGTATAGTGGAAAGAGCATGGGTGTCAGAGTCAGATCATTTGGATTTGAATCCCATCTGTACCACTAATCCTCTTTAAGTAGATGTGAGGAAATTTTAGATTGGTGCTAATTTCAATGACATTTTGAAATATACATAATCAAGTCAACTCTATGCATGTTTATGAATGAATATCCGAGAAGTTCTAGCCACAGCAGCTATGAAAATAAATTGCTTCCCCTTGAGGACTTCAGTTAATGGAATAATTAATATATTTATTATTTGTAGTAGTAGATATAAAGCATTTGATCCCTTTATGCTGATGACTGTAGCTCAGTTTGACTACAGATTCTTAAGACTTATTAGTTATGTGACTTTGGACAAGTTTCATTTTATATATATATATATATAAATTTTTTTTTTTTTTTAAAGATACAGGGTCTTTCTCTTGCCTAGGCTGGAGTACAGTGGCTTGCTATCATAGCTTACTGCAGCCTCAAACTCTTTGACTCAAGTGAGCCTTCTGCCTCAGCCTCCCAGGAAGCTAAGACTACAGGCCTGTGCCACCACATCCAGCTAAGTTTTTAAAGTTTTTTTTAGAGCTGGAGTCTTGCAATCTTACCACTTGATCTTCCAAAGTGGCAGGATTACAGGTGTAAGGCACTGTGCCTTCTTAAGATTGTTAGTTTTCTCATTTATAAAATGGAGATTAGAATCAACTGTATTTATCAGAGTTCTTAGCTTCAAACTAAGAAAAGGAATTGATTAAAAGAATGTTGGTTATCCAACTATTTGGCCCTTTTACGATCAGCGCTACAGACCTGGTTCAATGAAAAAGCTACTGTTAGCTACCACCAAGCACTTCAGTACCAGAAACTTGATCTGGAAGCCTGTTTCTAGAGCTGTCAGAAAGATATCTCCATCGACTTCCTTTTTGTCCCTGGATTCAGAGTCAAAGGTGTGGACCAGGAGCATCTTGTAGGGGTTAGAATAATATGTCCTTGTCTACACTGTAGGAGATGATGGAATAGAGAGAATCAGTATTTTTAGTTTCCGTTAGGGGTGATTATATTTGATCCCAACCAGGACTCTTAATGATAGTGATAAGGAAGAAGCCCAACACTGAGTGACAAAAGTGTGCCGGATGTCTCTTACTTTGTCTCATAGTGTTGTGGTGAGTAGTCTCCCCCTCCTCCCCATTTATATGTAGTGCCTAATTCAAAGCTTGGCACATAAAATAAGAACGATTGTTTTCTGGATAGAAAACCAACCTTGATTATATGTTATTTAATTGTTAATTTAAAATATAAGACATTTTATGCTTAGTAACTTTTCTGCAAAGTATTCAGAATAGTTTTTGCCTCCCAGTGGTTTGCACGTACATGTATTAGCTTTTTGAGAGCATTCCTGGTTCCTAGCCTGGTGCTTGACACATAACACGGTCAAGAACTGTTGTCTAGTTAATGTTGATCAAATTATCTGTTATTAGATTCCAAGCATGTCTTTGCAGATTTAACTTATTTTGAAATTTTAGAGATTTATTGAAACATATAATGCTGCTCCTATATTTTTGGAAACTCGGATCATGAAAAAAAAAGGGATGGTCTGATTTACATTCTGTTTGACAAATGTATTTGTTAGTGATAGTAAATTGAAAGAGTCAGCAAATTAATGCATTATCCTTAATTTCATAGCCTACATTGATAGTATTTATTAGAGTGGTTATTGGCTTATGATAATTTTTTTTTATAATCAATTGATTACTCTTGAATCTTCAGTATGTAATTTTTAGTACCATATCTAAGACATAGGAAATTTAAATCCAAACACTGTATACTTTTAAAATTATCTCTACTGATTTATATTTAAATTTTGTTAACTTATAATTTATAATTTTCTATTGTTTTCTAAGCTTTAGTATACTTTCCCTAGAAAGGGCTTAATGTAGTATGATTTGTTTTATTTTGTGTTACTACTTTCCTATTTTATATTAACTTAGTGGCCAAACTTTGTGTTAATTTATATGTTATATATTTATAGAATATAAAGGAACAGATGAGAATGACCGTAAAATTATTTTTCAAAATAATTTTTAGCATTTAAAAAATAAAAATTTTGACTGGGTGCAGTGGCTCACACCTGTAATCCCAGCACTTTGGGAGTCTGAGGTAGAAGTATCACTTGAGCTCAGGGGTTCAAGAGCAGCCTGGGCAACATGGTAAGACCCCATCTCTACAAAAAAATAAAAAAGTAACTGGACATGGTGGCCTATGCCTGTAACTCCCAGCAAGTTGGGAGACTGAGGTAGGAGGATTGCTTGAGACTGGGAGGTCGAGGCTTCATTGAGCTGTTATCATATAACTGCACTCTAGCCTGGGTGAAAGAGCGAGACCCTGTCTCAAAAATTTAAAAAATTGCCTTAAGGTGTTTATATTTTGTTACATTTGCATCATATACAGTATTTGATATGAAGTAAAGAATATAACTGTGGTACGTTGGGCTCTAGGAACAGTTACTTCAGTCTGAATTTCCTTGTTAATTGCTCAACTTTTTTTTATTTTTGCTTTTAATACTTTATGAATGCAGGTTAATCACAGAAATACCAAGTGTTTTGGATTTAAAAAAAAATGCTTTTTATATATAAATTTAGAGTAGGAGTCCTTTTGATTACATGCTGTGCTGTTCTCACCCCTGAAATTTCCAGTGTCCCTTTGGTATCAACCTGTCTCACCACCTCCATCCCTGGAAACTATTGAAAAGTTTACAGTACCTTAAATTTGCCTTTTGCGAGAATGTTGTATGAATGAATCATACAACATATAGTCTTTTGAGTATGGCTTCTTTTTACTTCGAATAATGAGATTCATCCATATTTTTTCTTTTATTGGAAGTTCCTTTTTATTTCTGGGTAGTAGCCCATTGTATAGATATTTCATTGTTTTTCCCCCTGTTGAGAGACATTTGGATGGTTTCCAGGTTTTGGCATTTACAAATACAACTACTATAAACATTTGCTGTAGTTTAAGTGTTTTGTGTTGTGAGAGTACAGTAGGAGAAAGAGTTTGTTTTTTCCTATAACCTTACATCCTCCAAACTTGAGTATATACCTAGAAGGATGTAAGGTTCTAGGGAAAAACAACCTCTTTTTCTCCTACTGTACTCGCACAACACAAAACACTTCTGTGACCAAATGTTGCAGAGGTGGAGAGCAGGTGTTTTCCCTACATCAGGTAATCAATCAGTTCTGCAGGGGACACTACCTGGGTGTCCTCTAATTCAATTCAATTCTGACACTGTCTACCTGGAGATAGCATCCCATCTTACGGGTTGAGGTGAGGGCTTAGTCCCACAGGACTGTGGGACTTCAGATGCCAGGAGTAAGTCTGGACTTCCAAAGATTCTGACCAATTGACTGTAAATCTGGGGTTCTTACAACCCCCTCCTTGGGTTCTGTTAATTTGCTAGAATGGCTCACAGAACTCAGGGGAAACTTTTACTTAAGTTTACTGGTTTATTACACAGGGTACAGAGAACAGCCAAATGGAAGAGACACATAGGGCAGGGTATGTAGGGAGGGGCAGGAGCTTCCATGCCTTCTCTGAGTGCGCCACCCTCCAAGAACCTCCATGTGACCAGTTATTTTGAAGCTGTCAGAACTCAGCCTTTTTGGGTTTTTATGAAGGCTTCATTATATAATCATGTAGGCTTGATTCATTAAATCATTGTTAATTGTCCATTAGTGATCAACTCAACTTTCAGCCTTTTCCCTAGAGGTCAGGGTGGGGGTTGGGGAATAGGGAGCTGAGATAGAAAGTTCTAACCCTCTGGTCACATGATTATTTCCCTGATAATCAGCCCTCATCCTGAGGCTAGCTAGGCCCCCTGTCATTTCTTTAGCCACTAGTGTACAAAAAACATTCTTAGCACTCTTAGCACTCTAGAGGTTTCAAGGATTTTAGGAGCTATATGTCAGGAAACAGGACCAAATATATATTTCACAATATTACAAAGGGATATTGCTGGGTTGTATGGTAAGTGTATGTTTAACTTTACAAAATATTGCCAAAGGCACCTTTTCCAAAGTGGCTGTGCTGTTTTTGCATTCCAACCAGCAGAATATGACAGTTCTGGCTACTGTATTCTATATGTTAATCAGCACGTAGAATTGTCAGTTTTTCTTTTAAGCCATTTTAATGGATAGTGATATCACATTGTGATTTTAATTTACATTTCCTTAATGACTAATGAGGTGTTGAGCACTTTTTCATATACTTATTTGCCATTCATCTAGTGTCTTATTTGGTGAACCGTCTGTTCAAATCTTTTGCCCATTTAAAAATTGTGGGTTTTTTTGGTAGTTAAGTTTTGAGATTAAAAAAAAAAAGTAACGTATTCTGAATACAAGTCCTTGTCAGATACGTGATTTGTAACTGTTTATTCCCCATCTGTGGCATGTCTTTTCCATAGCTTAACATAACTTTCCCATATTTTTTGAAGAGCCGAAGTTCTTCATTTTGATGAAACTCTGTTTATCAGTTTTTCTTTTATGGATCATGCTTTTGGTGTCATATCTAATAAATTTTTGTCTACCCTAAGCTCCCAAAATTTATCTCCTATGTATTTTAGAAATATCAGATTTAGGTTTTGCGTTCAGGTCTGTGATCTCATTTTGAGTTACTTTTTCTGTGTAATTTGAGGTTCTTTTTCATTTCTTCCTTTACTGAATTGACTGAATTGCCTTGGCACCTTTGTTGAATTAAAAAAATGAATTTGTGACTCAATTCCTGAACTCAGTTCTATTGATGTATATCCTTTCTACAGTACTGTGCTGGCTTGCTTACTCCATCCTAATTCATAATAAACCTAGAACTGGATTGATGTAAGTACTTCTGTATTTTTCTTTTACCACATTGTTCTGGTGGTTCTAGTTCCTTTGTCTTTTCATATAAATATATAGACTTAGCTAGTCTATTTCTATAAAACATTCTGCAGGGATTTTTTATTGGAATTGAGTTGATTCTATAGATTGGTTTGAGAAGAATTGGCATCAAGAATTTTTCTAGTTTGTGGTCAATTTATCTTTTTTATTTCTTTTGTTAGTGTTGTAGTTTCAGCATATTTTGTAAGATTTATACCCAAAGATTTTATGGGTTTTGGTGCTACTGTAAATGGTACTTTAAAAAATTTCAGTTTCTAATTACTTATTCCTAAATATAGAAATGTGATTGTTTTTTATCTATTGACCTTGTATTCAGTGATTTGGCTAAACTCTGTTTTAGTTCTAGTAGATTTTTTCTGTTGATTCTTTAGGATTTTCTAATAGACAGTCATGTCATATGTAAATAGAGACAATTATTTCTTCCGTTCCAATCTGTATGCCTGTTGTTTCTTTTTCTTGCCCTATTGTATTGGATGAAATTCAAGTATAATGTGGAATAGGAATAATGAGAGCAGATATCCTTACCGTTCATTCAGTCTTTTGCCACTAAGTATGATGTTAATTGTAGGTTTTGGTTAATTACTCTCTTAAGTGTTTTTTTGGTGGTGGTGGTTGTTCTTTTTTTGAAGAAATAAGTCTATTCTAGGTTCTATTTTAAAATTGTAGAAATCAGGATTAAATTTTAATGATATATTAAAATCGTGTCAGCTATACAGCAATTGTGATAAAGTTGGCATTGCCTGTGCATGCTCATTAATTGTTCAGTGTTCCACAGTGCATGCCTGGAGAGCTATAACACCTCAGTATTTCAGTTGACAAAGTATTTGAGAATGATTTGAGAGAGTTTGCTGTTTGTAAACTTTCCTTTGACATCCTCTGACAAGGTCAAGGTAACACCAACATTAAAACTTGCAAAATGATGATATCATGAGGAAGGAATTAGATGTGAATATGAGATATTAAGACAAGTAATCTGGTTTCTTCACCAAGTCAACTGCATGTTTAAAAAAAAAGGAAATGGGCAGTACTTGATCAAAGAAGACTTAAGAGATAATTGGCAGACCTTGCTTAGAATATGATTTGATGCACACTGAAGTATTTAAGAGTGGGATTTGCCATAAAGTATATCAAAATAAACAAAAAGGGTGGTTGTAGCAGGAGACATAATGTTGATAATTTGGCTTAGGGATTTATTGGGACTTGTTCTATTTTCATCTCCCTTCTTTCTCTCTCTCCCCCCTTCTCTCTCCCTCTTCCCCTCCCCTCTCTCTCTTCCCCTCTCCTCTCCCTCTTCCCCCCCACTCCCCTCTCCCTCTTCCCCCCTTCCTCCCCCACTCTCTTTCTCCCTCCCTCCTTCCTTTTTATTTATTTTTTTTGAGACAGGCTTTCACTCTGTCACGCAGGCTGGAGTGCAGTGGTGGCATGATCATGGCTCATCGCAGCCTTGACCCTGCTGGGCTCAAGCAGTCCTCCCACCTCAGCCTGCAGAGTACTTGGGACAACAGGTGTGCACCAGTACACTTGGCTAATTTTTTTTTTTTTTTTTTTTTTTGGAGAGGCAGGAATTGGCTGTATTGCCCAGGCTGGTCTTGATATCCTGAGCTCAAGCAATCTTTCTGCCTTGGCCTCGCAAAATGTTGGGATTACAGTTGTGAGCCACCACATCCAGCCCCCCATTTTAAAGTATATTTGAAGATTTTAATATCAGAAGTTTAAAACAGTGGGCTGAATAGGTGTCACCAGTGGAAGAAAACTCTGGAAATAAAAGTGGCACACTCTTCACAAATGCTGCATCATCAGCACTCTTTATGGCACAGAGAATGATTATGTAGGAAAATACTGCACCAGTGACTGGGTTGAAGAGTGATTCAGAAGAGGTAGACTTGGAATATTGATATAGTTTTAGGAATTTTTAACTAATTTATTTTGCTTATATTATCTGTTTTATGTATGCATAATAGTGGAATATGATGAATAGGACTCAATAAGTTTAAAGGAGCTCTTTGAATAATTGGAAAGTGAAAATTGTGTTAGGAATGATGTTATAGTTTGTCACCTTCCCCTCTTCTCCTGGTGGTTTGCAAAATAATAGTGTATCTTAAACTTGATGGTGCCTCAGGGTCAGTGAAATACATTCGGAAAGAAAAGCAAATTAATGTGGGGTGTTCTTTTTATTGAGATAGTAACTCTCTTTCAAACCCAGAAAAGTTTTACCCAAAGGATAAATGTGTCAGAGGGAACATAGATTCATGATACCTGCAGAGCATTGTTGGAAATTTCGGAATGTTTTGTCTTGAGCAAAGACTACCAGTTGTTAGCAGGAATGTTTTTCTCTTTGCTGTACTTTATTTCTCTTGCTATAAATAACATAACTGTTTTAGACAGAGATTGCTTTGGGAAAATTTGGTAAATCAGGATTAGCCACATAGGCAGGAAGACAAAAAGTTATTTGACATAACCAAGAAAAAAAAATTCAGCTTTGTAATTTTCAGAAAGTCTAATAGATAAAAGGCCGAATGTAGTTTTTCAAATGCTGTCTGATTTGAGAATATGGAGATGCATTTTGGTATGTCTGCTGGTGTGGTAAAAGCATTAAATATGCGTTGTGGATATAATGTGTGTTTTAATTCTGTCAGAATTTTCTCCTGAGTGCTTTTGTCAAGATAACAAGTAAAGAGAGGAAATTTTTCTTCTGTAAATGTTTTCATCCTTCCAATTTTTTGATATCTTGCATTGAACTGGTGTATTTTAAAAGGAAATTAGTTGTCTTCTAGGACATTTTGTATCTGTTTATATATTTATGAAAATAAAAGGAATTTTAGGAATGCATGGGGCATTGTTAAAACATTGGATTCTTCTGGTGTTGGAGTTGCTTGTTGCTCAGTGTTATATTTCAAAGGCAAACAAGATACTTCACAAAATGTCAAACAATAACAAAATTATAAATTTAGGAAATAAATTTGATATTCTGGGAAGATGTAATTTCCTGACAGTCTCTAAAATCATGTCCTTTAGACCTTCAAAACATGTAAAGACATTTGTGTAAATCTGACACTTCTGGAATTTTTTTCCTTTTGATTTTCCCTCTATAAAACATTTTATAACTTTACTATTAATTTGTAACATTCTTTTTTACCTTTAAATAGAACTTTAACAAAATTAGTCTTTGTGATACTTTTAAGTAGATTAATTTGAGAATTTTAAATGATTTTAAACTTTCAAGAAGCAGATTGTAAAGACATTTATGGGAGGAGTGTTGCACCATGCCTCATATTTCAGACTTTAAAACCAAGACACATTACTCTTTTTTGTACATAAGTATTTTATAACTTTGGGCAAATACTTAAATTCCACTCTCTGTTTCAGTGTGAGATTATTTAAGTCATTTAAATTAACTCATGAACTTCGCTTTAGAAAAATGTTTCAAAAGTTTCTTTTTATTTGGATGTCCTTTTTACTGTTTTGTTTTTTTCTTTTTTCTTTTTTTTTTTCAGTTGTGGAAGAAGGACTCTGGGAAAATGGCCTTTCCTATGAATGTAGGACGCTGCTCTTCAAAGCGATCCACAATCTGTTAGAAAGGTAAGAGAAGGAACAGCAGACAGTAGTTTGCAGACAACCAAGTATATTGCTAGATACTGAGAGTTTCCTGTAATTTTCAAAAACTTTTCACTTGCAGTGATTTATTGCTAGTATGAAAATTATATAAATCTTTAGTTTCTCTTTCTATTGATATAATTTGAAATTTAGAGAAGTTTTGGGAATGGTACAAAGAACTCCCATATTCCCTGCCCTTTAACGGTACTTTTTATTTTTAAAATGTATTCCCTAAACCATTTGTGTATTTGTAAACTCAAGCTTGATGTTCTTTTTTACCCTTAAGTATTTGGTGTATATTTCCTAAGGACAAAGATATGTTAGCACAGTATAATAATAAAAATTAGGACATTTAACATTGATAAAATGCCATTATCTAACCCCTAGTTCAGTTCAGATGTCATCAGTTGTCCCAGGTACATCCATTATAGCTTAACCCCCTAAGATTCAATCCTTGATCATACATTATATTTAGTTTTCATGTCTCTTTAAATCCAGAACAGTTCCTTAGCCTTTTTTTTCTTTCTTGATATCGATATTTTTGATGAGTTCAAACCTTATGTTGATTTTCAGTTGTAGATAGTTTTCCCATGCTTAAATTCAGGTTATGCTTTTTATTAGTAGTAGGAATACCATAGAAGTGATGTTGTATTTTCAGTAGGCCCATATCATCAGTGTCCCATTATTAGTGATGTTAACATGTTCTGTCACTTGACTGAGGTAATGTTCTGTCAAGTTTCTCCGCTATAAACTAGTATTTTGTTAACTATTATTTTTGTCAATTTTGTTATTTGTAATTAATAGGTAATTTGTGGCCAGATACAATGAGATTGTGTAATTATTCTATTTCTCATCAAATTTTCATTTATTTGTTTTAGCCTGTATTGGTAGTCCTTGCTTAAATCATTTATTGCCATTATGGTTGTAATGTTAATTTTCAGATGCCACCACTCTTTCTACTTTTATTAGTCAGCGTCCTGTTGTAAGGAAGAACTTTTTCATTTTCTTCCATTTTATTTCCCTGTTTATTTATCTTGCTATGTAAATTGGAACCCATGAATTGTTATTTTATTCAATGGATTATAGTTGATTTTTACCATCATTTATTTTGGTGCTTAAATTCTTCCAGGTTTGGTCAGAGGAAGCCTCTTTGTCATGGCTCACTCCTATGTCCTTTTGACACGATCCCATCCTTGGAGCATCCCCTTACTTTCTGGCATAAGGATATGTTCCAGGCTCTGAATAGTGTTTGGAGGGGAGAAGTAGCTGACAAAGAATGGGTTCATTAAGAGCTTGTATGAGAAAAACTTTTTACTTCTCTTCCTGAATCTGTATGTAGTACTTTTAGGTAATCAAAGCTGAAAGGACTTTCCAGTTTCTTATCCAAGCTGTTTGCTAGGGTGGTTACCGCTATAATATAACTGCTCAGGATACTTGAGCTACAGTTGATATGTTATTTCAGTTGCTCAGAAAGACTTTTCTCACCGAAGATTCCCCTATTTCTCATTCTCAACTATAGCTTCTCTGAGTACTCCTCCAAATCTGTGATTTGGAGTAGACGTAGAAATCATCTGTTACTAAGGCATAGTATGAATGTGGAACCATTGATTTAAGAGTTGAGTACTCTTAAGTATTCGAAATAGTTGGTAATTCTGTCTCCCACTGTAGAACAAAAAAAGTACACACAAACTCTATCCAAGAAAATGTAGAAAACTTACTGTTGCCATAATCCTGTACCAGAATAAAGTTCTTGATATCTCTGCAATAATTAACACACCTTTAAGCACAATTCTTTTTATACAAAGTTATAAGGTATGTGGAACAAAGTGTATTTTAAAATTGTAGCTTACTGTGTGTTTTTTTAAATATCAAGATTTATTCCTTTCAGAAGCATACAAACAAATGCGAAGATGAATTATATTCTTTTAAGTTTTGTACTGGCAATGGTAGCATGTCTCTTTGTTGAAAGACAATTAGAAGAGCAGAAAAACTGGGAGGGAGGGGAAATGCAATTTATTTTTAGCTCATGAATTCAGAATTTTTGTTGGAAATTGAAGTCAGGTCAGATTAAACTTTATTATTTATAAGAAAATTGTCGGCCTGGGCAACATGGTGAGACCATGTCTCTACAAAAATTTTAAAAGTTAGCCAAGCATGATGGTGTGCGCCTCTGGTCCCAGCTGCTTGTGAGGTTGAGGTGGGAAGATTGCTTGAGCCCAGGAGGTTGAGGCTGCAGTGAGCTGTGTTCATTCCACCACACTCTAGCCTGGGTAACAGAGTGAGACCCTGTGTCAAACAAACAAACAAGACAGGAAATTAATTATGACATATAAAGTTTGGGATAGTTCTAAAGAATTTTAGTATTCCTTGGCTTTATTTCAGGGTCTGTTTCTTGGACAGTTACCCTAATCTCACTAAGCCTTAGTTAACATATAATAATTAAGTACAGGACGCCATGTACTGTGAGCTTTTGCTGGATAATAAATATATATCATGTGTGCCACATAATGCTGCTCTTACTGTTAATGCCAGTAACTATTTTCACTGTAAAATTATTTTACATACTTTGATTTGTATTCTTTCAAATTTCATTAAAGTAGTTCCAGAATGCTCTATTTGAACCCTCCTACAGGAGTTAATTTTGAAACAAATAAAACATCTTTTCTTTTAGAAAATAATGATCAAACAAACCATCTTTGTACAGTTTGTATGGATGACTTCAGATTCTTTTGAAAAATGGTACTAATCCTGTTGTTCTTTAAGATAATTTTCTCTTATCAAACTTAGTGTAGCTTTGTTCTGTGAATGAAAATTACCCTGCTTATGAGATAGGAAAGCAAATTTAAATAATTGTTGTTGGCTCCGTTTATTCATTGTCAATAGAAGTTGGAAGGGCTAATATATGCTTGCTTATCTGTGGTGGTGGATATCATGAAAATTATGCATGGCTTCCCCCCCCCCCCTTTTTTTTTTATATAAAAGCTTAGCTAGTGTTAGTGTTAGAGTATATTTTATGTGTGGCCCACAACAATTCTTCCAGTGAGACCCAGGGAAGCCAAAATATTGGATATCTGTACAACCATTTATTGTAGTCTTTGAAAAATCTGTGTATAATATGAATTTATCAAGATACAGTTTACTATCTAATTCCTGGCAATTTTATGTTATGTCTTTTCATTCTATTCAGATAAGATGTGGATATTGAGAGTTTCTGGCTTGAAAGCTACAACTGAGGGTTTTTGTTTGTTTGTTTGTTTGTTTTGAATCGGAGTCTCACTCTGTTGCCCAGACTGGAGTGCAGTGTTATGATCTCGGCTCACTGCAACCTCTGCCTCCCAGGTTCAAGCAATTCTCCTGCCTCAGCCTCCTGAGCAGCTGGGACTACAGGCGCGTGCCACCATGCCCAGCTAATTTTTGTATTTTTAGTATAGATGGGATTTTACCATATTGGCTAGGCTGGTCTCGAACTCCTGACCTTGTGATCCTCCCGCCTTGGCCTCCCAAAGTGCTGGGTTTACAGGCATTAGCCACGGCGCCCAGCCGAACTGAGGTTATTAAAACAGATCATCAAGGACTTTATCACTTGGAGAGTGTTTGTGGATCCCCAGCCGTTTTTTCCTTAGTTTGCATGTTAACAAAGTTTGTATTGTGATCTATTATTTCTGCTTTTTATTTTTTAAGCCTAAGATAGGTTTAATTAAAAGGGAATTTCATTTACTACCTTGAGAATCTCTCACAGCTAAGCAGGAGCCATATAAATTGACCTTCTTTCCAAAAGGCTGCAATTTCTATTGTATACAGAATAATGTCGCTGAAGTGAGTTATTGAAAAATAATTTTACTATAGAAATTAAGGAAATTTCTCACAGAATAATATAATTTCATTTGTCATTGCTGTTGATTGGTGCCGAGCTAATTTTATATTGATGCTGTGTAGAATATTTTAAATTCTATGGTAATGTGACTTCAAATAGCACTTACTCAGTTCTCCTGTAACTCTTCAGTGTTTGTTGAAACTATATTGTATATATCTAGCTAGGGTCATCAGTCCATTAAAAACACCGAAAAAGTCACTGCTACTTACTCAAGAGCATTTTCCATAAAGATATCAGACAGAAGAGAACATAGTTAGCTTTAATTTTGTGTCTCTTTTTCGGGGTACGTGTTTAAGTCCTTTTCTTCACTTCCTTCAGAGATAAGAGATATTTTGGGTCTCAGTTCTGCCAGTTAAGTGTGTGACACATGCCAGTGACTAAGGCCTGCTGAGCTCCTGTTCCTTCACCAGTAACATGGTGATGGAGGGATTCTTTGGCTCAGCACAGTACCTTTCTCATTTTAAGAGCTCAATAAATGGTTAACTGCTGTTGATACTAGCTAACAGAAGTGTTGATGATACTACCTTTTCAGAGTTGGAGACAAACATTAAAAGTCACATAGTCCATTTACCCAGCTAATTCTGGAATCCCATTTGCCCAAGTAATTCTGGAATCCCTTTCTATAGTATCTTTTTTCCCCCCCTTTTTTTTGAGACATAGTCTCGCTCTGTTCCCTGGGCTGGAGTGCAGTGGCGGGATCTTGGCTAACTGCAACCTCTGCCTCCCGGTTTCAAGCGATTCTCCTGCCTCATCCTCCCCAGTAGCTGGGATTACAGGTACCCACCACCACACCTGGCTAATTTTTGTATTTTTAGTAGAGATGGGGTATCACCATGTTGGCCAGGCTGGCCTCGAATTCCTGACCTCAAGTGATCTGCCCACCTCGGCCTCCCACATTGCTGGGACTATAGGCGTGAGCCACTGCACCCGGCCTTATGTCTTTTTTACTGGATATATACTTTTTGTTAAGCACAGTTTCCCAAAGAGTTCTTTTTTTATCTTTAAAGAGTGTTTAATATTAGAAAGTCTTACACTGAGCAGAAGTCCGTCTTCCTCTAACTTTCATTTCTTTGTTAACTCTGTTCTTTGGGATCATTTATAACGCAACCAGTTCTGCATACATGTGATGGCCTTTTTGATATCTCGACCCTCCTGAATTTTTCTTTTTCTGTTTGTGGTTCTTAATATATAATGTTGAATTCCTCGCCTTTTCTTGCCTGCCTTCCAGATGTCCATCCAATTGGTCACATTCTCTTCATTTTGGCCTGCTTCAGGATACCATAAATGTTTTATGAAGTATTCAGTCAGGTTAGGCTCAGTTATGCAGTAGTAACAGAAGACCTGAAAGATCTTACTAGCTCATCCAATAGAGGTTTATTTCGTGTTCATTGTGAGTAATTGATTATAGTACTATATCCTCTTCCCTCCGCAACTCATGTTGAGAGGGCACCCTCCTGAGTAGGACTTGGTGGGTCCATGGTAGAGAGCACAGAGCAGTGGCGGAGCACATAGTCGCCCATTAGTGCTTTTGCTTGGAAATGGTATGTCCCATTTCTGCTCACATTTCATTGGCCGAGACATTCAGCACCAAGCTTAAAATCTAATGCATGAAAAGGTATCATCTTTCAGTAGGAAGATACCGAAAGTACATGGCCAGGCTTGATATCAGTGGGACAGAAAGGGATAGCATTTGTTTATATAGTGTATACATTGGGATAGTATACCTTTGGGAAAAGAATATATCTATCTTACCTCTTAATTGAGTTATCTTCGCCTTCTGTTACTGTAATCTGTCTTCCAGACAGCTGGCCAGTTATGTTACTGAAACAGATACGTTTCTGAAACATACCTATGGCTATATTTATACCTGGTTTTTAAAACTTTGAGTCTTACTGACTTCTTTTTGTCATTTTTTAATTTGTAATTTTTTAGAGTTTCAGTATCTGAGAGTATTTAGACATTCTGAATTTTATAGTTTTAGATCATGCAATTACGCTTGTTTTTCATCTCTTTTGAGAAAGTAAATGTGCTTCCTATTTTCTTAATGATCACTTATCTTTTTTTTGTTTGAAAAATGCCCAGAATGATAAAATACCATTAATGTAGTTTTTACTTATGTAGAGTCTCTGCTAGTCCCCTCTACTTCTTTCTATCCTTCCCCCCTTTCTAATAATGCACCAGTTCAGACTGTTCTTCATCAGTCTTCAATTTAGGGAAATTTTGTTAGGTATTTATGATGAACTTCTCAAAGGTTACACTTTGTATTTTAAGTTCAGATTGCCTCACACTCCTTAGGGGAAAGTACTTTGGCTATCAATAGATGATGAGGAAGAAAAAATCTGCGGTCATTTTTCAAGAGTTTCTTCATTTGGCATTTTTAGTATTGCAGACCTAATGGCTGTTACTTTGTTAGGATAGTTAGTATAAGTTTTCATAATATACCATATCCTTTTCACCGAACTCTATCAAAATAAAATATTGGAGGTAAAAGGTTTTAAAAAGCCAGAAAATATGTGCAGTTCAAAAACTTTTGAAGAGTTTTTCTTAGTGCTTCGGTGATTTGTACCACATATGGAACTTAGGAAAGTCTTGCTTTTCTAGCTATGTAGAAATATTTAAAAGGTCTGACACGGTGCTGTCACATTGGCATTATGTGCGGTAGTATACTTTAAATTTTCTTTTTAGAATAAAATATATAAGTTAATTTCAATAGAAAGCTCATTTTTTTCCCTCTAAAATGCAAATGATTGCTTTGCATACAAGAGAAGATTACTTGGGTCTTTTGAAGTTGTTATGCTTTATCATGTCCATACTTACTTAGGGAGACTTTAATCTGTGGGTATCTGATATTTGTAAAACATAACGACTCTTAAGAGCAGTCAGCTGCTGCTGCTGTACTAATGGGTTGTTAGTGTATTTACCCCATGATAGTTTATAACACAGCTGTAAAATTGCCTTTGGCTCAGAGCTGGTCTATTTGCCAAGATTCAGTGTTTAAAGTTAAGATATTTTACGTGGAAAATACAGTGAAAATAATGTGGGGAAAATTGGAATTACAATTATGATAAGAATAGCATTATATTTGTCTCTTCCTATCTTTCAATATGTTGTGTTATTGTAATACAGGTGATGCAATAGAGGTGATTATCGAGGGGCAAATGAGGCCGGGCACATGGCTCATGCCTCTAGTCCCAGCACTTTGGGAGGCCGAGACAGGTGGATCACCTGAGGTCAGGAGTTTGAGACCAGCCTGACCGACGTGATGAAACTCTGTCTCTACTAAAAATGCAAAATTTTTAGTTTTTGTGTGTGGTGACGCATGCCTGTAATCCCAGCTACTCAGGAGGCTGAGGCAGGAGAATCACTTGAACCCTGGAGGCGGAGGTTGTAGTGAGCCGAGATTGTGCCATTGCACTCCAACCTGGGTGACAAGAGTGAAACTCCATCTCAAAACAAAAACAAAAACAAAAAAACGCAAATGAACAATGGCCTTGGATGTGGTGGTGAAGGGATTTCAGAATTACATATTCACTGGAGCAGGGTGGGATGTACCACCCTAGTTGAAGAAATCATGAGGTAATACTGTAACATTGAGAGTCCTTGGGTATAATGTGATAACAGGAGCAAGAAATCAGTAATCAGTAAATACCAACTTTATTGAAATAACTGTTTATTTCTCTAAAGAAAGTAGGAGAATGAGTCTTTAGACTTAAGGAGCATATACTTTAATGAAAGAGACAGTACAAATATCGTAGACACAAGTGACTGAAAGCACATGTCTGGTTGTAAATGTCTAGAAAGAAACATTCAACCTGAGACTAATCAGCTATATATTGAATATTTTTTGGTCAAGGGAAGGAATTAAGACTTTAAATTAAAAAAAAAACAAAATTGATCTGGGAGCAGCGGCTTTTGCCTTTCTAAGCCTAGCTACTCAGCAGGCTGAGTCAGGAGGATTGCTTGAGGCCAGGAGTTTGAGACCAGCCTGGGCGACAAAGTGAGACCCCCATCTCTAAATAAAAATAAATTAAAAGTAAAGAAATAAAAAATACAAATTAGCTGATTGTGGTGACATGTACACTTGTAGTCCCAGCTATTTGCGGGGCCAAGGCAGGAGGATGGCTTGAGCCCAGGAGTTTGAGGCTATAGTGAGCTCTGATCTGCCACAGCACTCCACCCTGGGCAACAGAGTGAGACCCTGTCTCTAAACATAAATAAATAAGTATATAATTTGGTAGTTGGAGAATGAGATTAGACACTAAAAGTTTAAAACTAGAGGAGAGATAAAGTTTTTGAAATTACATTAGAATGGACATTTCAGGTGAGGCTTGGCCTGTGAAAGAGGCTAACCAGACAGGCATGTTAGAGAGGATGGGATAAATAGGGCTTGCCTGGCGAGAGGAGATTATATCCACTAGGGCACAGTAGTAGCCTAAAGTAATGAAAATATAGGGATCGCCTGGCGCGGTGGCTCACGCCTTTACTCCTAGCACTTTGGGAGGCTGAGGCAGGTGGATCATGAGGTCAGGAGTTCAAGACCAGCCTGACCAACATGGTGAAACCCCGTCTCTACTAAAAATACAAAAATAAGCCAGGTGTGGGGGATCCGTGTCTGTAATCCCAGCTATTCAGGAGGCTGAGGCAGGAGAATCGCTTGAACCTGGGAGGCAGAGGTTGCAGTGAGCCGAGATCACACCACTGCACTCCAGGCTGGGTGACAGAGCCAGACTCTGTCTCAAAAGAAAAAGAAAATGAAAATATAGGGATCACTTGGGAAAAGTTTCTTCAGCCCCTCGATTATGTAGGTTTATTTTATTTGCTTAGGATTTGGGAGCATTGTAGTTTCTAGGAAGGAGACTTCTTTGCATATATATTTGATTTGGATTTGAATGGTGAGCAAAAGGCTTTGATGCTGGTGGAGATATTCTAGTATGAAGTAATGTAAAATTATTCTATATGAACTGCCCTGTAACTCTGTTAATGGTTAACAGAAGATGTAATTTTGTTGCGGTTATGATAGCGAAATCTATCAAAACTGTCATACTTAAATAATTTGAAGGGCCCAGAAAAGAACAGAGCTAGTGGTGGGCTGCCTTCTATACCTCCCAACTGTCTCATCTGGGAAATGGCTTCCTGAACTAGGCTGTGGCTGCTCTGGTGACATTTGTAATCTTACGTCAGATCTGCCTGTGGCTTTGGGATCAGAGTTTGGGGGTGCCAACTTTGGAGTCAGGCTGCATTTGCGCTTAATTATTCAGAGCCATATGGCATGACACAGGAACATTAGGTACACACACACACACAGCCTGACTTCATTTTCATTTTTCAGCAGCTCTTTTCTTTTTGAAACAGTGATTTTGGGGAAGTGGCGGGGATTGGGAACAGAAATAATTTCCTATTGCTTAAAGACCATTTTGTAAATCTGGCATCACAATGATCTTGCCAGATAATATTATACTACTTTACAGCATTATATCATATTTGGAAAGTGAAGCCATTCAGAAAATCTCAATAATAATGACTGGGATTACTTACTGAGTAGAGAACCAGGGTTAATTGATACATAGTCTTAGCACTATTTATGATGATATTGATTTGAAGCAATTTTTGGCAGATGGAGTGTGTCTGCTTGACTTATTTATTTTTGAAGTTAAGTATAAATTTTGACCCTCAAAGATTGATAGAGTTTAAAAATGGGAAATTATATTTCTGATGTAACTTTTATATCTTAGAATTATCTGTCATTAAAAGATTTGCAAATTATATTCTTTAAAATATCATTAAAGCATTTGGGCAGCAGTGCTGGTCATACTAAACATTTTTTAGTGTCTATGAATCTGCTATGATTTTAATCTTCAGTGGGATATGATGGGCTATAAAGAAGTGAAATTCATAGATTTTTTTCCCCTCAAACACCAATGTTGCGTTAGCGAGAATACATACACATAAGAAAATTCAACTAACTGTACAAGACTACCCATGATTACTGATTATAAACAAGAAAAATACCAGCATTACATGAATAGGAAAATACTCCTTGGTATATGGCATTCATTTCTCATATATTTATTGAGCACCTCCCAATATAAAGCATACATTTAAGCGTGTTACATAATGGGTAGTTAAATGTTTGTTGAATATTGTCAGTGAATAAGACAGACACCATCTGTACTTTATTCCCTGACGAAACTATCAGTTTTATCTGATAGTTTTAAGCTGTAGAACTTAATCATTACAACTCAGTGGTGAAAGTGCTGATTTGTAGATGTTAGAGTAGTGTGCAGGCTTGATTGGGGACAGAAAGAATGAATAGAATTCAAATTAGAGGAGAAGGGAGAAGAAAGAGATTTCAGGCCAAAGCAGGGTTAATAGACATTAGTGGTAGTATTTAATATAGAAACTCAGAGCCAAGGACATGCTTCATAGTTTACCAACCCTATGTAATTGTGAACGATGTTTTGCTCTTCCACACGTTTTTCTGAGGAAAGAATTTATAATGACTTTCATTAATTTTTGTTGTTGTTTTGTTTTTGAGGCAGGATCTCGCTCTGTCACCCTGGTGGGGGTGCAAGGGTGCCATCACAGCTCATTGCAGCCTCGACCTCCTGGGCTCCGGTGATCTGTCCACTTCAGTTCCCTGAATCCTGAGTAGCTGGGACTACAGGTGTATGTGACCACACCCAGCTAATTTTTGTTTTTTGTAGATGCAGGGTTCCACTGTGTTGCCCAGTCTGGTGTCAAACTCCTGGCCTCAAGCTATTCTTCCACTTTGGCCCCCCAGAGTGCTGGGATTACAGGCCTGAGCCACCATGCCTAGCTCATTAATTTTTTTTTTTTTTTTTTTTTTGGAGACGGAGTCTCCCTCTTCACCCAGGCCATAGTGCAGTGGTGTGATCTTGGTTCACTGCTGTCTCTACCTCCTGGGTTCAATCGATTCTCTTGCTCCAGCCTCCCAAGTAGCTGGGATTACAGGTGCCCACCACAACACCCAGGTAATTTTTGTATTTTTAGTAGACACGGGGTTTCGCTATGTTGGCCAGGCTGGTCTCAAACTCCTGACCTCAGGTCATCCACCCATCTCGGCCTCCCAAAGTGCTGAGATTACAGGGGTGAGCCACCGTGCCCAGCCAATTTTTAAAAAAACTGTAGATCCATGACCCAAAAACGTTTGAGAACCAAGGACTTTGTGCCTCTATATAGGCTACTGTTGAGTCAACATATTCCCATGTATCAGTTAGGTCTTCCTTAGCAAAGGCACACCTTCTCTCTCATCTCTTCCTATAACCATGTGGAAATACTTTCTATACTGCCTAATCTTGGAGGGACTCTGTGTGTATCTCCCATCTCTGCCACAATACTTAAAAAACTGAGTGAAAACACTACTTCATGCAATTCTCTGCTGTCATGTTTTCCTTTCATTGTGTGGGAAATCATCGATCACAGGGAAACTCATTAGCAAATGAAAAATCATGTAAGTTATCTGTGACTCTCATTTGGAAACACATGGTTTTCAGATTGAAGCATTAGTATTTTCCATGGCTGTTTTGTGTATAACAACCTTTTGTTGACATTGCCTGATGAAGAAATGTGACCTGCAGTGGGAACTCAAGGAGATCTATTCACACAGTGTTGGACTCTCTGACAGCGTTTTCGTCAGCCTTTTGCTTTTGTCCTTAAGTGGTCTTGACTGTGCGCTGCTCTTCCACCCTCCAGACCTTGTTTGTTTTTTCTGGAATGAAGTCAGCATATAGAATTTGTGACTTATTTGATAGAAGAGCAGATAAACTTTCACACATTGTCCTCTTTAGTCACAGATATTTTATCTGCTTTTATTTTATATTATACTGTCTATAGCCTTGGATTTTTCTTTCTGAACACTGTAAATTTATGATTTGTTATTGGATAAATGGTTCTTTTGAATTCTGACCTTCAAGACATAATATGAGGAAATAAATATTTTTAAAAACAGTATTTTCTAAGTGAGTATGTGTGTTACTGGAAGACTGTTCAATGTTTGATGTGATGCCATACGTGTTACGTGCCCTATTGCTTTTATTCTTAGCATTATCAATTTTAAGATACACCTTCAATTTAACAATGGCTTTTGGAGAATAAAGAAACATTATCACATTAAATAGACCTGTAATTTACAAGGTACATTTGGACTTAAGAAATAAGGAAAGAATTGGGAAAATGTGACAGCATGAGAGTTGGTATATGCTAATTATTAGATGTCCTGGCTCTGTGATCAGGTATACCTGGGCTTGTGTGCAACTCTGCTGTTTATTATCTGGATGGCATTCTCACTGTGCCTCAGCTTCTTCATCTATAAAAATTGCTATTGTAACACCCATCTTTTATTACTATTATGAGAATTGAATGAGGTACTGTGCCTGGTAATCAACCAGGTAGTGGTGGTATAGTGATTCTGGTAGCAGTTATAGATAATATTATTGCAGAAACTTGGTGTCAAACACTAGAGTTCTAGTGGAAATATGTTTATATGTACTCTAATAAAAAATATAATTAAGTCTGTTAGCTAGTGAATAAACTGTGGAGATACTTCTTCAGTTTTGCTTCTTGAGTACTTCCTCCTTGGGTGGGTGTGCCATATTTCCTATTCTAAATTTAATGGAGTCACAGCCTTTACCCCTAAAAAGCATTTTTTTTTTTTTTTTTAACTTACAAGCTTAGGAAAACATATATGGTTACTCTGAAAATGATTTTCTTCATTGTGAACAATGAAGATTGCAGTAGAAATTTATTTTCAAAGTAAAACCAGTTGAGCCCAGTGACTTTTTGGTACATTGATTCTCCGAATTGACTGTGCCCAAAAGGAGTTCCATTGTGGTCATCAGAAACAATTACCATTTACTAACCCATCTAACCTGTAATGAGTTGGGTGAGGGCTTGAATTGTTTCCATCCTTCTTGATGGTATGGAAATTACAGAGGCAAAAGCCATGTGCAGAATTGCCTCAATATGGAGTAAAGAATTGCTATATAACTCTTTTGCTGGTAGGTAGAACCTTGTATAGAAGAATCACATTCAGTCTTCTGATATCTTTTCTTACAAAATATGTAGAATTTCATTGAATACTGTTAGAGATAACTGTATTTCACTAGTTCTAAGTGTACACATTTCCCCCATGTCCCCCCACATTTTTATATTTTTATTTTTATATTTATTTATTTTTTTGGAGATGGAGTTTCTCTTTTATTGCCCAGGCTGGAGTGCAATGGCGCGATCTCAGATCACTGCAACCTCTGCCTCCTGGGTTCAAGTGATTCTCCTGCCTCAGCCTCCCGAGTAGCTGGGATTATAGGTGTGCACAACCACGCCCAGCTAATGTTTTGCATTTTTAGCAGAAATGGCGTTTTACTATGTTAGCCAGGTTGGTCTCGAACTCCTGACCTCAGGTGATCCGCCCGCCTCGGCTTCCCAAAGTGCTGGGATTACAAGCATGAGCCACCACACCTAGCCTCATTTTTATGTTTTTAAAATCAGTTATACTCCTTACAATCCATGACATCCACCGTTGGCCAGGTGACAGTTAACATATAGTTGTTATTTGCCTGTACGTGAGTGAACTTGGTCATAACTCTCTGTATTGTTGTCAGTTCAGCTGAATTGTGTGTATTATTGTTGTTACAAGAATTGGGTTCACTTGCCATTTAACATGTCTTCAAAAATACATGTTAGAATACCTGTGATTTGATGTTAAAATGACATACAGAAGTGGGCCATAGCTTGTATATGAGTAAAGCAGATATTCATTATAGAAGACACAATTGCAATTCCTTGTTTCTCGCAAAGCCGTAATCAAGTACTTTATTGTGCCTACAAAAAGAAAATACCTAAGATAAAGCTGTGCTGTATTTTTGTCACTGAGATCCTTGTCACATAAAAAGCATTGCCTATCACATGCCAAGCCAAAAAAAAAAAAACAACCAGCATTAAAACTTGCAAGATGGGCTGGGCACGGTGGCTCACACCTGTAATCCCAGCACTTTGGGAGGCCGAGGTGGGTGGATCACTTAAGGCCAGGAGTACGAGACCAGCCTGGCTCAACATTTAATAGAGACCCCGTCTCTATTATAAGTACAAAAATTAGCCAGGCATGGTCGTGCACACCCATAATCCCAGCTACCTGGGAGATTGAGACAGGAGAATTAGTTGAACCTGGGAGGTGGCGGCTGCAGTGAGCCAAGATTGCACCATTACCCTCCAGTCTAGGCAACAGAGACACTGTCTCATTAAAAAAAAAAAACAAAAAAAAACAAAAAAAAAAACAACAACTTGGAAGATGGGTGTCAGTGGCTTGGACGAGTATCTCTGACGTTCTCTTAAGAAATGCTATATTCCTAACATTCTTGATGAATTGAAATTATGCAGAAGTGTGATTTTATTTGAAGTAATTCTGAAGCGTAAGATGTTTTAGAAATACATCAATCAATTTATTTTGCTTACTTGCATTTACATTTTCCGTTGGCATAAGATTCTATGCCCAGTGTCTGAGAGTTCTTTTGGGAAGTATAACGTAAAACTTTTAAGTGATAAAACATTTTGGTAGTTTAATTGGTGGTGGTTTTATTTTTGGTGATGTATCTCATCTGGTGTATTGCGTTAGCGACTTACTAATTTGTTATTGATATTATAAAAGTAATTCTTGATGTCATTATTTTAGGTGCCTAATGGATAAGAACTTCGTTAGGATTGGGAAATGGTTTGTCCGACCCTACGAAAAGGATGAAAAGCCAGTCAACAAAAGGTGAGCCTTTAGAATGCTCTTGGCTTTTTGGTTTCTTTGGCCTTGTGGGTGGGAGAACAGCTTATTGATTTTATTTATTTCCTAATAATGTTAGTAGTTTAGATATACTCAAATAGATTCCTGGATCACAGTGTTCTTAAATACTATATTATTAAATTTATATTCAATATTAAAGATTGATTAGAAAGGTGATTGCCAATATACTCATGTTCAAACACATATTACTATACTATTTGGAATTGAAATAATCTGTTTTGTTATTTTCCATTTTCCTTCCTCATCTTTGACTTTTTTTTTTTGAGGCCAGGTCTTACTCTGTCACCCAGACTGGAGTACAGTGGCACCATCTTGCTCACTGCAGCCTCAACTTCTCAGGCTCAGGTGATCCTCCCACCTCAACCTCCCAAGTAGCTGGGACCACAGGTGTGTGCCACCACACCTGGCTAATTTTTTGTATTTTTGGTAGAGATGGGATTTTGCTGTGTTGCCCAGGCTGAGCTCGAAC
This sequence comes from Chlorocebus sabaeus, assembly GCF_047675955.1. NCBI lineage: Eukaryota > Metazoa > Chordata > Mammalia > Primates > Cercopithecidae > Chlorocebus > Chlorocebus sabaeus. The sequence goes on along the minus strand of NC_132914.1, from coordinate 113,248,371 downwards.
TCCTGAGCTCAAGCCATCCGCCCTCCTTGGCCTCCCAAACTGCTGGGATTATAGGTGCGAGCCATTGCGCCTGGCCTCATCATTAATTTTTTAAAAGTGTTATATGGCATAAGTTTAAATACGGTGAAGACATGGTGACAATTTTTGTGGAATTCGTTGGTACCCCCTTAAAGAAGATCAACACGTCCTTGACGATTGTAAAACCAGAACTGTGAATTACTTTCCTAAACAATCCTAAACTTTTAGCCATCGTGTGTGTGTGTTTAAATGCAGTCCTTGATACTATACAGACATGGAATTTTAGATCAGTCACACCAGAAGCTGAAAACAGAACCCTCAAAATTTAAAATTTACTTTGGCTACCTCTGAATGTAGCATACACATAGTTGGAATCATAAGTTGATGGTGAATATTCATTATTGATGAGCATGGTATTCAATTTAGATTCTGTTTTATTATCAGTGTACTTGCCCTAAGTGTCCCAGGTACTGGGTGCAGATTAGAGCCCGTAAGCCTTACATAGTAGTTTTAAGATTAGGCCTTTTCTTTTGGTTGCAAAATTTCATCTGGAAACTCCTGCCTCATTAGGAACCTTTGCTTGCTTAACTTTCCTGGTTTCTAGCAGAGACTTAATTAGTAGTCTTCTCACTCAACCTGTCTGCCTTAAATCTTTAATGAAATGGTTGTGGAATCTTCTCATTAACCAAACATGATTTATGAAAATTTTCAAAGCAGATAAATTAGGGACCGGAAGTTTTCTTTGTCAAATCACCATAAACTTTTTTGAAGCATTTTCGCTTTTCAGTACATTCAAAATCCTTTAAAAAGTAGCAATGTGTATGGATGTGTAAAAGTTTGATTCTGTTTACAGATACTTTGACTGATGAAATGGGATTTTTTTTCCTTATATATATATGTATATTGATTCGGCTTAACTAATGTGTTTCATGAGTTTTTACTTTTATTTATTTTTACTTTTTTTTTTTTTTTTTGAGACAAAGTCTTGCTTTGTTACCCAGGCAGGAGTGCCAGTGGCGTGATCTCAGCTCACTGCAACCTCTGTCTCCTGGGTTCAAGTGATCCTCCCACCTCAGCCTCCCAAGTAGCTGGGACTGTAGGCCCACACCACCACACCCAGCTCATTTTTTAATTTTTTGTAAAGACAGGGTTTTGCCATGTTGGCCAGGGTGGTCTTGAACTCCTGAGCTCAAAGCAGTCCGCCAACCTTGGCCTCCCAAAGTTCTGGGGATTACAAGTGTGAGCCCTTATGCCTGGCTTTTGGTTTTTAGTTTTAATCTTAGCATTCTCCTTAAATTTACAGAGGACTTAAATTTAAATTTTCTGAGGTGTTTAAGACTCTGCGGAGTTAAATATGGAGTGCTTTAGTCCAGTGACCTTCTTTATCATTCTGAGTGCATCTGTCCATGCCTAGCATGGATTGTGTCACTGGTGAGTTAACTGAGCTAGTCATAAAATATCTTTAGATCATAAAATACAGGATGATTTCACAGCCACTGGGGATGAAGAGGAAATGTAGCTACAAAATAGGGATTGAAGGAGTATCAGTTCATATGTTAATAGTAAAAAATAATGTTAAAAAGTCAAATATAGTTATCAGCCAAGTTTATATAGAGTTTGTATATCTTTCCACTCATTTAGGCTCCAAAAATCTGCATAACTTTAGCAAGCCTGATGTAAATAATGCATGTAATGTATTTGGGAATTTGATTCAATGTAAGTGGGAGGCTGCTGATATCTGAGCACTGTGATTGAATGAATTTTAGACTTTATATTCATAATTGAATGTGGGACTTTGTTTTCCTACAGTGCAGAAATGTAAATTATTTTGAAATAATATTTCAGAAAAGCTTAACAATTAGAAAATTTAAACCAAAGATGAATTTAAAAATTAGCATTTGCTTTAATAAAACTTTATTAGGTATGATGACCTTTTCCTCCTCTTATTCTCTGAGTGGAAAATAGAGCCTCTTGGTAGATGTTGAAATAGGATCTCAGTAGTCATGTCTGAGATGGACAGTTTTAAACGGACAGTCATGCTGTGGAGCAGAGCATTTAGCATTAGAAGAGAAATTGGGTTCACATCTTATTCTTCCACTTGCAAGTTAGATTTTGGACAAGTTTTATCTCAGCTGAAATTTGATTGTTATTGAGTTGAAAATCATAATGTCTTAAGAGGGTTATAGTGAAGATTAAATTAGATAATTTATGTGGCAGTTTATAATTTAGTTGAGAGAAAGTAGAAATGAATTAAATTAATTTTTCTTAAGTTTAATTGTGTCTTTTTTGGTACGTTGGAACAGATCTGTTTAGTGACTAATGGAGAGGAAAACCTGTTGCCCAGTGCTAAACAAATTAAATGTACCAATTTATATTTTAGAAAAGCTCTTGTTTCTAAGTATAGTGTAATACTAGCATATAGTATCTATATATAATACCTATAATCCTAGCATACAGTATATATGATATATATGCTATATAGATATACTATATTTGCTAGGATTACTAGCATTACTGATTATTAATATTACTGATTTGTCATACTGCATATTTTAGATATTCTAATCATCGTGAAAAAAATACTGATGAATGAGTTCTCCCTGTTGGAATAATAGCATGTGATTTTTTGTGCTATAATTTCTTTCTGTACTCCTTTAAAGTTCTTGTGCTATGATTTCATTTACTAATGGACTCCTAAAAGAGTTCTTAATGTTTGATATGAGTTGATGTTCATGAGAATTCTAAAATAGATTATTTATATATTATATATTAAATATATGTATTTGATTAGGTAGTTTTAGAAACATAGAAATTCATTCAATATAATTTTTTCTCTATATTGACATCTTTTGTTATTCATATCCTTGGGAAAAGATTAAGTAGAAAAGACAACTTCGGATTTGCCCTCAAGAGTGGTGACGAACTAAAATCAAAGATACAAAATTTCTGTTTTCTGAGGTCTATGTTGAACTTGAAAAAAAGCTTTTGCGTTCAGAATATGTTCTAAAACAAACCAGTGAAAAATAAATTCTTTTAAAATCATGATTATTCCAATCATGCAGGTTCTCTCTGTTGGGAAGGCATTTGTTTTCTAATTTAATTTCAATCCACATTTTATTACTGGAGATTTTGAAATCTATATACTTTAGTCTTTGAATGTCATTTTTAGCAAATAGTTTATTGCCCTCAATAACAGTGGGCCTTTGATCTTTTTTGGTATCAGGTATACAGAAGCTAAGTTAACTTGCTAATTCATTTTTCTGGGTTAATTTGCTGTCACTGACTCTTGGGCAAACCTACTCTGCTCTTGGGTGATAACTCCAGAGAGCATCACATGTTTTCAAATATTCTAATTACTTTTGTATGTGCTGATAGCACATGTGCACATACACCCCCACCACACATACACCCATACACACTGAAAGTATATTACTTTATGGTTTTTGTCTTTTCTCCTCTTAACTCTGGACTTTTAAAAACTTCTTTTTTACATTACCTAACATACATATTTAAGAAATGTAAATACATTTTTTGATTTAATAGCAAAGCGTGTATTTTGTGTAGCAATACATTATTAGCTCATACCAAAAATGTTTTGATGTAGGAGAACCATATTTAGCATTTTGAAACTTTCATTTCCTTTCCTTTCTTATCTTCCCCTTTATCTCCTCACAGATAACAACCTGGTACTCCATTTTCTGAATTAATTTGCTATCACTGACTCACGGGCAAACCTGCCCTGCTCTTGAGTGGTATGCCTTCTCTCCATCCTCCTCTTTCTCTCCAAACTCTATTATAGCCCAGTCATCTGTGTTATTTAGCTTGTAGAGGTGCCCAGATAAGAAGGCAGTGAATGGTTCCCTAGTCTAGAAGGTGAGCAGACACTTCAAATGTGAATGGTAAAACAAGCCTCTTTCTAGTGTCTAGAAAAATGAGAACAGTAGCTATTTATAATTTTTTCTCTATTCCTCATAAATTTACTTTGCACATGTGGTGCCTGTCTGTTAACAAGGGCTTGCTGATGGGAAATCCATAGATAAATATTAATGGGACAATTTGGACTTACGTAATCATGCATAATAATTTTACAGCTTTTTTCTTGTAGCTCTGTAAAATATTTAGTCATTTTCTGCGAGTCTATCTAGGGAGTTACAGTATTCTGCCATTTGAATATATTTGGGGATTGTGTGAAAAGTGAGAAGAGGGATGAAGTTAGAGTCTTGGCAATCATCAACTTTTTAAAAATGGGTAGAAAAACAAGAATACATAAAGGAGACTGAAGAGTCAACTGGAAATGAGAACCAAGAGAGACTGGTGTTACTAGAACCATGGAATTTTAAAGTTTCAAGATTGATCAGCTGTGTCTGCTATAGAGGCATGTAAAACATGTACTATAAAGACTATTAGATTTGGCAATTATGTAGTCATGGTGACTATAACATGGGCAGTTTCAAGTGGTGAAATTCCAATTGCAGCAGCTTGCATTATAAATGGGAGTTGAAGTGAAGATACTGAATGTAGAGCTCTTGCCATATTTTTTACAAGTAGCTGCAAAACACAAAACTGTTGATTCCAGGAAGGAAGCAGACAAACACTTAATAAGGGCTTGTGATAAAGCTTAATAGTAGTAGCTATAATTTTTAAAAGTATTTTCCGTGTACCAGGTACTTTGCTCTGTAGTTTCATAAACATATATAGGGGAATGTTAAATTGAAAGACCACTTCAACCAGAGGTGATGATAGTTAAATACAGTATTTGCTTTCTAGCTAACTCTTCTAGTTTTTTCTTTTTTTCTTAATACCTTAAAAGAAGTTATGACTGTTAGTTTTTATTTTTCACTTGTGCTATTAGTGGTCTAAACAGTATATGTCAACATTAATTACTGATTTTTACACTTTAAAGTAAAATATATTTAAATATATGCTATTTTCAAGAATGATTGAAAATACCTTATAGTAAAAGATATACCTTGTTTTTAAAATTCTTTTTTATAGTAAAAGATATACCTGGTTTTTAAATTCTTTTTTATAGTAAAAGATATACCTTGTTTTTAAATTAAATTAAAATTTTTTTTTTTTTTTGAGACAGAGTTCCACTCTGTCGCCTAGACTGGAGTGCAGTGGTGCAATGTCAGGTCACTGCAACGTCCCCCAGGTTCAAGCAATTCTCCTGCCTCAGCCTTCCAAGTAGCTGGGATCACAGGCATGTACCACCACGCCTGGCTAATTTTGTATTTTCAGTAGAGGTGGGATTTCACCTTGTTGGCTAGGCTGGTCTTGAACTCCTGACCTCAGGTGATCCACCTGCCTCGGCTTCCCAAAGTGTTGGGATTACAGGCGTCAGCCATGACACCTGACCTATACCTTGTTTTTTAATATACTGGAGAGATTGAGAGAATACCGTTATTGTAATTCCTTTTTAAATTCCGGCTAGATAACTGAAACCAAGCCCGAAACAAATCTCTCCTTGTTCAGTAGACCATTCATCCAGAAATATAGATGATTTTCCATTAACTATTTGACCTTGTGGGACTTAGTGAATCCCTTGGGACTTCAATTTTAGCATTTATTTCTAAATTGTCCTTTAGCTTTCAGATTCTCTGATTCTCTAAGTGAAGTGAATTTGGTGAAGTCTGGACATGTCTTATCCATGTATGTCTCTGTATATATCCAGATCTTTTGTTCTTTTTTTCTCTGCCACTTAGGGCGTGTTGCCTTCGTGGTATTTACTTCTGCTATAAGCAGAAAGTAACTCCTGTATTCACCAATGTGGGAGATTTGATTCCATTCTTCCCAAAAGTTGGAAAATTTTAAAAGAACATGTTTGTAGAGAGGGAAGGATTGTGTTAACTCGAGTAACGATATTCATAGTCAGATTAAGAAATGGAAGGGGAAATTGTAGGTACCAAATGGGAGTTGAGGTGTTAATTTCAGTTTTTATTACAGAGGTGACCACCTTTTCACCTTTGCTTAGGGTGTTTTAGCCAAAAGCCACTTTCCCTGTTGGAAAGAAAGTCAGTTGAAGCTTCAGAGCATGTATGAATAAAGGTTCAAAGTTTAACCTTTTAGTAGCATGAGGGAAGTACTGTTCAGTTTACTCATATCTCAGCCTCATTTAGGATGTTGTTTCTGGTATGTTTTTCTGACCAAATAATAGACTGAGCCTAAGTACCATAGAATGATATTGCAGTATATCAACTAGATCATTCTTATAGATTAATGAAATGGATTACTCTAGAAGTTGACTACATTTTAAAAAGGAATGTTTTATCCTCTGCTTTGTAAATGTAGCTAAATTCAGCATACTTCGCTGAAGTATCTTAGAATTTAGAGAAAGTGTAAAAATGACTATGCCTGGAAGGTTGTTTCCATTACTTTTTCATGGCATCTCAGTAACATGGGGGGAATTTTATGGCAAGTTAAAAACAGACTTGTCTGAGGGAAATGACTGCTCCTATTTTTTGCTATTACTATATTTTTTCATTTCCACATTTATTTTGTATTTACAAAATGAGAAAACAGTTCATCTGTGTAGGCGAGAGGGGAATGTTGTCTTAATTTTAATTTGGAAAATTTCAGCTGTAGTAAGTATAAATTGATTTTCCAGTGTGGCTTATTATTACTTATGAATTCCTGTTATAGTCTACCATATATTTCTGCCACCTGTATTATTAATCCTAAAAGGATACTTATGGTATGTTTTCAGACTGAACCCATTGGTTTAATAATATCAAATGGTTGTTTAGATGATATCATCCTTTTCATTTCCATTTAGTTTCTGGTTTATATAATTATAGTCAAGATTCAGTGAAAATCGCCGGGTGCTGTGGCATATGCATATAGTCCTAGCTATATGCATATGCCATAGAGACTGAAGCGGGAGGATTGCTTGAGTCCAGGAGTTCAGGAGTTCAAGTCCAGCCTGGGCAACACAGTGAGATACCATCTTTATAGAAAAGAATTTAGTGAACATTACTATGGTGTGGACATAAAAGAAGGCAGATTTTGAAAGAAGATTTAAATAACTGGAAAGTGTATATTTTATTTTCGATATTGTCATTTTCAGTTCCATAATTTCCATTGGACCTTTTTTATCATTTCCATTTCTCAGCTGTCATTTTGTATTTGTTTATTCATTGTGAACACTTTTCCTTTATGTCCTTAAGCTACTTACAATAATTGCTTACAGATTTTTGCTACTAAAAAAATCTGGATTTTCTCCATTGGTTTTGTTTTCTCTTGAATATGGGTTAGATTTTTCTTGTTTTTTTTCATATGTTGAATAATTTTGAATTATATTCTGAACATTGATACAGTGTGGAGACTCTGGATTCTGTTATATTTGAACATTGTTAATTTGGCCTTTTCTTTTTTTTTCTTTTTTAAGCAAGGAGTTAACTTTGGCTGAATTTTGGCCCTCCCCTCCCCTCCCCTCCCCTCCCCTCCCCTCCCCTCCCCTCTCGCTTCTCAAGGAGTTAACTTTGGCTGAATTCAGACTCCAGACTATTATCTCTTTTGTGGTGGGCTTCTTTTATCCTAGGGTTCTCAGCCTTGGCACTGTTGACTCATTGGCTGGATAATTGTGGTGAGAGCTGTCCTGTGCATTGTAGAGTGTTCAGCAGCATCCCTGATCTCTCCCTACCTGATGCCAGTCATACCCTCCTCCCTCAGTCGTGACAACCCAAAATGTCTCCAGATAGTTCCAGATGTTCCTTGGGGAGGGCAAGTCACCCCTGGTTGAAAACCACTGTTTTAGCCTTCCCAGGCTGTTGAGAGCCTGCACCATGCAGTAATTTAGGAGTTGGCCAGAGATTTGGGCAGAGTTTGTGTCTCTGATTCTCTTCCTTCCAGAATTTCTGTTCTAGCAGCGGTGGGCTCTTTAACTCAGTCCTCTGGTTCTTCGCCATTAAGACTCAAGGTGGGGTTTCTGTCAGTTTTAGCTATTGTGGTTCAGTCTGCCCTATGCTACAAACTGTTTAAAAAGGAGGGTGCAGGCGTAGGTGGACACTATCATGAGAATGAGGAGGATTGATTCAGTGCCATTTCCTCCTTCTGGTGGTAAACTCTTGTCCCTCCCCCAGGATCTGCCTGCATTTGGTATCTCAGGTTTTTGCAGTTTTAAATATCTTCTTCAGAATTTATAGTTATTTTTTTAAAGGGAGTGTCGTGTTGGAGTGGAAGGAACTAGTTTGTACTACTGGGAGGGGAACCTGATATGTATTTTAGGATGTAAAGCTTTGCATACCATCCTTTGTCAAGGAGGGTATCATCTTTTAAAAAATGTATAGACATAAAAGATCTTTATTATATATTTTGAGTTAACATTTATATAAAACCTTTTCCTGATGCACTTCTAGTGTTCTATACAAATGTTTCTTAACAGCCCTTATGAACTTTTTTTGCAGAATGAGGTAGGATGATGAGAAATGAGACAGACCAGTAAGAGGAAGAAAGGTCTGGGAGGTGAGCAAACAAGGCTGAAAGGCAGATGATATGATTGTAAGGGGAATGGAGGCGATTGAGGGACGGCTGCCTGTGTGGTTCGTAGTGTGCTGTTAGTAAATGGGGTCCTTTCTTTGAAAAGTGTGATCACGCTTGGTAAAACTTTCTGACTGTGGCATCTGCGTAGCAACTTGGCACCAGGGGGAAAGCATTACAGATTAGAGTTAGATTTCAGAACATTTCTCTTTCAACAAGACTATTTATTTCTGAAAAGATGCTTAAGAATACAGTTTCATACTGTTGCTTTTGGTTGACTTTACACATTTTTTCCTAGCATTTTTTTCCTCATTAGTTTAAGGAAGCAATTTAAAATGTTAATTAAAAAGATTATATACATAAATTCTGTTAAACTTAAAATTACTCACCTTAAGCTTGCCTTTTTTGTAGATGAATCTTGTGGGATTGAATAAGATAGCATAAATGAAGTAGCTAATACAGAACCTAACATCTGGTTATTGTGTAATGGTAGCTATTTGCCATTATTAGTGAAACTGGTGGTAGTAATATTTAGAAAAAATTAAGGATTTTTTTTTATGATTTTGGTAATTTCTTGTATTAGAGGAAGCTTGCCAAATATTTATGAATCAGTTTTTATTTACACAATTTACATTAAATAAGGTAGGTACTTCTACTATAAATCTTTCTACATAAAGGCAGTATAAGAAATATCATATCATATACTGATTTTACCCCTAAAATAATGACATCAGCTATTTTCTAATTTTAAAGAAGTAGTCTTGCCAAATGTTTGAAATCACCATGATTTTGGTATGAATTTGAAAATACGGTATTTACTAGCATTGTGGTTCTGTTGCTATCTTTTTATGGAGTCAAAGGAAAAATTTTTGGAAATGTGTAATGTATATTATGACAGTATAACTATTTGTTGTGGAGTGTTAAAGGATATTATAAAAATAAAGCTTTTAAGTATGGTTTGTAGAAATTATTAGATCTGTCTCTCAGAATCTGTCTATTAAGTGTGGCTGCATGCTTCATTTAGGATTTTATTAACAGTTGTATAAGATTGAAGTATAATAGCTTGATATTTATGGTTAAAGAATATCATGGGCTGGGCACAGTGGCTCATGCCTGTAATCCCAGCACTTTGGGAGGCCGAGACAGGCAGATCACTTGAGGTCGGGAGTTTGAGACCAGCCTGACCAACATGGAGAAACTCCATCTCTACTAAAAATACAAAATTAGCTGGGTATGGTGGTGCATGCCTGTATTCCTAGCTACCAAGGAGGCTGAGGCAGAAGAATCGCTTGAACCCGGGAGGCGGAGGTTGCAGTGAGCCGAGATCGCACCGTTGCACTCCAGCCTGGGCAACAAGAGCGAAAGTCCATCTCAAAAAAAAAAAAAAAAAAGAAAAGAAAAAAAAATATCATGGAAAACTGAGTGCTAAATTAAAGTACTAAATATTATGGAAACGGTGGAGCTGCCTCCTTGATAGAATGTCAGGTCTGTTGTTGTTGTCTTCTACCTGCGTCTCTTGACTTGTAGTTTCTTTTGTCTCAAATCACTCTGCCCTTGTATATACTTTGGTTAGACTACTTTTGGTGAAGCACTGTCCAACAGAAGAACATAATGTGTGTCAGTTGTGTAGGAATCGCCCAAGCATTGTCTAGCGTTTCTGCTCCCCAGCAGAAGCCATTTTATCCAGCCAGAGTTGCCCTTCACAATTCTAGCTTAGTCTAAACTCATTTTCTCTTTGCTCATATTCTCTCTCTCCCACCCACTCTGTCTTCCCTGGCAATTCAAGTTAAATTCCATCTCTCTTCTTGAGTTGCTCCCCTGAAATAACATTTCTGTTTGTTGTGGCATTTTACATCTAAATTTATTAATGCATGTTTATTCTGCTGTTCTTAATGTCGTGTGTGTGTGTGTGTGTGTGAGAGAAATTTTAGTCTTCTCTTGAATTCATACTATAGAAGATGAGAATTTAGTCTTTCTCCTTTCCCCATTCCTACATTACTCCTAAATTGAATCTTTAATATAGAATCATTTATTTTAGTTTCCAGTATACATCATAATTTTACCTTTTTTTCTAGTCAAGATCTATAATTCCCAGCACAAAAGGTATGATAGGTTGGGTTGAACTGAATAGTACATGCTTTTCCTTTGTAAATCTGTTTCATATACTTTAGGATCAAAGTGGTAAATGAGGTTTGAAAAGTAATCTAACATAAAACAAAAATTGAGTTATGTCATTAAAATAGAAATAGTGTCTTCACCATTCTTGATGTTAAAAGATGATCTTTTAAACTACATTTTATAGTTGGGTTAAGATCTTTTGATTCTTATAATAATTGGTTTCGTGTGGTTATTTATCAGTGTTATTCATTATTGAGTGGTTTGAGCAATTGGGCTGTTTGTGACGCTTATTTTAGTATGAGTATTTTTTAATAGGAAGCCTACAGTACTGTTGGACTTTGTCCCCTGTCATGCTGGATTGTGAATTGCGATTCTTGTAGTAGAAATAGCCTCAACACATTTTGAGGTCTTAAACGTGCTTCATATATAAAGTAGGAATTTGCACACAGAGGACCCTAGAGGGAACATTGTTAGGCAACATTTGAGGGATAATTATGTACTCCTGAAATTGAGTAGTATTGTTTATTTAGTGTTAACTGGTATTGAGAATGTAGAAAAATAAAGGGACATCACAGTATATGTAATTGAAAACAGTTGGCTAAAAGTATTTCCATGTTAACTGAGATTTTAAAAAAATGACTAGCTATATAGGGGGTACTTTTCACTAAAAGAAAATTGGGCTATTGGCTGGTAAATTTTGGTATTTGTCCCTGTGATTTAAAACATCAATTTTAGTGTAGCATGTCATCTCCCCACCTTTATTTCTTCTTCTTCTTCTTCTTCTTTTTTTTTTTTTTTTGACGACAGAGTGCTGCTCTGTCACCTAGGCTGGAGGCTGGCGGCTCACTGCAACCTCCACCTCTTGGGTTCAATCAATTGTCCTGCTTCAGCCTCCTGAGTAGCTGGGATTACAGGTGCATGCCACCACGCCCGGCTAATTTTTATATTTTAGGATTTAAGCTTTATATCAGAAAATAGTTTACCTCTTCCACATAACTTTTTTTCTGCTAATGATTTGTTGTGTTCTTGAATAAATAATATTTCTGGGCTTTAATTTCACTATTGAAAAAAAATCACACTCAACTAGAATTCTTTAGTGAAAGAAACAAGACATTATGATATCTCTTAACAATATGTGAAAACAGAAAAATTGGGATTGTATATACTTTTACGTTTTCAACTTTACCTGCAGCCCTTACCCTTTCTCTGAAAGCATATACTACTGACTTGAACACGTGAGTGTGCTCAAGTAGTAGAATGAATATGTACCGTCGTGCATTATTCCTTGATGATTTCAAGCATGTTTTGTGGGTTCAAAAAGGTAAGTTACCAAAGGACACTTTAATAGTGGAAAGGCTCACCCTTTTCCCCAACCTGTAGAACCACATGGTGCTAAAATTACCCAGTAAAAAATTGATAAAATCATTAAGTACGTTTCAAACTAGAGGATTCTTCCTTTGAGAAATATTATACTGGTAAGTTTGAACATGGCTCAGTGTTTGAAGTACAGTACAAGGTATGCTCTGTAGATGATGTAGAACCAAGAGTTCTGTATTTGTGCTTTGACTTGCTATAAAATTCAAGCATTACATGTTTCAGAGCTCTTTTAATTCTTCTGGGTACATCATTGTGTAGTCTTCATTTGAGACATTGGCATCCTGTATATTTGATCTCCTTTAAGGAGGAATGCAGTACCACCTGTAACTCCTTTAAACATGTCAGGCATTTTCAGAAGCAGTTGAAGGTACTGAGGGACCAAGTTGTAACTGAGGCTAGGGTGATGCCAGGTACAGGGAGGCAGAGGAACGGGCCAGTTGTCCTGATCCACACGATAAATACTCAGAATTCTACATTTTTAACTCAAGAATTATGACTTTTTGTACATGCAGCATTTTCAGGATGTGATGAACGTATGCATTATTACGAGTTTTCCTGATGGACCTGAATTTGCCAACCAATAGCCTGCTCCTCTGAAAATAAATGGCAGACGTTTGTTGTGCAGATTTGTTTGTTTTTTCTCTTCCTTGAGGCATAGTCTCGCTCTGTCTTCCAGACTGAAAGTGCAGTGACACGATTTTGACTCACTGCAGCCTTCATACCGGGTTCAAATGATCCTCGTGCCTCAGCCTCCCAAGTAGCTGGGATTATAGGCATGTACCACCATGCCTGGCTAATTTTTGTATTTTTAGTAGACACACAGTTTCACCAGATGGCCACGCTGGTCTCGAACTCCTGGCCTCAAGTGATCCACCCACCTCGGCCTCCCAAAGTGCTGGGATTACAGATATGAGCCACCACGCCTGGCCTGCACAAGATTAAATGAGATAATAGATGTAAATAACTGAATGAATGACTAGATAACTCTTTGAAAACCTGTTTCATAAATTTTTCTTGGTTCTCATAGTACCTTATGCAGTTTTATGAGTCAGACCTATCAACTTGTCAAAATGAAATGATCCTAATTTACAGATAGTAGTGTGTAACATTTTATTAATCCTTTTTCAAATCATTTGATGTTGTTTACATATATTCAGGTCTTTTGTTCTATAAATCATTCATTGAAAGCAGATGGTGGAACTTCCATAACATTCCCTCCCTTAGACCAAATGTTTTCAGAGGTTTGACTTTGGTCTTACATTCACATGTAGTTGTAAAGAGGCCTTTTGACTATTAGACCCACTACAAGTGTGGTAGTCCATTTTCAGTATTTCATGCATAATATGCAGTTCTCTTTATTTTTTTCTTTTTATAGTTTTAAAAATGTGGATTGCTTCATGAATTTGCATGTCATCGTTGTGCAGGGGCCATGTTAATCTTCTCTGTATGGTTCCAATTTTCGTGTATATGCTTCTGAAGCGAACAAGAGGAAGTTCTAAGTAGTGCTGAGCCAAGTATCTTTAATAAGATGAGAGAGCAACTCTGGGTAATAAAGGAGGCAGCCTAGGTGAAAAGCGACCCAGAAAGAAGTGGATCCAGAGTCAGTTATCAGATGTGGAAAGAAGCAAGTTCCTTACAAACCACCAACATTTGTAGATTTTTTTTCTCATTTGGATGGACATGATTCAGTACATATAGAGACATATTTACTCATTAGCTTTTTACTTTGCTCCCTCCTCACCTGTTCCTCATAGATATACCCCCAAAGTGAAAGGTTTTCCCCTTCTTCTCCCTTGTTAGGCACATTTGTCACTTCTGTAGCTTCAAATGGAAAGAGTGATCTAGATAAGAATGTTTGACATGAAGTAAAAAAAAATTAGAAAGAATAAGTGGAAAATTGAGAGTAAAATAAGTTGTTATCTCTATATTTAGTTTACTGGCATAGTCTGTCATTGGAAGTAACTAATTATACAAATATTGCCATTTATTCTTTTGTCCTTAGCCCTCTATTTAATGAATAGTACTAAAATGTTTCTTTGGAGGGAATTTAATTCTATATCACTCCCTCATTCTTTTTTTAAAACTTGCATTAATAGCACTTTTTAAAAAAGAATGTGCTCATAGATCATCCCAAACATTTAAACAAGTCTATTGTGTATTTTTCTGATTATAAAAGGATCAAATATATTTATTATTTTTTTGAGACAGAGTTTCATTCTGCTGCCCAGGCTGGAGTGCAGTGGCAGGATGGCAGCTCACTGCAGTCTCAACTTCCTGGGCTCAGGTGATCCTCCCACCTCAGTCACCTTAGTAGCTGGGACTATAGGCGCATGCCACCATGCCTGGCTAATTTTTGTATTTTTTGTAGAGACAGGGTCTCATTATGTTTCCTAGATGGGTCTTGAACTCAAGTGCCTTGGCCTTCCAGAGTGCTGGGATTACAGGTGTGTGCCACTGTGCCCAGCCTGAATATATTTATTAAATGGTAGAAAATATAGAAAACCATATAGACTTACAAGATAGTTGGATTATATTCTAACATATAGATATATCCACTATTTAAATACAGGAGTATGTATAGAATCTTTTTTTATGCCATACGTTATATTTTCTTATATATACATTCCTCCAAAGTACTTGGTAATTAGTGAAATCTTTAAATTTTGGCTTTTAAAAATAGTTATTTCTAGATATACTAGAAAAGGACTTCAGCATTCTAAAGTACAGTTTACAAAAGGACAAAATTAGCATCCTAATGCAAATATGAAACAAATAATTGCCAAACATTTTTATAACTCGTTAATTAGTGAGGGAACAGGTATGATGTTAGAAGCAGTTTAAGGAGCATTAGACTAGTTAGGACTTTATAGAAAATTTATAAAAGAATATAAGGATAGGCCAGGTGTGGTGGCTTAAGCCTCTAATCCCAGCACTTTGGGAGGCCGAGGTGGGTGGATCATGAGGTCAGGAGATTGAGACCATCCTGGCTAACATGGTGAAACCCCGTCTCTACTAAAAATACAAAAAATTACCCGGGCGCTGTGGCGGGCACCTGTAGTCCCAGTTACTCGGGAGGCTGAGGCAGGAGAATGGCATGAACCTAGGAGGCGGAGCTTGCAGTGAGCTGAGATCGCACCACTGCACTCCAGCCTGGGAGACAGAGTGAGACTCTGTCTCAAAAAAAAAAAAAAAAAAAAAAAAGAAAAATATGGATAAGATTGCTGAGTTAGTTACAAAAGTGGTTAATGTTCTGAGGACTGCAAGCCATAATGGGCGCTCTCTGTTTGTCAGGACAGAAACTGTTCCTACTGGCCACAAATCAACAAGTTAATGTAAAACTTCACTAAATTTGTGACCTTTAAAGAACAGTGAAATGTGGATTGTGCAAAGTATGTTCCCTTAAACCAGAAGTTCCTAAACTTTATTGTTTTTATAGTGCTCTAGGAATACCTTTCATGGTATTCCTAGGCCAAAAGAAATACTTAACAGTCCTAGTTACTAAGTCCAAATAATAAGTATTTATGTACTGTTTAAGCAAATAATGCACATACTGCAATAAAACAATAAAATTTATTCTTAAATAACTGCAGTTGCTTGTTAACAGGATGTGTATGCCTGTTGAGCACTGCACAACTCAAACCAAAGAATCAGGCTGGAAATCACTACTCTTGTTTTCTGTCTGCATTGATTTTACTTTGTATCACAGCTACCACCAAAAAACCAGTTTGACTTTATTAAGGTAAGTTAATATAGTCTAATATTGAAACTGTGAACTTGAGCTAGTAGTTTGCATGTTCTCTGACAGATGTTACTTTGTTTTCCTAAAAAATTTAGAATGTCCTTGTGGATCGCTTGAGCCCAGGAATTCGAGACCAGCCTAGGCAACATGGTAAAACCCTGTCTCTACAAAAAAAATACCAGTGTTAGCCATGATGGTACATGTTTGTAGTCCCAGCTACTTGGGGAGCTGAGGCAGGAGGATCACTTGAGCCCATGAGGTCAAGGCTGCAATAAGCCGTGATCCTGCCACTGCACTCCAGCCTGGGTGACAGAGATCCTGCTGCAAAAAAATAAAATAAATAATAATAATAAAATGAAGAAAAAGGCTGGGTGCAGCAACTCATGCTCGTAATCTGAGCCCTTTGGAAGGCCAAGGCATGAAGATCCCTTGATCCTACCCTTGATCCTAGGAGTTCGAGACCAGCCTGAGCAATATAATGAGCCCCCCCATCTCCACAAAAGGTTAAAAAAAAGTTAGCTGGGCATGGTGGTGTGTGCCTGTAGTCCCAGCTACTTGGGAGGCTGAGGTGGGAGGATTGCTTGAGCCTGGGAGATTTGAGGCTACAGTGAGCTGTAATTACACCGCTGCCAGTCTGGGTGACAGAGCGAGACCGTCTCAAAAAAACCCCCCACCGCCTCCAACAACAACAATTAAAACTGAGAAAAGTTATGTCTGACTTTTAAAATAATAATAATAAACCCACTACATGTTAACATAAATGACTATATTTTAACTAAAATAACTATGTTTTAAAACAAAATGTGGTAAGAATAATGGCACTGTTTTTGCAGATTTCTTTAATATCTGGCTTAAGTGAATACAGCTGTGTTGTAGTCTTTTGCCATCACAATTCCATGTAGCCTCTGGAAAACTCCGCTGTACACTTGGAGGAGGAGTGAAAAAGATTAATAATGTCTTGATGTCATTCTGAAATAGTTTTGACCTGCTTCCTACTTGGAGTGGCATTTTATAGTCTTTTTAAAATTTTTAGTCTTTTTTATTCTTTTTTTTTTTTTTTTCTTTTTCTTTGCTCTAGGATACATATCCTGAGATTTTATATTCTTAGGCAATTTCAAAGTAGATGTGGTTTGTATGCATTTTACTTTTAGGAGGGGCAGGTGAACTTTTATTGTAATAAAGGACCAGATAATTAGTATTTTTGGCTTTGTGGGGTACATGGGCTCTATCAAAACTAGTCAAGTCTCACATTGTACTGAGAAAGCAGCCATAGATGATATGTAAGCAAATACGCATGGATTGTTCCAGTAAAGCTTTATTTACAAGAAATGGGTGGCAGGATGTAATTTGCTTTGGGGTTATAGTTTGCTGAACTCTGCTCTTAAGAGGGATATTAGCGTTAAGACAAATTAAGTAATTAGCTGAGAACCATGCCCCATCTACAAAGTCTAGGATCCTGGATTTAAATTCAGGCCTTTCTAGTTTCATAAGCACTATTTTTTCACAGTTATTTATTCTGCTTTCACTAATAATGTTTATAAATTATATGTAAAAATGATTATGAATTATAAAGTGTTAAAATAATTCATCTCTACAAAATTGCATAGAGGCTGGCATTTATAATTGCCCCAGAAATGATTGGATGAATGTTTGAGTCTTTAGCATAATAAATCCTATGCACAGCAGAGCATTTTAATTTTTGTTTTCTTTTCTTTTTTTTTTTTTTTTTTTTTGAGACAAAGTCTTACTTTGTCGCCAGGCTGGAGTGCAGTGGTGCCATCTCAGCTCACTGCAACCGCCAGCTCCTGGGTTCAAGCAACTCTTATGCCTCAGCCTCCCGAGTAGCTGGGACTACAGTTAGGTGCCACCATGTGCGGCTAATGTTTTGTATTTTTAGTAGAGATGGGGTTTTACCGTCTTGGCCACGCTGGTCTTGAACTCCTGACCTCAAGTGATCCACCCGCCTCGGCCTCCCAAAGTGTTGGGATTACAGGCATGAGCCACAGCACCCGGCCAATTATTTAATTAATTTACTAAAATATGTATACGTAAAAAATGTTTTCCTTTCAATAAACTATTTTATTCTGTTTATCATTTGGAATTGAAAATACATGTATATGGTACAAAATTTAGCAGCATAAAATAGTATAGGGTGAGAAAGTAAGTCTTCTATATCCACTGCCTGGCCACCCAGTTTTCTTAGTGTTAAACCCTATTGCCAGTTCATTTCCATCCTTTCAGAGATTAGTCTGTGCGTATGTACACAAATGTGTATGTATATATTCTCTTTCTTATACAGATAGTATATCCAGTGGTATACATACTCTGCCCATTGTTCCATTCCTTTATTTTTACTTAATAGTTATGACATTCAGTCCGAGCATATGCATATATGACTGTCAACTGAAAGCAAGAAGATACTTTATCTTCACTCTAAATACTTGTTCTACCTTATTTACTAATTTCCTAATATATGTGTTTTGTTATCTATATTCTGTGAGTAGTTCTTCTAACAGTAGTTTTTCACAAAGAAAAATGATCTTGCTTCGGCCATTAGTGGGCATGAGTAAAATAACTTTATGAAGTCCTGCCAAGGAACTCAGTATTATGAAGATAAGACCTAAGCATTTAAAGCCATTAGAGGCAAGACACTGTTATAATTAGTATCTTGATCTGTTAAATAGATGGTAAGAAGGTGAAAACAGGTAGATACTGATATGGGCTCTAGTAAAGAAGAGATATTTATGAAGTTAAAGTTGGTTTTGACAAGCCTGTAAGGTTTAGATGGCTTGGGTTGGAATCAAGAGGAGGGAAGCAGAGTAAGAAGACACACGTCACCGTGGTGTCTCAAGGAAAGACTGCACTGACTGGAGAGGAAAATGCATGCTTAGCAGCTTTGGAAGATATGAAGAGGTTGCCCTGAAAATAGGACTCCTGAGACCCAGAGAGTAGCAGAGATATTATTTTATGTCCATCTGTGCTCTGCCCTTTGGGCTCAAGATGTATAAAAGATGGTGAATTGCTTTCCAGAATTGGCAGTAATGACTGAAAAATTGGGATAGTTGCTTGTTAAAATTGTGTGATTCCAGGGTTACAGATAAACATGGTCTTGATACTTAAAGATTAAAAAAATAGCTTTAAAAAACCCTCAAAAACAAGCCTTCTTTTGAGGGCTTAGTTCAAACTTGTTACAATATTATGGTGATTCATATATAACTTCTCCCAACTGCTCTTCACCCCTTGCTTTTGTAGAATTCATTAATGTGCCCTGGGACTGTTTTTAGTGAGTGCATTATTGTATTTTTGTATTTTTGTAGTTTTTGGGTTTTGTTCTGTTTGTAAGACAAAACCTTGCTCTGTCACCCAGGCTAGAGTGCAGTAGTGTGATGATAGCTCACTGCAGCCTCCAACTACTGGGCTCAAGCAGTCCTCCTGCCTCAGCCTCCTGAGTAACAGACTGCAGGTGTGTGCCACTGTGCCCAGCTAATTTGTGTATTTACTGTAGAGATAGAGTCCTACTATGTTGTCTAGGCCAGTGTTGAATTCCTGATCTCAAGCAGTCCTCTGTCCTCAGCTTCCCAGTATGCTGGGATTACAGGCATGAGCCACCATGCTTGGTCCCCATTAAGTGTCTTTTGTATTATTTTATTTTGTCTCCTGCCAAAGATTTTAGCACTTAAAATCTTCTGGCTCCTATGGCTCATGTTAATTTTTTGAGCCTGGAGCGTATCTCACACTACTGCAGTTGAGAAACACCTGAAACCTATTATAGCGTATTCTTTATGGTATTATCTGGTGCCACTGTAGCTTCTCTGGATGGATTCAATCACTTGGCATCTTCTTCAGACTTTAAGGGAAGGGGTTAGCAGAAAGGAAGTCTATTTCCTGGAGCTTGCAGGTCTAGATGTGTACTCAAAGACAAATTGAAATGGCAGGATCAAAAACTACAACGTGAAGATGTTCAGTAGCACAGCTTCAAGTTGGAAGGAAAAGGATCTATTATTTGTAAGTTAGGACTAGCATTTTTTGAGATACTGTGCTGATAAATGCTTTACATAAATTATTTCCAGTGTTCACTATATACCTGGTACTTTGTGTTATTTTCTTTGGTTTTACAGCTGAGGAAATTGAGTCCTAGGGAATCATATTACACAGATCTAGAAAGTGCTGAGAGCACATTTTAAAGGAGAAAGGCAGGATGTTTATGCAAACTACTTGTACAGTCTTTATGTGTTGTTAGCCCTCACAATAGCCTTGTGAGATTAAGTGGTAGTAGTAGTGATACTCCTAATTTTAGTTAAAGGAATTGAGATACACGGGGATAAATAACTTGACCAAGGTCACACTGCAAAGGGGCAGCTGCTAGAACAGTCTGATTCCAAGTTTCTTGCACTTAATCTTAGCAAAGAAATAATAAATACCTCATTTCCCCCCAAAAATGAAAAAGGTAAGATACAGTGGTTTAATGTTAAGTGTGAAATATTGAAGAAGAAACAGAAAACAGTGGTCATTCATTTTTTTAGCCTCTGGGTTAGAAAGTTTAATGGCAAACAATGGACAAACTATTTGTGGAGACCAGACACTGTAGAGCCTTCTAGACTTTGAAGAAGATTCCTAATTCTGTTTTTGTTTTAAATGAACCTTGCTTGCACAGTAAAGCTCCAAGCAGGGTATTTAAATACATATTTAGGAAGAAGAAAATGGTTTCCATCCTTACACATTCTGCGAATTTATATGCAGTGGTCTGCATACTTGCTCTAAGAGGCTAAGCTGGATGCTGTTCTGTCAAGGGCTCCCTTGTGGTAGTCACATGGTCTGTGCCTTCCTTTAGAGCTGCCAAAGTGAAAATTTTTAGTATAGTCAGGTGTCTCCAATCAATTTGAATCTTAGGGTCAAAAGAATAGAGAACAGGAGTATGGAGTAGTTAGGCTTTCTGTCTGCCTCTTGAACGTTTGCCTAGATATTCAGTGACTGGTGCTTAATAGTAAATTAGAAGATACAATTTTTTGGAGGACAGATACGTTTTTTGTAACATTTAGCCAAACTTAGAGTTATGGAAGAAAAAAGATATCATTTTTTTCCCCTCCTTTATTCATTTTGTGTATTAGGTGACATAAAAGAAAAAGTATTCTTTTAAAACTTAAAAATTGGGCATATTTTAAATGTTAAAGAAGACTTTGAGTTTTTTGTTGTTGTTTTGAGGCAGAGTCTCACTCTGTCATCCAGGCTGGAGTGCAGTGGCAAGATCTTGGCTCACTGCAACATCTGCTTCCTGGGTTCAAGCAGTTCTCCTCGGCCTCGGCCTCCTGAGTGGTTGGGATCATAGGCACATGCCACCACGCCCGGCTAATCTTTGTATTTTTAGTAGAGACAGGGTTTCACCATGTTGGCCAGGCTGGTCTCGAACTTCTTGTAAGCCACCATGCCAGACCCACAAGTTCACTTTTAAGTCTATAAAATTAACTAAGAGGCAGTACAGATTTGTGGGAAGAACAGAAATCCAAGCACTGGAATCACTTAGTAAATTAAATACTGTGGTGCTTTATGCAAATCATTCAACTTCTTACTTATTATAGATGGGTAATCTTACATCACAAGTCCTTCCAACACCAGTAACAAAACAAATTAGGTTCATTTGTTAAAAAATAGCATTGAGTCATTTGAAAGTCCACACTTGGATCCTAGGAATTTGAATTAAAATTAAAAGTATTTAATTCTGCTTAATATTATGGTAGATTATGAGTAAAATTACTTGTATATGGATAAAATATAAGAATATTCTGAAAGAATATATTAGAGACCATTCATTGTGAGTATGTCTGGTGAAAAGGGGAAACAGAAGGTAAAGAATGGGACTTCTGTTTCTCAACGTGCAGTCTCTTACACTGCCTAATTCTTTCATGGGTATGTATTATTTTTATAATTTTTCAACTCTAATTTTTTTAAAAAAGTACTTAAATCATGGAAGGCAATGCAATATAGCAGAAAGTTCTTTCTACTGGACTAGAAAAGGAGAGAAAAGACTTCTAGTCTGGCTCAGTTAGCTCTGTAAGCTTGGGACATCTATATAAGCTTAGGAAGTCTATACGAGTTCCAGTATTCTCTCTTATGAAAACAAGAATGAAACTACACTGTTGTCACCATCCCACTGGACTCGATGTTATATTAACTGGTCTTAGGTTACTATTCTCTCATTCAATTGTTCAGTGCATTCATCAAACACTAAAAGAAGAACAAGAACTAAATGAATGTAAGAATGTAGAAATTAATTTCTCTATAATCAAAATAATTGATAGTAAAAAAAAAACTATCAGAGTTCTGGAAATGTTTAATTTGTGAAAGGAGAGAAGAAATAAAAGATAAACTTGGTGAAAATCCAAAATCTATTATTGAGGAAGGTAAATAAACATATGTTCAGCCCTTGACCTGAGGTGATTTTATCAGAATGCTTTCCAAACATATGTCAGTAATTAAATTTTTGAAATCTTCTAAATCACATAAATTACACCTCTGGTAGGGATTATGAGATGATATTATCTTCTGTTTCCTAATTGAGTGATGGATCATACCTTCTTTCTCTAAATACTAATTCAATTACTTATCTCCCTAATGATGGATCTGAATGCATGAAATTACTCGTTTCAACTTAAGATTCATCCTGTATCAGAGAAGAATAAGATGCATGATTGCATTTTTCTTCACAGCTTTATGTGACTGCTAACAGGGTCATGTGGTTATCAAAGCCACTTTCTCGCGATTTATTATTAATATGTATTTATTGCAGTTTTCTCCCCAATCACATACCTTAAATAAAACATACTGTTAAACATTAAAACTTGAAGTCTGGCTGGGAGCAGTGACTCACGCCTGTAATCTGTAATCCCAGCACTTTGGGAAGCCAAGGCGAGGGGATCAGTTGAGGTCAGGAGTTCGAACCCGGGAGGCGGATGTTGCAGTGAGCCGAGATCACGCCCCTGCACTCCAACCTGTGCGGCAGTGCGAGACTCCATCCGCGCCACCCCCCCCCCCCCCCCCCCCCCCGCCAAAAAAAACACAAAAAAACTGTGTATTGTAAACAGGCATGTTTCATGTGTATACTAAATAAGTCTCTTTACAAAATTCAGTTTGTGAACTAATACACAGCACATAGCAGGCACGTGAATATTTGGATTGAAATTAGTCTAATCCTTTTCCATTGTTCATCAAGAAAACAAGGGGTTTGGACCATTTCATTTTAAAGGACCTTTCCCACAATAAATGCCTGTGATTTTTAGTTTCGTGCTGTCATCAGACAATCCAAGAATCAAGCTGTTTTATCTTTAGACTCAAAAAACAATTGCGTTCAGTGGCTGGTCCTGATTGTATTTCCCTACAGGCCTGTGTCTACTTGTGTACTGCGTTATTTGGTGAACTACAGTGCCAGGTTTCCTATTAATCCTTTTCTCCAGTTGCTTGTTCCAGTTAAAGGGAAGTTTTACAAATGCGGGAAGTTGCAAAATGGAGCCAGGATTGTTTAGGCAACATCCAGTGTGAATAAAAATCTAATCCCATGCATTTCAAATCAGATCACAACTTCTGTATCCTTCAGTGAGCTAATTTATGAGCCTGTAGTACTTATACCAGGGTAGCATGGCTGGAAATGGGGATATGGAGCAGAAAGGGAATTTAAGTAGTGGTGTTGGTGTGGTAATAGTAGTTTGAAGGAGTTAGAGCATGGCCCATATAAAATAATGTTTACTGGCCCAGACTGGATCTGACTCTGCACATCACCTTGACATAAAATGTAATTTAGTATGCTAATCAGTTTTGGCACATATACATATGTAATGTTTCTGGAAACTCCAGAGTTTTATAAAATTCCTCTTAAGTAATGCTTGTTTTGTTTAATCACTAATCACATAATATGATGAAAATATTCCTTGAGGCTTGTCACTGTAGTTGAACGTAGTGCATAAAGCGTCTTTAACAAGAGTATCTGTAGAATGAGAAGCCTGCTTGTTCTTTAGATGGCAAATAAAAACACTTGCTTAGAAAACCATTTAAGCATATAATAAAAACTAGTTCTAGCTTGATTAACATTAAATCAAATAAGGTGTAGAAGCTGAACTTTTTCAAGTTAAATTGCCTGAGATATAAGGAGCTATTTCTCCAGACTGATTCTGAACTCTGAGTTACCACCGTATTGGAGTGCTTTTTACTAATCTGATTGATTTGAGCTCACTCATGATTGAAAATGACAATAAAAGATGTTTACAGGATCATTTGAAACATTAAGTGTTAGTTAGAACATTGAAAGGTGCAGAAATAGCCTTATCTGCCCTATAAATTAGAGTAAAATAATAATAAATCAGCCTTTAGCTTCGATAGTAGGACCTAGAAAGAGTTTATAATACTATCAGTGTTTGCCAATTGAGCAGGGCTTGAGGGGAAGAGAGAAAGGGGCAATTTACTTGATTACTTTGTATTTTCCTTGCCTTTTATTGGCTGATGCTAGGCTTAAATTTTGAGATTGGCCTTTGGGAACAGGGGCAAAAGGAATGCTGATATAATGTGTTGAAAGCATAGAGGTCTTCTAAATAGGTGTTAATGTAAATAGGTGCTGATGTAAATAGGTGTTAATATAAATAGTATTGGTTCTCCCTGAAAGTCTGTTTTCATAAGAGTGCTCCATATTTAGAAGCTAAAACATGTTATGCTTGGGTAATGCCTATTGAGTGATTTGGCCTTATCTGTACTGTGGAAGAGAATGAACTTTAATTCCAAGTTTTGTCATTAATTAGTAATCAGTTTGTAAACATATGACTCATAAAGTTGAAATTTTAAAAAACATTTTATTTGAATTCAGTCAAACATCATCTGACTGAACTTAGTTTACGTTAAGCATAAGAAGTGGAGTGGGCGCGGTGGCTCATACCTGTAATCCCTGCACTTTGGGAGGCCGAGGTGGGCGAATCACCTGGGGTCTGGAGTTTGGGACCAGCCTGACCAATGTGGAGAAACCCTGTCTCTACTAAAAATACAAAATTAGCCAGGCATGGTGGTGCATGCCTGTAATCCCAGCTACTCGGGGGGCTGAGACAGGAGAATCACTTGAACCCGAGAGGCGGAGGTTGTGGTGAGCCGAGATTGCACCATTGCACTCCAGCCTGGGCAACAAGAGCAAAACTGTCTCAAAACCAAACCAACAACAATAAAAGCAAGTGGAGAAAATTATTTATTATTTTAAAACAATTTTATGTGGAGTTAATGTTTCACCTGTTTGAATCACATTTCTTTTTTGAAACACCTTGACTGATTATTTCGGTTCATGAAATTTCATCTATTTCCAAAATTAAAATAAAGAAGTCATTTATTTGTAAAATTTAATGTCTCAAACTGTGTTGAAAAGTAAAGCTGATACTGAATTGCTGGTGGTGATGTTGTCTTCTCTGTATCCTGATATATTTCAGTTTCTTCAATGAACATTTATTACTTTATTAAAAAATACTGATTTTTTGAAAAGAAATTAGTAAATTTTATTCTCTTCTGAATCTTTATATTAAAGTACACTTGACTATTTTCTTTCAAAAATTAATATCATTAGTTTGTAATTGAAATTGAGTGCTACATATTGAGAGGACCAAAATATTAGCTGCCAATTATTTGCAACATTCACTTAACAATGTCAAGAGAAAATCTAGGCACTCATGCTGGGAAACAGTGATTTTTGAACTTGGAATGTTGATGATTTCTTCTAAATTCCTAAAGTGCTGGCATTAATTTGTATCTTTAAAGATTTCTGTGCCATGTAAATTTAATCTAGATGTACTTGTATACTTTATATGCTGTCTCAATCAAGACCATCTTTAAGGGCCTCTAGGGTGCGGTATGCTTATATATTATTCTTGGCGTTGTGTGGTTTATCATCATTCTCATCATTATGTTAGGTGCCAGGCAAGTGTTTTAGATCCTATGAGAAGCATCTTAGTGTGGTGCTAAAGAGCCTGAACTTTGAGGCCAGACTGCCTGGATTCATATCTTGACTTTGCCGCTTTGTACCTTAGAGAAGTAAAAGTTATTTAACCTCTCTGTTTTAGTTCATCTGTAAAAGAGAGAATTTAGGATTATGGAGATGAAATGAGTTAATATTAAAAAGTGCTTAGGAGAGTGCCTTGACCTAGTTCATGTGTATCTGCTAATTAAATACCTCACTTAATCCTCCTAACAGCCTTGAGAGGTAAATGATAGCATTCCCATTTTACAGATGTTAAAAGTAAAGCTCAGAGAGATTATGTGACTTGCTAAAAGGTCAGATAGCTATTAATGTGGATTTGGGATTTAAATTCTGGACTTTCGGACTCCAAAATGTGTGTTGGGATTACAGTTAGTTGCCTGTCTTATAATAGCTCCTGCCCTTGGACATGACCCCTGGCAGTTACTTTATCTCTTTTAGCCCTTAATGAATCATGCCAAGAGTGAGAGATACTTACACTTTATAAAACTTGAATGTAATTATAACTGCATTTTGGTGGTTTCATTAAAAATTTTTAAGAAGTACTCGAAAACCAGCAGTACAAATTGAGTACTCTTTATCCAAAATGCTTGGGACCAGGAGTGTTTCAAATTTTGGATTTTTTTGGATTTTGAAATATTTGCAAATATATAATGAGGTATCTTGGGAATGTGACCCAAGTCTAAACATGAAATTCATTTGCGTTTCCTGTACATCTTATGCATGTATCCTGAAGGTAGTTTTATACAATGTTTTTAGTGATTTTTGTGCATGAAACAGTTTCAGCTGTTTTGGTAATGACCCATTTTGTGACGGCAAGTGTGGAATTTTTCATTCGTGGTGTTATGTTGTTGCTCACAAAGTTTTGGATTTTGGACCATTTTGAATTTGGAATGCCCTAAAGAGAAAAGCAATAGATTGGTCATGGTAAATATATCAAATACTATATTCACAAAATACTACAAATGAACACATTCATTAGACCCTAATCTTCTGTGCAAGTAATTGATAGCTAAACCGTCAGTACCAAAGAAGACTCAGTTTCAACCAGTCTTTACAAGAAACTTTATTAGAAAAGCATTCATCTGCCTAATACTTAAAAGAAGTGCAAAGGAAAACAAATGGAAAGTACAAATAAGCTTTATTAATGAAGCAAAAATAAATAAAATTAGAAAACCAGCGGTTGGTGATACTTAAAGTTGTCTACATGCTTACCCATTGTTAATACATGTCACTAAGTCTCATCTTCCTGAACAGTGACACGTGAAGGGAGTTGACTAAGCAGCATCTACTAGGGAGATGGACGAAAGTTAGAATTATTCTTAATGGGAAGTGAGTTCAGCCCGCCAACGAGTCTTGGTTCCACATATCATCTTTAATAGGGCTGCTCAGGATTCTTTTGGCATTATCTTCCATTTCTATTCTTGTTTCTGGCATGTAGTCTTTGCTTTTATGGGCTGTTGTGGGGAGAAGATGTCCACATTGAATGAGACAGAGGCTCTGCGTTTCTTGGGGCGTGAGTTTTCCCAGACATTTAAAGAGAGGCAGTGTCTTTTTCATTCTCATGGCACTCAGTAATGACATTAGTGCTGCATTCTCTTGACTACTTTCACTCTTGTATCCAGTTCATTCCCCAGGTTATAACCAGAGTTCTCAAGTTTTGAACTTTAAATTAGGGACACGCACCCAGCCCCGCAAATTAATGCTTATAGTTTGGAAACATACATTCTTTTCATGTGAACCACCATGAGCACATTAAAAGCGATGCCAGTGGTAGTGTATGGTAGTACACAACAAGAACAGACAGGTATTATTTCAGGTTAGAATCTTGACAGTTTCAGGGAGAGTACAGACTGGAGTCCTTAAAATGTATATTAAGAGTTCAAATTTAAAACACTGACATTCTGAAAAGCACACGTAGAAAGTCAATTCAAGTTAGTAGATGGAATTCAGATTTCTTATTCTGAGCGTAGCTGTTGCCAATCCTAGGGCAATAAACAGAGGCAGCAGAGGTCAGAAAACACATATATAGGCCGGTTATTCTACTGTCCTGTTTCCCACAAGTGGTGTCAAGGTTTTTGCCATCCATACTTTGTGCCCAATAATCCTTTAGTTGATCATTTTGGAAATCTTAAACAATGTATCAGGAGTGTTTGTGTTTAAGAAAGAAGTGGTAGTGCTTGATAAATGATAATTAGCAAAATATGTAGCCTTACAGATCATATTATCAGTAAATTTGTATTTAATTGGTATTTGTTTTAAAAGCACTTATTAAGAAAACTGTCCTGTTGAAATGAGCCTTGCTGTTGTGGAGATTCTTCTGGCCTGTGTTGTTCACAGTGTGCTTTGTTTTTCCATTGGTACTGTCAGCTGTCAGATGCATCTGAGGCTGATTACAGCAGGCACATAGAACTTTCCAGTGCTAGATTAATGAAGAGCCCCTGTACCCTGAACCTTATGTTGGATAAAGAGGCCAGTATGTTTGCTCATTGTTGGTACGTTTCCTGTATTTATCTTTACTCAAATCTGTAAGCAAAAATGGGCTTTGGTCTGAGGGTTCATACTCTCTGTCAGAAATTGTGGTACCTAAAAGTGACTTAAGTGAATTAGACTGGTTAAAGTCAAACCCTTTCACATACCATCTTTCTGGCTAGCACTTTGGATAATCTAGTGTGATTAAACAGATGAAGTAAGTTGCCATGAATAATCTCTTTGTTGTCCTTTATTGAGTCTTGTTGGGTTCCGAACATTTGCTACAAGCTGTGTATATGCACTTACTCACAGTTCATCCTTATTTTCATTCTGTGAAGTAAGGATTGTTATGTTCATTTTATAGATGAGAATACGCAAGTGTCTGGTGTTTAATAGTGACTGGCATAGATAACCATGCTACAAATCCAAGTTGGTCTGACTCTAAAATCTGTGCCTTTCACTCCTATAGCATCATTACTCTAATGAATAACTTTGTGGGGATACTTTATAAGAAATATTTGTTTCATGCTTTTTTGCTTGTTTTGTCAGGTTTATCACAGATGTTGATATCCAATATATAATTAATGTAATAGGGGAGATGAGGCATCTGCTTTTCCGTAGCATTATATTGAGATCTAACATCTACCATTATACTTATTTCATCCTATATTCTGATTTAGGATCCCCAAACTGTTGTGCAAAAGGTGCAGGGAGAAGAATGTTAGAATCCCTATGTCTCTTGTTTGTTTCCTTTGAAAATTCCAACGTCATATATGCTTTATAACATACATAATACGCCGGTCAAATACCATACTTCATTGGTTCTGATAGTTGATGTATTTCTTAGATTGAATGAAATACAGAGGTACACGTATAAAATTACAAAAACAAATATACAAATATTATGGATGTATTTTTTAATTGATAGGAGTGTTTAATAAAATAGTTTTTACAGGTTTCACTTTCTCTGTTTATAATTCTCTATCTTAGAGCTTTTTTTCATCTCTTGTTGATTGTTTTTGATTGTGTGTCAGTGTATTTCCAGTGTTGCATGGTTCAGTTTGTCCTCCACAATTGTTTCCACTTGCAGAAACATTCATCATTTTCTCATCACCTTCAGTTGTTAAAATCTCTTACTTTGTTGTGGTTGGTTATATGTTTCTTATTTGTAATGCTTTTGTTTGTTAAACTTAATAGAGTCAGTTATTTAAAACTTCCTGAAACTAAGCTGAACCTGTCCAACTGTAGAAGGTGAAGTAGCAGGTGGTGTTGGAATGGCTGCCTGTGACTGCTTTCGCCATCTGTTGGTAGCTGGTAGAGTTGATGTGCTTTTGCTCTAGAGGTTTTTCTTTCTTTGTTATACAATTTTGAAAGTTGAAAATTCACAAGTTAGGGGTCCTCTGTTT
Source organism: Chlorocebus sabaeus (assembly GCF_047675955.1). NCBI lineage: Eukaryota > Metazoa > Chordata > Mammalia > Primates > Cercopithecidae > Chlorocebus > Chlorocebus sabaeus. The sequence continues at coordinate 113,218,772 of NC_132914.1, read as the reverse complement.
TTTGTTACAGATAAAAAGCTCTTACAAGATTCTGTAATTAAATGTAAAGTTCTCACATTGTTTATAATCATAGTTTTACAGGATTCTCATACTTTGAAAAATTTAACACTGTAGAAGTATATATTAGATTGGTGCAAAAGTAGTTGTGGTTGTTGACATTGAACGTAAATAAAATTCTCACATAATACCTTAAAGTAGCACAATAATGAACTTTGGGTAATCTTTAGAAGAACATATGACATTTAACAGCATTTTTCAAGCAAGGCTAAAAATATGAGTCCAGTTTCATTCTCTTAATCCCATGAAAATGAATCACTCATTCTTGCTGTATACCTGTACAAGGTGTGATACAAACGAGTTTTCTTTGCATAGAAAGTAAGTTGTTTTCTTCGCTCATAGGCCACATTAAAGAAATATCACTCTTTATTTTTGTCTTAGCAAGCATCCTCGTTGAAAAATATTAATGTTCCTCTCAATGAAAACTGTTTACCTTTTTTACTTTTGTGTGTCCAGAGTGCACAGGCTTTTCACTGTAGCTGCTCCTCAGTCTTATTATTTAGAAGAAAATGGAACTCTGTGTGTGTGTGTGTGTGTGTGTGTGTGTGTGTGTGTGAGAGAGAGAGAGAGAGAGAGAGAGTCAAAGACTGAATATGACTTGATAGCTTTTACAAATCCATTTACAATCTATCACCCTTGTCCTACTTGTGCATTTACACACAGATTCTGCAGAGTTACGTGCTTCTATAGCTGCTTACACATGGGAGAGCGCTCTACTTAAGCAGGAAAACTACAACTGATGTACTGTTTTCTTTACTGCATTTGTCCAGTGCTGCAGTAGAGCAGCTGTCATTGTTTTGCACAGTTCTGTTTTTCTTCCAAAACTGCCTGTGGCAATTTGTACTCATTCTTTATTACCCAAGGGTTTTGCAAGCAATAAAATAATGTATCTGACTACTTAATGGCCTAATATGATTCCCTTTTCAGAGAAACAGCAAAGTAGAAGACTTCTTTCACTTTTCCTCTTCGCTGACCGTGCAGTATTAGGCCTCTTGGGACATGTCTTTTGATGTGCTGCCAGAATACAGAAGGAGATATTACTGTATTGCAATCATGTTTTCTTCAGAATCTTACAAACTGTTTATAAATAAAGCTCAGATCTGGTCGGAAGGAATATTAAATGGTCTACATGTAATCTTGCCTTGGAGGGAAATTTACTAATGTGATACCTCATATTTAACATAATTTCTTCAAATTATCTTCAGATCATATTGTGAAAAATCAGTATGACACTGTGATGGTGAAAGTGAAGTGGTAAGATACTTTTCTTTATTTTTGCCATCTATTATACTCAGCGTATATATGCGTGTGTGTGTGTGTGTGTGTGTGTGTGTGTGTATTTTGCCATCTTCCCAGTTCTTAAGAGCATACCACACATGTAAATATTATTTTCAGACACATATACACACACGTACGCACTGCATAATGACACCTCAGCCTACTATGGACTGCATATATGACAGTAGTCCCAAAAGATTATGATGGAGCATATGTAGAAACCTGATGTATGGCACTTGATATTGGCATTGCAGATCAAGTAAGAGAAATGATTAATATTTAATAATGGTGCTGGGACATTTGATTTTACCTATAAAATTTTTATATGAATAAAATATATACCAACTAGGTTTGTCTAGGTACACTCCATTTGTACAGCAATGAAATCACCTAGTGATGCTTTTCTTAAAAGGTACTTTCATTGTTGCTTGTCTGTATATACATATAGACACATATATTTATTTTAAAGCCTACTATATATGCTACACATTGTACTGGATGCTGGGGATGTAACAGTGGACAAAATTGATGGGGCCCTTGTCCTCACACCATTTATAGTTGAGTAGTGCTCTACAATGTGGAGATCAGGTGCATAAATGGTGTGATGAGTCTCAGTGCTGTACCAGTGTCAGATGGAAGAGCTGTAAGGAGAAGAATCTGCTCTTTGGCAGTATAGTACCATAGAAGGCTCAGTTGCTTTGTTGTGTGTTTAAGCAATCTTCTTTGTCTGCCTTCACCAAAGTAGTTCACTGTTAGACTTGCTGAGTATTAGCGAGACCCTGGGAAGTCCCTTCTCCAGCTGAGACATCAAGTAAGCTGCTGTCAAAGCTTCTTGCCTTTCCGGTCATGCTTTCTTTCCCAAGCATCTGGGGCCCCAGATTCTAAATTTTTTAGGAACACAGAAGCTTAATCAAATTGACCTCTTTTCATAAGAAATAAGTACAGCTGGCCCTCCATATCTGTGGGTTCTGCACCCAAGGATTCAACCAACCACAGATTGAAAATATTTTTAAAAAGTACTCTGTACATACTCGGCTGGCTGTGTCTTGAGTATGTACAGACTTTTTTCTTGTAATTATTCCCCAAATAATACAGTCTATTTACATAGCATTTACATTGTATTCAGTGTTGTGAGTAATTTAGAGATGATTTGAAGTATGCAGGAGAATATGTGTAGGTCATATGCAAATACTAGACTTTTTTTTTAGAGATGGGGTCTTGCTGTGTAATCCAGGCTGGAGTGCAGTGGCACATTCATTGCTCACTGCAGACTCAACCTCAAGGTTCAAGTGATCCTCCTACCTCAGCCTCCTAAGTAGCTGGGACTACAGGCATGTGCCACCACACCTGGCTAATTTTTTTTTTTAATTTTTTTAAAGGTGTGGTTTTGCCACATTGCCCAGGCTGGTCTCCAACTCCTAGAGTCAAGCAATCTGGCCACCTCACCATCTCAAAGTGCTGGGATTATAGGCATGAACCACTATGCCCAGCGCAGACCATTTTATATAAGGCGCTGAAGTGTCTGTGGATTTTGGTATCCATGGGGGGCCCTAGAACCAGTCCCCCATAGATACAATGGGATGACTGTACCACTGTTTATATTTTTGTGTTAGTAATGTCACAACAATACCATAGTTAATGATACTAAGTATTAGAAAGAAAGGTATGTATTTTGATAAACAGTTTTTTTTTTCCTTGGAGGTTGTGGTGGTTTAAAAAGGTTTTTGCCTGATTAGTCTTAGGGCTTATAATAACCGTTTATCTAGGTCAGTGAGAATCAGTTTTGGAGGTACATAAAATTAGATTATTAATACTCAAAGGAAACAGTGGCTTAGATATCCAAACAATGCTTTCTGATTTGTTTTATTTGTTTGTTTGAAACAGGGTCTTGTTCTGTTGCACAGGCTGAAGTGCAGTGGCACGATCATAGCTCGCTGCAACCTGAATCTCCTGAGTTCAAGCAATCCTCCCACCTCAGCCACCCAAGTGGCTGGGACTAGAGGCACAGGCTACTATGTCCAGCTAATTATTTTTATTTTTAGTGGAGACGAGGGCTCACTATGTTGCCCACTCTGGTCTTGGACTCCTGAGTTTAAGGGATCTTCTGCACTGGCCCAAAACAGTGCTTAATTTTTTTCCTCCCTCAATCTGGTTATGTAAGTATTATCTACTATCAATACAAAAAAGTGGTCTTCTGGGCTGCCCAGGGGCTAACACAGACTTTGCTATTATGGATGAGACTGGGTGGGGAAAGAAGACAGAAATGTCCTAAATTGGATATCAAATAGCCAGCTGCTGTGCTAAGGGCCTGGGTGGGCATTGCAGAGTAAGATTGTTTTGGGCTTTGTGGAAGCCTCCAAGAATGATCTTCAGCTTGAGTACGGGACATCTTGCACTCTACAGATTGGATTGGCATAGATAAAGCAGCTTTTAGCCAGAGTCTGAAGACCTCTGGGACTCCATGTTATGTGCTAGTCTGTGAGGCCATCTCAGTGAAAAAAGCTTTCACTCCAACCTGGGCCACTTTGTTTTTTCCCCCCTCTGTTTTAAAATTATATTGAGACCGGGTGCAGTGGCACATGCCTGTAATCTCAGCACTTTGGGAGGCCAAGGTGGGCGGATCACAAGGTCAAGAGATCGAGACCATCCTGGCCAACATGGCAAAACCCTGTCTCTACTAAAAATACATAAATTAGTTTGGTGTGGTGGCACACGCCTGTAGTGCCAGCTACTCAGGAGACTGAAGACAGGAGAATCTCTTGAACCCGGGAGGTGGAGGTTGCGGTGAGCCAAGATGGCGCCACTGCACTCCAGCCTGGTGACAGAGTGAGTCTCCATCTCAAAACACACACACACACACACGCGCGCGCGCACACACACACAGAGAGAGACACACACAGACAGACAGACACTGTATAGAATTTCCTATGAAGGTAATATTGTTCAATAGAAGGGGCCAGGCTCATGCCTGTAATCCCAGCACTTTGGGAGGTTGAGGTGGGCAGATTGCTTGAGCTGGGGAGTTCAAGACAAGCCTGGCCAACATGGTGAAACACTGTCTCTACCAAAAATACAAAATATTAGCTAGTCTTGGTGGTTCATGCCTATGGTCCCCAGCTACTCTGTAGGCTGAGGTGGAAGGATCACTTGAGCCTGGGAGGTAGAGGTTGCAGTGAGCTGAGATTGCTCCACTGCATTCCAGCCTGAGTGTCAGAGCGAAACTCCGTCTCAGAAAAACAAAAAACTGCACTCCAGGCACTACATGCACTACAGGCAGGCGCCACCACATCCAGAAAAAAGAAAATCAATAGAACAGAATTGATTCAAGGTATTAATGTTAACATGTGACTGTAATAGTTTATAATTTGGATTTTGGATTGAATTATTTTATTTTATTTTATTTTATTTTTTATTTTTTATTTTATTTTTGAGACGGAGTCTCGCTCTGTCTCCCAGGCTGGGGTGCAGGGGTGCGATCTCTGCTCACTGCAAGCTCCGCCTCCCGGGTTCACACCATTCTCCTGCCTCAGCCTCCCAAGTAACTGGGATTACAGGTGCCCGCCACCAGGCCTGGCTACATTTTTGTATTGTTTTGTAGAGACGGGGTTTCACCACGTTAGCCAGGATGGTCTCGATTTCCTGACCTCATGATCCACCCGCCTTGGCCTCCCAAAGTGCTGGGATTACAGGCGTGAGCCACCGCGCCTGGTCTTGAATTTCCCTTTCTAATATGTTTTGTAACTTGCTTATTTAAACTGTAAAATTTAAAATCTGTTCCCAAACTCACATTAGGTAATTTGGGATGCTCATTGATGAGGGGATGATTTCATTCTGATTTGTGGTGGAGACTGTAATTAATTTTAGTAACTATCACGTCCTGAGTGTTACCACTTATTTTATCTTATTTTATGTTTATATATCTATGAGGTAGGCATTATTATCTTTCTTTGTAGCATTGAAAACTGAAATACTGAGAGGTTAATTGACTTAAGGCAGCTTATAATAGGTAAGATGTGAACTCCGTTCTGCCTAATTGTATAACTCTCTGAGATTGCCTTTCCTAGTGTTGAGAAATTGAGAATTTATTGTATACCTTAACAATAAGAGATACATGTTATTTGTAACTGTATTTAAAAATAAAAATGCATCTATATTTAAATACAACGATTTTATAATATGGAATTATAAAAAATAGTTAATGAGTGTTTAGCTTTGAAAATAAACGAGTCTCATGACTTAAAAAAGAAAGTTAAATCTTGTCCTGTACCCACCCAGTTGCTTTAAAATAACTTAGAATGTTCTCAGTTAAAGATCAGAAAAGTAATCTATAGTCTTATTAAGTTAGTTTCCTGAGACCTCATATAGAAGGCTTTAACTTAATGATCAGCTCGCTTATTGGTGTGAATGGAGTCTCAGAGATGGAAGGAGAAGAAGGCAGGAGATAGAGAATAAAAGAAGACACAAATGCCCTTATGCCACCATCTTGAGCTTTCAATTTCTCGTTTTAAAGATGACGCCATGTATGTGTCATATCTTCCTTCTCATCTCGTTGCTTTCACTTCCATTTATCTTTAGTGAATTAATTTGACAAAAGTCAAAGCTCCATAAAGCAAGTATCGTGTGTGTGTGTGTTTGTGTGTGTGTGTGTACTTAAGATAATAGTTGAAGCTAAAATTCCCTTCCACAATAAAGTCTTAATAATTTTAATCTGTGGTTAATTTATTGGCGTACATACTGTTGCTCTTAACATCTCAGACCTTAAAATATTTCTCCAGTTTTTAATACTAAGTGTTTTTAACCCAAAGTAGTACTTTCACTTAATTGTGATGTGAAAAAAATGTACACAGTCATTGTCTTTATATTGTTTTTGCAAATTTTTAATTTTTTTTTTGTTTTTTGGAGTCTTGCTGTGTCGCCCAGGCTGGATTTCAGTGGCATTATCTCGGCTCACTACAAGCTCCACCTCTTGGGTTCAAGCAATTCTCCTGCCTCAGCCTCCCGAGTAGCTGGGACTGTGTAGGCACCTGCCACAGTGCACGGCTAGTTTTTTTTGTATGTTAATAGAGACAGCATTTCACCATGTTGCCCAGGATGGTCTCAAACTCCTGACCTCAATTGATCTGCCTGCCTGAGCCTCGCAAAGTGATAGTATTACAGGCGTGAGTTACTATGCCTGTGCTGTTTTTGTGAATTTTTCAAAATTACCTTTTTTTCTTTAAATTTGAGGCTTATTAGAAATGTGTCTAATTCAAATAGAGTGGCAACTACTTCAGACAGATTTAGTAATCCAGGGAATGCTCCAGGTTCACAGAATGCTGAGAGCGTCCTGGGCAGTGTTTTGTGGTGCCTCCAGGAGCAATCTTGCACTTAGTTTGCATTCCTCTCACAGTATACACAGTTCAGCAGTGAAAATGCATACTGCGTCTCTAGTATTAGAGGCTTTTTGCGCTGCAGTGTAGAAAAGACACAAGCATTTTCTTTAAGGGGTTCTATATCACAATGATTTATGTTTTGTTTCTTGTATATTTCTGTTTGTATTATGTAAAAAGTAATAGTGTATAAATCAGATTTAAATAATAATTTAAAGCCTTTTCTCCGTGCCTCTTTTATGGATTTTACTCTTAATCCCTTTTTCTTTTCCATTCTTCAAATATTAATTAAATTTAATAATTTATCTAAAAGCATATGTATTTAAAAGTATACTTAAAAGCATGAAATACTTTTATAGTGAAAAAGAATTGTTTAGGCTGGGCGTGGTGGCTCACACCTGTAATCCCAGCACTTCGGGAGGCTGAGGCAGGTAGATCACCTGAGGTCAGGAGTTCGAGACCAGCCTGGCCAGCATGGTAAAACCCTGTCTCTATTAAAAATACAAAAATTAGCTGGGCGTGGTGGCAGGCGTCTGTAATCCCAGCTACTTGGGAGGCTGACACAGGAGAATCACTTGAACCTGGTAGACGGAGGTTGCAGTGAGCCAAGATCGCAGCCACTGCACTCCTGCTAAGGTGATAAGAGTGAAACTCCTTATCACCAAAAATAAATAAATAAATAAATAAATAAATAAATAAGAGTATAATTTTTACTGGAGGATTATTGACAGTGAAATCAAGCTTGTTTAAGCAGACCAGGTGTGGTGGCTCATGCCTGTAATCTCAAAACTCTGGGAGGCCTAGGCAGGAGGATGACTTGAGCCCAGGAGTTCAAGACCAGCCTGAGCAACACAGCGAGACCCCATCTCTACAAAAAATTAGCTGGGTGTGTTGGCACATATCTGTAGTCTCAAACACTTGGGAGTGAGCCTGAGCGGTGGGAGGATCGGTTGACTTTGGGAAGTTGAGGCTGCAGTGAGCCATGATTGCATGACTGCACGCCAGCCTGGGTGACAGAGTGAGACCCTGTCTTAACAAAAAAAGGAAAATGTGTTTAAGCAGACTTGATATACAAATTGTAAACTTTCATTCCATTAAATCTATTGCATATCAATTTATAAATGGAAACCATTATTTTATGTGTTTTTCATAAGCACATTACCTTATTGCTTTATTAGTAAAGCATACATATACTTGTACCATATTTTGACCTCTAATTAATGTATTCATATTTTACATATGTAGTCATGAGTCAGTCTGCTTAAGGCATGAAACACTAATATTTTAGACTACTACTTGAGTGGGGTTGGAGAATATGATAATATAATGCTAAATATAGAAGTCCATAAACCACCATCTACTCTATTATGCTGTTGTTACTTTACAGTTGGCTAGACTATTTTTAATTCAACTTTCCCCATTGACTGGTATTCTCTTTCTGGGAACACTTACTTAGATTAGCAACTTAATCTGCAAGAAAGGTTTCTCATTGCATCTTTTGATGATCTTCAAAAACATATTGTGGGAGGTCATATAAATGGTTAAGAAGGTGATAGATTTGTTTGTTTCTTTTCCATTGTGGATAAAGATAGAGATTACAAAATGACAGGTTTTATTGCCAGTTTATGCTATAGTGTAAGCTATTTTATACTTCAAATCTCAACATTCATTTTAAGTTTTGTATGTCTGCAGACTCATCGGTACAGTCATTACAAAGGCACCTTCAGCATGTATATGGGGCAAACAGTATTTTTGAGTTTTTGAAGTTGAATATTGCTTAGGTTGAAATAAACAAATGGAAGCATATTTTTTGTGTCCTTTACTACATAAAGTAGGAAATCACATGAGCTGAGAAGGATGTGTGCCTTAAAAGGAATGGCAGACCTTCTCCTGATTTTCAGTCTGATGCATTTCATTTAGAACTTGTTAAACAGTAAATCATGGTCACTTTTCACTGTTAAGTTTGCTAGCAGATTCCTTTTCTTCATCAGGAAGAAAATATGTTTTATTTCTTTTGATTGTTTATAGTTGAATCCTTCTAGTAATTTAAAAGATTTAAAGAGTTTTCTGTTATACATCTTGCCAGAAATAAGTAAATGAATTTCTCGTGATTTAATCCTTGACTATATAATAAAGCTAGCTTAGTACCTAACACATTGGATCCTAAAATTTTAAATGAAATAATGTATTTTGAACCACCTGAATTCTATTTAGAAATTTACTAGATAGCTCAATGATTTAAAATAAGACTTTATTTTGTAAGCACCGTAACTAAAAAAAAAAAAAATAATAATCCTAGGTCTCTTTACCAAATTTAGGCATTTTGAATACCAAGTTTTTGAAAACCTGAACATATTTTTTGACCTCTGAGAGTCAACTTTAGTAAGTGAAGGAAACCATCAAATTTTGCCAGATGGAAGTAAGGGTATGGAAATAGACTTTAGGGCTGTCTATCTCCATGTATAAACTGTTTCAGAGACCATAATAATGACCATTAGTCTAAGTTTGGGGTAGATTAAGATTATCTAGTAGGCGTTGAGTCACAGCATCTCATAAACAAAACATTATGTCTTTATTTATTAGACCATTGCCTAGAAAGTTCTCTCTGGAACCTAAGTGCTGATGACAGAACATTCTGCCATCAGTCAGTCAGAGGGTACCCAACTGTGGATGTCGTAAGGATACTGAACCATCCATAATGCAGCTAATTAATTAGCTCTACCCCTGAAGAAAATAACTAATATTTTAGATACAGTTTTGCTATTTGGTTGCTGGAAATTTGACATATTCGCTCAGGCTTACTGCTGCTCTTTTTTGTTATCCTTTTTCTACCTTTTCATGTGAAATGTGCTTCTGCTGTTCCAGGAGGATTATTAATTGCAATTTCTTTGGGAATCTTGTCTGCCTCATAGGACTTTATTTTATGGGCTTGTGTTCGAGCGACTTGGAATACTCTACTACAATTATTCCTTCAGGTGTTAGCCAACTTCATTTTCTGTTAAATGCCTCTACTGGCTTTCTTCAGGGATTCTGCTTCTGATTTAACCTTGTCTCACGTAGTGATACATTTAAATCTTACGAGAGAAAGAGACCATTTTTATTCTTTTACCAGAATGATTTAGGATCTTTACGTCAGTTTGGAGAAAATACAATAACCAAGTATATGTTAAGTAACTGAAGTATATTCCATATTTTAGTAAATCTTTTGAGTTAGACAAATTAAAGAGATCTGTTAAGTTTTAAGGAAAGAAATAAAGATCACAAACCAAAGTACAATTTATCTTTTATCTCTAGTAGTTCATTTCTCTCTAGGATCATTAAGAGCAATTTGAATTAGAGAGCCCAAGATAGTAATTTCTATCCTATAATCATGCAATCATTTAAAATTAGATAAAAATTAATTTCTTAAAGAATCTTGGAGATTATTATCTGATGATGATTCTTTATTCATCTGATTACTTCTTGGAGAATTAAGAGAAAACAAGTGAAGGTAGATTGTGAGTTTATCACCAGCAGCAGTTGGAACTAGTTCTCATACTTAATCATGTCTTAGCTGAGGTTCTACAAATGTAGACAGGTATTATGAATAAAGAAATTTTATGTATAAATCAGGACAGGCACAGTGGCTCATACCTCTAATCCCAGCACTTTACGAATTCCAAGCTGGACAGATTGCTTGAGCCCAGGAGTTCAAGATCAGCTTGCGTAACGTGACAAAACCCTGTGCCTGTAGTCCCAGCTACCTGGAGGCTGAGAATCACCTGAGCCCAGGAGGTTGAGGCTGCAGTGAGCTGTGATTGTGCCTCTGCACTCCAGCCTGACTGAAAGAGTAAGACCGTGTCTCAAAAACAAACAAACAAAAACAAGAAAAGAAACTTTCTTTATAAATCATTAGAAAATGCATACATTATTAGGACAAACATTTTAGTCGCTGTGGTGTACTAAAACTAGGTTGTACACTCTTGCTTGTAATCGCAGTAGTTTGTTGCTGTGTTGTGGTGATGAGGGTCCTACCCTAACAAACTTACCTTTGGGCTGCCAGCAGCTTACTAAACCACCCATGAAATCTTGGCTTTTAATCCTCTTCTGCTTATGTACTGTGGTTGTCTGTTCGTGGAGCTTATGGATATCATTCTGGGTGTTTAGTGAATCAGTAAATAAGCTCATTTTGGTGTGGTCATGGCTCTCTCTTCCCTCCCTCCCTCCCTTCCTTCCTTCCTCTTTCTCCCTCCCCTCCCCTCCCCTTTCTTTCAATGGAGTCTCACTGTCACCCAGGCTGGAGTCCAATGTCACAATCTTGGCTCACTGCAACCCCTGCCTCCTGGGCTCAAGCGATTCTCGTACCTCAGCCTCCCCAGTAGCTGGGATTACAGGCACCCACCATCAAGCCTGGATAATTTTTGTATTTTTATAGAGACAGGGTTTCACTATGTTGGCCAGGCGGGTCTTGAACTCCCGACCTCAGGTGATCCGCCCACCTCGGCCCCCCAGAGTGCTGGGATTACAGGTGTGAGTCACTGCACCTGGCCGGTCATGGCATTTTCTAAAGGCCTTCCCAGCTATGAAATGTATTAGTTCTGTAACTGTTTATTGGAAAGGCTGGTTGAAACCATTGTTAAAATCTTGGTCTTCATGGGAGGGATTGTGTACCGTTTAAAGAACTAACTTCTCTTGTGAATGTGCTTTGACTCCTCTATCTCTGAAAGTAGGGATCGAAAGTTTACATGTTAATATGCTTTTTCTTCTGAGTTGCACCTATTTTAATTATTCTATTTACAGTGGACTTTCTGAAAACACTCATTCTGTTGGAATTATTTTAAAATCTTTTTATTGAAATACACATTTAAGATGCTTGTATATCATGTGTTTAGCTTTATCAACTTTTATAAGGTGTATACCTCCTTATTTCTAGCATTCAGATCAAGAAACAGAATATTATCAACTTCTTAGAAGCACCCCTTATGCCTCTTTTTAGTCATTGCCCTCTGAAAGGAATCACTATTTCAATACAACTGTAGATGAGTTTTACATAGTTTTAAACTTTATTTAGGTAATATCATATAGTTTATCATGAGTTTTGTATCTTATTTCTTTCAGTGTTAAATTTCTGAAATCTATTCATGTTATGTATAGTTGCAGTTTGTTTTTATTTTTGTTTAATCGCTTGCATGTTAATACACCACAATTAATTTGTGTGTTCTACTATTGGTTGACATTGATTTATTATTACTTTGGGGCTATTATGAATAATCCTACTGAGAACATTCTGGCACGTATTTTCTATTGGGTATATACCTAGGAGTGGAATATTGAAACAGAGAGTAGCAGGCACATGTTCAGCTTTAATAGATACTGCCAAGCAATTTTCCAAAGTGGCTGTACCAACTTAGATTCTCACCAGCCATATATGAAAGTTGTTGTTTGTCCTTGTCCGCATTTAGAATTGTCTTTTCTTTTAATCATTCTGGTGCCCTTGAGCTTTTTACTGATGATTGTATCTGTTAAAAGGATTTCAGATGGACAGTGGAAATCATTGCTGTTAAGTTTCTAGTTATTAATGTTTACATGAAAGCTATTCTTTTCTGATTATGCTTGAAAGTAAGGCTTTCCCCTTCCTCCTTTCTGCTTCAAAGTAGGGGTAATAATATAATGCCTACCTCAGAGTTGTTGTGAGAATTTAAGGATATATTTAAAACACTTAGAATAGTGCCCGGCAAAGTAAACACTCAAATATTAGTTACTCTTAGTATTTCCTTTCCTGGATAGCCTGCCTTTCTAAGCATCTAGTCTCATATTATCTGAATTGTAAAAGTCCTTCAGGCCCAACTTTAGTTCTAACTCCTCCCCAAAGCCTCTTGATTCTGTCAGCCAGAATAATGTCTTCCTAAATTTTATAGACCTAAGCTTTTCTTCTGGTATTTATCTATACCTTCGATTATACTTATTTATGGTCATATTTTACTTTTTCTTCTAGAAGAGTATAAATTCCTTAAGGATAGGGATTATGTTTTATGTTTTACTCATATTTTTAACTCTGTAATCACTTGTATCTGTGCAATAATTTAGAAGTCATTCAATAAAAAGGAATTTTTACTTTTTAATAAGAAACTATAATTAGTGCTGTGGTTTTCTTGATTTCTTACATAGTGCGTGACACATGGAGAAAATGTTTTCTGTAAATCTTTCAGAAAGTCAGATATTTGCATAATAAATGGAATAATGGATTATATATTTTATCTTCTAGACTATGTCTTAAGCTTATTCAGTGCTTTTGTAAGACGTTAATGTGATGATGCTTGCCTTACATGACTTACTATTAATACATTGCCCATCAGTTTTAGTGAAATGCATTTGACTTTCTCATTTAATCAAAATACATTAAACACTCCATAATTAATGTATGGATTATTCTTGTAAATTCTTCCTTGTTAATTTTTCGTGCCTGGTTAGCATCTTCCAGGCACCCAGCACCCTGTTGCCCTGCTTCCTCTTCCCAGTCTCTGGGTGTGTCTCAGAGATTGCATGTATAAGTAGGTTGCACTATTAGCCTAAGCAAAGCAAAATTGGAATGGTTAATTTGTCAAAATGGTGTAATGCAAACCAGAATCTAACACATGATTAGTGATTTTTGTTCTTAACTGGCTGACATTTAAGAGTGAATGATGCTTTCCAACTTTTCCCACACAAAGATCACAATGGATTTAACACCTTTTTAGGATGACACCAAGACATTTTTCTCAATGGCTTATGAAGAATTAATTTCTACAGAATAGTTGAGTAAAATATTAGAGCAATTTTCTCATAAGTTAATGCTTTTAGGTTCTATCTCCTGCAGAACCAAATAAATTACTAGAGGCAAAATTGAGATTTTGACCTAGTGAGAGACCCACTTCCAGTAATATAGGACTCAACAACACTCCCTCACATCCTTTGTATTTTCTAATGACTTTAATCATCCTTTTAGTCTGACCTTTCTGTTTCTCTATCCTGTGTGTGAGGTCATGTCTTTGAGCTAACAAAAGGTGGGTCACTCCTGGCTTTGAATTCGAATCCTTGCCTCTGAATGACGCCTTTGCATTATCCAAGTCATTTAACACTAAGAAACTGTTTTTCTGCTTCTTAGCTGTATAGAATGTTCTTATATAGTTTTATATGTGTGTGTATATGTGTGCAGGTAAGTACATAATAAACATTAAATTTCAAAAACAAAACTGGTTGGCTACCACTGCTGCTGTTAGAAATGAAGGGCAAACTAGAATTTGATTGTGGCTTTTTGGCAACTGTTTTCTTAACATACATCTCTTTAAATGCTAGAAATTTGGCTATGTTTCATCTTACTCCTTGCCTTCATATCAGTCAGCTTGGCTCCTCAGTGACTATCTCTGTTCAGTCCAAAATCTGAAATACTGCAAAGTTGTAACTTTTTGAGTGTGCACATGATGTCATAAGTGGAAAATTCCATGCTTGACTCCATGAGATGGGTCACCGTCAAAACTTTGTTCCACAGACAAAATTATTTAAAATATTGTGTAAAATTACCTTCAGGATTTGTGTGCTTAAGGTTTATATGCAATATAAATGTACATAAATGAATTTCATATTCAGACTTGGGTCTTATTCCCAATATATCTTATTATGTGTATGCAAATATTCCAAAATTGAAAGAAATTTGAAATCCGATATTCTTCTGGTTCCAAGCATTTTGAATAAGGGATATTCAGCCTGTACTTGCTTGCCATTTATCATTGCTGTTTGCATAGGATCTGTTGCCAATGTTTACTCCTCAGAGTTTATGTCTAGGCTAATTAGAATTTTAAAATTGTGATTTAAAAGGAAACTGCAGAGGCTATTTCCTCCCCTTATGGAGAGAATAAAACTGTATTTCTAGTTTTAAAATTATCGAAATTAAATATTAATTCATTTCTATTGTTATTAATATTTTGAGACAAAGTCTCGCTCTGTGGTCCAGGCTGAAATGCAGTGGTGGGATCTCGGCATGAGCCACCATGCGTGGCCTATTCATTTCTATTATTTTTATCTAAGAAAAATGCTATATTAAAATGTTATGTAATATTCTTTAACATTTTAATGCTGTGGAAATTGCTTATGATGTACGAGAATCTATAAACAACCAATTTTCTTAGGATTTGACTTGTAAAATTTGGGCTTCCTAATTTAGGTATTTTTCCGTATTATGCATACACTTTTGTACAATATACATTTAAAGATGCATTGTTAAATATTTGAAAAATGAGCATTTGTATTTGAAGAATGTAAATTTCTGGGGTTTTTTTTTTGTTGTTGTTGTGTTGTTTTTGTTTTTCTTGCGATGGAGTCTCACTCTGTTGCCCAGGCTGGAGTGCAGTGACATGATCTTGGCTCACTGCCACCTCCACCTCCCAGGTTCAAGCAATTCTCCTACCTCAACCTCCTGAACAGCTGGGATTACAGGCATGTGCCACCACGCCTGGCTAATTTTTTTGTATTTTTAGTAGAGACAGGGTTTCACCATGTTGGTTAGGCTGATCGCTTACTCCTGATCTCGGGTGATCCACCTTCCTTGGCCTCCCAAAGTGCTGGGATTACAAGTGTGATCCTCTGAGCATGGCCAAAGGATGTAAATTTCCTTATACACTTAAATTAGAGACTCTTGATACCTATAAGTAGAGCTTGTGTAACCATTTAATTAAAAAAAAAAGAATTACCATCTTCTAAGTAGGGCATACTTTTTATTCAGGGGGAGAAGTCTTTAGTTAATTTTACAACTTTTCTATTAGCCAAACTTGGCTTCTTGCCACTGGTTATTAGAATGTCTCAGTGGTGTTCATTCGTAGTTTCACATTCAGTAGATACATTTTATTTCTAGAGTTTTAGTATTGATGGTACCTGTTCCATATGTACACAGAAAAATTTTATTGCATGCAGACATGTCCAGTAAAGTTTTGGTGAAATTGTCATTTCAGTTTTAACATTTTGTGTGCCTTCTCACATATTTTCTAAATGTATATACTGTCCTGATCTGCTAGGTTACCATTATTGGGAAAGCTGTGCTATATTTTGTTCCACTAAGGAGTTAATTCAACTCTTAGAGTCATCATTTTAACTTCCATGGAGTTGCACCCTAGAACAATCTAGTTATGAATTACGGTTTCCGGCTTTAACAGAACATTTAACAGGCCAGTATAATGAAAAATCCTCATGTTTTTGGATTGTTAAATTGAGGCTTAGCACAATATTTGATCCTTCCAAGAACTTTCCAGTTTTTTTGACTACATTCAAAGGAATAGATCTTACATTGCAACGTAATACATACATGTTTTTGTCTCTCATTTCTTAAAATATAAGTCTGAAATTTTATTCACATTTTCAGTTCTCTATTTAATTAATAAATATTGGTTGAAATCTAAATTGATTTTATGATTCCTGCCATTTGAAAAACTCTTAGAATTTTAGTCCTCAAGTGTTTTTATAATTAGTGTTTACTTCATTTTCTTCAACTATAGTGGTATATGAGGCTAAGTGTTCAGTTGGTCCACCTTCCTAAATTATTTGAATATTTTGGGCAAGATAATTTTTTGAATATTTTGGGCAAGATAAAATGTCCATGCTTGAACTGTCTGATTTGAATGTTTGTAAATCCTTAACAAAAAGCATTTCTTTAGAAGTGTAAATTAGAGGTTTTGCCAGTAATTATGAAAAGAAAGTCTTTCCATACTTTGTCTATTTTTTCCTAACTGCAAATGGTTCATATATCACTTTTTTCTTTTGCCATGCCAATATTTTAAGTGCTTCGTCTGGAAAAAGGACTGGTTATAAAAGGTGGAAGAAATGTACTCAGTATTAAAAAAAATTATGTGATACATTTAAGAAGATCCATGTTTATTTGTTGTGAGGGTTTTTAGCTAATAAAAATCTGTAAAATTGTTTTTATTTAAGTCATTTTAATTTCAAGCCTTTTGGCCTTGGGAAATATGTTCATCCTTAATGGTTTATGAGCAGTTATCTCCACTTATGCTTTAACAAGACTGACTTCAAAACTGAGCCTCTTCCAAAAGAGGCAGTCAGTAATGCCTAAAAATAAAGGTGATTTCAGTTGTGTCTTTGTTTTCATCTGGAACAGAATGCCACTGAAAATAGTAACATTCTGTACATGAGATCATGTTAATACTGTAACCTGTTCCTGTCAGCATATGTCTAGTAGAAAGGGCTGGTCTCTGTATGAAAATCAGAGACTTTTGTTTGCTACGAAGGCAAAAGAAGCTGGTCATTTTTATTCTGCTAAAAGTGCAAATGTCTCATTGTAGCATACTTCCTTTGTAGTCATAATTATTCAGGGTCTGATATTGAGACATTAGCTGTTTCCTTGGGAACAAGGTTTAAGTAGAGACAGTACAAGAATATTAGAATATCATTGTCTCTCCTTAAAGTAATATTAAAGACACTGATTTTAAAAATAGAAATCAATAATGGTAATGGCTGTCTGTAACTTAGGCACTGCCTCACTTTCCAGTTGAAAGGTGAAAGAAAAAGTAGCAAGTAAAATATTGATAACTTATTAGTCAATTTTTCTGCCCTTAACCTCCAGCCCCAAAGAGTTTTTCTGGATATTAAAAAAACAAAAATTTCATTCCGATTTATAGATGTTTATTTCTTAAGCATTATCAACTGAAAAAGGTGCCCATATGGTATCACAAAGTATACTTCTTGGTTTGTCTAGTTATAAAATGTATTTTTTGGTTCCTTTTCCATGTTCACTGTCACATTCTAAGTTTCTGTCACTTCATTCTGAGCTATTGCACTAGCCTAATGTTTTGACTACCCCTCCTTGCCCTGTATCTTACTACTGCCTTTACCCTGGCTCTTCCTTGATGTGATAGTGTACCGGTTGGCAGGTTCTGATAGGTGTAGTCTCTTTTTTCCCCAGTTTTAAGTTCTGATTATCCCCTCTTCCTGTCCCAGTTCAGCCCACTGTAATATACAGTGTCTTCTGAAGCACTGCCCCAGTGACTGATTCCTTTTTCAGTTCCTAGAGTGGGGACTATTACCTACTTCATTCCCCTTTGTGACTAGTGATTGGCACAGATTTATTTATTCTCCTTCAAATTTTAGTTTCCAAGTTGTTCAGAGAGTAGTAAATGGGTTTTTAGAAGTAACAATTAAAAATAACTTTGCTGGGCATGCTGTAGTTCAACATACAAGCTTTTCAACTTGTCTCAAAAAATATATCTTTGATGTTTGCAGGTATAACTCTCACCTGATTTTTCCCAACACCAGATGAAAAGTTACCTGAATAAAAACACATTCAATAAATGTTTTATGGTCAAGCTTCCCTTACTCTTTTTCTTAACTCCATCTATCTTTTCCATACTATTGAAAGAGAAAACGAGCGGGAAGGCTGTACTGGAAACTTACCTCAACTTCTAAATGCCTCAGATGAAATATACTTGTTATGTGGCAGTGGAACATGGACAAAACTTCTGGTAGTGAGGGAGGACTGGGATTTGGTCAGGAGGATTTTGTGCGAGGGCGAAGAGGGATGATGGGACAGAAACCGTTAGGTAAACACCTTAGATCTGTCAGAAGACCCTGGAGAATTTATTTGGGGCCTGTTTCCTGACACCGTTATCATCAGCCTCTATTTTTATTTCCCTGTTATCTTAATCTATTTTCTTTAATTTTCCGTTTCTTATTACTAACATTATTTTAGCTGAAATTTTATTTACTATCAAGAACATGTCACTTGTAATCGTGTAGCTGATGTATGCATATTGGATAAAGAAAACCCACTTATAAATTAAAGAAATGGTGTTTTCTTGCTCTCAACAAAGTTCTTCAATAAATCTGTAAAACAGCTAGCTTGATCTTTTTGTCTTTATTTTTTGTTGTTGTTTATTTATTTTTTTGAAGACAGGCTCTTCTCTGTCACCCAGGCTGGGATCCAGTGGCAGTCGTGGCTCTTTTGGATTCAAGTGATGCTGTTACCTCAGCCTCCCAAGTAGCTAGGGCTACAAGCATGCGCTACCAGGCCTGGCCAATTTTTTATTTTTCTTTTTGTAGAGATAGGGTCTTGCTCTTTTGCTCAGTCTGGTCTCAAACGCCTGGACTCAAGCCATCTCCCCACTTTGGTGTCCCAGAGTGCTGGGATTACAGGCGTGAGCCACTGCACCTGGCCATCTTTTATATTCCTGTGAGATGCCTAACTTGGGTGAAGAGCCTACTTGGCTATCAAGTAAAGGAAGGCATTTTCTTTTTTCTTTCTTTTAAAAAACATTTTTAATTACTCATACACAGAAGTGAGAATGAAATATTACACTGATTTCACCTGCTACTAAAATTGCATTACAAGAAATTTCCCTTACAAATTGAAGTAAATATCTTTTTGTGTTTTACTGCATATATTGTTAAAATGTTCTGATGTATGTGAAGTTGGAGTTATGCTGAGTAACAAAGAAGTAACAAAAGATAAAGCCATTAAATATTTAACATTTCTTTTAAATAGCCATTTCTCCTATTATTTTGGGATGAGGAATTATTTATATCCATTTGGCTTTGGATTTTGTATCAGAGCATTAACTTTTTCTTTTGTGATTTTTTTAAAAAATGTTTCAGTGGATGGGTGTCTTCATATTATTTATGTTGATAAACATCTTTATGTTTTTGTTTTTCACACTGACTGTTCATAATTAGCTGATTCAGCTTTTGAAAATGAAAAACTCAGCACTCATCAAACAGAACTCCGGTTTCACAGATATCAGAACATTCTTTTATGTGTGTGAGTGACTGTGAACCAGCCTGCCATATTTTGACATAGACATGGTATGTTAAAGAGTAGTTAGAGAATGATAAGACTGCATTTTGATATTGGCTTTACAAATAAAGTGCTAAGCCTGCTTTTTCCTTTTTCAGCATGTCTTTCTCCATAGTTGGTTTTATATATTGACTTAGAAATGTCACTTCATGCATGTAATTTTTATTGATTACCTACTACTTTATTAGGTAGTTGGTAATAAAAGAAATACTTTATTATATAAATACACATATTTATCTACCTAAAATATGTCTTGTTTTTGGTGATTTTGAAAGGCTGGTTAAACATTTTTTGTGAGTTATTAATTTTTATTGCATTCATATTTTTCTTTTCCCATTTTACTTGTAACCTGTGTAAAGACTGCTGCTGATACAATAGTAACTCTGCGTTGGATGCTGTTTGGTAATCATAATGTTTATGATGTTATTTACTTGAAAATTTGGTATGTTAATGTTGGTCAAATTATGTTAAATGTGAGGTTTACAGCAGAGCATTTTTCACCACATATATACTATTACCAAATATACTGTGACTCATATGTTATGTCATACCATAGTTTTCAGTACTGACTGTCCAAAGATAAAAAGAATTAGTTACAAGTCCACAGGGGCTAGTAAAGGAAGAGCTCCTACCAAATCAGAGGCAGTTAAGAAGCACCAAAGACCCCTATCTAGAAGCTGAGTACAGCCTCTGCCAGCAGGAGGATGGGAGGGAATTGTTTAGAGCAGCTCATATGGGAGCTAAGCATGAGAGAAGGGCAGTTTGTGAATATGCTGAGGCTTTCATTTGTTGTCTCAGCCAGGGAGACTCAGTACTATGTAGGCCCAGGATTGGGATGACTAGATGAAAAGCAGAGAAAGGAAAGGAACACCAGTGTTCAAAAGGATTTTAGGCATTTTATGATCTTATTTTGAACATTATTCTATAGTGATTCCAGAAAGAACATGTAATATTTTCCATCTTTGGATTTACTAACTGAGAGAGAAAGTCACTGAAATATAAAGGGTGCATTTTACCCAAACAAATAAATATAGAAGGAGGGGCCCCCTCTTTTCCTTGCATTTAACTCCTTAGATTTGTGTGTGTTTTGTAGTTATCTGTAGGGTCTCTTACTACGCCCTTTTTTACATGTATACTTTGCATACCATTTGACGGATAATTACGAAGACATAACTAGACAGAGGAGTATGAATGGATCCACCCAAATTTACCCAGCCACCATGAAAATGACATAAGACTCTTCTGTTGATAGTAGCTTGTTAGCTGATATGACTTCATATTCTAGGGATGAGATGATTTTTGATGGTGAAAATTCACTTGTTTAATCTTGATTAGTTGATGAAAGTTCACTTGTTTAATCTTGATTAGTGGTGTTCTGTTCTATTCTGAGGCTTAAAAAAGAAACAGAAGACTTGGGTTCTTTCCAAGTGTTTCTTTGATATGACTTTTCTGAGGATTAGTGAGGATGACACTTAATATTTTTCTACCTGTTGATTATTTACGGATCATAGTTGTCTACCAAATTCTCAAAGGTCGTCTCAGCTCACATGCTCGGAGAAATATTCCTTCAGTGAGATAATCTAGCCAGGCTTTTGAATCTGTCTTTAGATGCTGTTATGTGTTCTTAGGAGTTAGGATTACCACCTATAGTGTGGCCTCTTTTTTCGCTCTTCTTCCCACTGGTACCACAGAGCTGGTCTTAAACTTTGACCATTTGATTTCTCTGTGTCAGAGTGAAGTGAACACAGAGCTAACATTCACTTGCGCTTTCTTTCGTGTGCATTTGTTTGAACTGGCAGAGCTCCTGAGTCAGCAATACATTCAGGTTATGCCAAGATACAGACTTCACTTTTTTCAGTGCTGGATCTACTTAGAAACTTAATTGGTTAAATTTTTTGAAAACACTTACTTATGGAACATTTGAAAAGTGCTTATGTTGGCTTTGAAATTTCTGAAACTAAATCCTGCATTTGTAATCCATGGGATGGGCACTAGAATACAAAGTTGATTTATTCTTGTGGTGATTAAGATCCAGGAACAAAAAAGAAGACCTCCTTCTTTTGCTGTTGGTTAAAATAAGAGCTAGCATGTAGTACAATGACATTATTCTTAGTCACATGAACTCTTAATGCTTTCTTGACACATTTGTTTAGAGAAAATATTCTTAAAACATGGACATCTGCTTTATATGCAGTGGTAAGAATCTTTAGACTACACATGAATATTGCATTGAATTAACCCTATTAATTAGGCTTCTGAGTTGTTCTAGGAAAAGGACTCAGCTTTGTGGCAAAGTGCCAAACACATGCCAGTTTGAATAAAATACATGCCTTTCTATTACTTTTCCCCTTCCCTGCTGTTTGAGCATCATCAAGTCATTTGCTTTAGGTTGGGATAGAGAAGAATCTGCCAGTGCGTAGGGGTATGGATTGAGCTGAGTGACTTTATTCCTGGATATCTATTTATACATAGTCAAAATAAATAGATACATGCATGCACACATACTATGAAAAGCCAGATGAAGTGTATACTCTTGGTTCCCGCTTTAACCTGCCTGTTTTTATTAAGAAAAATGTGACACCTGTAGTGATTATGCTAACATGTTTTAGAGCATGTTTTACTTTTTGTATTAGATTTCTCTGATAATACATTTCTTTTTCTGTTACTAAACATGATTAATGTACCACATAGTGTTAACTGTGCTCTTTCCCCCAAAGACATCAAATGGGAGGCAGCATGTAGAAGCTAAATTATTCGGAGAGGAGTCAGTGATTGATTTAAATATAAAAGGATTAATTGGTCCCTGAACCAGACTATTAAACTGTACTGTGATCTTGACTGAAAGTGGAAGAATTACAAGTGCATTGCATAGAATAAATTAATACATTTTTCATGGCTTTAATCCTTTTTTTCTGTATTGCTTATTGTAGTTTTATGTACTGTACTCTATTGTATGCTTAATTGATGCAGAAGGGATTCAGAGTATCGTGATTAAATGGGAGAGAGGGATAGAACCATTAAACCTCAAAAATCATTTGAGGTTTAAGATGGTGCAGTTCTTCTTCCAGGATAGCTGAATGTATCTCCAAAGAATGAATATTTCTTGGAACTCTTACCAGTGATGACCCCAGGCACAGAAAGAAGTTAAATTTTACTGAATAAAAAAAATTATAAGTTTATGTTCTGTGAGGGCTTTGTTCAACATGAACATTGGCTAACAATGGGTAAATATAGCCCTTTATCCTTGAAAGAATTGAACTGAGACTTTATAGCTCTTGTGGGTAAACAGTGTAATGGTACCATACCCAGATAAAATTTCCTTCTTTTTATAATTATTTCTATTCAAACAATATTGATTTTTCTCATTCCACCTCATAGGCTAATACTTCATTCAGTCAGACAGGATGGTGGGTTTTTTTTTTCTTTTTTTAAGCTATCAGCCTCGTCTGTCCTTTCCAGGGAGAAGAAATGTTTGTTTATTCACCTCTATTATGTTGCTGCTTTTATAAACAAAATGTAAATCATGTAATTTCTGCTCTCAAATAGTACTCCTGGTAATAAAAAAGCAGAAAAGTTTGATTCAGGGGGCTGATTTAAGAATTCATTATTATGTGGCTTTACTAGCAATATAAATTTCAAGTTTTAGAATGGTATATTCAAGATACTTCTCTTTACCTTGTCTCGCCACATCTTCCCCTTATAATTTGATGTGCCTTGCCTTCCATTATTCTATCTGCTTCTGAGTAATCAGTCTGTATGGGATATTTTAAAGCAGGCACAGCTTATCTGAGAATCGAGGTACAGAATCATTAGAATCATAGGACTGAAGGTGCCGTTAAAGGCTTCCTGCCTCTCATCCCTTCCAACATTCTTAAGTTTCCTTCATTACACTTTCAGGGATAGCAAAGATGGTACCTTTCTTGTAAGCCTGTTCATTCTTTAAATAACCCAGTTAGAAAGCTAGTCTTTATGTTGAGTTGAAATCTGTTTTCTGCAGTGTCTGCATCAGTGGTACTTGGCTGGTGTGCCTCTGGTATACTATGAAGTATTGACCAGTCTGTTGTCACATTTTGATCAATTTTTAAAATTTATATTTACCATAATTGGAGGAGGCCAATTCTATTCTCACAATAGTTTTAAAATACAATGCTGAGTAAAATAGGTTTCATGGCATGGTGTACTTGAGTATAAATTGTGCACTGAAAAATCGTTTTTATCTCTTTCCTGAGTTGTCTCATCTCTCGGCTAAATTTCTCCATTTCTTTCAATTGTCATGTTGGGTGGTTTTAAGTTCGTTTGGTCATTCTCCTTTCAATATGGTTTGTTTGTTTGTTTTGAGACAGAGTCTTGCTCTGTTGCCCAGGTTGGAGTGCAGTGGCACGATCTTGGCTCACTGCAACCTCTGCCTCCTGGGTTCAGGCGATTCTCCTGGCTGAGGCTCCCGAGTAGCTGGGACTACAGGTGCCCACCACCACACCCAGCTAATTTTTGGTATGTGTAGTAGAGATAGGATTTCACCGTGTTGGCCAGGATGATCTTGTGTTGGCCAGGATGATCTTGATCTCCTGACCTTATGATCCACCCTCCTTGGCCTCCCAAAGTGCTGGGATTACAGGCGTGAGCCACCATGCCCGAGCCTGCATGTTTTACTTTGTATCGTCCTTTTTAACTGTGGTATTCAGAATTAAACTGAACATTCCAAGCATGGTCCAGTTAGCACAGAGCTGGAGTAGAACAGATCTCTTAGGGCCTATATTAGTCCATTTTCACACTGTTATAAAGATCTACCTGAGACTTGGTAATTTATAAAGAAAATAGGTTTAGTTGACTCACGGTTCAGCATGACAGAGGAGTCCTCAGGAAACTTACAATCGTGGTAGAAGGTGAAAGGGAAGCGGGGCACATCTTTCCACTGCAAAGCAGGGGGAGAGAGCCACATACTCATCAAACAGCCAGATCTCCTGAGAACTAACTCTATCATGAGAACAGCAACAGGGATGTCCACCCCCAAGACCCAGTCACCTGCTACCTGGCCCCTCCCTCAACACATGAGGATTATAATTCGAGATGAGATTTGGGTGGGGACACAGAGCTAAACCATATCCGGTCCCTTATTTTTAATTAGTGATTTTAGCATTTTCTGCCCCAGCCTGTCTGATGTATGGAGCACATGTTCATTAGTAACACGTATGCTTCCTGCACCTATGGTTTTTAGGGGAAATGGGCTTGAGAAGCACTTTCCCATGGGGTTCTCATTACTGTCCCTCCAGTACTAATTCTGTAGATTCTCTACATCTAGGTCAATTGATGCATCGTACAGGTACCTTTGCTTGATTTGCCAATCACATGTAGTTGCCTCCTGTTATCAGTTAAAATCCCCTGTCCTTGTTTTTTTTTAAGGATTCCCAAACATATACAAGTTATAGTGGAATTTTAGGCCAACTCTGTGTGCTGTATACTATTCCACTGTGTGACTGTACCCTAATTTATCCATTGTAGCATGGATCGATGGGAGTTTGAGTTGTTTCCAGTTCTGATGTGAGTTTAAAATCAGGAAATAAGTCAGTCTGAGTCATTCAGTGGGAAAGTGATAGATCTGTTGGAGTAAATGACCTGGCTGATCCAAAGAAAAGCAATGACTACTGAATTCCTATGCTACTTTTATTAGCATTAGGAAAGGAGAAACTTAAAGTAGAAATGTACTTTATTGTTAGTTACTATTAAGGTTGTGATATTAATCAGATTTTGTAGGTGTGATTACTAATTAGGAAATTCTGTATTCAACTGATAATTTGATTCAAATAGTATCTTTTAACTTCATTATTTGTTTTCAGTGAATTTTCTTACTAAGTGAATTCTAACTTTTTAAAAGGAGAAAATATTAATGGATTAGTTTGATTCAGCTAATAAATTCATTCAACTGCCGTTGTAAGTGTATGTATGCATGAGGTTGAAGGGGAAGCTTCTGTTACTAAAATAAACAAAAATTAAGGAAAAAAACACCACAGTTTTTTTTTTTTTTCTCTTTCCCTATTGTTGGAAGATGTATCACTGAGAGATATGCGTCATGTACTAGCTACAGAAAACGTTGTGGCATTTGTTTTCTCCCAACCCCTTAAAGAAGCTGACAGCAGTAGGGCACTGGTTGAGCCACGTCACTTTCTGTGCGTCTGCAGTCTCTCAGACTCACACCTGGGTGCCCTTACTCACCCCATTGCCTTTAAATACCATCTGTAAGGGACATCTCCAAAATGTTGATATATTGCCCTGACCTCTTTCCTCAGTTCCATAGTAACTAATGTGTCTTACCGCCTTCATGGTGTCTCTGCTTGAGTGTCATGTCAACCCTGTTTCTAAAACACATCTTGAACTCATGCTTTTTTCATCTCCACTGCTACCACCTCATATAAGCCAAGCTTTTCTCTCACCTGGGCTGCCATCATAGCCTTCTAGCTGCCATCTCTGCCTCTCCTTTTAACTCCTTCATAATGAATTGCAGCTAAAGTGATCTTCTCAAAATATAAATGAGACCATGGTAATTTCCTTACCTTAAATCCTCTAGGGGCTTATCAATGTATTTAGAATTATCAGACTTATGTTAGGGATAGAGGATTTGGGATCATGAGCAGTGCAGATGGTTGAAGGCCATCCTGTGTTTTGATGAAAGAAAAAACCTGCCTCTGGTGTAGCTCTGTGGCATGGGAAGAGTATGGAAGACAATTATTTGCTGATAACAGCATTCTATCAAATAAGCGTAAGCTCCAGTTTTATTTCTCTTTTGCTGGGAAATTGGGACCTTCTTTGAGTACTAGTGAGCAAGACATTTTGCAGCGGTGCTGAGTATGAAAGGTCCTGGTCTCTGGAAGGCTAATGCCAAATGTTGGAAGGCCTTTAAAGAAGATGCCCAGCCACAGTGAGTGCCAGCTGCTAGCTCTGAAATAGTGATCTCAAAAGGTAGATTTCTTTTGTGCTATATTTGTGCTAGGCAGTGCCTTTAAACTGGAACCATTACAGTGAATAGACACAGAAAATAATTTTATGTTACACAGTTGTTATATACTAGCTTCCTTTAAATAAATATTATACCTTTATCAGTTTTTTAGATAGAATTGGAGTGTGGGGAGAAGAATACGAACATGGGTCCTTCCCTCCTCTTTTTCCTGCCTCATCTCGTTAGAGAAGTAGTTAAGGTAGCTTACATATAATAAATTTAACGAGGCAGGAAAAAAATAGATGAGGAAATAACGATTGCGGAAAAAAATAAGGATGAATGGAAAATGCAGTAGTAGATTATGCAGAAATAACATTCTATAAGAAACGCTGCATACCTAGCACCAGTACTCATTAGCAGGTTTTCCTTTTTTTTTTTTCGTTTTGGCCATTTGACCGCATAGGTGAAGTCCTGCTTGCTGCTGTTCGCCTGATGAAGGGCAGCATGTTGGAATTTCCATCTGTTTTACACTCTTTTGGTAGGTCATTTCTCCCAGTGTGAGCCAGGCTTGAGAATCTGGGCAGATGTCAGAGGTCTGTCCTGATGTTTCTTTCAAGCTGGCCGGAATTCCACTGTGACTGCCACTTGCTCGTCCATCGGTGTCAGAATCTGTCATAATGGTTGGATGTTTCTGTAAAACATAAACATTCATGATTTTAAGGTGTACAATAAGACATATTTTGTAATTTGGGAAGGTACACCATTTCAGCTTAGCAATAGGGAGCTATGGGGTTAGGCAGGGAGTCAATAGGATATGTGCAGTCTTGGCAGTATTTCAGTGTCAGTTGATCCTTGATTGTTCGTAGTGATATATAACGCCTTAGTATTTAATGAGAAAAACAGTAGAAAAATTTATGTGGTTCCTCATCATCCCCCATGTCTTACACCTTGCTTGTCCCTATCTTTAAAGTAACCTCCAAAACGGACTAAAGGTTTTATATTTAAAAAAAAAAAAAAAAAAAAAAAAAAGAATTCCAAGCATGTCTTTAAAGTAAGCAATAAAAATACTTTGGTGGTTACAGTTTACCTAATATAAATACCACTTTAATCTGTGTGTCCTATCAAACACACTCCCCATTGAATTCTCAAAGTGCTGTCCAGAGACTGTGACTAGATAATCTAGCTAGTGTGGAAAGCTCAGGAGATATTTTAGTAAGATGACTTTCAGAATCCTGAAATCTTACGTATGTTGGCTTCTGGTTATTCAAGCACGCATCACTGACTAGAACAGCTCTTGTATCTATTTTGGCATCTTGAAAATTGTATTAGTTTTTACTACCGGAGTGCGACCTCTCAGGCTCTTCCAGGCTTTGAATTGAGGACATACTGAGTCACAGCCTCTTCACTGTCACTTGCTCTTAATAAGTGATGTACCCAGGGAGGATTACATCCCGTAGGCCAGTAGCACCATTTTTTCGTTAACACAAAGTATGCTGCTTCTCTGATACCACTATGGTGCCAGGAATGGTACCCTACAATCTGGAAGAATTTATAATGCACTACCCAAGTGCCAAACTTACTGCCAGAGAACAACTTGGAATTGAGGATAGAAGGGTAGAAAGCAGCAGTCATGGGGCTTGCTAACTTTGCTCTTATACAGATTGAGTATCCCATATCTGAAATGCTTGGGACCAGAATGTTTTGGATTTCAGATTTCCTTGGATTTCGGAATATCTGAATATACAAAATGAGTTATCTTGGGGATGGAATCCAAGTCTAAATGTGCAAGTCGTTTGTTTCATATATACCTTGTACATACAGCCTGAAGGTTATTTTATACAGTATTTAAAAAATATTTACGTGCATAAAACAAAGTTTTGACTGCATTTTGGCTGTTACCTGTCACATGAGGTCATGTGTGGAGTTTTCTTGTGGTGTCATGTAGGCACTCAAAAATTTTTGAATTTTGGAACATTTCTGATTTTTGGATTAGGGATGCTCAATATGTGTTTGTATAGTTGTAGGTGTAGGTAAAATGTTCCATGAGGCGCTTTTGTATTGTAATAATATACTTGGTAACTTTTTCTCAGAAGGGTGATTATTCATAGAACTGTAATGGTAATTTAGTAGTTATAATACAAGTACTATGTCTCATTTTAGAAAATTATGTGCAATTAACTTTCCTGGACATTTTCATTGCCTTGTAATCAGGTTTAACTTATAATTGAAAGAGGAGATGTATGAAATAGTAAGAGCACCTCAGAGCTTCACAAAATAATTTCATCAAGTCTCGTTATGTGGATACTATAATGCCACCGCCTTTTGAAATGGAGGTAAAAGTTAAGGCCTGTCCGATAAGAGAAAGCTCAGTATACCTGCAAGCAAAGAACCTCAACGCAGTCTTTGTGAGTGGTGCCAAAGTCAACTACATTTTTAAGGAGAGTAAGTGGTAAAGTAATACTAGCAAAATATTCCCAAATAAGGATCTATATAGTGAAGCAAATTGCTTCTGGCAAGAGGCTTGATTAATGGCAACTTTGAAAAATTTTAATATGATAAGTTCATACCACAGAAAGCATTTAGATACAATTATCTGAATGCATTTTGCGTTAAGAGTCTGTTATCAGAACACTTATACACCATGAAAAGAACAGGAGTTTATTAATAATCATAATAAATTTTGAAAGCACATGTAATAGTTGCATTCTAAAACTCAACATGAGAAGTAAAAATATCTTTTTAGGGGCTTTAGAATATTGTAAGAGAATAAAATGATCTGGAACACTAGTCCTTTCTTTTGCATTTATACAAGTCCTTTCCCGATTACCCCAGTTGTAACCCACACCAATCCCTTGTGTTTCTTAGGTAAAAAGTCTTAAAAGATACTTTTTTAAATAGCTAGACATATTATTTTCTCCTATTAATAATTAAACTTCTTCCAGCTTTAAAAATCTTCACTGTGTATGTCAATTGTTCTTCTTTTTCTCATGATGGAACTTTCTAAAGAAAAGTAATTTAATCTTTGGTTGTGACTGAAACTGCATTCATCTATCCGGTGAATATTAGGTTTTGTGTGCCATGCAGTATGCTAGTTGCTGGGGATACAGAGGGCAGGGGACAGACATGGTTTCTCCCCTCATGGGGCTCACATTATGGTGAGGGAGACCAAAATAAATGAAATATTAATAGTTGTAAATTTTGACAAGCCCTGTGAAGGAAGCAAACTGGGCAATGGTGGAAGCATCGGACATATAAATTAAAGCAGTGAGAGATGAAGTTAGAAGGATAGAGTGAAAGCAAATTTCTTTCCCTATTAGAACATAGTTTTTGGCTGGGTGTGGTGGCTCATGTCTGTAATCCTAGCACTTTGGGAGGCTGAGGTGGGTGGATCCTTCGAGACGATCCTGGGCAATGTAGCGAAACACAGTCTGTACCAAAAATATGAAAATTAGCCTGGCATGGTGGCATGTGCCTGGGGTCCCAGCTACTCAGGAAGCTTAGGTGGGAGAATTGCTGGATCTTGGGAAGTCGAGGCTACAGTGAGTCATGATCACGCCACTGCATTCCAGCCTGAGTGACAGAAGGAAACCCTGTCTCTAAATAAATAAATTGATAAATAAGAATATAGTTTTAGTTTTACTTACTGGACCTCGAGAATATAGAATTTTGGCCATTACAGACTATATTATATATCTTAAGTGAGTTACATAGTACTTTATAATTGATAGGAAAATGTATCCTGCTACCTCTTGCCTTGCTCCATGAGTTGCAGCCATTCTTTATAGAAACTGTCAAGATTGCGTAGGGTACAAACCAGTGTAAGATACAGCGTTATAATTATATGTTGAGGGATTTGTTGTTGTTTTTAATGATTTGATATTAAAGTACAAAATTTTGCCTGAAGTGTCCTACCAGAATTTTTCCATGTTTATATTCCTGCATCTTTTAAATTCTTTGGGCTCTTGCTGTGCATGCCAGTGAGTACCATAGTTCCATGCTTGTGTATTTTTGTTCCTTTTGAAGGTTTTTCTGTCGTTTGCTGAGGAAACTGTAAAATACCCAAGGGCTATCTGCTCTTATTTATGTATACATCCCTAAATTTAGTACAGTGTCTGGCACAAAGATAGGTGTGCTTAGTGAATGTTTGTTCAGTGAGTTTCTCTGCTTTTTGTTTTGTTTTGTTTTTGTTTTTGAGACAATCTAGCTTTTTCGTTCAGGCTGGAGTGCAGTGGCGCAATCTCGGCTCACTGCAACCTCTACCTCCCGGGTTCAAGCGATTCTTCTGCTTAAGTCTCCCGAGTAGCCGGGATTACAGGCTGCACCACCATGCCTGGCTAATTTTTGTATTTTTAGTAGAGACGGGGTTTCACCGTGTTGGCCAGACTGGTCTTGAACTCCCAACCTCAGGCCCACTTGGCCTCCCAAAGTGCTGGGATTACGGGCGTGACCCAGCCTGAGTTTCTCTGATGGTGTGGGTGCCCAGTGAGAGGTGAGTACTGTTGGTAGCAGAGAAGAAAGAGATCTCCGTGGGAAGAGCTAAGATGAGAAGACTCTATGGAGAAAGTGGAAGAGATGTTGGACTGCTATGCTAGTTGCCTTTCTAGCTCAGAGAATATAGGCTACCTTGGGCTACAAAGAGAGTCAACACTATTATTCTCCATAACTGTCAGGAATATGCCTCATGCAGGCTCCCTTCAGAAGAATGCTTAGAGAGATTATCAGAAATTCTCAAGGCTAACGATGTGTATGCCCTGGTACATTCCTCGCTGGACTATCAGAGCTTTACATTTGTGTTCTTCCGCACCTCATGACTCAGAATTCTAGGCTTTATTTCTGCGTCTTCTAGTCAAATGCCAGAAAATTTTAGGGGAATGTTATAATGTGTCAGAAACGCTAATGTAGCATCTACCAATGGCAAGCACCATACTAAGTTCTGGGGTCCAAAGTGATAGGTAAAATATGATTCCTGTCTCCTCACAAAATTTAGGGAGATGGGCTAAACATAAACTTATAAAAATCGAAGTGGTGTGATTAAGTTATACACAGAGATGTATAGGAGCATTTTAGTCTGCTCTGGGGCTTTAAAGGTAATTTCATGGAAAAGATAAATAGGGGTTAGATGAACAATAGAAGTTTATTCTAAGCAAAACACCAACACAAGCAAAACCATAGAGGTGTGAACCAGAGTGGCACTCACAGAGAGCATTCCGTCTTGAAGTAGTTTGACTGAGTGAGGCTGGAGAAGTAGCTCATGGAGTGATTGTATAGCAGTGCTAATATTGAATGTTTCCTTTTTACACTAATTGCCAGGAGGGAATAAGTTTATGTTGTGTTTAGCTATTTAGCACTTAAGCAGTAGATGGGCTTTCTCTAACACAGTTTCCTTTTATATGTTTTTAAAAGGCATGTATGTACACACATACACACACACACTCATGAGTCATACTTTAGAGAGCCAAAAATACGTTTTTTAAAATTCTGATGTCTAGGGAAGCTCCAGGGTGAAGTGGAGGAGTGAGGGTCTTGTACTACTCACAAACTGACATGACCATATTTACCCAGAAGTACTTTAAAACAATATATTTTGATGGTCTTTTTCTAACTTTAATTCTGGAAAAAATGGATCTTTGAAGCTTGGAATAAAGAGTTAGAAACATCTGGTGAAATATTTGGAGACATACTTGTAACACATGTGAAATATGAAAATAAGGCACCCAGTGAAAAGGGTTTCCTTGAATAAACTTCCCTAAGTCACATAGTGTACTTGAAGTAAGAATTTTTTATTTTGAAAATAGTTTTATGATTTTTATAGTGGTTTCCTCTCTTATCAATAGTGTTTGATAGGGTACTTAAAATGATGTTCTTGTGAACAAATTTCAGGTGTAAACCCAGGTGTTTATTAGTCATAAATATTCTAGCATTTGTTTTACTTTTATTCCTCAAAATTTACACTTTAATTTTTAAAAATAAAAAAGGTGGCAAGTGTAAAGCTATGGAATAAACCTCTATAAAGTTCTTAATATGAATGCTTTCCAGTGCTGTAATTATATTCTTGAATGTGATTTAAAAAAAAAAAAAAAAAAAAAAAAAAACCTAATCAAACTCAAACACCACAGTCCCAAGTAGATCCCAGAAACCTTTTTTCTACCCCATCATCTTCTCCCTCTCTTCTTCTTCTTTACTTCCTTATCCCCACTACCCTTTCCTATATTCTTCTCCCTCTCTGCTCTACCATCATTTCCTCTCCCTATCCATCTTCTTTTCTTTTCTCCTTGTCTCCTCTCCTCTTTCCTGTCACTCTCACCCTCATCTCCCCTTGTTTCCAGTATCTATAGAAAGAACATAATATATTGAGAGCCTTATAGTTTGCAAATTGTTTTTAGGTCCACAGAGCCTCTGAGCATTGTGGTTAGTGTATCTGTGTGATGAGTGCTATTGGGAAAAAAAAATAGGGAAGAGACCCATGGGGAGTGTAACTTTAAATTTTGTGGGGAAGAACAGTCTTGATGAGGTCTTGGCATTTAAGGAAAACTTGTAAGAGGTGAAGAGGGGAGCCATGTTGATATCTGAAAGGAAGAGAGTTCTAGCTACAGGGAACAGTAATTTCAAATTGTAATTGTTTTGTTTGAATAATAGAAAGCTTATTGGGCTGGAATGCAGAGAAGAAAGGGGAGAGAGCAATAGGCAATTTGGTTAGAAGGGTAACTGGGGCTGGATGTTGGGGATTACTGGGCCATTGGAGGGTTGATTTCTGAGTTTCCTGTTCTGTTGCATTGGCCTATTTGTCCTTGAGTCATTGTTACCCTGTTATAATCACCATGGTTTAATTATAAATAGTGATACTAGCAGGTTGTCTCACACTTTTTTTTCCTTTCTTTAAAATCGGGTTAGCTATTCTTGACTCTGTGTTCTATATAAATTTTAAAATCAGCTTGTCAAAAACTTAGGCTATTGATTAGAATTACATGGAATTTTTAGGTCATTTTGGGGAAATTATAATCTTTATGGTATTTATTATATCCAGGAATATGATACATCTTTTAAAAGACTTTATATATTCTTTTATATTCTTGAAACAGACTATTCTATAAATTTCTCCAAGAAACCTAAGCTGTCTTTTGTTGGTTTATTTTCTGGGTACCTTACAGTTTTTATTGCTATTGCTAATAGGATATATTTTTCCCATTATATTTTCTAAGTTTTTTGTAGGAATACAACTATTATTGAACTTGTATCTACTAACCTTATCTACTTTCTTGATCTCTTTTGTTAGTTCTCTTAGTTAATATATTGTCTACATAGGAAATCCAAGAAAATTATATCCATCGGCAAATAAAGATAGCATTGCCACTTCCTTTCTTTTTCTTTCTTTTTTTTTCCCCCCCACTCTGTTGCCCAGGCTAGAGTGCGGTGGCCCAATTTCGGCTTACTGCAAGCTCCACCTCCTGTGTTCATGCCATTCTCCTGCCTCAGCCTCCCGAGTAGCTGGGAACACAGGCGCCTGCCACCACTCCTGGCTAATTTTTTTTTGTTTGTTTTTTAGTAGAGATGGGTTTGACTGTGTTAGCCAGGATGGTCTTGATCTGCTGACCTCGTGATCCGCCCACTTCAACATCCCAAGTGCTGGGATTACAGGTGTGAGCCATCGCACCCGGCCCCTTTCTAATTTTTATACCACCTCTTTTCTTTTCTTGTCTTATTGCATTGACTTGGATATCTAGGGCAGTGTTGTGTGGAAAAGCACTTATCTTTGTTTTGCTCCATTTTTTAAAAGGGATTCTTATAAAGTTTTGACATGAAGCAAGACAATTGCTTTATCTGTTTCGGTCAATTCCTTTTGATTCCCAGAGTTCCCGAAGAGTTTTAGAAATAATTATTATTGAATTTTTTTCCTGAAATTTAACATGCTCTTTCGTAGGTATTGAGATGGATTCTTTGATTTTTCTTATTCATCTGTTAATGCATTGTAGTAGTTTCATAGATTTGCTGATGTTAATTCATCACATCATTTGTTGAAGCAGTTTGAATAAGAGAAATTGGTCGAGCCTTGAAAATGCGGTAAATCCTTCTAAGATGGTATTGAAGTGGGTGGATGGGTTTTTTACTTACTGTTTTCATATGTATCTGATTTATCGGCATAAAGTTACTGTATTTATAGTGTGTTTATTGTTAAAAGTGTTCATTCTTTGTTTGTAGTTATTTCCTCTATTTTTGTTCCCAGGATTGTTTATTAGAGCACTTCGCTCCCTGCACATACATCTTTTATCCCTCTCCTTAAATCAGTCATACCTAGTATTTTTGTCATCTATTAGTCTGCTCAAAAAAGAAGTTTTATCTTGTTAATCCTTTCTATTGCTTTTTCCTATTTTATTAATAATACATATTTTTGTCATTATTTTCTTCCTTCTGTTTTATTGTGTTTACTCTTTGCTTTCTTCATTTCTTTTAAGACTTCTAGGCCTATAAGGATATAAATTACTGTGTAAGTACTGTTTCTGGTAGATTTTGACATGTATTACTTTTGTTGTCATTCAGTTTTAAATATTTTGTGATTTCCATTGTGATTTCTTCTGTAACCCATGATTTATTAGGAAGTACACGTTTGTTTTCAAACAAAAGAATTTTATTTTAACCTTTTAAAAAAACAAAACTGTTGATTTCTAACTAAATTGCACTGTTGTTAAAGAATATGTATACTGACTTTGGGAGGCCGAGGTGGGTGGGTCACCTGAGGTTGGGAATTTGAGACCAGCCTAGCCAAGATGGTGAAGCCCTGTCTCCACGAAAAATACAAAAATTAGCAGGGCGTAGTGGCGCACGTCTGTAATCCCAGCTCCTTAGGAGGCTGAGGCATGAAAATCGCTTGATCTGGGAGGTGGAGGTTGCAGTGAGCTGAGATCATGCCACTGCCCTGCAACCTGGGTGACAGAGTGAGATTCTGTCTCCAAAAACAAAACAAAACAAAACAAAACCCAACCAATAAGAGTATGTCGACTGTGTGTATCATCATTTCTTTGAAATGTAATACTTGTCTTGTGTCTTGTTACATATTTAATTTTTGTAGCTCTTCAGTGTATTCATGGAAAGATTATACGTTCTTTCTTTCTGGAAAGCCATGGTATTCACTAGAAGACATGTTAAAATATTTATTAATTTTAGACTTGTCGGTTTCTCCTGATAATGATTTTTTCTGTATATATTTCTGAGCAATATAGCATGCCATTGTGGCTGTGTACATGTTCATGTTGATTACTTTTCTTCTTGAATTTCTCTTTGTATATTTATTGATGAACTTAAGTTTTAAAATATTTCATTGTTTTATTTATTGTTATTCCTATACCAGGTTTATTCTTGTTAGAATTCATCTGGCATATGATTTTCTACACTTTTTTTAACTTTTGGTGTAATTTTACTTTGCATGCCTTTTGTGCAATATGTAGATGGATTTATTTTATTTTAGTTACTCTGATAATCTTTGTCTTTTCAGTAGGTTTAATTACACTAGTTTTTTTCATTTTCTCAGTGATGTAGCCACATTGCCTTTTAAAAATGTCTTTATAAATGGCAAACCCTTCAACTCCATACCTTTGCACATATAATTTTCAATTTTTTTGTAATAGTTTTTTACCACTTTGCTTTTTCTTATGATTCAAACTTCAGTTTAAATGCTTCCTTCCCCTGCTTTTTTTTTTTTTTCAGAGACGCTTTCCTCTGACCAATCCCTTTTTAGAATAGACCCCAACTCTCATTATTTTCTTAGTTCCTATATTTATTTCTTTTATAATACTTAGAAAAGTTATTTGTCTCATTTCTCTGTAGATTATTTAGTGATGATACTAGTATTAATGTCTCCATTTTTTATCATTTTATTTATATGTTAGTTACTTGATATTAGTTGGTAGAGGGTGAAAAAAAGGGTAGCATGATCAAGAGGAGGTGCTTCAGGGTTGGGTTACCTGAAGCAAATTGAGGAAGAAATAAAGATTATTTGTGATGGAAGAGAGTAAGTATAGGAGTGCCTTCACAGAAAGAAAGGAATCTCTAGGGAAGGGTGAGTGAAGTTTAACTGAAGAGATTTTTAAGGTGAGAAAGAGGTTAAACAAAGAATTAGTTGAATCAGACCTGATTTACTGAGTAGAGTGGAGAATAAACAGAGTTGAGAAGGCGTGGAATACTTGTCAAGTGATGTGCCCCCAAGAGAACAGGGGTGAAGCTCCAATTTTCCTTTGACCTTGCCATGTTTTTGGTTCTGTGTATTCATTTGATAGTATCTTCTAGCCTATAGCAGTAAGGGAAATAGTAGAATTGATGCAGGGTCTAGTTTAAGTTACATTGTGTCTGATTTATGTTGATGTTGAATAAGAGTGAAGGCAGCATTGATCAAAGGTAGAAAATCTTGGATGTACTATACGCTATGTTAAGAAGAAGGACCAGGTTTTTATTCCAACTGTGCTCTGAACTTGCTGTGTAACTTTGGGCGCAGTCTTGCCTTCCTCCGAATCAGAAAGAGGTTGACTTTAATGATCTCCATAGTCTCTTAAAATTTTTAATGAAAGTATATGAAATAAACGGGGTGAGAAATGGGGTGAGTAAAGGTTCAGGTGAAAGTGAGTAATAAGTGACAAGAAGAAAGAACATGGTATAGAGCTTGTAATAAAGATTTACCTCCCGCTTCTCATATACCCTAACATATCTATACTTTTTATTTGTAGAACCCCTTCAGTGTTCATTCTCAAATCTGATCTCATTTTAACAATTTCAAATTTGATCTGTGAAATGAGGGAGGTTGGACTTTGTATGAAAACACCTGGGTTTTACTTACAGGCAGGTTTCTAGATCAGAGAAATATGATACTTATGTGTCCATATTTTATCAAGACATTTGACATAACCTTTTTGATTATTCTCTTTAGAGCAGAATGAGTGACAACTCACTGTTGAATTTGTAACTTGGAGTTATCTGATGAGATGACACAGGATTTGGTTCTCAGTGCAGTTTTTATTTCACCATTTTTAGCATTGCTTTGGATAAAGATATTGATGGCTTGCTAATCAAGTAACCAGTACGTTGGATTACAAAATTAGGGTCTCAGCAGGCTTTGACTAAGCGCCAAGTATGCCAAATGGAAGCACTGCGGATTCCTCTAGAACACTCCCCTGGTTGGGCCAACAAGCAGCGCTGCATAAGGATAGGAGGCAAGGGCTTCCTCAGATCTTGCCTTCACATTGCTTTCTGTGTGGCACATGACCCCACATTTCAACAAGTATAAAAGAATATTGTGAATTCTCTCTTTCTCCTTTAGTCATGCCATTTCATTCCCTGAGGGAACCAAAGTTATTAGGAATCGTTTGTTTTGAGACAGAGTCTCTCTGTCACCCAGGCTGGAGTGCAGTGGCATGATCTGGGCTCTCTGCAGCCTCAACCTCAAAGGCTCAAGCAGTCCTCCTACCTCAGCCTCCTGAGTAGCTGGGACTACAGGCAATGCCAACACACCCAGCTAATTTTTGTATTTTTTGTAGAGATGGGGTTTTGGCCATGTTGCACAGACTAGTCTTGAACTCCTGAGCTCAGCGATCTGCCCAACTCTGCCTCCCAAAGTGCTGGGATTACAGGCATGAGCCACCTTGCCCAGCCATTATTAGGTTTTTTAAATGATCTTTTCAGAAAAATGTTATGCCAATGTAAGCAAATTGTGTGTGGAAATATTTTTCTCCCCACTTTCCCATTTTATATAACTGGGTGTATATTATTCACACTGTTTTGTACCTTGTTCCTTTTTTCTCGTAGCAGTCCTTGTTGGAGGTGTTTCCATATCAGTGTGATCATTTCCTTTTACATGGCTGCAGGGCATTACTTTGTAGCTTATATACCACGGTTTAGTTAACAGGTTCTCTACTGATGGACATTTTAGTGTTTTTCAGACTTTATCACAAGCAGTGCTATAATCTATAACTACTCAGTACCATAGTTTTATATGTAGGATAAATTCTTAGAAGTGCTGTTGCTAGGTCACAGGGGATTCAACTTTCTAGTGTCAGTGCTGTCATTCCTGTCCTTGTTTTACATGATCTTAGAAAAAATAGAATTTAATAGTTGGGATTTAGGCTTTATCAAATCCAGTGATTCTCAGAGTGTGGCCTTTGAGCCAGGAGCAGCAGCAGCATCACGTGGGAACTTGTTAAAAATGCAGATTTATGGGGCCCACCCTAAACCTCCTGAATCAGAGCCTCAGGGGCCCAGCAGTCTGCACTGACAGGTGCTTTTACATATATGGAAACCCATCAGAGTGATGAAATCACCTACCAAAAATTGTATAATTACGTGTGCCTTCTGTTATATCTCCATTATAACTTTTTTTTTTTTTTTTTTTTTTTGGAAACAGAGTCTCACTCTGTCCCCCAGGCTGGAGTGCGATGGCGCGATCTCGGCTCACTGCAAGCTCCCCCTCCCGGGTTCACGCCATTCTCCTGCCTCAGCCTCCCGTGCAGCTGGGACTACAGGCACCCGCTGCCGCACCTGGCTAATTTTTTGTATTTTTAGTAGAGACGGGGTTTCACCGTGTTAGCCAGGATGGTCTCGATCTCCTGACCTCGTGATCCGCCCATCTCAGCCTCCCAAAGTGCTGGGATTACAGGCGTGAGCCACCACGCCCTGCTCCACTATAACTTCTGTTTTTCTTGTTTTCAGTGTCTCTTTTAAAAGGACATTTTGGTTTTTTTAAGTTATCAATATAAAGGATACTTGATTTGATGTTGATTTTTTTTTTTTTTTTTTTTTTTTAATTTATGCTTCTCACTGTGTTTTGGGACATGGCAAATTCAAATGAAAACTATTTTGAAATTTTTATAAGAATTCTTTAAACTTTCTAAAACCAATCCTTAAAATTAACTCCCTGTTATTTTGCATATATGAGTCTTTCGATGTCTCAAGGGATGGCCTCCAACATCCTTTTTTTGAGTCCTTTCCAGTCACATCCCACCATTCCTCTGTTAAGAGTTTCCAAACAACATCCTTCTCGTAACCACATCTGTTCTTTGCCTCATGGTTTCTCTTACTTTTTCTTTTCTTTCTACTATTAAACCCTATTTTCTTTCTTTCTTTTCTTTTTTTTTAGTTCTATTTTATTTTAAATTGACACATAATAATTGTATGTATTTATGAGCTACAAAGTGATGCTTGGATACCAGTATATAGTGTGTAACGATCAAATCAGGGTAAGTAACAAATCCATAACCTC
This sequence comes from Chlorocebus sabaeus, assembly GCF_047675955.1. Classification (NCBI taxonomy): domain Eukaryota; kingdom Metazoa; phylum Chordata; class Mammalia; order Primates; family Cercopithecidae; genus Chlorocebus; species Chlorocebus sabaeus. The sequence goes on along the minus strand of NC_132914.1, from coordinate 113,179,092 downwards.
AAACATTTATCATTTCTCTGTGGTAAGAACATTCTCTCTTTTACCTATTTTGAGATATACAATGCATTACTGTTGACTAGTTACCCAACTGTGCATTAGAATACTAGAATGTATTGTTCCTAACTGTAACTGTTGGCTAACCTCCTCCATCTCTTCCCTTCCCCTCCCCTGCCTCTAATAATCACAATTCTGCTCTCTACTTATATAGATCAGCTTTTTTAGATTCATGTAGTATTTGTCTTTTTGTGTCTGACCTATTTCACTTAACATAATGTCCTCCAGGTTCATCCATGTTGTCTCAAATGACAGGATTTCATTCTATAACTTAATAGTATTCCGTTGTGTATTATATACCACATTTTCTTTATTCATTCATCCGTTGATGGACACTTAGGTTGATTCCATATCTTAACTATTGTGAATAATAATGAATAAGCATGGGAGTGCAGATAACTCTTCGACATACTGAGTTCATTTCCTTTGTGTATATCCCCAGTGGTGGGATTACTGAATCATATGGTAGTTGTATTTCTAACATTTTGAGGAATCTTTATACTGTTTTTCATAATTGCGGTCTTAATTTACATTTACACCAACAATGTATAAATGTCCTCTTTTCTTCACATCCTTGCCAACACTTGTTATCTGTTATCTTTTTGATGATATCCATTTTAATTGAAGTGAAGGGATATCTTACTGTGGTTTTGATTTGCATTTCCCTGATTACTCATGTGAACATTTTTTCTATATACCTGTTAGCCATTTGCATGTTTTATTTTCAGAACAAAGCGGTGGTGGGGGGATACATCACACTACCTGACTTCAAAATATACTATAAAGCTATAGTGATCAAAATAGCATGACACTGGCATAAAAACAGACACATAAATCAATGGAACAGAGTAGAGAACCCAGAAATAAATTCACTTATCAACAGATACTTGATTTAAAAGGTGCCAAGAGCACATACTGGAGGAGGAAAGAATAATATCTTCAAAAAATGATGCTAGGAAAACTGAATTTCTACATGCAGAGAAATGAAACTAGACCCCTATTTCTCACCACATACAAAACCAATTCAAAAAAATAAAAAAGTATGAAACTACTAGAAGAAACCATAGGAGAAATCCTTCTTCACATTCGTTGATCTGGGGAAGGATTTTAAAAATAAAACCTCAAAGGTCCAGGTAATAAAAGCAAATATAGAAAATGGGATTATATAAAACTGAAAAGTTTCTGCACAGCAAAGGAATTGACCAACAGAGTGAAAGGGTAACCCACAGAATAGGAGAAAATATTTGCAAACTGTATATCTGACAGGGGATTAATATGTGGAATATCTAAGGAACTCAAGTCAGTAGCAGAAACCAACCAGATTAAAAGCTGGGCAAAATACCTGAATGGACATTTCTCAAATTTTCATTTGTTCTTGTCTTCTTAAAGCATTCGTATATTCTAAATTGAAGAAATCACTACTCCTTAGCCTTTCTATGGCATTTTATTATTATTTGTATGTTTGTGCCTGGCTTTATTTTATTTGTGTGCTTTCATATCAGTCTCTTGCTGGTGAATATGCTCCTTGAGGGCAGGGACTGTGTTTTCTTCAGTGTCACTTCAGACTCCTTGCACCGTTCTTAAATAAATGTTGGTTGTATTTGTTCTCATGCACAGCTGGGACTTGGTGGAATAGAGAACATGTTCTGTGGCTATGGCCTACATTCATTTCTCCCACCAGCTTCTTACAAATAAGCTAGTAAGTACATGGGATAGTGGGCATGAATAGGGATAAGTCAGCTCAAACTCCCTTAGCCGAAATTTACAGTTGAAAAATAAGCCAATCCACAATCAGTAAAACTATATTTTGGTCCTATTTAATGTGCCAGGTATAATGTATGTAGAAGATGGTGTGTTGCTAGTGTCATTTTCATAAAGGACAGAGTGTTTTTACTATTTATATTATTTTATACCTATAGATGTTCAAATTATGTACATTTTTTGCTTTTGTGAACTTTATAAACTTAGAAGTATGGTATCAAGGGTTTTTAAAACTTTTTTCAAAATTCTTTTAAAATTGTAGTCACTATCTTGAATTTACTCTGTCCTGCTAAATACCCAGATACCAAGACTGGGTGTTTCCTTTGGTGAAATGTCATATTTTGGTAAAACAAAAAATGTTATCTAAACATACAGGTCAAAGAAGAATATATATGTGTCACTGTGTGATAGAGAGACATTTTAATTTTATTTCATTTTTTTCCTTTCAAGCATTATAATTTTGCACTTGAAACAACATTTTTTTTTTTTTTTTTTGAGTCGTACTCCAAATGTACTTTATAATATTTTAGAGAAGTTTTGGAAAGAAGCAGCATCTTTGAGATGACTTTTAAAAATTGTGGTTGCTTGGCTTTATTTAGTAAAAGTGATTTTGTTTCATCAGGCAAATGTTCTTATGAGATGTTTTGAGAAATGGAGATACGTTATGGCTATCTTAGGGCCAGAGTTACAATTTTGAAAAAGTGTGCTGAGGGGTTGGTTTCTGATCTTGTTCGTAAGCCACTCTTTTTGAGACAGGGGTCTTGATCTGTTGTCCATGGTGGAGTGCAGTGGCATGATCACAGTTCACTGCAGCCTCGAACCCTGGGGCTCAAGCAATCCCCCCACCTCAGCCTCCTCAGGAGCTAGGACTACAGGCACACACCACCGTGCCTGGCTAATTCATTTATTTATTTTTGGTGGAGATGAGATCTTACGCTGTCCATGTTGGTTTTGAATTCTGGGCTCAAGTTATCCTCCTGCCTCAGCCTCTCAAAACATTGGAATTACAGGTGTGAGCTGTTATGCTGGGTCACTGGGCCACTTTAAAAAGTAAGTATTTTAAGTCTTTATTCATTTATTTGACTGAACACATTTTGTCAAATAAATGAATAAACACTTAAAATACTTACTTTTTAAAGTGGCCCAGTGACCACTGGCTTGTCATGTGCTGGACACTGAGACAATAGAAAACTATTTCAATTCTCTGTTCTTAGGTATTTGTAGTTGGCATAAGAGATTTTGTGCAAATGAAACTGGAAACATGTAACTTACAGAAGTTCTCATTGCAGTGTATTCGTATTTCCAGATTTTTCTGATGGCTTAGTTTGTCAATAATGAATTAGAAGTTTCTGTTTTGCCCATAATTAGAAGTCAGCCTTACTGGACGGTTGATAAAGTAGAGTTGTATCTTACCTACAGTTCCTGTTTCTAGCACCCATTTCCTACCAAAATATAAAGTTGAGTTTCTCATTCTCTCTTTTGTAGTGAGCATTTGTCCTGTGCTTTCACATTTTTCCTACATGGAGAAAGTAATGTATGCACAAGTGTGGAGATTGCCCAGCACCAGCCAATTTATTTGATCAATGAGGAGCATATACACATGGCTCAGTCTTCACCTGCACCATTTCAAGGTAAGTGTGGATGTTCCTGCTCTCCACCCCTATCCACCACCCAGTGGATAACCATCTTGCCCAGTAACGTTTTGCAGGGTGAGACATTATCTTAAATGGACATTGTAAAACTTGTCAGATTTTGAAGAAGGAAGAAAAGACTACCATTTCATAATTCAGTAGTAATAGTGTGTTAGTTTTTTGCTGAAGCTTCTCGCATATATAAGATGGTCTTATGTATATTCTTTTGTAAGAATAAAATGTAGAATTTCCTTCAGAACAAAAGAAAATCAGTAAATACTTGAAAAATATAATTCAATGAGTAATTGACCAAAGTCACAAATTAAAGGTTTTCATTGTTGTGTTTATTAACAAGGTTTTAGGAATGTAATGGTTTATAGAAGATTACCATTATACTTAGTATTTGAAATTTCAGTCAGAATCAAAGTTCTAGAATTATACAGTGTATAGTTTCTTCAGCGATGTTCCTTTGTTTTAATTTTAAACTCCATTGGTAATAGGTATTTAGTTGTAATTTAACTCATACATTCATATTTTCATTAATTCTCAGCTTTACCACCTAGATATCACCAAAATAACTTCATGTCCTTTTGATCTGAGCATTACAAATCTTTGTTTTGTCTTTGGAATTCAGAATTTTCTGTGAGTAACAGCTTTTAAATGTTATAATATTAGATTGAACCATATGGAGACAATCTTTTTTTGGTTCAGTCATATGTCATTATTAGAGATGTCTGGTTGAAATGGTCTTAGCATATCACACAATATAATTTTAAAAAACACTGATATTTTAACAGACTTGACTAAAATAGTTGTTGTAACAGCCTGTCATGAGCATTTCGCCTCCATTGTGTTTATTTTTTGTTTTCTATAAACTATTCTGATTTAATTCAATGAAAGCATCTGTTTCTTGCCCCAAAGATAATAAAACTTTTTTTTTTGAGATAAGAAAGAACATTGAATCCACATTTAACTGTGTCCTAATTTTTAACTCCAGCTCCCCTACTGCAATAAATTTTAAGCTGTGTAAAGTTAGGTGTTTAGTGTATGAACTACTAGAATATTCAAAACCCAATTCTTAAACTGTGTAGTACAAATTGTACAGTATTTGCAAATTGTGGCTTGTCAGAATTTTTAAAATACTGTTTCCTTGAGTGTAAAAGTGCTCAGGACCATCTGACTTCATCCAACATTTTATCACTCAGAATAAAAGCATTTAGTTATGTTAGTAATAACAGTAGGAATAACTAGTCATGAGGGAAGAGAACTTACTTTCTAATCTTCCAAGTTGGGAACAGTAATGTTAGGAATATCAGGTCCCTATAGACCACTTTTAGTTTTTCTGATTTTTGTCACTGATGGAAGTCTTAGAATACTTTTGTGGAGCATTCTTCTGCTTATTTTCCATGATTGGTGTGGAGGAAGACCATACTAAGGCAGTTGCTGTCCTTATGGATAATTATGATGAGCATAATTATCCCAATTGATGTGGGAATTTCCTGGAAGCATTATTGCAAAAAAATTACATTTGATTAATTGTGTGTATTGGAGTCAGTATTTTTATCCCATTTGGATCATTGAGGAACAGCAGAAAGGCTCCACGATACATGTAATGCCTATAGCTATCTCTCTCTTGATTGATGTGACATACGATCTAGCTCTTTAAAAAATTAAAAAAAGAAGACATTCCATTTAATGATCATGCTGAGTTTTTGTAAAAAATTAGAATTAAGAAAAAGTAGTCTTTATCTTTAGAAAAGTATTATTTGGAAGATTGAAGTACTCACTCCAAGGCTGTGAACTGGCTGGGTAATTCACAGTACTATGTTAACTATATTTTTGTGTCAGACTCAGTGAAAATGACATCAAGGTCAAATACTGAAAGAAGATAGATTTTGGGTCCTTTACGTTGAGTTAAATAAAATTTTACTTAGAGTTGTTTTATCGACAGACCTCTAAAACAGTCAAAACAGAAATGATAACTATTATGCTTCAAACTTTTTTATATTAAGACTTTCCTACTGTTAGAAATTTTATTTATATGTTATTCTTTGATTACCACAGATGTTTAGGGAGTCTCAGGAACCATAAGAGTATTCAAGTTTAGGCAGCGTTTGGGGTATATGTGTTGAATGATTTTCTTCTGTTTTGGAAGATTCAGTGTTTATATTGTACAAGCTATTATTAAACATATGTATATGCTTCAAAGCATAGCTGTCTGATAAGATTGGACTATCCATATTTTATTTCCTTTAAAAATTGTGAGAAGTGAGAGGTGTATAAATAATAAGAAATTTTAAAATAAGAGACTTCAAAATATCATACTTTTGTGGCTAAAGCGGGAGCATCACTTGACCCTAGGAGTTCAAGACCAGCCTGAGCAACATAGTGAGACCCAGTCTCTACAAAAATAATTTTTTAAAAAATTTATTTTAAATCATACTTTAAATAGAGTTAGGAAATAAAGAGCGATGTACATTAAGTGATACTGTAATCTAAAATTACCACATATGTAGTGTTGCACTTAAGTAGGAATTATTTCTCTAATGTTTAGCATGTGTTTCTCCTCCCCTCTATAGTACTGGTAAGTCCTTATGGCTTAAATGGGACGCTAACAGGCCAAGCATACAAGATGTCAGACCCAGCCACTCGTAAGTTGATTGAGGAATGGCAGTATTTCTACCCGATGGTGCTAAAAAAGAAAGAAGAATCGAAAGAGGAAGACGAGTTGGGATATGATGATGATTTCCCTGTGGCAGTTGAAGTAATTGTTGGTAAGAGAAAATATTTTGCCTGAAGAACTTTGTTCTTCTTCCTCTTCCTTAATTTAAAAAGATAATCATTTAGATTCATCAGAAATAATCTCCATAATTTTCCCATATTTTTAAAGAAATTCTCTTGACACAATGGTATATGCTGAGTAGTTATCTTGCCTGAAGCACCCTTGGTCCCTGTATTCCAAATGCATCATGTTGGAACACATGTTTAACAGCTATTAACTTATGAGAGAATGGAGCCTATCACTTTTGGCAGTACTTCATGAGCATCTCATTTTCACCACTAGAATCATAAAATTGGGAGTCTTATGTGAATTCTTTCTCAGTCCCAGTTCTTTCCTTGTTCTCTTTGCTTATAGGTGGTGTTCGGATGGTTTACCCTTCAGCATTTGTTTTGATCTCTCAGAATGACATCCCGGTTCCTCAGAGTGTTGCCAGTGCTGGAGGCCACATTACAGTTGGGCAGCAAGGGCTTGGTAGTGTGAAGGACCCAAGTAACTGTGGGATGCCTCTGACCCCTCCCACCTCTCCAGAACAGGCCATCCTAGGTGAGTAGGATCCAGGAGTGTCCTGGGGAGAAGAGATCCCAGACAATTGTATAGTCTACCTGCCATGGAACAGGTGAGAAAACAGAAATTCCTCTTGGAAGAGATGGAGGTAGTAGAGTAACGTAAGGATTTTACAAAATGGAGAATCAACACACAGAATTCCTATACTTGAGAATTTTAACTCTGTCCATATTAGTCTTTATTATTATTAAATAGTTTAGATTCTTTTAAGGTCTGCCCCTTTACGTGTGTGTGTTCACATATAGATAAAATGTAGGTTGTTTTTTTAAATAATTTTGAACAACTGAAGAATACTAAATCAGGGAATGACTGAAGTCTCTGCCCCAGTGACCATTGTCAGACAGGGACAGGCCTTGGGCAACTCTCTTCCCTGTTAGATGTAAAGTTAGACTAGCGATTAGGAGCTCTAAATAAATACTTTTTCCTGTCAGTAATGTGTCTGCATTAATAATAAATATTAATTATATGGGACAATTTTGACAGTGGGAGCTGCCTGTCTTCATGGAAAAATTCAGAAATTGTTTAAATTGGGAGTATTTTTGTCTTCTTTGTTGAGTAGTATAGTTCCTCTATTAACTTTGTTATTGTTGTAGTTGACCTCACTTTAATTGGAAATGTGGTCAGTATGGAAAGGATACTCATCATACTTGAGCTGAAATGGGATTATTTATTTATAAGCATTGAATGTAGGCCAAGCTGGCAGGAACATTAGAGTAAATAAAGCCTTGGCTGCTAAACTTTGAAAATAAACTATCAGGCATGATACATACGTAATCCTCATGAAAATTACCAGAGTAAGACAAAATTTCAAAATTTCTAGCATAATTCTTGGCAAGTAGTGGGCATTAAATAAATGTTTATAGTTAAAGAAGATATTGGGGAAAAGCATAAACTTTGTGACTGAACACACCTAGTTATAAAACCTGGCTATATCATTCACAAGGTGAGTGACCTTATTTAATTCTCATAGGTTTTCTGAATCTCAGTTATTTTTTCTGATAAATACATACTTTATTGGATTGTAGTACATATTAGGTAATATATACAAGTGCTTCGTAAACAATAGTCGTATACAAGTGATAGCAATAATTTAAAGCAATATTCAAAACTTGAAGTTTAGCACACATTATCTGGAGGACATTACTCAGATGTTTTGTGGGAGAATGGAAATGGACATGTCTGTTTTTAAGAGCCATGTATTTGCTGAGATGGTTTAAAACAAAACAAAAAGAAAAAAGTACATCTAAGGCCAGGCATAGTGGCTTATGCCTGTAATCCCAGCATTTTGGAAGGTCATGGCAGGTGGATCGCTTGAGCCCAGGAGTTTCATACCATCCTGGGCAACATGGTGGAATCCTGTTTCTACAAAAAAAACACAAAAATTAGCTGTGCATGGTGACAAATGCCTGTAATTCCAGCTACTTGGGAGGCTGAGGTGGGAGGATGGCTTGAGCCCAGGAGGTGGAGGTTTTCGTGAGCCAAGATAGCATCAGTGCACTCCAGCATGGGCGACAGAGCTGGACCCTGTCTCATAAAAATAAAAAAGTACTTCCAGCTTTCATTTGGTAGAGCAGAGAATTTGGATGATTCCTTGAAAGGATTTGTCATCAATCAACTGTATTCAACTAAAAAAGAACTTTCACAGTCTTTTGTAGTAATCATCATAGATATAAAAATTAGAATTATCAGTATTTTGAAAAGTTTTTAATGTCACATCACAATTTGGATTTTTAACAATTGTACTACATTATTAAGTTATCCACTTCTGTTTGTCTGTTTTTGTTTTGCCTTGTACTTAGTGAAATTTGTATTCAGCTTAAAATTGAAGGTCTGCTGTGTGCATGATGCTTGACCTCTGGTCAGTTCAGAAGTCTTAATAGTCATAATTCAGAAACAAGAGGTTTTGTTGATGGGGAATTTCAATGTGGAATAATTAACTATGGATCTTCAAATTCCTTCCCCCCTAACTCTGTATGCTGTTGTGTTAGGCCTTGGATAAATAAATCCCCTGATGTCATCGCCTTATTCCTTAAAATAAACACATGAAACTGAACAAAAGCTGCCAATATCCTTGCAGTAAAATGAATTTGCCTAAATTTTCATATCATAGGATGTTGAATTACAGGTTAGGAGTCTTAATGCTGTATTGGAGAGTATCCTGGTCAGCCTTGACATTCTGTAGTTGAATGCCGTGTTTTTCTAGATATAGGACAGAATGGGCTACTTTGTCCTATAAAAAAATGCCAAGGTTCTCCTGGATTAGCAGAGGGCTTAGTAGGGCCAAATGGTATTAATGATGTTACTCGTACCTTATCAGGATTGGTATATCCACTTGCCTCTTTGATATGCAGAGGCAATTGCAAGTAACAACATTCAACATGCATTTTAACAGCTTGGAGTAACAAGTCTTGTTTAATTCCATCTAAGATACCACTCAGATTTTAGTTCAGTCATTTAAGTGCTACTGAAAAGCTTCAGACTAGCTTTAGTCAGAAGAGTCTGTGTGGCTTGTTTCTCCCTACTGTTTCTTTTCTTGGTCATAAATTGTTTCTTTATGATACCATGGGCATATGATCTCTTTAGCTGTATTGTAGGATGTTTCCGAGAAAAGGTCTATGTTATCTACTTCTGTTTGTTTCTTCAGTTTGCCTAGTTTTATAATTGGTGTTTGGAAAGCAATTGTAAAATTGAAAGTAGTTCTTTTGCATCATGAACCAAGTTGGGAACTTTTAAAATAAAAGGTAGCAAAGAAAGTTCAAATTTCTTATCTCATTTGTAATATGGTAATACTTTTATCGGAAACGAGTGCTTCATTTCCTTAGAATATAAGCATTTGGGTCTTTTTTTTTTTTTTTTAATAGACGTAAGCCTGATCATTTAGCTCATATTATCATCATCTTTCATTGATAATAAGAATACTTAGTTTCTGTTATAAGGTTGCTTCTTTCTTTTTCATCTTGACTTTTGTTAAGATGTTTTGCATCATAGTTCTATTGAGAAGAAAATCCATAATATACTTACTAAGTCAAATAGATAAAAGTGATTCAGTCAGAATTTAATACTGGAAATTGACTTTAGTATTTGTCCTATATAAGATAGAAGTAGTAAAATACTCAAAATGTAAACAACAACCAGTATCATCAACAATCATAATGACCATAATTGAAAGAAATAGATTATATTCATAACCACTGTATTTGGAAAAACTAAGTGGAGTTACTAGAGAGAAACCAATGAATTTTTAGTCCTCTGACATAAAATGTCAAGACAACCTCTTTCAGTGTTTTAGTACTAAGTTTTAAATACATGGTGTCAGGCATAAGGACAAACAGTACCACACACAAATTTGAAATTTGACCTTGTTAAAAGCTTTGTGCCATTACTTTTCTTTTTCCTATCCAGCGCACTGTGTGCTGCTGATACACAGCCATTTAGCTACATGAGTATAAAGCTCCCTCTGCTGTTTTCTTTTGCCTCGAAACTCACTGACTGTGTTAAGATTTAAAAATCTAAAACAGTCAGTGGAAGTTTGCATCTTTAATATTGTGATGTATGAACCCTTCCTTCTAAGTTGTATCCAATACATGTGGAGTACGAGCGCGTCTCTATGTGTGTGCCCTTATGGGTGTGTGAGTGTTCATCTGATTAGATGATTTAGGGAGAGAACAAAGAATCATATGGTCAAAGTTTCAGGGAAAAAATCCATTCTGACACAAATTTTACTCATAATTACAGATAGTGTTATTGCCAGGGGATAGGGGAAAAGCGACATGTATGTGACTTTCAACAATTAAAATGCATATTTATGTTAAATAAGATAGCAGTCTATGAAGTAGGAAACCTTTTCAGAAAATCTTAACATTCCAAATTGCTTTTTTTTTTTCAGGTGAGAGTGGAGGTGTGCAGAGTGCTGCCAGTCACCTAGTTTCCCAAGATGGGGGGATGATAACTATGCACAGTCCAAAGAGATCGGGGAAGATTCCTCCAAAACTCCACAATCATATGGTCCATCGAGTCTGGAAGGAATGCATCCTCAACAGAACCCAGTCCAAGTATGTTTTCTCGATTATGTCTAGATCATAGTTTAGTAACCATCTCCTTGATTGCTACCTGAAAAATGTCAATCACATTGCACTATTGTGTGACCAAATTTGAGAAGTCACCAGATTAGTATTGCATCTTTTTGAATTTAATAGAACAAAATTTGAAATAAAGATGTTAAAATCAAGACATTTACTGTACTTGATTTCATTATCGAGGAAGTTTTCGAAGTTCCTGATACTGTACAGATTGGCATGGTGTTGACCTGACATTTTGTAGCACAGCTGGCACAGAGATTTACTGTGGGTGTCAGGACAGTAACCAGTGGGTTTGGTTTTTCCTCGTATATCAGTGTATGAGTGCTTCCCTATTGTGAAGGGAAAGAACCTTCCTTGCTGATTTACTATTGTGTACTGGCCTTAGTTGTAATTAACAATACATTTTGAACTAGACTGATGACAGTTGGAGGGGTGTTTATTATCTGCCGTGCTCCTGTTTGTTGATTTGAGAAAATGATGTTCTTTTCTTCCGCCACCTAACTTTCCTTCCTTTCCAATCTCCCTGCCTTTCTTCTTTAACATACTTTTGGAAAAATGGGAGAATTGATTTTTTAGAGAAGACTGCTGATGATTATTTTATTGCCTAAAGAATAATGACAAACAGTAGTCAATAAGTGCTATTCCACTTATCAAGATTTATGTAAACATAATCAGCACAGTTTCATATCTGTTTTAATATGAGTAGATGTCTACTTTCTTGACTAATGAAAGTAGACAAATGAGTCTTGATTCTCTGAAAACAGAATGAATATGGACATGTGTGTCAGTAACTTCCAATAACTTCCTTCATGTAGAAGCCAATGAAATGTTTCTTAAGTGACTACTATTCCAAGTTTTTATACATATTTAAAACCTGTCCTTTTTTACCCAGCTTTTAGCAAGTTCATACTAAATATTTATTGGCCAATAAATTGATTCTAGAATAGGCCATTGAAGATGTAGTAGATAGCTGTAAAATAATTGTAGTGGAAAATCATGTCACGTTCTAGAATTAAAAAGCTATCTCTAGTCACTTTAAAATGATCCTTTCCTTTAGAATAATTGGTACAGATATTTTTACTTCCATCTGCAATGCCTAGATTATTTCCAAGTAAACATTTGCTTTTTCTTTTCCTTTCATTTATCGTCTTTGATTTTTAATCACCATCAACCTTATACCTCCACAACTCTTAACAGATCATAGTCCCTCTCTCAGCAGCACAGAACAGGGAGACGAGACAACCAGGAGGGCAGTGGAGGGCAGAGAGTGAGAGAACGCCCTATAGAGCCTCTGTTGAAACACTTTGCAGTATCTGCTGTAGCAAAATCAGCAATCCAGAAATATTGCCCCTTATTGTTAATTCATTGTATAATAAAGGTATCTGCTTTTTGCTACCAATTATCAGTGATATGTAGGAGATACTTCTGTTTTTTATTTCACATTAGGAGTGTTGCTCTTAAATGCTAGTAAATATTTTACAGGATGAGTATCTTATCCAAAGTTCGTGGGACCAGAAGTGTTTGTTCAGATTTTTTTTTAGATTTTGGAATATTTGCATATACTTAGTGAGATATCTTGGGGATGGGTCTTAAGTCTAAGCACAAAGTTTTTTTATGTTTCATGTGCACATAGCCTAAAGGTTAATTTTATACAATGTCTTAAAACAATTTTGTGCATGGAACAAAGTTTGTGTACATTGAACCATCGGTAAGCAAAGGTGTCTATCTCAGCCACCCATGTGGATAATCTGTGGTTGTTCAGCATCACCATCATTCCTGACTCAGAATTTATATGCTACAGATAGCAGTCACCTCAGCCTCCCAAGTATCTGGGACTACAGGCAAACACCACTGTGCCTGGCTAATTTTTGTATTTTTTTGTATGTATGGGGTTTTGCCATGTTGCCCAGGATGGTCTCAAACTCCTGGACTCAAGCGATCCGCCCACGTTAGCCTCCCAAAATGCTGGGATTACAGGTATGAACCATATGCGCCCAGCCAAATAGAAACATTTTGAACAGGATACCACATTACTGTGTGAGTGAAATGTATTCAACTCCTGAACATTTTTCTCCCCAGGAGTATGGGTATTATGTTCACACATAAGTCACATTTTTAACCCTTTTAGGAGGAGCCAAATGTCAACTCCAACTCTTGAAGAAGAGCCTGCTAGCAATCCTGCTACTTGGGATTTTGTGGATCCAACCCAAAGAGTCAGCTGTTCTTGTTCCAGGTAGGTAATAAAAAAAGCAAAATAGTAGTGAGATCGAATGATGGCGCATCTTGTTGATTCCTCTCCTGGCCTCACAGATCAGTTCTTCCTGATTCTCCATTCTCCTCCAGTACAGAAGAAAAAGAGTTTTTTTCTTATATGCAGATGATACAGTTTTATCGTCAGGACTCAGAGTTTGTTAGACAGTCGGCCCTGTTAACAAATTGCTCCCACAACTTTTTTTCTGGTTAGCAGCTTCAAAACTAAAGGCATCAGTTTGACAAGACAATTCTTAGCCCTTTAAATGACTTTATTTAACTACTCTTGATTTTAAAGTAGAGATACACATTAAAAACAGATTGACTTGAGTCAATAGAATTTGGATTAAAGAGACTTTCTGTAGATAATTTGTTTTGTTGCTAGCAGTGGTGTTTTTTGATTGAGACAGATATTTGGTCACAACTGCTAAAAGCTAAAATTGTTGCAGTCATGGTATCTTAGTTGCTCATTCATTTAGTTCTTTGGATACGGCTTCAGATTGCTTTTTTGTGGAAAATTTTTGCATTCTTCTTGGATATTCCATTGACTTACCACTCTTTTTGTAGTAAAGAATCTTATCGTTATGGATTTTCATTAGGGTTCTTAAATTCTTTAAGTGGGCGTTTAAGTCTTATCCCCCAGCTCATTTGACAGTTAGAAGAAGTGGTGGTGATTTTTCACCTAGACTGGGCTATTTTGAGTAGCCTTGCCTCTGAAATATACACTTTCAAATTTGATACTGTTCAATGTGGATAAAAAGTTCAGGTGAGATAAGCATATTTAGAAGATGGCCATTCATGTCTCTGGTGAGATCAGGGCTTCTTAATGTAGCATGAGTGACTTGGCTTCATGCTGAGGAGGTGGTCCATATGCCCCCTGCATATATGCAAACTGCAGCGTGTGTATACTTAGGGAACAGCTTTGACACCTTTTCCTCTTCTCCGCTGCCTCTTGAGGTGATTCTTTTATCAAGCTCCGCCTTGGCAGCCTCTTGTTGAGAGATGTAAGGATAAGCCTAATGAATCTCATTATTGATTTTTCAGGGAGGATGTTTTTGAAGAAGTTGTTTGCTCACTAAGGGTTCCCTCTCTGAGCATGTGAGAGCTTCTCTCTGGTGTTAGTAGGTGTGGTATGCTACAGCTGAATACTACTTTATTCTTGTCTCTAGGCTGTTGTGAATTGTGCGACAAAAAGTATTTTCCCAGTAACTTTGATTTATGGACAGTTCACAGCCAAGTTAAGGCCCAGCTTTAGCACATACATAGGATATAAATTGTAGTGTATTTAACTTTTCTTTCATCTTATTTTCCCTGCACTTACCTTAGCCCAGATTTTTTCACTTAAAAAAATAACCTATTTACTGATTTTTACACGTTTTTATTAGCTACCTGGAATTATTTTTGTAACACATCAAGTGTAAATAAACAAATAATGTTTTCCTTTTTGTTTTCTGGAATTATTGCTGTTTTTCTTTGCCAAATGCACATATCTTCAGATCTTTTTTTAAATAACCATATGCATACCAAGGCACCATTCCATTGACTTTCCAACTTCTGTACCAACCTGACTTTCAGAGAGTCTTGTATTTTGGGGGATGCCTTTAAGAAAAATGCTTAGGCTGGGTGCAGTGGTTCACGCCTGTAATCCCAGCACTTTGGAAGGCCAAGGCAGGCGGATCACAAGATCAAGAGTTTGAGACCAGCCTGCTCAACATGGTGAAACCCCATTTCTACTTAAAAAATACAAAAATTAGCCAGCCATGGTGGCGCATGCCTGTAATCTCAGTTGCTCACGAGGCTGAGGCAGAATTGCTTGAACCCGGGAGGCGGAGGTTGTAGTGAGCCGAGATCGTGCCACTGTACTCCAGCCTGGGCAACAGAGCGAGACTCCATCTCAAAAAAAAAAAAAGAAAAATCCTTCATTTTTGCCATATATGCTTCCCCACAAACTTGGAACCCTATTGTGGTCATTTTTATCACAATTTTCTCTTCTTAGCGTACAGACTTTTTAGATTTAATTTGTCACTGGATTTCACACTGACTTCCTTTGAAATGTCTATTGTAGTCCTCCTTTCCTTGTTCTTTTAGTCATGATCTATTTCTGCATGTTTGGGCCCTGCCTCAGGTTTCTTCCTACCACCAGTCACATATATAGTGTGCGGCCTTCCTCTGATTTTCCCCACTGTCTGTGCTAGGTTCCTTTCCTGCTGAGATGCGCTGCGATTCGCTCCTACCTACTGTGCATTCCTCATTCTAACCTTTTTGCAATGTAGCTGAATCATTAAATACAGTTGAAGAAACTAACTTTATGATTAGGTTATCCACTTTGCAAAACATCTTTACTTTGAAGAGGGTATCATAAAGTGTCTCTCAAAGAAGTAGTGTGGGTAAATGCTCTCTGAGAAAAGAAGTCTAAAAGACTAAAATTTTAGGTTTTAGGATAAGTACCTTCATAAGATATTGAGATACTTTCTGAGGAGACATTCACATGTTACTGTGATACCGTGCTCATTGGGCTTAAAGACAAGAAGTTCAGGAGTGTTTGTTTTTATTTCTTTGAGTAGCAAAGACTTTGGGAAGAGTATTTTCAGATTATCTGCTGCAGGATTACTGAACCCATTATGGTACAGACCACTCCTTCCACTATTTAATGGCCTTATGGAGCAGGGCAGCCATCCTACTGTCCCACTAAACCATCCCATTATGCCCCACAAATCCGTTTTACTGCTCACTAGGGCATCATTTAGTGCAATGCGGCAGTAATTTAATGCCACCCTAGTGGCCTCAGAGAGTTAGTACTACACCGGCAGGAGAGCTCACATTTTTCCCCGGGAATGATTTATATATTGGGAGGTGCTGGCTGACCTGCAGTATAACTTTGTTGTACAGATTAAACCTTGGCATCATCTAGTGGGCTCTTACTGAGCCATTTTTCACACCCATGCTTGCCAAGAAGTGTGTTAGGATGTGAGCCGACTTGGTTTTTCTGCTTAGATGGTTCAGGTGCATTTGTGTATGTGTGGTGTTAAGTTCTATCATTTTAACGTGTGTCTGTAAGATCCAAAGTTGTCTTTTATCCCTTCTTGCCTAGATATAGTCGCACATAAAGTTTCTAGTATATTTATCCTATTAAATGTTCTTAGGATTGGAACTTACTGTTTTAGTTCTACACTTTGAGGCAGACTAGTTGCATAGTTATTTTATTCCCAATTTACAGCACTACAAGCCATTATAAGCCATTCTATATTACAGTTAGTAGAGTGTTATAAAATAGAAATTGGAAACTTTGTTTTTTCTTGGCAGAGAATCTCATGACTCCACTCTCATGGTTTTAAGATACGGTATGAATAGGTTATCTGAGGCCCTCACCAAATCTAAAGATTTGGGGTTTTTTTGAATCAGTGATTTGTAGGGGTTAACAATGTACTTTACATCTTTTGTTATGCCCGTTTCTTATCTGCTTAACTTGTATGTGATTGATTCTTCATTTTTCATTGGGGTGTATTGTTTTTTAGTTACATAATAAAAACTAGAGCCCTTTTATATGTATTAGTACATCTAATGTATGCTTTAAAAGACAAAATTTTGTCAGAATCTCTTTTCTTAATGTTATAATGATGTAATTATTTACTCTCATTTTAGGCATAAGCTTTTAAAACGTTGTGCAGTAGGACCCAATCGACCTCCCACAATGTCTCAACCAGGGTTCAGTGCAGGACCATCATCATCTTCATCTTTACCACCTCCTGCTTCTTCTAAGCACAAAACAACAGAAAGACAGGAAAAAGGAGACAAGCTGCAGAAGAGACCCTTAATCCCATTTCACCATAGGCCCTCCGTGGCCGAAGAGTTATGCATGGAGCAAGATGCGCCAGGACAGAAACTAGGGTTGGCAGGGATCGACTCCTCCTTAGAGGTGTCTAGCAGTAGGAAGTATGATAAGCAAATGGCCGTGCCTTCCAGAAATACAAGCAAGCAAATGAATCTGAATCCTATGGATTCACCTCATTCCCCTATATCCCCTCTGCCGCCAACACTCAGCCCTCAGCCACGAGGTCAGGAAACAGAGAGTTTGGACCCACCGTCTGTCCCTGTGAATCCAGCCCTCTATGGAAATGGACTAGAACTCCAGCAGTTGTCTACTCTGGATGACAGAACTGTCCTCGTAGGCCAAAGACTGCCTCTCATGGCAGAGGTCAGCGAGACAGCCTTATATTGTGGGATTAGGCCCTCAAACCCAGAGTCATCAGAAAAGTGGTGGCATAGTTATCGTCTCCCACCCAGTGATGATGCTGAGTTCAGGCCTCCAGAGCTCCAGGGTGAGAGATGTGATGCCAAAATGGAGGTAAACTCAGAGAGCACTGCATTGCAAAGGTAAGACAGCCCTCTGCACCACCCACCCATCCATTGGAAGGACAAGGGCTCCCTCCCCATCTCTCCCTGCTAAACTTTCAGGTTCAAAATTGAAGTAGGCTTTTCTTTGTCCTTCTTGACTCTGGATATGGAAAATGTTTAATGGTCAAATGCTTTGACCTACATACAGATGAGCACACATGTGATTTAACACATGGGCATATAAAGAACTCTTTATGCCATTTTAGTACACTCCGAATATATTAATACATTTTTGCCCTACTGTTTGTTAATTAAATAATATAGCTTTATGAGACTTTCCATATTGCCATCAGTGCCGCCTTTGTATGTTGACATTTTTGAGGAAGGCTTTGCCTGCATTCAGGTGTATGTGTCATGTATCTAGTATAATATTTATAGCTCTTTTGAGCCACCCATTCTAAAATTTTACATAGATTATCTCATTTAATCTTCACTGTACCATATTATTCTATTAATTTTATAACTGAGAAACTAGGGCCATGCAGTTAGTAAATGATACAGATGGAATTTGAACCTAGGCAGTCTGTCCTGAGAACCTGTGCTCTTAAGTGGAATCGATGGACTCAGAGACAAAAACATACATTCTTGACAAAGTATACTAATTTTTATTTAATCATGAATATAAACTGTAAAAGCAAATAACTATATCGGTGAATTTTTAGTTGTTTTTACAAAAAGTTTAAGCTTTGTAAATGCTTTAAGTCATAAATGCTTTTTTTTTTTTTTTTTTTTTTAAAGAAACTGATTTAACCTTGTTTATCTTGTTTAAATTGTCATTTTGTCTTTTAGACTCTTAGCACAACCTAACAAACGGTTTAAAATCTGGCAAGACAAACAGCCCCAGATGCAGCCACTCCACTTCCTTGACCCATTGCCTCTATCGCAACAACCTGGAGACAGTTTAGGAGAAGTGAATGACCCATATACCTTCGAAGATGGTGACATAAAATACATCTTTACAGCCAACAAGAAATGCAAACAAGGGACGGAGAAAGATTCCCTGAAAAAGAATAAGGTACCATTTAACAGAGAGAGAGTCCAGCATGGTGTGGGTTTCTATCTATGTCAGTACAACATGTGTGGGAAGACTTTGGAGGCAGAACGTTTGAGATAGTCTTGCCTGATTGCTCTGTCCCCATATTCATGCTCTTGGTACTATTGTATTGAACAGCGTATTGTTCCTTTTTATGTCATGGCTCACCTTTGTTTAAAAGTCAGCCGAACATAAATGAAGCCTCATATTTTCCAGACTATAGCTTGTACAGTGCATGTTTCCTCTCATATGCTAATTCTTGTTGGCCTATGCTCCCTATTTCTTTTAAAATATTCTTCAAAAGTACCCAAAATGTAAAGGAAAAAATGTTGGTAACAGTATGTATATACAGTTTATCGAGCGCTTCTTATCCTTACTGTGCCAAGCGCTATTACCTATGTATTCTCTGGATTAATATCAACTCTACCCATAGACTCTCAGTATTAATTTTACTGGTTTCATCATCATAAAAATGAGTACTGGTTGTGTCTGCTGTCTTTAATTTTAAATTTTCAGACATTCTAAAATACTGGGCCATTGAAATAGGTATTCTTGAGAATCAAGGAAGTAAGACAATTGTAAGAGGCCAGTATGGTTCAGGGGAATGCTTTTTAGATTGTTTTATACCGATCTCCCTAGATCCAGACAGCTGAATCTATAATTTAGCATCTAAAATGTTGTTAAAGGCAGCTTTTAACACCATGGCAGGTCTGTAATCAACTGCCACCAGTACTGCTTAGACATAAAACACTGATTCACTCAGAATACCCCATAGGATTGAGGGGAAAGTGGGGATCTCATGGTTCTGTTGAAATTCCAGAGAAAGGACCTATCTTTTATTTCCTTTGGTTGCATAGACCATGGTTTATCATACTTGTGCTCATAACAAGTTCCATTCTACCCTCTAATTCTTTGTGTTCTCCCTCATATTTCACACTTTGGGTTGGTGTTCATGTGTTTTGTTTGGCTGAATTTATTATACAGTCAGAGGATGGATTTGGTACCAAGGATGTCACTACACCAGGTCATTCCACGCCGGTGCCTGATGGGAAAAATGCCATGTCTATTTTCAGTTCTGCTACTAAAACAGGTGTGTACAATGATTATTTGCCTCACTTGGATTGTTGCTAAAATAAAATGCAAAGGAGATGCTTCTCAATGTAAAATTTTATTCTTATTGTAATAAGAATTTCTTCTCATCTTTAATATATTTTTCATAGTTTGTTTTTCAGTTCCTTTCAAAACTGATAAACATATTTGGAAATAATTATCTCTAAATTTAACTAAAACCATAGGGAAAAACTCACAGGCAGGTCATGTTCATTGAGATCCGTGTCCTCTCCCCACTCCTTTGCGCTTGGTGGAGTTGTTTATTCTGTGTCTTTTGCCTCCTTTCCTACAGATGTCCGGCAGGATAATGCTGCTGGCAGAGCTGGCTCCAGTAGCCTTACGCAGGTAACAGATTTGGCACCTTCCCTGCATGACTTAGACAACATCTTTGATAATTCTGATGACGACGAACTTGGGGTGAGTTTGCCAGAGCTACATACACAGAAATTTTGCTACGTGAAAGGACTTTATGTCAGTGTTGTAGTATTTCCTTATAGTTTGGTCTCCTGAATTTGGGGGCTCTTATTTCGGGTTCTGAATGTTCTTTTTAAATATCTGTATACTGGAGTCTAGTCACGCTGTATAAAAAAAAGTTTGTATACTTGGAAAACATTGTAAAGGTTATTAGCGTAGTTTATCCACCTCTAGAGTTTTGTTCATTGAAGGATCTTTTTCATTAGTGTATTCCAGTTGTACATATTCAAATCTTTCACATTTATTTTAATAAATTCTTCTAAATATCACAGGACCACTGGAAATGTATTATGTTGTCCCTTAGGTTTGATTTTTAAAGTAATGCCCATATAACTTTTTTTCATCTAATAAGTCAGAGGTTAGATATGCAAATATGATTTATACTTTTTCAGATCATGGCATCATTATAGGGGAATAGAATTTATATACATAGAAGTTAAATAATTCAAGGCAGCGTATGATTAAAATGACAGAGAAGAATAATTATTATAATCCTTTGGAGATCAGCTGAAATAAGAGTCAGGAAATGTGTGTTCTTGTCCTCCTAACCAACTCTGTACCTTTGGGCAAATACAACTGTCTGTTTTTTCTGGGAGACCTAGAGATGAATAAGATAGGCTCTGTTTTCAAAAAGCTCAGCTTATTAGTTTATTTTTCTTTCATTTATTCACTTATCTACCTCCATATTCATCCATTTTACATACATTTGTTAATTGATGGTTGAGTCCTTTGTGGTGGTACTAAGGCTAATAATTGAGGTTATAAAGATGATTAAATTACCACCCTTATACTTGAGAGACTCACAGACGTAAGGAGAAATGGCACATAAGAGTTGTAGTATACTTATTGCTGTGAGTACAGTAATAGACCTGAATCTGAAGTTGCTGGACATTCAGGTACGAAGTGATGGGGAACAGTGTTTAAGTTAAGGCTTGAAAGTTAAGTAGGAAACATTTCTAAAGCCCATTCTAACTTTAAAATAAAATGTATCTAACAGATATTATACACCATTACTGTTATAAGTACTTAGAGGATGTGGAGATCGTAATGGCCTGGGAGAATGGGTTGTACTTGAAATGTGGAAAGACTGGGGTCATTGAGAGGAATGGGGGAGGGACATTAGTTTAAGTGTGGAATGAGCCTTGATTAAGCAACAAAAATGAACTAGATTAGCTTTCAGGGATAAGGAACAGACCATTGGTCCGTTTTTTTTGATGATGGTTAGAGACTGATAGGTCTAGGAAAGTTTTGAATTTTAAACTTTATCAATATGCGTTCCTCTGAGGGCTACTGAGTATAGAACTGAACTGGCAGAAGGGCTATTTTTTTTTTTTTGGTCTGATCTACAGAAAGCAGGAATCTTCTAATCTGGTAACTTTTGTTGGATTAGAACACTAGAATCTGAATTTATACAGTGGCTACATGAAGGAAAAGGACATGACAATGTGAAAAACTCTGGTAGAAGAAATGACTCGTTTCTTCATTGCTGATCCAGGCATTGAATTTGACTATCCACCAGAGGCCAAGTGCTGCCTGGGTTTGGTTTTAAAGATCCGGAGGGTTAGGATAGGTGCTTTAGCAGTGGTGATGAGAATCAAATATGAAAAGAAAAGGAGGTACAAGTCAAAGGAGGAGAAAAAATGGAACAGAGCAAGCATTGTGGAGTGGCCTGCCTGATCTGTTCATGGCCACCGTCCTGGTAATTGTTTCTGCTCTGGGCCACTGAACGTATTCTTTGTATAAATTTTGATTTACTGTTAGGCTTAATGAGGAAATGTTTAACTGTTGGGAATATACTTTTAGTAATACTAACATACAAAGGAGAGAATTGGACTTTTCAATCAAATTTTCATTTCTCTGAGTGTTTTTGCTTTACTCTGATTTTTAATCAGGCATTTAATCACATGAGCAGTTTACCTTAGAATATATTGCTAATCCATCTTACTACTCGTAAATGGAGTTGGGAGGCTATTGGCTGAGTTGTCATCTCAAGTGTCTTTGAATTTAATTTTAATTTTACGTTTCAATGTTGTGACATTGTATAAGTTGAAATAAATAAAAGGCCTTCTATTTGTAAAAATCATTTTTGCTTTATTTTATATTTTATTTTAATTCATCACCAATTCATTTAATGTTAAAGATAATCTTGCGCAATAATGCACTTGGTTTGTTTTTGAAGAATAGAGAAAAACCTCTTCTGAATATTTTAATAATTTTACAAAATAAGGGTATTTTTGTGAAGATCAATTTTGATATTTTGATAGTTATTTTTTGTAACTAGGTACAGAAGATACATAGTTTGTTGTGATAAATGAAAAAAAAAAAAGATTTGGAGGGCTTGAGATTATGCCTTTTAGCTGCCTGCTTCCAAGTATAAGGGAAACCAGACCAATTGTCAGTTACTACTGGAGGCACCACCCTAATGTAACACTGTATCTGTGAAAATTGACTTGGGAGGGAAGAATTGCTTAAGGTCTGCAAGCTCTCCTTTGGTGGCACAATCTGCCCTCACAAGATCCATTCAACTCACTGTTTCTTACACTTGATAAGCTTGTAACCATCTCCTTTGTTTCACTATCTGTTGGTATTTCCAGAAGTTCAGCTGGTAAACGCTTCTACCAAGAGGCATCTACCAATAGACATACATTAGGAAATACTTGAGTGCTGCCATACTTATATACACATCACTCTGTTTTAATAACATCATCTGTTCTTAGGCTGTATCACCTGCTCTGCGCCCATCAAAAATTCCTACAGTTGGGACAGAAGACCGACCTCTTGGGAAGGATGGAAGAGCTGCTGTTCCTTATCCACCAAGTAAGTAGAGAAACTTGACTGAGCCATTGTGGCTCGCTGCCTATGTATAACTTAGATATAATATGCTCATACTCAGTGGTGCTTTATCTTTATCTGAAATTCCCCTTCCTTTTGGCAGAATTCTAACTGTGAATTAAAACCTGTGCAAATTGGTGTTCTGAGATGGCAGGCAGCTAATCATATACAGAAACCGTCTTAATTTTAATTCCTTTCCTTTGTTTTCCAATTAAGAATTAGCTTTTTATAACTTAAAATGTAGAAAAACACGTTTCAGGTTTGTTTTTCTAATAGTCCTTTCCTAGTAGAATAAATGCTGCACAAGTGATTTTTCAAACTGGTAGTCTATTATAAGACTGTGTAAAATGTTTCTGTTTTTATAAATGTAATTCACTCAAGGATATTGGATATTTGATTTCAG
The DNA here is from genome assembly GCF_047675955.1 of Chlorocebus sabaeus. Classification (NCBI taxonomy): domain Eukaryota; kingdom Metazoa; phylum Chordata; class Mammalia; order Primates; family Cercopithecidae; genus Chlorocebus; species Chlorocebus sabaeus. The sequence continues at coordinate 113,155,724 of NC_132914.1, read as the reverse complement.
TCATCCTTTTCAAGATGCATACTGAAGTTTTTGTGTTTCCTTTTGAGATCAACTAGTTTTATTATATATGCTGACAAAGAGAGGAACCTCCTTTTTTCGAGTATATTCTTTGCCCTAAGAAACCACATCATTCTACAAGAGAAAAGAAAGTCAGGGTAGCCTATGTGGATACTCTGAAGCAGAAACATAATTCCATTGCAAATCATTCTTTAACACCTTCTCATTAACTTCAGCTGGTAATGAGAACAAATTGAGGGAAAAACCACCATGTCATAGGGATGAGTCAAAAAGCTTTATGAACCTATAAATGTAGTGCTGATTTACTCCAATCTAGAAGTGGGAAGTATACAGAGATTGGATTTTGACAGCTTTAGTGGATCCATAGCTTTTTAAAATATGCAAAGCTTTCTCAAGCATGACATGGGTGAAAATGAATAATGATAGCCAGCCAGTTGCTGTAGTTTTTTTAATTAAACATTTTTCTTGTTTTATTACTCTGCACTGCAGAATTTCACAAACACGGAACGTCACAGATTGAAAGAAACAGTATTAAAATAGGTGTGTGTAGTCAGATGTTTTTCCTCTTTGAATCAATTGATCATTTACTCTTTCTGTCATGACGTGATGCGTAGCGATGTGAAATGTTAGAATGTCTGATAACTCAGCCAAGGCTTTTCACTCACAGACATCCTGCTAGTTAGCGGCATTGCGCAGTGAAGTATATTGTGTGCTCTATCCTTTTTCTCATTTCTATCCAAAAAAGAATTATTTCAAAAAGAAGCTACTCAAAATTTAAAATTTTATGATAAAGTACAACGTTATAAAAATGAATGAATTTGAAATGTAGCACAGAATATTAACACCAGGAAAACCCAGATATGTAAGAATCCAGAGGATCGTTTTAATGTGTACAAAGCATATATATAAATATGTATTTGTGAGAGCATATGTATTTGTGGGATGGGGTGGGGGAGTCAGGGGAACACACAGTATTTCCTCCCAAGAAATGACAATGAAAATAGCCTGGCAAGATATTTTAATCTCAGCAAAAGCTTTTTGGGCACTGAGGTGGGAAGACAAATGTATTATAAAAGTTAATGTCGGCCGGGCGCGGTGGCTCACGCCTGTAATCCCAGCACTTTGGGAGGCCGAGGCGGGCGGATCACGAGGTCAGGAGATCAAGACCATCCTGCCTAACACGGTGAAAACCCGTCTCTACTAAAAATACAAAAAATTAGCCAGGCATGGCGGCGGGCGCCTGTAGTCCCAGCTACTCAGGAGGCTGAGGCAGGAGAATGGGGTGAACCCGGGAGGCGGAGCTTGCAGTGAGCGGAGATCGTGCCACTGCACTCCAGCCTGGGTGACTGAGCAAGACTTCATCTCAAAAAAAAAAAAAAAGTTAATGTCTATCCTGTAATCCCAGCTACTTGGAATGCTGAGGCAGGAGAATCGCTTGAACCCAGGAGGCAGAGGTTGCAGTGAGCCAAGATCGCACCACTGCACTCCAGCCTTGGTGACAGAGCAAGACTCCGTCTCACAAAACAGAAACAAAGCAAAATTAATGTCTAGAACATTAATTCTAGACATTAATTCTACTGTCCAGTAGAAATGCAAAGTAAGCCACAAATGAGAGCCACATGTGCAATTTCACATTTTCTAGTGGCTATTTAAAAAAATTAATAATATACAGTATTTTATTTAAGGATTCAAAATATTATTTTTACATGTAATTAGTATAAAATTATTGCAGCATTTCACTTTTTTAATAAAAATATAATATGTAATGGTTGTACATATTTTACCTTTTCTTTTTGTTGTTGTATGAAGTCTTTGGAACACAGTGTATGTTTTACACATGCAACCCATCTCTCTTTGGTCAAGCCCCATTTTGGGTGCTCAGTAGCCACATGTGGCCAGTGGATATTGTGTTGGAACGCATAGGTTCCTAATTATTCATTTGTGAATGTAATGCTGAAGACAGCAACAAACAGTGACAGATAAGTTTACTTTAGTATGAAGTTTATGTTAAGGTAGTATTGTGTTATAGTAAAAGCATGTTTTTAGTAGATTTTGTTATTAACCACTTTCTTACAAATTTTTGTATTTGAAAGCACATTAGTTTAAAGTATGAGTCTTTGAATAGACAAAAGGAAAGAGTTGGATTTTGGGGTTGGTTCATTTGTTTATTTTCCAAGAGTCCTTACTGTTTGGAAGGGACTTGGGCATATGCTCTGGGGTGAGGAGAACACTAAGAAATCAGTGATGCTGCTTTGTTGGAGGTCTTCCATCCTGTGCATGAATACTTGAAGTGCTGGGCAGGAGCAGGTGGGTGTCTTATGAGTTCCTGCTGAAGTGCAGAGGTCTTGCAGGCTTGGCAGGATGGGAGAAAGCAGAGCACTGTAGGTGGCACAGCTCCCCTGCAGTCCGTCCTGGTGGCTGTTTCCACCCTTGCTTTAGCCATTTTCTGGGAAGAAAATTGAACAGACAAATCATGTTTCTATTTTGGAGGACCAAAGTGTTTCTTGGAGTCTCAGTGTTCTTTCTGCTTTACCCACTGTTGAGTCCAGATCCCTTTGATCATCTTAGGGTCATATATTTTCAGAAATTCCTGTAACTTGACAGTAGTTCCGTCTTTTTCCAATCCAGGTTTGGGAGGGAGAATTAATTTGTACTAACTTCATCATTTACTGAATGTTTAGATGTTCGCAGCAAAATGTTCACTTCTGAGCATACATTATCTCATTTAATATGCTCAAAAAATATGAAGTAGATATTTTTCCCATTTTACAGATTAGGAAAATGAAGCGAGACAGACTGAGTCTTCCTTAAGAATATCTGATAGTAAGAACGATAAAGACCACTTTGTAAAGTGGCTCTCTCGGAGGTAGAATTTCATCTCTGCTTTTTTGTGTGTTTTCTGTTTACCTTTGGTAAAAATTAACAGGGTGGCTGAGGCTTTGAAAACTGAGATATATGCATGCGTTCGGGAAGATCAAAGAAGTCAGCTAACCCTAAGTCGGTGGAAATGCTTTTACTATGTTTCTTAGAGGAAATGTAAAAACAAATTTAATAGAACTATTTTTTTTTTTTTTTGCAAAATTTTGTGTCATAGGATACTTGTAAGTAAAAAAAAGGCTATGTTTAAGCTCACCCTTTTAACTTAAAGAGAATTTATACAATTTCTCTACTTCACAAAGAGCTACATTGGCTATTAAGATTTATGGCAATGTGACTTTGAAGATTTTGTGAAGCAGAATTAACGTTTTAAAATATAACACAAATTGTATTACAGTTTTGTAGTAGCTGTTCTTCGGCTTGGGAGGAGGAATAGGGACTAAAGGTTAAAGGTGATGGATTTATTTCAAGTGTAGATGAACTTTTTTTTTTGAGACAGAGTCTTGCTCTTTCACTGAGACTGAATTGCGGTAGCGAGATCTCGGCTCACTGCAATCTCCACCTCCTCAGTTCAAGAGATTCTTGTGCCTCAGCCTCCTGCCAGCATGCCCGGCTAATTTTTGTATTTTTTAAGAGACAAAGTTTTGACATATTGCCCAGACCGGTCTCGAACTCCTGACCTCAAATGATCTGCCTGCCTTGGCCTCCCAAAATGCTGGGATTATAGGTGTGAGCCACCCCACCTGGCCTCCAGTGTAGATAGACTAACTTTATATTAAAGATCTTGACTTTGTTTTAAAGAAAACTTACTGATTTGGTTCCTGCTACATTTGAAGTCCTGTTTTTCCACCTCAGAATGTATCGGTTATGTAGGGTCTCCGATAGTTCTCTGCCAGTTTGTTGTTTGGCTTGGCTCCTGTTTCTACTTCTATAAATTTTTAAGGTGCCTTGAAGATCAACTTGGGATTTTTAGAGTTTTTACTTCTGCTTTTTTTTGGAAGCAGCAGGTACTTTTTGTGTGTAATGAAATCAGATACAGATTCCTGTTATAGAAAATAAGTAGCTGTGGAGCCTCGCTAATGGAAATGAATATTTGAATTAACAACCCTGCTGTCTGGCCTCTCCCTCTCCTTATTTTGCAAATAGCTCCACAGGCCAAGAGAGGCTAAAGGATTTAGGATTATACAGTTGTTTCACTTAGAAACACAGTAAAGATTATGTAATCCAGAAGTTCTCACCTTTTCTTCTGCCTCCATATGCTGAGATGTTTGAAAGCTTTCCTCTCTCCCCACAAACGAAGCAAAGCAAGTAGGCCCGTTGAGAATCATCCATCTAGCACTGCCTTCCCTGTTAGATGAAGGAACCGAGGCCCCAAGGGAGGAAGTGACCTGACCGTGGCAGAGCTATGTCCCCAGCACCTGGACTGTGTAGCCCAGAGCACAGCATGGTACATTTAATGTACATTTACATACATAATGTACATGGTACGGTTGCTCAGTGTTAATTTCTGATTTGGAGCTAGGAGTCAGATCTTAGTCGATTCAGTGGTTATTATTGGTCTGTTTAAATCTTGAAGTTGGAAAGAGCAATAGGATAGGAAACTGGTACATTAAATCACTGATTTAAAAACCTGTGGCTCCAAACTTACAAAATTTGCTGCATAGGCCACCCCCTAGTGGCCAAATTTTACAACTACAACTTGCTTTTCAGTATGTCTACTTCTTAAGAATCAGTGCCTTAATGAGCTACTGTAGTGATAATTTTTTACTACAGGTGTATTAAAGGAATTTTTTTTTAACAAAGGAGTTCAGAATTGCTGTTTTAAGTATTTCTTAAAAGAAACTATGAAGTTTGATTTTAATATCTGTCTGGAAAAAATATGGAACTGTTTCCCCAAAAGAGCAGCTGTGAGTTTCACCAAAAGAGCAGCTGTAAGTGTAGTGGATTTGTCAAACTAGCTGAGTAATCCTCTTATATATAAACCACAAGTCTGGCTCCAAACAATTTTTATTTTTTGTAATATTTTATGCATACATGAAAACAGGGATAGAACTTTAGTAGTGGTAACTGTCTAATTGCTTCCACTTTGTTTAATTTCTCTACTTAGACTTTTCAGGGAGTCAGTTGTTGGAAGAAAAAGGTAAGTTATGTAGACTGTTCACTGAATTATTGTGAAGCCAGACCATAAAACATCAAGAAGTTAGTGATAAAGACCAAAAAAAGTCAGTGGCTCACACCTGTAATCCCAGCACTTGGGGAATCCGAGGCAGGTGGGTCACTTGAGCCCAGGAGTTCGAGACCAGCCTGGGCAACATGGTAAAACCCTGTCTCTACTAAAAATACAAAAATTAGCCAGGCATGGTGGCACATGCCTATAGTCCCAGCTACTTGAGAGACTGAGGCACAAGAATTGCTTGAACGCTGGAGGCAGAGGTTACAGTGAGCCAAGATCGGGCCACTGCATTCCAGCCTGGGCGATACAGTGATACTTTGTCTCAAGAAACAAAGCAAAACAAGACCCAGAAAAAGGTAATTCTCTGCTGATGGCCTTTTTCTTAGAGACTTACATTATTAATATTCTTTTGTGAACTGATGTGATCATTTAATTAGCACTATTTTTTGTGCCAAACAGTGTGCCTGCCTATAAACTAGGACTTTTTAGAAGCCCTTCCTATTAAACAAATTTTTTTTATTTCTTATTTTTAGCAGTTGCAGACTTGCAAAGGATGTTTCCCACTCCGCCATCTTTAGAACAGCATCCTGCATTTTCTCCTGTGATGAATTATAAAGATGGGATCAGCTCAGAGACAGTGACAGCATTAGGCATGATGGAGAGCCCTATGGTCAGTATGGTTTCAACACAACTCACAGAATTCAAAATGGAAGTGGAGGATGGATTAGGAAGTCCCAAGCCTGAGGAAATTAAGGTAATATTCAGTATGTTAACATTTCCAGGGCAGAGCGGTTTCCAAGTGGATTCATGTACATCTGCTTTAAAATGGCGTATCATCTATGTGCCATATATACATAAGTTCCTAAGAACCCTTTTAATTAGAACATGAGGCACACCAGTGAGCATATTAAGTAGTGTCTTTTGATTGATTTAACATTTCTGTGTTAGCATTTTCTAGTGATCAAAGGAGAGAAATACTGAAAAACGATCATTGTGGTTGCTGTTTTTATGATAGCACTATGCCACTGTAGTGTGTTCTACAGAGTTTACCAGTATTAACACTGACCCCACTCTGTTGTCATAGGACTTTTCATATGTGCACAAAGTTCCATCCTTTCAACCTTTTGTGGGATCCTCCATGTTTGCTCCACTGAAGATGTTGCCGAGCCATTGTTTGCTACCTCTGAAGATACCTGATGCCTGTCTGTTTCGGCCTTCATGGGCAATTCCTCCTAAAATTGAACAACTGCCCATGCCCCCTGCGGCCACTTTCATTAGAGATGGCTACAAGTATGTATAGGCATTGTGTCATTTACTTGCCATATTTGATGGAATTTTTATCTTAACTAAGTGTTTGTTAAAAATGATGACAAGGTCCAGGCATGGTGGCTCATGCCTGTAATCCCAGCACTTTGGGAGGCCGAGGCGGGCGGATCACTTGAGGTCAGGAGTTTGAGACCAGCCTGGCCAACATGATGAAACCCTGTCTCTACTAAAAATACAAAAAATTAGCTGGGCTTGGTCGCGGGAATCTGTAATCCTACCTACTCCGGAGGCTGAGGCAGGAGAATCGCTTGAACCCAGGTGGTGGAGGTTGCAGTGAGCCAAGATCACGCCACTTCTCTCTAGCCTGGGTGACAGAGTGAGACTCTGTCTCAGAAAGAAAAAAAAATGATGACAAGTAGCTTATCATTTGAAACTTCCTTTATTGGTCATTCATATTTTTGTGCAAATTATTTTGTGCTGGAAAATGTGCATTATTTTCTAAATGAAATTTTGTATGCAGACAGTCCCTGACTTACAATGGATTTACTCAGGAGTTTTTGACTTTATGATGACGTAAAAGTAATACACGTTCAGGAGACACTGTACTTCAAGAACCCATACAACCATTCTGTTTTCCACTTTCAGTACCGTATTTGATAAATTACACGAGATACTCCGCACTTGATTGTAAAACAGGCTTTGAGTTAGATGATTTCCCCAATGGTGGGCCAATGTGAGTGTTCTGAATATGTTGAAGACAGGCTAGCACCAGGTGTGGTGGCTCACACCGCAATCCCAACACCTTGGGAGGCCGAGGCAGATGGGTTGCTTGAGCTCAGGAGTTTGAGACCAGCCTGGGCAAATGGCGAAACCCTATCTCTACAAAAAATACAAAAATTTAGCTGGGCGTGATGGCGTGTATCTGTAGTCCCAGCTACTTGGGAGGCTGAGGCAGGAGAATCACTTGAACCCACGAGGCGGAGGTTGCAGTGAGCTGAGATTGCACTACTGCACTCCAGCCTGGTCGACCGAGTGAGACCCTATCACAGAAACAAAGATAGGCTAAACTATGATGGAATCAGTTTTCCCTGTGACAAATAATTTCTTAATAAATAAAGTGATTTGAATGATATGAAAGACCACAAATTCAGATTTCTGCTGTGGTCAGGTAAGCAGTGTATAGATGAAATGGACAGGGTAAATGCAAAAGCGTTGGTACTACTGATGCTCAGCACCATTGTGGGTGGCAGGAGGAGAAGCAAGTGAAGTCTAGTGTGAAACCCCATTTAAAGGGATGTTTGCTATTCAAGTGCAGAGGATTGTTGTCAGGCAGGACTGGGGTCATTGTGGTCAGATCTTGCTGTTTTTGAGGGTCACTTGAAATCTGGATTTTTGTATGTTTTCCTTTCTTTAAAATGTTGTCAGCTAATAGAAAGTTAAGCTTAAGGAACTAATAATACAAATTTGTGGTCCCACCTCAGCCTGTGGGCTGCAAGTTTGTGACCTTCTGTAAAATCATCCTGATGAAGTTAATTTTAATGTTACAACAAGGCCTCCTGCTTGTGTATATAAAGTCAGTGTCAGAAAGAAAAACTGTGACAGAAAAGTACAGAGGAATCCTAGACTTAGGAAGCTACAGTTACTGTATTATAATACTGAAATTCCTGCATTGTAAAAATTATATGCATGACCTTAAATGACCATTTTACATGGGTCTTCCCTTTAAAATGAAGTAGTCCTGCTCTGCCTCCCACACAGGACTTTCACAGTGCTTCAGCAACTAGTGATTGTAGAAGTACCGTGGAAATAACAATGCACCAGCAACATAAAGAGCGTGCTGAAAAGCACCCTGAGCACCTGGCTGGTGTGCTGCTGCTGTGCTCCAATTGTACTCTAGCTTACTCAGCTAGATCCTGGCACAACACAGCTGGAACACCTTGGTGCACGCATAAGGGGTTGGGTTAGCACATACAGTTGCTAATAAATGACATAGCAGTTTTAAGAACCCATTCAACAGTTTAATCTCTTTCATGCATACAGGTTTCCCCAAAAAGGTCACATGTAAGCTTTTGCTGTATAATGGCTTAAATAATTTAGGTCATTATTTAGATCTATTACATCTTTCATTTGCCATTCCAAAGATTCTTTGTGTTCTTAACTGGCTCTATTAGTACAACCTTATGTGATGAAGGTTTTGTTTCTGTTTTTGTTTTTTGGGGTTTTTTTTTTTTGGAGACAAGGTCTTGCTGTGTCACCCGGGCTGGAGTACAGTGGCACAATTGCAGCTCAATGCAGCCTTGACCTCCTGGGCTCAAGCAGTCCTCCCACATCAGCCTCCTGAGCAGCTGGGACTATAGGCACGTGCCACCACACCCAGCTAATTTTTATGGAATTTTGTTGTAGAGTTTGTGTCTCTCTACACTGGTCCTGAACTCCTGGGTTCAAGTGCTCCTCCTGCCTTGGCCTCCTAAAGTATTGGGATTATAGGCATGAGCTACTGCACCTGGCATGAAGGTGATTCCTGTCTGCTCTGTCCACTATGGCAGTCACCAGCTTCCTGCTGCAGGTGTTGATCACTTGAAATGTGGCTAGTGAGACCAAGACTGAATTGTTTTATGTTAATTAATTTAAATTTAGGACATGGGGACTGGTGGCTACCTTATTGGAACAGCATGTTTCTAGAGTGTGTGTAATCCTGCTGTGCTCTCTGCTCGCCATCACCGTGGGCTCCTTTGTCACACGCAATACCCCTGCAATCACTTGCTTATGAGCCACCTGGTGTTTCTCCTTTTCACTTTCAACTCTCCAGCTTCTAGTGTAGAGTTGCTACTCAGTTCATTTTTATTAAATGGGAAAAATCAGATTACAAGATAAGCCATTCTTACTACCCAGGGAGCAATTTAATTCTTCAGGTTTTCAGTTAGTACTCATAGTTCCTTTTCTGATCTGAACTGCATAATAATTTTAGGGTTTTGTCGAACAGGAAAATTTGAAAGGAGTCCAATTAAAGATCATTATTACACACTTACTATTTTGGTCTCTAAGAGAGCAGTGATTGCCAATCAAGTTGTTTTTTTTTTTTTTTTATCTGTACTCAAAGATACTACTGTTCCTCAGATTTGATATTTATTTACAGTGCCTGATTTGGACTTTTTGGCTGGTAGTTTAGACATAACTAATTAAAAATCACAAGAAAATTATTTGAAGAGACATTTCTTTATGACATTCTTCTTTCACATTTTAAGTAACTGAATATGTAGTTTATTGGAGGAGCATTGGTTTAAGTACAGTATTTATATATATAGAAGAATATTAAGAATTTTTAAAAATCTCTATTCTTTTGATACCTTCTAAGTAGAAAAAATGGACTCATATGCTAATATACATACACATCTAAGAAAGTACAGTCGTCCCTTGGTATCCTTGGGGGATTGATTCCAGGACCCCCTCGGATACCAAAATCTGAAGATACTCAAGTCCCCTATATAAAATGGCAGAGTATTTGCATATAATTTACACAAATCCTTCTGTATACCTTAAGTCATCTCTGGATTACTCGTAATCCTGATACAATGTAAATGCTATATAAATGTTGTACTTTACTGTTTTGATTTGTATTTTTTAATTGTTGTATTTTTATTTTGATTTCCCATCTGTATGTGGCTGAATCCGCAGATGTGGAGTCTGTGGATATAGAGGGCCAACTGTATATCAAGACAATGTTTTATGATAATGAAACAGCAGAACCTTGCAGTCAGTGTTTTCTGTTTAGCTGTTCCAAAAAGAAGTCACTGCTTATGAGAAAGTAGATACCATAGCCCAGTCAGTCTTGGGCAACTAAAATAATTACACTGTATGCAATGCATAACAGATTGAAAAGTGAAAAATGAAGTGCTTACCACCCCACAGAAAACTGTTGGAAGCTGGAAACTCTGATACAGTATGTGTACTTCTGTGCAACCACCTAATTAATACTGAGGCCTCTTAGCCGCATATGTAATATTCCTGTCAGTTGTAGTATAGTACTGGTAAATGGGCTACCTAAAATGTAATTCCCTCCTGGTCACTCATTACTAGAAAAATGTAAGCCTAGATAGGGCTGCATTTTGAAAATTAGAGAAATGTTAAATTTTCATGTGTATTTGATTATAACTACTTTGATATTATATATAGATTATAGCCTCAGAGAACGAGTACACTGGCAGACTTTCAGATTCAAAAAAAATGACAAAAATGTAATTGCAAATTAGATGGAAATTTCATCCTGTGGTCCTCTAGCTAATTTAGTGTCTGAACTTATAGGTGAAGTTCCATTTAGTAGTTACAACTTTTCAAATTACGTTGACCAAACCCAGTGCCATGTTTTGTTACAAAAATAGTAAAAGTTCCTTCAAGAGATTAGGATGAGGATGCTTCTATGTGGAATAAGTAGAAGGAAAGTGCTTTGTTGAATTATTCTTCATACCTTACTACTTCTTTACACACTGCACTGACCTTTGTATCTTTTTTTTTTTTTTTAAGAGAAAATTAAATATACCAGTGTATACCAGTGATAGCAGAAACAAATGAGAAACATGCAGTACATGGGTGGGGTGATCGTGTATCTACTTCAACATCTGTGACATGCTGCCTTTCCTTACTTGGTGCCTTCTCTTTTTGTAGTAACGTGCCTAGTGTTGGGAGCCTAGCAGATCCAGACTATCTGAACACACCACAGATGAACACACCTGTGACGTTGAACAGCGCTGCCCCAGCCAGCAATAGTGGGGCAGGAGTCCTACCATCTCCAGCAACCCCTCGCTTCTCTGTCCCCACACCACGAACCCCCAGGACCCCAAGAACTCCCAGAGGTGGGGGCACTGCCAGTGGTCAAGGGTCTGTTAAGTATGATAGCACCGATCAAGGGTCACCAGCCTCCACCCCCTCTACTACGCGGCCCCTCAACTCTGTGGAGCCCGCCACCATGCAACCAATTCCCGAAGCCCACAGCCTCTATGTTACCCTGATTCTCTCTGATTCCGTGATGAATATCTTTAAAGACAGAAACTTTGACAGCTGTTGCATCTGTGCCTGCAACATGAACATCAAAGGGGCAGATGTCGGGCTTTACATCCCCGATTCTTCCAATGAGGACCAGTACCGCTGTACCTGTGGGTTTAGTGCGATTATGAACCGCAAACTTGGCTACAATTCAGGACTCTTCCTTGAAGATGAGTTGGATATTTTTGGGAAGAATTCTGATATTGGTCAGGCTGCAGAGAGGCGCTTAATGATGTGTCAGTCCACCTTCCTTCCTCAGGTGGAAGGAACCAGAAAACCCCAGGAGCCACCCATAAGCCTTCTCCTCCTCCTCCAGAATCAACACACACAACCTTTTGCTTCACTGAGTTTCCTGGACTACATTTCCTCTAACAATCGCCAAACTCTTCCCTGTGTAAGCTGGAGTTATGACCGGGTGCAAGCAGATAATAACGATTACTGGACGGAATGCTTTAATGCGTTGGAGCAGGGGCGGCAGTATGTGGATAACCCCACTGGTGGAAAAGTGGACGAAGCTCTGGTGAGAAGTGCCACTGTGCACTCTTGGCCTCACAGCAATGGTAGGTGTCCCAGAACACAAATTTACTTTGAGGAGTATCTTGGTATGATCATAACTTAAAAGCTTTCTTTACTGTATTTGACAAAAAAATTTAATTTCATGTCTTTAGGGGGAAAAAAAAAAACCTAAAGTGAGAGCTATGTTTACTTCATCCTAAACTTAAGGACTGGGAGAATGTTTTATATTGAAACACCTTTGGAGAAGAGTAATTGTTTTCTGAAATTTTCCTCTTGTAACTCATAAGTAAGCAGTCCTTGTTGGAAACCTGTGACCGATGAGTGTTAGAGTCGTCAAGAGCTTAGAGACTGATAATTTGCACACTCTCGCATGCTTAAATCCACCATTCGGAGATCAAGTTTCCAAGAAACCTCTTCCAGGAAGCCTACCCATTTGCAGAGTCTCTTCTCCCTTCTCTGTTCCCCCCCTCTGTTGCATCTCTTGTAACAAAATCACATTTTACTTTGCATTGTGGTTACTGGGACGTATAACTGGTTGTATTATTAAAAGTTCCAGTTGACAAACATTTTCGAAGTTGGGTTGTAAGAGTGCCAAGCAACTTGCTATTTCCTTTTCTTATTCATTCACTGCCTAAACTTCAATGCATCATGGGGAATAAAATGGCTACCGAAAGAAACAAGGCACTTGCCCTCATGGACTTTCTGATCTATTCGGGAAGTGGACATTAATTAAATAATTACACAAGTACACATATTATTACAACCCATTTTATAAGTGATAAAAGCATGGGATAGAGGGGGTACTCTAGGCTGAAGGTCAGAGAAGACTTCGTTGAAGAAGTAGTAACATTTGTTTGGAGATCTCAATGATGAGTACACATTAACTGAGGAAGGAGAATGGGGAGCAAGGCATGTGTCCGAGACGGAAGGTGCTGCAAGTGGGAAAGCCCTTGGTTGGGGCCTTTAGAAGCTGAAGCGAGGCTAGAAGCCAGCAGGGGCTAGATTACAGTGACTCTTTAGAGGCATGCTAGGGGTTGGGTCTTCCTGCTCAAAGCAATAAAAAGTCATTGAAAGGTTATAAGAAGAAACATTGGCGTCAGATTTGTGTAGTTAGAAAAGAAAAATAACAATGTGCACTGGCTATAATTCTGTGTATGGATTAGAAAATGGCAGGAATGGATTTGGGGAGACTAGGGGTTTATTGAGGAAGACCTAGTAAGAAACAATAGCTTGCCTTAGTGTCCTTTTGAAGATGGAGAAGAAGCGGAATCATTCAAGAGAAGTTTAGGAAGTATTATTGCAGGACTCGATAATGGGTTTAGTTTTGGGGATAAGGGAAAGATAGATGTTAAGGAGGAGCCCCAGATTTGTTACTAGTATACCTGGATAGTCGGTGGTGTTCAAAAATAAGTACACTGGAGGAAGACTATATCTGGAGAGAAAGTTTATAAATTGAGTTGTGGAAGTTTGGAAGTTTTAAAGATCCCTTTTGATATATCCAGGTAGAGGTATCAAATAGACTCTTGGGCCTTTTGCTCAGGGGAGAGGGAGTAGTTGGCATATAGATGATAACTTCAATTAAGGGGGCACAGATGAGCTCATTGAGGAGGAGGAGAAAAGTATAGAATGCGAAGAGGGCCTGGTAGAGCTTAGCTAAATTCTGACAGGTATAGGTGAGGCAGGGAAGCATGAGCCTATCAAGGAAGTGGAGAAGGAAGAACCATAGAGGGGCTCTTGGGCTCTTGGAAGCCAGGGGTAGCCAGTGTTTCAAGAAAGAGGAAGTGATCGACAGGCATTAAAATGCAAGTGAAGATTTTAAGGTAAGGATTAAACATGTCTTCTGACCGTGGTGAGAGCTGTTTCTGTAGAGTGGTGGGAGCAGAGGCCAGACTGGAAGGGCTGTGTGAATGAAGTGGGAACCCTGTTTCTGAACAACTCTCAGTCTTGCAGGGAAGAAAGTTATATAAGATTCTTAAATGCAGTTAGAAATCTGAAATAATAAAAAGTATGTCCAGAGGTCGTCAGTAGAGTATGGGGAGTAATGGGTATTTTCTGACTAGGCCAATCAGGGAAGCTTTCATGGAGGTGGAGATGACTAAGGAAGCATTAAAGGGTTGTACTCTTTTGTATAACTGTTTTGGTTTAAGCACAGTGCCTTATACTTAAGCAGGCCCTTAATCAGTTTCTAGTAAATGGATTTATGAAGTGAAGAAAATGCAGCCTTTCCCCTAAAAAAAAATGTGGATGATCAGCTTGGGTGAGTCCTTTTACTAGATAGGCCTTCAGATGGAAAAGCAGTCTGTGTGCATGAATCAGTGGTGGTGTCTTTCAGGATGAAAAATAGGACATTTTATTGCAGGGGAGGTCTGGATTTCAAATTTTAAGATGCCTAAAAGTACCAGATAATGTAAATGAATGAGATGGGAGACAGATTTGCAAAAGGCAGTGCCTTAAGCTGTCTTTCCAAAACTCACTTTCTCTTTTGCAGGCACAGGAATAGGGTTCATAAGAAACATGCTTGCTTTTAGTTTCCTCAAATCTGTGGTTCTCTTGGTCTGTGATTTCCCACTTTTGGTAGAGCCATTAATACAAGAAGTATTCACTGTTGTTCTTACTATATGTAAAAAGAAGCACCGGCTGAAGATAAAAGGCAATGAACACTGCGTCAGACTCAGGCAGACAGCAGAATAGGGGCCATGAGGTGCCTGAAGGGGACAGCTGCTCCTCAGCTCCAGCAAGTGGTGATTATGCAGGAATATGGGTCTCTCAGTTCAGGGGAAGCTGGCAATCTAGATTTGTGTGTGAAATGTCCTGGAGTGATTTGTTCCACAGTTTAACAAAATATTCTATGGACCACCACTTTGCAACCTATGCTTTACTGATTTAGAGACACATTTGAAAATGTCTTAAGAATCCTTAATCATCGTGTGTTTCAAATTTAGTTGGCAGATAAATCTTAGATTTCTTTCCATGCCCTTTCCCTAATCTGCTAGAAGAGTAAGAGGAAGGCAAAGTCTTCAGGAATCCAGCTGTGCAGATTCACACCACATCACCTACAGCATAATTAGCTCTTTTGGCAGACCTTGTTAAGAATCTGATGAGCATGATGAACCCTCCATCCTGAGAAAAAAACAATACATATGTCCAAATGTGCTTGCACGGTTTTGCATAGAGTTCAGACAACTTTTAAATTTTAGGTTAAAAATCCCTCCCCAGGGCTACTGCTGGGACTGAAGTCATCTGCATTTAGAAGGCAGTGAATCCCATCCATGCCTGCAGAGGGCTTTGGTCTTCAAGGGACTTCAGCTGTGTTTCCCCGTGCCTCTGGCTGCACTGAAGATTGGCTTTCTCTTTATTATGCATTCTGTATTTTGTGAAAATATTTTTACAATTAAGAGCATTTAAAGAGTTTTTAAAAGCTTCTGTTTAAGTTCCATTTTTTCCTACTCATCATAAACAAAACATTGATATTTGCAAGTAAAAGTAATAATTAAGAAACTTGCAGCTGTCTTGTGAAAATCCTTGGAAACAGTTTTACATGGTTTTAAAAAGTTGCACCTATCCATTTTTCCACTTTTAAACAATTCTTCCATTAAACTTTTTTATATAGAGTAATCCGTTTCTCCTTTTATTATTTTTGATACTAAATTATCAATTATTTTCTCTAATTTAGTAGAAGAATATCTTTCGTCCTGACTCCTATTTCAAATATTTTAGAATCTACTACAGCTAATGACGTTGTTCTGGACTGTAACTGAGGCTTGAGGTGATGGCGAGGAAGAGGAGGGTGCCAGCCCCCTTATCTTCTCTGTCTCTTCTCACTTCTCTTCCAGTGCTGGACATCAGCATGCTCTCCTCCCAGGATGTGGTTCGTATGCTGTTGTCCCTGCAGCCCTTTCTCCAAGATGCCATCCAAAAGAAGCGCACGGGCAGGACCTGGGAGAACATCCAGCATGTGCAGGGACCACTCACTTGGCAGCAGTTCCATAAAATGGCAGGACGAGGAACCTACGGTAGGGTCTTTGTCCTGTTTAAAATTCCTTCTGACTTCAGTGCTGTTCAGTGAAGAGCAGCTTAGTTACTGTCAAGTCCTTGCTTCACTAACAAAACAGGGGAGTCTTTTTCTTCATGACCATTAAGTTTTATAATCTCTTTGTTTTCCTAAAGTTAATTTTAGAGTTAAGTTTCCTAACACCCTTGGCGTAATCCAGGTCAGTGAGGAAGATAATCCCTAAAAAGTGCATTTCTTAGATTCTCCTCATCTTCCCAGTCCTCATTGCATTTTCATCTGGATGGACTTCTGGGCCAGTTCTGTACTTCATCATAGTTAGGATCATAATGCTTATCTTGAAGGAAATGATGTAGTGCTGCTTGGAAGGTTAATTTTAACTTGTTCTAGTCCGCCCTCTGATCTTACTGAACTTTGTAAGCAAATTCTGACTTAATTAAGAGTCCTCATCAGTGACCATTTAATTAGATGATTTGAAAAATACTTTTAAGAATGTCTTGTCAACATGGAGTGACATTTCAGATGCTAGAATTAAGACCAGTGTACCAGGAATTTCAAAATTGTACAGATTGTGGGAAAAACTCTCTAGCACCTTCCTAAACTACAATGTCATTTTAGGTTCAGAAGAATCTCCTGAGCCGTTGCCCATTCCCACTCTGCTGGTAGGCTATGACAAGGATTTCCTCACCATCTCGCCATTCTCCTTGCCATTTTGGGAGAGGCTCTTGTTGGACCCATATGGGGGCCACCGTGATGTTGCCTATATTGTGGTGTGTCCAGAAAATGAGGCCTTGCTCGAAGGAGCCAAAACTTTCTTCAGGGACTTGAGTGCTGTATACGAGGTGAGGAAGTTACTGTGAAAATCACTTTTTATGACTTGTATCCTCTGATTGTTTCTAGTGATGACTAAATTTCAAGACAAATGTCTTGAAAGTAAATCTCAAAGAAACTTCGCAAACAGGAGGATGAGGAAGAGAATTGAATTGACAAATTTTTCTGGAAGCAAATTGCTTTCCCATCTTGGCTTTATATTTGTTAGATTTAGAAAACATTCCTCTCCCATTCTTACTATACATCTTAAAATCCCATCAGTTCTCTCTTCTCCATTTATGTGCTAAAAGGTGAAGAATATTGCTCACCAGGGGAAAGTGTGGCAATGTAGAAGATGAGCTTTACAAAAAGAGCACATCTACTCTTTTTATTTATTTATTGGATGGATTGAGGGATAGGGTGAGTGGTGAGAGTTCCTGACAACAGTATAAAAATGTTTCTTTTGAAAATTTCTGAATTGAAACATAAGTTTAATGAATCATGTCCCTATTGTGTTTCAACACGACATCTTAATACTGAAACTTTGATACTGATTAAAAATATAATGCCTCTAATAATGTAAAAACCAGGCAGATAATTTTACATCTTTAGTATATGAATTCTTATTGCTTTAAACAAATAGAATCATGTCTGTCTTTGAATAATAAGTGCTACATTTCTTATGCCAAAGTATATATGCACTAAGTTCTTTGTATCTGATACATCTAATGTCTTTGTATTTGGTAAAATGAAATTAATATCTGTAAAGTGTTTAGAACTATGATAGGCACGTAAACATTATGAAAGTGGTTTTAAAGTGAGATTCCAAGCTGAATTCCCAAATATTCCAAAACAGGACATTCATGATCTGTAAATGTATGAGTAGGCATGGAATAGTAAATTTATGTGTTGCTACAAAGAAATGAGATGCTAACGTGATGTAATGACATCAATTAAGTCACTGAAGGAAGCCCTTGAATACATTCGTTTCTGAACAGTGTCTGGTCAGGGGATATATAACACTATTAAATCATAATTAACTGAACATTTGTGTAAGCAGTTTTAAAGCCCAGCCATTCCCTTGAATGGAACCTTCAGCTTAAGTTACAAAATGTAAAAACCACTGCCAGATCTTTTTAAGAGGGTGCAGACACTCTTTAAATTTTTCGTAATGACTTCACTAGGGTTGCTCATTCAGCAGTGATTCATACCTCCTTAAGAAGAGTATATACTAGAGGATTTTGTCAGGGCTTAGTAAGCCTTCACTTCATCTACTCCAATAAGGGATAATAATATGGGCTCTCCTGCTGGTGAACAGGTAGTTTACTTTTTGCAGGTTTATTATATTCCCTGCCATAAGCACCCATTTAGCGTCATGGAGATTAATAGCAGACTCTCCTTGTCCTATTCACTTTAAAAAAAAAAAAAAGTGATCAGCGTACTCACTGCTTCAGTGGCCCCTGCTATTGGTGATCTCCAAATGTCTGTAACAGAACAGATGGCCCATACAATTTTAATGTTATCTTATGGGAAAACATTATGAGTAGGGATTACTTAGGAGATTTTAGTGGACATATGTCTCAGTCAGCCTACTGTGGCAGGAATCTGCTAATTCTTTGTCCGTTAGCAGTCAGGTAGTGTTCAGCAGCCTCCTCTTGTATAGGAGGAATTGGCTTGAGTGAAGAAACTTTTTTTTTTTTTAGAGAGCCTAGTCCAAGTTTTAGAGAGACAGATAGCAATTTAAGGGTACATTACAATTACCTGGAAGGACCAACTTATAATGTTGCTTTGATTGCATGCAGTAACCCTAAAAGAAAAAGGAAAATGCTTCCATATGTATGTTAAAGAATCTGCCTTGCTAACCATTGGTACCAAATGAAGGAATGGCCCCTGTTATAACTAATGATCTCGTCTATGATATCAGATGTGTAGGCTTGGGCAGCACAAGCCCATCTGCAAAGTGCTACGTGACGGGATCATGCGCGTGGGAAAAACCGTGGCACAGAAGCTGACAGATGAGCTTGTGAGTGAGTGGTTTAACCAGCCTTGGAGCGGCGAGGAGAATGACAATCATTCCAGACTCAAACTTTATGCGCAAGTTTGCCGCCATCACCTAGGTAAATGGGAATTTATTTGGCAAAGTAGAACTGGAGAAGTAAAATAGCAAATCCCTCCCATCCTTCTTTTATAGATGCAACATTGTATTTCTTTTGCCTCAAGTAATGCTGTATTTGTTAAGGTCCATTTGGGTGTTCTGAGCAGTTTAATGCTAATTTCTGTATGTACATATATTTTTTAAAAACTATTCAAAGTTGCCTAATCATGTCTAATTTACTCCACATTTTGAAAACTTAGCAGCATGACTTGGTGTTAGCTGCTTAGTTTTAACCCATATTCTGAAGAGAATCTTAGAAGCTTGTAAACCTAGGAGTATAATGTCCCGTGATGACTGTGGAATATATAGCTTCTCAATTTTCAGGGCAGGCATATGGAATCAGTCTGAAAGGAGACTATCACAAGTGATTGATTTTCTCTTTTCAAACAGGCCTCTTCTGTAGAATTTATAAGTTGCTCCATGTGCATCTCCATGTTTGCAGAATACATAAGCATGAGTGTGGAGATAGTATTTTGTGTATTGTAATCAGAGTATTGCAGCTTGAAAGCATAATTTTTTTACAAGTGACCATTCTAGATTTCTGGTTCAGTCGACACTGCAGAATATCACTAAAGTCACCTCTTTGCATGTATTCTTTCAGCACCTTATTTAGCCACTCTGCAGCTTGATAGCAGCCTGTTGATACCACCTAAATACCAGACCCCACCAGCAGCAGCACAGGGACAGGCTACGCCTGGGAATGCTGGGCCCTTAGCTCCAAATGGATCAGCAGCTCCCCCAGCTGGCAGTGCATTTAACCCCACCTCGAATAGTAGTACTACAAATCCTGCAGCAAGTAGTTCCGCATCTGGTTCCTCTGTGCCACCGGTCTCATCGTCTGCCTCTGCTCCTGGTATTAGCCAGATAAGCACTACCTCTTCTTCAGGATTCAGTGGTAGTGTTGGAGGGCAGAACCCCAGCACTGGGGGCATTTCTACGGATAGAACTCAAGGGAGCATAGGCTGTGGCGGAGACACTGACCCTGGGCAGAGCTCTTCTCAGCCCTCACAGGATGGACAAGAGAGGTATGTTACTCACTAATTGAGACGAGTGGCTTCAGCTCAGACCCTTTCTCTCTTCTTCTGCACCTTTTCTCCCTTGACCTCATGATTCTCTGAATCCTATGAAGTGCTCTATTTCTCTTCTTCTCAAAAGAAAGGGGTAATGGTCGATCTAAAGCTGCAGTGTTAAAATTTTGAGACTTCTTATAAATTATTATGACTTATAAACCTTATTATTAAACTTACTATCAACTTAATTGATAACAACTTTGTACAACATAACCATAGAAAAGAAAGGGGAGTTTGAAAAAGATATCTCCCATTTTAGAGGAGTACATTGCCATTTTCCATCTGCCTTCAATGCTCTCTGGCTTGGTTTGCCTGTATTTTGGTAAGGTGATACACGTTACTCTTACATTTAATCTGTAAACATTCTTTAGGGAGCCTGTGTGCTCTAGAATTGAGCACTTTTGTTTTTCATACTCGTGTAATTTATGTTTATTTTGTGCATCTCACAAGTGACTCTCTCGCCAGTGTTACAGAAAGGGAGAGAATAGGAATTCCCACGGAGCCTGACTCTGCAGACAGCCATGCCCACCCTCCAGCCGTTGTCATTTACATGGTGGACCCATTCACTTATGCTGCGGAGGAGGACTCCACTTCTGGGAACTTTTGGCTGTTGAGCTTGATGCGCTGCTACACAGAAATGCTGGATAATTTACCTGAGCATATGAGAAATTCTTTCATTCTCCAGGTTACTGTTTGCAAGTTTATTATTTACTTTTGATGTTGATATTTTTGTTGTTGTGAAAATAAATACAGGCTTATGGTTTTTCTTAAAAAATGGAAGTACAGGTTAATTATCCCCTAACCAAAATACTAGGGACCAGAGTGTTTTGGATTTTTGATTTTGGAATGTTTGCATGTATGTAATGGGAGACCTTGGCAGTGGACCCAAGTCTAAACATAAAATTTGTGTTTTATATACACCTTATACACTTAACCTGAAGGTAATTTTATAGAATATTTTTAATAATTTTGTGCTTTATACAAAGTTTTGATTAAATTTTGACTGCAGCACATCACGTGAGGTCTGATACGGAATTTTCCACTTGTGGCATTTTATTGACATTCCAAAAATTTTGGGTTTTGGCGCATTTTGGATTTCAGATTTTTTGATTAGGGATATTCAACCTGTACCTGAAAGTATAAAAGAAAAAATAGTCATAATTCCGACTTTTACATTCAACCACCATTACCATTGTGGTGTTTTTCTAGCTTGTTTTTCTATTTTTGTTTACACAATTGAGATCATACTTTTAATATAACTTACTTTCTATCTAATGTTATTCATGAATACATTTTCATGTTATTTAAATTCTTACTAGCATTTTTAATGACTGCATATTTTCCATAGCCATTCCTATATCTCCACTTCTTTACTGTTATAAATAAAGCCATAGTACACATTTATGTATAATCTTATTTTTCACATTTCAGTTCATTTTTTAACATGGATTCTTAGACGTAGATGCTGACACATATTGCCAAATTCCATTCCAAAAGAGATTACACTTACTTTCCTTTCATCAGTGAATGAGTGTGCTTATTTTCACTGCACCTTTGACAGCTTTATAGTGTAATGATTTTTTAAAAAATTCTATATAGATGAAAAACAGTGCTTCGGATGTTTGGGTTTCATTTTAATGTCACTTTAACTGAAGCTATCTTGTAAAATTAAAAGATTGAAATTAAAGTTATCAGAGTACATTGCTGATAGTTTTCCATTGTTTTGAAGTCTGTATCCTAAATGATTAAGTAATAATTCCAAAAAATGCCACACACACTGTGTAATTATAAAAAGGAGAAATATAATACAATTTGGCGGCCATGGTAATACCTGTAATAAATTGAGATCTTACCTCTAAAATGGGAACATGGTAGTTTCTAAGTGACAGTATAACTTGACCCATATAATCGTACATCTTTCGAAATTGCTGGTGATAGAGAATTTTATGTCAGTGGAAGGAATTAGGATTTAATTATATTATGTGTGACACTGATATATTTTAGGGCTGAGGTTACCTCTCCCCATTGTGGTAAGGAATTCATGCCGTTTCCTTTTTCAGCTTGCTTGTTAGCGTGTTAGATCTCAGTTTCTAGGTTTTTGGTTTTGTTTTGTTTTTTGTATTTGTGTCTTTAGATTGTGCCTTGCCAGTACATGCTGCAGACAATGAAGGATGAGCAAGTTTTCTACATTCAATACTTGAAGTCCATGGCATTTTCAGTGTACTGCCAGTGCAGGCGACCATTGCCTACACAGATCCACATTAAATCCCTCACGGGATTTGGGCCTGCAGCCAGCATTGAGATGACCCTCAAGAACCCTGAGGTGGGTATTGGCAGGACAGAAACTTAGAAAATTTATACTAAAATGCAAGCTAGGAGAGGTATTTTATCTAACCTAGAGATTGGCTGGTTGCTTAGTTGGCCTTCTACCTTGATACAAGAGTTGCTAGGCTGGATGTGGTGGCTCACGCCTGTTGTCTTAGCACTTTGGGAGGCTGAGGTGGGAGGATTACTTAAGCCTAGGAGTTTGAGACCACCCTGGGCAACATAGCAAGACCCCGTCTCCACAAATTTTTTTTTAAAAAATTAGCCAGGTGTGATGATGTGTGCCAGTAGTCCTGGCTGTTTGGGAGGCTGAGACGGAAGGATCACTTGAGGCCAGGCGTTTGAGATGGCAGTGAACTGTGATCACACAACCACTTCCGCCTGGAGAGTAAGACCCTGTCTCAAGCGGGGAATGAAAAAGAGTTGGCAGGTTTCTTTAACTCTTAGGTTTAAATAGAGGAGATAATTCTCTGAACTTTTAAGAATTTTTGAGAAAAGAGGCAAGCAAATTCTTACTGTTTTTTTTATGTAGGACTTTAGGCAATAATATATGTATCACTTTCAGTTTTTAATGTTTGAATTTTCTAAATTTATTTTCTTTATTTTTCTAAGCTACTCTGTGTCTTAGATCAGAAATCCTTTGCATTTTCTGGCTCTGGTCTGTATCCTGAGACAGCAGTTGTAGTTGTGTTTACTCTGCAGGGGGCCCTCATTTTCTGATGCACATACTTACAGGGAGTTGATTTCTCCTTTCCTTGCCTCAGTGCTTTGGTATGCAAATGAATGCATTTTCGCTCCATCTTTTTAAACCTACTTCCTACAGATATGTGTGGATTTCAAAGGGAATTTTACAGCACCAAAGCTAAACATGTTTTAAACAAAAGTTTTACACTTCCTTTGTTTTTCTAATCACCTTATCTTGAAGATAGGTATACAGGGCAATGTTCAGAATTTTCAAAGCCTTCGAAAATCAGTTCCCACAATTTTATTGCATGAAAAATACCCGATTAGTAAAAGCCAGCAAATACCTCTTTACCATAAGAGAGCTTCTTAAAACACCAATTGCTATTTTTAGTTGGTAATGTTGTTCTGAACAACTCTATGAAATGCTTGCACTTTTATAAGTAAAATGCTTGGAAGTGAAAAATGATGCAAGTAGTTAATACTGTGTTTGTTGTAACTTGGTTCAGGTCAGCTTAGTCCCAAGGGAGAAAAGCTGCTCAGCCGATGACCTACATTCACTCCAGTGTTATATAAAATTTCTATTTTAGGCAGTTTTAGTTTAGTTTATTCTTTGAGTTTAAAGTTTTCACTTCTGTGAGCAGTTCATCTGTTTTCTCTATTAAATTTTTCTAGAATTTCAAAAATAAACATCTCTACTTATTTTTCATTTTGTTTCCAGAAATTATGAATTATTGCCTTTTTAAAGGTTATTATTCTCAGCGCCATCAGGAGCTCATAAGATAAAGTGAGGTTTAGGTTAAAATAAATGGCAAAAAGACTTTGAGTAGTATGCTTTCTCTCCATTTTGCTTGAAGGAGGAAGAGAGAAACGATTTTACTTTATTAGAAACAAAAGAACCAAATGTTATAAATACTTGCTGAAGTTTATACTTTTTTTTTTTTTGAGACAGAGTCTCACTCTGTTACCCAGGCTGGAGTGCAGTGGCGCGATCTTGGCTCACTGCAAGCTCCGCCTCCTGGGCTCACGCCGTTCTCCTGCCTCAGCCTCCCAAGTAGCTGGGACTACAGGCGCCCGCCACCACGCCCGGCTAATTTTTTGTATTTTTAGTAGAGACAGGGTTTCACCATGTTAGCCAGGATGGTCTCAATCTCCTGACCTTGTAATCCGCCCGTCTCGGCCTCCCAAAGTGCTGGGATTACAGGTGTGAGCCACTGCGCCCGGCCTGAAGTTTATACATTTTAATCTGCATTAAGGTAATGGTTAGTTGCTCAATGCTGCCTCTGCCTCTGCCTCAGTCTGCAGCTAGAACACTGTGTTCTCGTTTGGTAAATATGGTTGAGCATCTACTGTGTGCCAGGTGCTCTCTTAGGTGCTGAGGATGCAGGGGTGAACAGAACAGGCCCCTGCCTCCATGCAGTTCTCATTCTCTGGGTGGCACAGTTTTATACAAGTTGTCACATGTGAAAGAATCTACTTTATAGTATTTATATGCATATTTTCAAATGCAATTGCTGTTATCTTTTGTTTTTTATGGAATATCTCACATCTCAGAACACAGTTTGGGAATCATATTTTATTTAGTGTTTCAGAAGCTATCTATTACATCTAAGATATTTCACATTTAGCCTTTTGTTTTGTAAAAAACTCCAGGCAAACTCAGCTGGACTTTTCTTTTTTTAGTAACAGCTTTATTGAGATACAATTCACATATCATGAAATTCTTTTTAAAAATTTCACAGTTTAGGCTGAGCGCAGTGGCTCTTGCCTGTAATCCCAACACTTTGGGAGGCCGAGGCAGGCGGATCACCTGAGGTCAGGAGTTCAAGACCAGCCTGGCCAACATGGCAAAATCCCGTTTCCACTGAAAATAAAAAAGTGAGCCGGGCGTGGTGGCGGACACCTGTAATCCCAGCTACTTGGGAGGCTGAGGCAGAAGAATTGCTTGAACCCAGGAGGTGGAGGTTGCAGTAAGCACAGATCACGCCACTGCACTCCAGTCTCGGTGACAGAGTAAGACTCTGTTTCCAAAAGAAAGGAAAACAAATTGTACAGTTCAGTGGTTTTTAGTATTTCCACAGAGTTGTACAGTCATCACTACTATCTAATTTTGGAACGTTTTCATCAACCCTCAAAGAAACACAGTATTCATTAGCACACACTACTCATTCCCCACTCCAGTCCCTGGCAACCACTGGTCTACTTGCTGTCTCTACGCAGCTGCCTGTTCTGGACATTTCGTGTAGATGGAATCATACAATATATGATTTTTTTTTTTTTTTCTTTTTTAGACAGGGTCTCATTAATATTGCTTGGGCTGGTCTTGAACTCCTGGCCTCAAGCAGTCCTTTCCCCAATTTTTTTACTTTTATTTTTGAGACAAGGTCTCGCTCTGTCGCCCAGGGTGGTGTGCAGTGGCAAGATCATGGTTACTTGCAGCTTCAACCTCCCTGGGCTCAAGTGATCCTCCTGCCTGAGCCACTGGAGTAGCTGGGACTACAGGCATGTGCCACTGTACCTTGCTAAAGTTTTGTAATTTTTTGATAGAGATGGGGTTTTACCATGTTGCCCAGGCTGGTCTTGAGCTCCTTGGCTCAAGCATTCTGCCTGCCTCAGCCTCCCAAAGTACTGGGATAATAAGCGTGAACCACCTCACCTGGCCATATGTGATATTTTATGTCTGGCTTCTTCCATTTAGCGTAATGATTTTGAGATTCATCCGTGTCATAACATGTACCAGCACTTCATTTCTTTTCCTGGCTAAATAATATTTCGTTGTATAGCTATACCACATTTTGTTTATCTATTCATTAGTTAATGGACATTTAGGTTGTTTCCACTTTTTGTCACTTGTGAATAATGCTGCTATGAATATTTGTGTACAAGGTTTTTGTGTGGACATAATATTTCTCTTGGTAAATACCTAAGAGCGCAATTTCTGGTCACGTGGAGAGTGAATTGATTAGTGTTAGATTAGCTTTGCAACTTTGAGCAAGTCATTGAATATTTCTCAGCCTGAGTTTTGAATCCCTGTGATGAATGAATGAGTTGGGTTATATTATTTTCACAGTCTCTTTTAGCTTTAAAATGGTGTCATTCTGTTACTACCGTGCCTAATGCTGTGTAGTTCAGGGGTCAGCAACTATGGCTTTGGGCTGAATCCGGCCTGCAGCTTGTACTTGAATGACCAGCTAGGTAAGAATGATTATTACTTTTTTGGTGTTTTTGAGACAGGGTCTCACTCTGTTGCCCAGGCTGAAGTGCAGTGGCATGAACATGGGTCACTGCAGCCTCGACCTTCCAAGCTCAGGCAGTCAGCATCTCAAGTACCTGGGACTACAGGCATGCACCATCATGCCTGGCTAATTTTATTTTACTTTTTGTAGAGGGAGAGTCTCACTGTGCTGGCCAGGCTGGCCTCGAACTCCTGGGCTCCAGTGATCCTCCCACTCCAGCCTCCCAAAGTGTTGGGATTACAGGCATGAGCCAACACACTTAGCCAGTGAGTACATTTTTACAAAAAGGAGAATGTGTGACAGCCATAAAAATCTAAACTTTATTCTCTGGTTTTCTTTTTTATAGAAGTTAGCTGACCCCTGTTGTAGTTTATTGAATAGTAAGATGTGTATGATAGCTGTAAAAAAATATGACAATTAAAAAATTTTCACATTAATCTAAAATATTTATATTTGGTAACAGCTGTTGATTTGATTTCTAAAATTACATACACAAACACACATATTAAACTATATGTACTGAAAAGTACTCAATCATAGGTATACTGCTTAATGAATTTTCAATAATTAAAAAAAATACCATTTAACAAGCGCAAGAAGCAAATACATAATCGGTATCCAGAGCCCCTCTTGTGGCCTCTCCAATCCCTTAAAGATAGTCACTATTCTGACTTCTAATAGTGTAGTTTTGCCTGTCTTTGACCTTGATATAAATTGAATCATCTACTTCATATTCTTTCACATTCGGCTTCTTTTATTCATTGTTGAGATTCATCTGTTTTGTTGCTTATAGTTTTTTCATTCTCATTGCTGTTTGATATTCTGATTCTGTTAACTACATCACAATTTATTATCTCTTTTACTGTTGATGAGTATTCAGATTATTTTCTGTTTGGAGCTATTGTGATTAATACTCTTGTGAATATTCTTATACCTGTTTTTTGGTAAACATGTGCATTTTATTGGTTCAGAGGGAGTATATGTTTGTTCAGCTTAAGCAGCAATGTATAAAAATTCTTGTTGCTCCATATTCTCACCAATATTTTCTCTTTTTTTATTTTCGACATTCTGGTGGTTGTGTAGCATTATCTCATTGTGGTTTCAGTTTCCCACTTGCCTAACAACTAATGAAGTTGGGCCAGTGTACTTTCTAAAATAGTAATTTCTTTTAATAAGGAAATACTGGCTTAATTGAGTTTCCCAGCTTACATGATTTAAATAATCATTTCGTTATGTGTCATCAATACTATTTATTTATCTAGTACTGGAGAGAAAGAGAGAGAGAAACGATTTATTACCATTACTCCTTGTGGGTCCCCTCAGTGTCGTTCTGGATTTTGTTGTAATCATTAAGTTGTGTGGCTTTGTACTGATGATGATTTTGGTTTTGATTTCAGCGGCCCAGCCCAATCCAGCTTTACTCCCCTCCCTTTATATTGGCCCCAATCAAAGACAAGCAGACAGAGCTGGGAGAGACGTTTGGTGAGGCGAGCCAGAAATACAATGTGCTCTTCGTGGGCTATTGCCTATCTCATGACCAGCGCTGGCTTTTGGCTTCCTGCACTGACCTCCATGGGGAATTATTGGAGACCTGCGTTGTAAATATTGCTTTACCAAGCAGGTGAGAAGGCTTGATGTTTATGGTGCTTGTAAATTGATGCTGTACCAGTCTTCAAATATGAATATTTCCTGTTTTCTATGTAAATGAAGTGGGCACACATGGATAGGTTCTTTGGAATTTCTAGTGTTTGTCTTACAAGTGATAACTCTGATTTATCTAGGGACCCCTTCCCTTTCCCCATTTCTTTCTTTGTTAGGTCGCGGAGGAGTAAAGTATCTGCACGTAAAATCGGACTACAGAAGTTATGGGAATGGTGCATAGGGATTGTCCAAATGACATCTCTACCCTGGAGAGTTGTAATCGGGCGACTTGGGCGTCTTGGCCATGGGGAGCTTAAAGGTGAGAAGTTTTTGAAGAAGTATTTGCAGAAAACAGAGGAAAAGGGCTGAGCTGATGTCATTAACTGAACTAAGGGAGGAAATGTTTAAATTTGTAGTAAGAATTAAGCAGATTCTATTTTATGGTTCTTTTGTATGTGCAGGATAAACCAGTTTTAAACTCTTCTTTGGCAACAAAATCATTTATCCAAATAAAATCTTAAATATTGAGCCCCAATATATAAAACAAAAAGTTTTATTAATATAAAAATGATAGTAAATTCACATTTCGAACATTTATTTATATATTGAGTCAATGAGAAGAACTAGTCAGTTTTAAGACAAAAATTTTATATCAGTGATTGTAGGTGACAGTTGAAGTCATATAAAAACAGCCTTCAATTTGTTTGGTGGTTGATGATGAGTTTTGTGTTTCTTTAGTTTTTTTGGTGGCACAACAGCAAGGAAATCCTGTTTCATGAGGACAAGTAGTTGTCAGTAGAAGCAGTCTTTATTCACATTGCCACTGTCTGATTTTCTTCAGCCTGGAAGCTCAAAAGAGCAGATTTTTGAAGTTCAGTCCCCAACTACCACTGCTTATATTCTTTTTCATAAATGTAACAGTCGGTTGGAAGCACTTTAACTGTAACACAACACAACTGACTACCAGCAGCTGCCTTGCTTGGTGCTGAGCCCAGCTCATTTACTATCCCAGTGTAGCTACTTGTACAGGTTTATGTGAATAGTATCAATAAGCTTAGATTATTTTTAAAGCCTTATTAATTAATGACACATTTATAAGAAGTTCAGTATATGCATTCAGATGGGAGAAGTTTTTTCCTAAGATCTGCACAAAAGAAAGACTTATGTCACAAATTAGCTTAGTGGCTTCCTGGGTGCAAATACATTAGAGCAGAGTCAGCAAAGTTTCTTCGTAAATGGCCAGATAGTAAATATTTTCAGCTTTGCAGGCCAGATGGTTGCTGTTGTGACTATTTAACTCTGCCATTGTAACATCAAAGCGGCTCTAGACAATACCTAAACGAGTGTGGACAGCTGTGTTTTAATAAAACTTTATTTACAAAAACAAACAGGAGGCAGGATTTGGCCTGTGGATCATAGTTTGCTTACCCCTGCATTAGACCATGTACGTTATTTCTTTGTAGGAAATTCACATCAGGTATTTGTAGATTCCCTAAACAAAAATCACTGGTACAGATATAACTTGCACTGTAGGAGTGCTTAAGTGTACCTCACTTCCTACAATGCAGGTTAAATCTGGTGTCAAATTTTCAAGGTTTAACAGCAGTTTATATAAATATTACATCATATGTATTAAGTAAATATTTTCTTTGGCATTTACAATTTTTTTTTTTTTTTTTTTAGTAATAAGTTGTACTGTAGACTAATAGACCCTTTTCATTTTTTAAAGGACTATCATAATGAATCTTGTATCAAGTGCCTGGAGGTCTAATACATTAGGGGATTCATCATTTTATTTCTGTCAGAATTTTCTGTCTTCCTCCCCAGTCTGCTTTTTCAGTCAATCTTATTTCTTAAAGGCTTTGAGCTATTCTTAACCCTTGGGGAAAGTTAGACTATAATAGGAAAGAAGAGGGAGGATAAAAATATAGAGTAATAGTCTAGTCACTTGGTATTTTGGAAAATTATTAAGGCCATCTCCTTCCTTTGTATGATTTTTATAAGGGCACATTCTTCTTCCTTATCTCTTAGTGGAGAGGAATGTGTGACTGGAGGAACCCATCAAAAGATTGAAAGAAAATGTATGTTCAGAAATAAAAACATGGGAAGAACCTAGTGTACAGGAAATCTGTTTACTAATCTACAGCTCCTTCCTTTGGGGATCCAAGGTCTGTGCCACTTTGCATCTCCATGGGACAGTGTGCGACAGGAGACTCAGGTTTCAGAGTCAGCTTTGTGAATTTCTGTTTCTTATCTCCAGAGTCTTTATGATGAAATACACACTGCCTTTTCTTTCTTACTTGGTTTGAAATATGAAGCTCACATCTGTGATTTTCCATAGTTTTAAAACACACATTCTTCATGTTCCTGGCCACTCTTATTTCAGCCACTTCAGTTTTGGGTTCTTTGGGAATATGGGAACAGTTTTCCATTCACTTGCTCTTTAAGGGGAGAAATGGCAGCTTATTTGGGGGAATAAAAGAGTGTGGAGGTAGAGCAGCCTGCACTGGTGTGGCATTTTATGAGCAAGATGGGATCCGAGAGCAGGGGCGATGCATAGGAATGGCACATACTTCATGTGTGTAAGGGAGGTCAGAAGAGGGGACCAAGTGCTTTCCACTTCTCAGAGTAACATAATCCTCCACAGTGCTCCAGTTAGGTATAATGCTTTTGTTTGGAGGCAATAAACATTAGAAAGAAAATGTATGCCAACTTTTCAGTCTCCGCTATTAGTGCAGCATCGTTTGGAGCACTTTACTCACACTCATTGTGAGCTCTTTGGGTGTTCTAAGAACTATTTCTCTTCATTTCTGCTGCTGCTTGCCTTTCATGGAAATAACTAACCTACAGCAATAACCAAAACTCAGGTTTACCTCCACCCACCAGTGCTCTCCTCCAGAGCAGAGTACTCAAAGAATTGAACCTTGAGAAGGAGGAGAAAGGACAGGGCAGCTAACACTGCTGCCATCATGGAAAAGCACTCTAAGTGCCTAAATCTGGTCTAGGTAGATTAGACTGGATTAGTGTTGGACTCTCAAAGGTCACTTCAGACATGACATCAGCCTACAGAATAGTAGGCCTTTGTTCCTTTGTTAATGAAGTGTAATAGAAGTCGAGTAACATTCTCTTTATAGCAAGGAGGGGAACCTCTGTAAAGCCATAATTCCCTTTAGGGCCCAACCTTGGAAATTCAATTACCGGGCAGAACTGCTAAAAAGCTCAAATCTCCCATCAGTATGAATTTCTAAAGACTGTGTATGACTGTGATACTTGATTTCAGATTGGAGTATCCTCCTTGGAGAATGTTCACTACAGACAATCAGCAAAAAGCTCAAGGATGTGTGCCGGATGTGTGGAATCTCTGCCGCAGACTCTCCTTCTATCCTTAGTGCCTGCCTGGTTGCCATGGAGCCCCAGGGGTCCTTTGTAGTGATGCCAGGTAAATTTCTTCATGTCATTGTCATTAGTTACATATCACATCAATTCAGTCCACTCAAACTTAAGTCCACAGACAAGCGTAGAATTGTCTTCATTATATTTCTATGAGAGAAGATTGTATTTGGGGCTTAAAGATGGAAAACGTTCGATCCCTTCCATGGGGAGTGGTTTGTGATTTTATCATGTTTGTTGACCAAAGCTCGGAAGAAAGACTAAGTTCTGAATATAATTGAGATCTCATAGAATCATGGCTAATGACTGTTACCTGACCCCAGTTTGTTGTTAGTATATGAAGATCACCTTCCAAAGAACTACAAAGTAGACCCCAGCATGATGCATATTTGAATATCCTTTTGAAGACATGCATTTGGCAGAATCCCACAACACCCTGGAAGGGATGTTTCTGTAGTCTCTCTGATATGGTTGAAGATGAATGGGAAGGCAATTTAGCACAGTACCTGGTACACAGTAAGCTCTCAATAGATGTAGGTGTCATTTGTGGATGGCCAAAACATGTGACCACAGAATTTCTTAAGAATCTGGCTGGTTTTTTAAAACCAGCAACTAAGCGATTTTATACTTTTATAACCTATCTTTACCATCCAGATATTTCTTGAATCCAATGGGGGACCTTCCCCACTTATTCCTTATAAAAGTCAATAGTATTGTGGTGTGAGAATGGGGTTACTTGTCATCAATCCAGTGAGAGACAGATGTCCTCATTAGACCATAGGTTACCTCTGTTGCCTCTACCACTTGGGCAGTTACGTAACTTCTTTGTGCTTTTGTCCTCATCTATAAATGGGGATCATAGTTCCTACCTTCAAATGCTGTGGTGATCAAATGCAATAACTTGAATGAAGAGTTTAGCACAAATGCTGGCATGTAGTAAGCATTCAGTAAGTGTTACAACATATATTGATTTTTATGGTACTATTTCTATAGGATTGTTAACCATTTAGAACAGTACTTTATAAATTGTGAACAACCAGAGGAGGAAAGAAAGTAGGGGGTTTATTTTTAGAAATACTTCTTATGTAAGTAATTAAAACATTTAGTGGACTTGATCCAATTTTATCTTAACCTTTTCAATGTGAAATGAAACTTGGGTTATTATAGATAGCTATGTGCTCTGAGTCAGTTTCTTTGAAGATATTTAAACAATTGGACTCAACTTTGAGTGTGTATTTATCATGGCATTTTCATCAGACTCATACCACTCCAGATCGTTGATTGATATAATTCTTTTTATTTTTTTCTTTAAAGATGCTGTCACAATGGGCTCTGTTTTTGGCCGAAGTACTGCACTGAACATGCAGTCATCTCAGCTCAACACCCCTCAAGATGCTTCTTGTACACACATCTTGGTGTTCCCAACATCATCAACCATCCAGGTGGCTCCAGCCAACTACCCCAATGAAGATGGGTTTAGCCCCAACAATGGTGAGTAGAAGACCTGCATGGATAGTGCTCACCTTCGTGCAGGGCAGAGCTGGATTATGGAATCACTGGGCTGCCCTGCCACATGGCTTTTCTGTATTGTAATAAACAACCCAGGAACTATAAAGAGGGGGTAGATGGTTTGAGAATCTTTTTGGTCTTAAAGCTTTAATTTATCTGCACAATTACCAAAACCAAATAAATATTTTCCTCTTTTGGGCAATTGACTTTCTTCTGTTTTTCATTAAAGGCAAAAAATAATATCTGTGTGGCAGTGTTCTGTACTTGGGTGCCACTCTTTCAGCAAATATTTGAAGATGTGATCTGAAATGTTTGAAGTACTAAGCAATATGAAGAGAGCACGTTCCTTTAGCTAGTT
The DNA here is from genome assembly GCF_047675955.1 of Chlorocebus sabaeus. Taxonomy (NCBI): domain Eukaryota; kingdom Metazoa; phylum Chordata; class Mammalia; order Primates; family Cercopithecidae; genus Chlorocebus; species Chlorocebus sabaeus. Next base: position 113,122,650 of record NC_132914.1, on the reverse strand, counting down.
GATGGGAATCTAATTTGCTATAGAGAAACTCCTTATTTGATGATTCTTAATGGAAATTTTTGAGTATCTGTTAAGGCATCTGTTTTAAAAAATGATCATTTATAAACTATAAAATGCTCAATACTGTGCATCCATTTGCATTGTTTTTGAAGAAATTGTAACACCTACCAGTGTTTACTTATGGTAAAGGGGATGGGGAAAAGGAGACCAAATTTTATGTCTGGTATGATTACAATGGATTAACAAATATATGAGAAAATAAAAGAATCATAGAAAAAAAAGGTCATGGTGATTGGGTTCTAGGTGATGGTTTTCACTTTTTATACTTTTCTTTAGAAATTTTCTGCTGTGGATGTACCTTACTTTTATAGTGTTGGGGAGGATTTCTTAATGAAAACATTGAGCCAGGCGCACCCAATGCCTGTAATCCTAGCACTTTGGGAGGCCGAGGCAGGCGGATCACTTGAGGTCAGGAGTTTGAGACTGGCCTGGCCAACATGGTGAAACCCCATCTCTATGAAAAATACAAAATTAGCCATAAATCACTTGAACCCAGGAGGCGGAGGTTGCAGTGAGCTGAGGTGGTGCCACTGCACTCCAACCTGGGCAAAAGAGTGAGACTCTACCTCAAAAAAAAAAAAAAAAAAAAAAAAAAAGAGGGAGGGAGAGAGAGAGAGAAAACATTGTGCTTTGATTTGCTTTTGGAATAGGTCTCCATTTTCAGGGCAAGTTCACACCCATTAACATGCATTCATTCAGCCTCTGGTGTTTTAGATGCTAATTGGATACATTGATGGAGTCTACTGTGTTTTTGAATGGTGTCAACTTTAATGATTAAATTGCTGCTTTAGCTCTTTAGCCATGTTTTTATGTGCCTTTGGAGGCTGTGTAGAGTGTTGGTTTTTATGTTACATTCTTGATTGCATTCTGTTAATACTTTACATAAGGAGATCATAGGCGAGAGCACAAATCGAGAGAGTAATTTGTAATAGCTTGCGCTCAGTACGTCCTCCTGCATCTCAGTTCTTAACTGGGTGTGTCCAGAACAGCCATATGCCAACAAAACGTGACATAGGTTCGGTTGGATTATTATGATAATTGATATGGACTATCTTTTTAATTTTTGTGCTTTTTTCCCCCCCTCTTCCCTCTAGATGATATGTTTGTTGACCTTCCATTCCCAGATGATATGGACAATGATATTGGCATATTAATGACTGGGAACCTCCATTCCTCTCCCAACTCCTCCCCAGTACCCTCCCCAGGCTCTCCTTCTGGAATTGGTGTGGGCTCTCACTTCCAGCATAGTCGGGTAAGGATGATTTGGAGTACATTGTTTAAGACAACCACAGCCTTCAGGAAGATAATTCGCTTGACATCCGATCATCTTGTTCCTACACGCACAGTTCTTGATGGTCTGGGTCCTTGGTACAAGTGAAATAAGTGTGGGAAACTGACTGTAGTTCCATTTTGAATACAAGGCAGGAATTTGAAATAAATGTGTTATCATTTCTGATGAATAAGTTTTATCAGAAGACTAGTCCTGTTACAGATGCAAGGGTTTTTTATGCATTGTTTTCTTAGCAAAAATTAGTTCTAGTTGCTTGCTGCTTCCCAGTTGTTTTTTTTTTTTTCAGTGTTATTTTTTGCCAAAATAGTGGCTTTTAAGAGATAAGTACAACAACCGTACTTATTCAACAGTAACTGTGCTGATTGAAGAACAAGTTGTTGGTGATGGCTTGTTCTGAAAGGAGCCTGCCATGTTCTTTGCGTGTCCTGGCTTAGTCATTTTGCAGCCTTCTTTCTAGTCGACCCACAGGAATGGCAAGAGCCACCAGGAGATTGATTTTACAGATATGTCCAGGTTAATGCCAGAGTATTAAGGAAAAAACCAGAGCTTACAACTGGTTTCATCTTTAAATATCTCAGGGATATTGGAGGTGAATGAACAGAAGATTTAAGAGTTAGAGGGTTCTGCCACAGCTTGTGGTAACTTTGCTTCAGTTAGATGATTCCTGCTGCATCACTGTATTGTACTGTTTATTTAAAATGCTACGAGATTGAGGGGTTAAGACTTAGAAAAATAGCTATGTCTGGTATCTTAGACTGAACAAGCATAAGCAACCCTGCTCACACTCATTTATTTAGACACAAAGATGGATATAAAGGACTAAAGTTTTCACTGGGGAGACTTTTATTCCCAGCACTGAATTTGTTAGACGATGGAGAAAAAGAAGGTTTCTAACTTAGATTAGTCACAGAGCAGGTGAGACCAGAGGAGGGCATCTCAGTGTGTTCCCATGTTATACCTGCCGCTGTTACCCTCTTCTGGAAGGAAGGGGTTTTAAGTCTTTGTTTCCTTTGCAGTTACTTACCAGTTAATGACAATTTGTTCATGGGAAATGGTTGTGATAGGAACAAAAACCACAAATTTTACATTGCCTGTTTTTTAAAAGTTAGGTTTAATTTGAATTCTGTAGGCAAATAGCATAGTAGCTAAGAATGCATGCCCCCGAGTCTGTTAAAGACAATTCTGAATTGCAGGTCTGGGCCTGCGGGCTTTGTGACCTTGGACAACCTAACTTCACCTCTTTTAGCCTGAGTTACCTTATCTGTGAAGTGGAATAATAGCAACTACCTCCCAGTACCTGTTTTTGTAATTCAGTTTATGCATTAACAAAGAATTGGTCATTAAAGTATAATGTTAGTTGTGTAAGAAACAGAGGTATGCTGTGTTTCTCCCTTTTTTTGGAGCCTTAAGCACTAAAGTCTTTAATTCAGTGTCATGATTTAGACAGTGCTGTTCTGAAGCTAGCCAGGTGGCCTTTTTCAATCCTGAGCACCTGCAGCCAGGTGACCTCCAAGAGGCTTTAAGCATTTCCTTTTTCTGAAGCATTAAACATTCTTTGATATCCAGTTAAGACATTATAGCAGGGAGAAGAATGCCTTCAAAGTGGCAGTAAATTTTTTATTTTTTAACCAACTCAGAATTGATACAGTTTGATGTAGTAGCTGCAGATTATTTTTTCCTTCTAAACAGAAGGCTTTTTTTTTTTTTTCTTTTGGAGATGGAGTCTCACTCTGTTGCTCAAGCTAGAGTGCAATGGCGTGATCTTGGCTCACTGCAACCTCCGCCTCCTAGGTTCAAGAGAGGAGCCTCCTGAGTAGCTGAGATTACAGGCATGCACTACTATGCCTGGCTAATTTTTGTATTTTTAGTAGAGTTGGGGTTTCACCATGTTCACCAGGCAGGTCTCGAAATTCTGACCTCAAGTGATCTGCCCGCCTCAGCCTCCCAAAGTGCTGGGATTACAGGTGCGAGCCACCACACCCAGCCTAAACAGAGACTTTTAAAAACAAATGGCTTACTTATTGCTTACATGAAAGGTACATTTCCAGTTGTTGAAGCTAGCTAAAAGAATTACAGATAAGAAAAATGTCAGCTGCAGCAAAACATAGTGAGCCTCTTCCAGGAGTCTCTTACTAAGGGGAATGCTGCAGATGGAAACATGGCTTCTCTGTGAGCAGATCTTGCACTACTGGCAGCTCAGGAACATTTGTGCTGTGCACGTACTGGTGTCACATTGTCCTGGTCAAGCTGGTGAGCTCGTGTGTCTGTGGTTGGTTGCTGGTGAAAGAGCACCTGCGTATGGTAGAAACTTCTGCTGTCAGAGATTGTAATCTTTCCATTTTAGTTTGTTACATCACGATGCCATGGAATTGATCTCCCATCCCATAGAAAAGAAACCCAAGCAAATAAATCTGTACTTAGTTGACTGAGGCTGGCAGCTTTGCTGGCATCTTCTCTATGTGTGCAGCAAAGACAGTGCCGGCCCTGCTTTCCTTTCTCAGCCACCTGTGGCTTTCTATGAGATGCTGCCACAAAGGGGATCACTCACTGCAGTGTGCAGAGTGAACTGACGAAAGTTTGTTTTTCAAGGTTTAAGATAAATGTTGATCATGCTTTTGGGATTTTTGTTTTTCAGAGCCAGGGTGAGCGTCTTCTTTCTAGAGAAGCACCAGAGGAACTAAAGCAGCAGCCCCTGGCCCTTGGGTATTTTGTATCAACTGCCAAAGCTGAGAATCTTCCCCAGTGGTTTTGGTCATCGTGTCCCCAGGCTCAAAACCAGTGCCCTCTCTTCTTAAAGGTTGGTTTGGTATCATATTAGAAGTTTGCAAGGAATGAGTGATTTATGCTTAAATTTAATTTTGGTTAGAAATTTCAGTTTTAGGCATCATAATCTTATTCTGTTCCTTTTTTCTCTTGTATCTACTTACACTCTGAGGAAATTTTACAGTTGTAGGTGGAGAGTAGAATTTAGGAGGACCCAAAACCATGTCACAAAGAAATGAATCACAGTAGCCGAAGGAGGAGACAGTGGGGCCCAGAGGGTAAATCTAGGGTGGATACATGGGGTTCAGTGTAATGGTCTTTCTCCAAGTCTATATTGCATCACTATCAGTAAAGTTAAGCCTACGTCGAAGGTATAGTAACCAGCCGTCCTCTTCCTCCCCTGCCATGGACTCCTCTCATTCTTCATTAGAGCAGGGTAAGAGTCGGCTAAAAACATCGCACATTTGCACTTCCTCCTTCGTTTATATTTCTCGGAACCTTTTAATCCCAATTTTAAAGGTTCAAAACGAAAGATCCCCTATTTGCAGTTTGTATTAAAAACAACAATACCTAGAATGAAATCCATTTCTTGCCCACAGATTGGCAAAAATACAAAGATTTGGCAACATACTGTGTTGGCACAGATGTGGGGAGCAGGCCCTGGTGTTGGTGGAATTGCTGAATAATACAGCCCTACACACTACCATTTTAGGGCAGCATTCCCACCTCTAAGGAAGAGCCCAAAGGTTCTTTGCCAAAACAGAAAATGACATATGTCCAAGACTAGAAAGAACCTAAGTGTCATCAGTGATGGACTGATTGAATCAACTGTGGCACATCCAGACAGTGAAATGTTAATCATTTGCAACAAAATGGAGAATATTTCTGTGTAATCATTCTGTGGAGTAGCGATTACCGTGGAGTAATCTGTAAGATATGCGTATTCACACACATATACACACACACACAGCTGATTATATTTTCAAAAACAAATGATGGAAATCAAACCAAAAACTTAGTGAAGCAATGATCTTTTCCTAATGACTTTAACATACTATTATAAAATCAAAGAAGGTTTATAAAAATGCATGTGTTCTGTATTTTGAATTAGAATTATCAGTATGAGCGTAGATTTATTTTTCCTCTCTAAAAAAGTATACACATTTTTTTTAGCTCTGTCTGCTGAAAAAGCTAAGCAGCAGTAAACACCTCTGTTGCCACAATTGTGGTTCCTACACACCATTGTCACTTAAAGGTACTATGGTTCTTTGAAGAGATGACTGATTCCAGGTATGAAGCAGGAAATGTTCCCAATGAACCTAGAGCATCTTGTCACACCTAAAAGCAAGAAAGTTACCAAAGATCATGATGGTCCATCAGGGCCTCAGGAGCCATCTTAGAGGGCAGCTCGATTGTCCAGGGCTAGGATGGGACCGTGTGATCATTAAAACAAATGATGACAGTGATAGAATGAAACAAATCCTTGGTTCATAATTGTGTTGGAAAACAAAAAATCAGTCATTTTTAACTGCTAGAGCATCAGCTCAGTCTGAAAATAAAAAATAAAGAGAAAGCATTTATATATTGCCTCTCGTTTACATATAAAGTAACACCAAAACCATTCGGTGAAAACTTGATGAGGAGCTTTATGATGGGTGTAGCATGCTGGTACCACCTGAACCCAGTGATGAGTCATGTTACTTCAGGTGGGACAGTAGACATTTCGTGCCTTTAATCATTTGTCACGTACAGATCATGTTGGCTCATGATTTTAGTAAACCAAATATAAAAAGACATTTTTGAGATAACAAGGGAGTATTATCTTATTATCCTGCAGATGGGGTGATTGGGGTGATAATATTAAGGAATCATTGTGAATTTTTATTGTGTGATAATTACTGTTATGTTTAAAGGTCCTTATGTGAGATATCTCTGACTTTTTACAAGCAAAATGATACAATATTTGTTTTATGGGTTTTTTTGTTTGGTTTTTGTTTGTTTGTTTGTTTTTTTTTTTTTTGGAGACAGAGTCTTGCTCTGTTGCCCAGGCTGGAGTGCAGTGTTGCAATCACAACTCACTGCATCCTCATCCTCCCAGGCTCAAGCAATCTTCCAGCTTCAGCCTTCCGAGTAGCTGGGACTACAGGCACAAACCACCATGCCCAGCTAATTTTTTTTTAAATGTTTTGTAGAGATGGTAATATTTGTGTTTTGTTTAAAATAATTCAGAAGAATGAAAACAAAAAAGTGGTGAATATTGATAATTGTTACATCTTGGTGATATCAATTCATGGGACCTTATTATATATTAGAGTATTTTTGTGTGCGCTAGATTATTTCCATTGAAGAAACAAAATACAGTAGACCAAAAAAGCCCAAAAAGTTTGCCTCCCCCCCCCCCCCCCAACCCTAGGATGAGAAGTTACTTGGGATTACCTTGGGGGTTACTGAGCAGGTTAAAATTTATAGACTCATAGAAACTCTGACTTCTAAGGACTTTTGGGAGCATCTGCTTCTGGCAGACATGGCCCCCCTCACTTCTGCACTGTGATTGTCTAGACCAGAGAGGTAACTCCCTTTGTTTTTTCACCAGGCTTCGCTGCATCACCACATTTCAGTAGCACAGACAGACGAACTTCTGCCTGCCAGGAATTCTCAGCGGGTTCCACACCCTCTTGACTCCAAAACTACGTCTGATGTTTTAAGGTAGGTACCAACCTAGGCATCATAGCAGTGCAGTTTGAAATGATATTCCTTTACTGTTGTCTTTGCAAGGTGTTTTAATCTAAGTGTGGTATTCATAGAAAAGCTGCCATTTGTGCAGTGAAACAGTATCTGATGAGTCAGTGACAGCTGCAGTCCCCCATAGCTGCATGGGACAGGCAGTGTAACACATTGGATTCAGTTAGGCAGTGATGTGCATTTATAATTGCCTTTGCTTCCCGTTCAGAGCAAGCACTTCACGGTGATGAAGAGAGGTCAGATCTCGGGGGTGGATAGTTAGAAGACAGTATCTGGAACTTTTAAAGCACCTCACATTGAAAATACTTTTTATGCTTCCTGTTTCTTTTTTCTTTTTTTTCTTTTTTCTTTTTTTGTTTTTGAGACGGAGTCTCGCTCTGTCACCCAGGCTGGAGTGCAGTGGTGCGATCTCAGCTCACTGCAAGCTCTGCCTCCCAGGTTCATGCCATTCTCCTGCCTCAGCCTGGGTGACAGCTTTTTTTTGTATTTTTAGTAGAGACAGGGTTTCACCGTGTTAGCCAGGATGGTCTCGATCTCCTTACCTCATGATCCACCCACCTCAGCCTCCCAAAGTGCTGGGATTACAGACGTGAGCTACCGATTATGTTTTTTTTTAAATGAACTAGAATATAAATGACATAGTAGGGAAATGCATCCCAGAAATGGGTATTAATCAAACCACAGACATTCTTCATCTACCTTGAGAAAAGATACAGGCCTTTTCTAATGTTTTATAACTCTTAAATGGTTAGGAAATGATAAGATACTGTACATTATAGATTAATGTATAATTATAGTTATGGATAAAAATAACCTGATCAACATAAATTTGGCTTTCAGGCCCCCTAGAGCAAGGGTCCCCAACCCCTGTCCATGCCTTGTTAGAAACCAGGCCGCACAGCGGGGGTAAGTGGCAGGCGAGCGAGCATTACAACCTGTGCTCTGCCTCCTGTCAGGCAACGGCATTAGATTCTCATAGGGGCACAAACCCTATTGTGAACCGCACATGCAAAGGATCTAGGTTGTGCACTCCTTATGAGACTCTTAATGCCTGATGATTTAAGGTGGAATAGTTTCATCCTGAAACCATTCTCCACCACGTGGAAAAATTGTCTTCCACAAAACCGGTCCCTGGTGCCAAAAAAGGTTGGAGACTGCTGCCCTAGAGGAACACTGCCCAATAGAAATATAATGTGAACCTCAAACTAATTAAAATTTTTCTACTAGCCACATTAAAATAGTAAAAAGAAACTGATGAATTTTAATAATATATTTTATTTAACTCAATATATTCAAAGTATTATTTCAACATGTACCAATATAAAAATATTCATGAAATGTTTACATACTTTTCTTTTTTTCTTTTTCTTTTTTTTGGAGATGGAGTCCTGTTCTGTCACCCAGGCTAGAGTGCAGTGGCATGATCTCACTGCAACCTCCGCCTACAGGCTCAAGCGATTCTCCTGCCTCAGCCTCCCAAGTAGCTGGGATTACAGGCATGCACCACCACGCCTGACTAATTTTTGTATTTTTAATAGAGATGGGGTTTCACCATGTTGGCCACCTGGTCTTGAACTCCTGACCTCAGGTGATCCACCGACCTCGGCCTCCCAAAGTTGCTGGGATTACAGGCATGAGCCACTGCACCTGGCCCCTAAGTGTTTGGGCTCCAGTGCCTACTTTTACCTGCAGTCCACGCAAGTTCTGACTGGCCTCACTGGCAGAGCTCGGTGGCCATGTGTGGCTGGTGGCTACTGTACTGGATAGTCCATGTCTAGAAGGAAGGAGGAACATGAGACAAGGATGAGGGAAAGAGCCTGGGGCAAGTTAAAGGATGCCTTTGAGACGTCCTTCCTGCTAAGATCTGGAATGTGTTAGAATCTGAGAACCAGCCTGCCCCTCTTGAGGCTCATGCCCCTGCTCTGTGTGTTCTCTTTGGCAGGTTTGTTTTGGAGCAGTACAACGCTCTGTCCTGGCTCACGTGCAATCCAGCCACCCAGGACCGTACTTCCTGCCTTCCCGTCCACTTTGTGGTGCTCACTCAGTTGTACAATGCCATCATGAATATACTTTAATTGGAAAAGCACTTGTTCTCTCTGGCTCAGTTCCTTCTCCCTGCAACCTCAGCCCAAGGAACCTGCTACACTCTGCAAATAACCCACATCCTTTTCTTCAGACCACTCTCCACAGTCCTGCACTGTGATTCCTTCTCAGCAGGCACATGTCAATTTTGCAGTGTTCATTACCAGAGTGACTCCTTGACACTTCTCTCATGGACCTGGAAACTTCCATACGTGATGACTTTCAGCCAGTGCGGTGGTGTGTGTAGCCCCCAACCACTGGTCCCAGGAAGTGGTGGTTGTTGGTGGCTTTTCAGCAGGAAACAGAAGAGACAGTGTCCTTTTGCACAAGAGTCTGTGTTTTCAGCCTCTGTATACAATTGAGGGCAGTCTAGCCCTTTGGATGAAATCCTCTAGTTACTGGTGTATGGCCTGTGGGTTACCTGAACTCCATAATCTGGGACTTTTTAAAAATGAGAACCAGCTCAAGTACATGGTTTCATACTGGGGTTCCTGTCTCCCTAGTGCTCCCGTCCAGATTGGCATGAGTGCTTCGGTTGACTTCACACCTGTGTGTGGATGCAGAAGGTCTGGAGACAGCTTCATTTTGTTTATTTATTTTAATTTGTTTTGTCATATGGTTTTTGCGACTTTGTTTTTTTAATTCACGAGGACCAGGTACAGTAGCTGAAACCCAATTCAGATCCACCATAGGATTCTTTGACTACATACCTCTGTCCTAGAAGCCGGAAAAGGAGTAAAAACACATTGGGGAGATCATGCCTAAAAGTAATATATTCAAAACCACCCAGCAGTAGGTTTTGTTAACAACAAACTGAGTTTTAAAAGTTCTGCCATGTTAAGTGGCCAGCATTTCATGAAGGATAACATTTTTATACAGAAGGCAGTCAAGCTCAACTCAGAGCCATGGAGGCAAGTACCTTAATTAGTTTTATATAGTCACAACGGAAATATATTTTCTAGTGAATTCTTATCGAAAGCCAGGTCTCTCCTCTCATTAGATCAAAAGGGACTTATGTACATACAACAATTGAAAGTGTTTGCTCATGAAATCAGTTATAAATATGGTGAATTTTTTCTGGACCATAGGAATATTATTTCAAAGAAATATTACAACTTAACCATTAAATTAGTACTTGAAGTTGAGCCTTTGTGGTGGGACTTTTTAAAAAATGCCTTTTTAAAGCATTAATGGCTAATTGAAGTATTTTATGACTCCTCATTCCTGGCCCAGAGGGTTGTCTTTGAAACCCTGTTTCTAACCCTTGTGTTGTGTGTTTCTGTCTGAGGGCAGTGGGTGTGTACTGGCCTCCCGGGAGCCACTGTGACCAGGCCTTTGAGCTCTTGTCATCTGTGGAGAGAATCATGCAAATTTTAAAAGTTCTTCCAAGAGACTTCCATGTCCTGGTTATTAACAAAAAAGGAAAAATGTAATAATTGATATGATTTTGTAAAAGTATTTTTCTTGAAATAATCTAAAGTTTAAAACATTATATTAAAAAAAAAAAAGTGTGGTGGGAATGTGAAAGCAGAGAAATAACTTGTAAATGGATAATTTTCTTCTCTGTACCACCAACTGAAGGGGGGGTTGACTTTCGCAATGTATAGGATAAAAAATCTGATATATCAAACCATTTGTATCTAATGTGTACAGTGTAAAATTGACTTTAAAAATATTGCAGTGCTATTTTTTCTTAATCAGAAAGGAAAATTCTCAAGGCCTTTTGAAGAGCATAAGAAGATGAAGATTGTAAACTTGTATAAAATTATCTTGGTGAGAAGACAAATTGTAAAGTAGATATTTGTAATCTTTTACCACTTTGGGGTTGCTTTTTTCCCGGAATTCATCAGAACTTTGAATTTTTTTTTAAATGGGCTGTTTTTAATGCAGGGGCTTTTCTTCCCTAGAAACCCAATTCTAAGCAGAAAAAGAAAAAAAACATAAAAAATAAAAAACCCCTACAAAAAACTTAAAAAAAAAAATGGCAGCAAAGGGTAGTTTTCATCTGGTGTCTTTTATTTAAGTTTTTTAAGTTAAGAAAAGCTGGTGACATATTTATACGTTTTTGTGCAAAAATAAATGAATGGCAATAGATTTTAAAAAATCTTATTATGTACTTCTGTGTGAAAAAGTCTGTATAATATTTCCCTTAAATATGCATTATTTTACTTGTGAGTTTTTTACTGAATTAATCTGAAATGTACAAGCCCTGGATTTGCTACAGAGTGAGAAGTTATTTTATTTTTTTTTATTTTTAATTTTGGAAATTCTGCAGAAATCAGAACTCTTACCATGGTTTGAACAAAAAAAGGGGAAGTGGGGAGGGGAGAAGGGTGGGATTGTCCAGCATGCTTGTATGTATATTTCAGAACCTTTTTTAAATGTAAAAGCTGTACATTTCTGGGAAGTTCTGAATTTCTTTTGTTTCCTTTTTTCCTTCAAGCATTTTGCAGTGAGCTTCTTTTATATATAGCAAACAATTTGAAAGAATACAAAAATATGTGAAGTTCATTTAAAAAAATAACTACAGTATAGCGCTGGTACAGTACACTAAAAGACTTTGATAAAAAGAAACAATAATAAAAGGCCTCCATTTTAAATGTCATTCATATATACCTTGTGGATGAGAGCTATATACTTTTACACACTTTTTTAGAGGAATAAATTATTGAATTACTGAAACTTTGAGTGGCTTTTTTCCCTTCCCCTCCTGCCTTTGTATAAAATTATCTATCCCTGCTCAAGAGGTGTGTGTACATGGATTGAATAGCCCTAGATTAGTAGCCAGGCTCTACCTTCCAGTCAGTGAAATGGATGTAGAATTTTACCGCCCTGATCACCCCCAGCAGCTGTTCTGAAATTGTATTCTTATACTCCAGGGCACAAGTACGTTCCCGGATCAGTTTTTAGATGCTCACACACACAACACTGAATCAACTGTTGTGAGTCGATGAGATCTAATGGTGTCTCTCAGCTGTAAGATTGTGGTCAATCCTAGCACAAATGACAAGTCTATATTTATATTCCACTGCCTTTCTCTTCACAGCCTCAGCCAGTTTCTTTTTGATGTCTCTTAGAAATGACAGATACATCTCTTTTTGCTGTTTTCCTGATTTGCAGGCTGGTAACGGGAGTTTGGCATCTGATACACCACACACAAGTCCCTTGTTGGCTGCACGCTATCTACCATGCTGTTCCCTTCTGGGGTCCATCAGCTAGGAAAAGCCACATGTTCTAGCGAGAGTTGTGAAGGCATATTTTGTATACTGCCCTTGCAAAATCTCTCATTAAAATGGTTAAACCCCAGGACTTGGCAGAGCTTACAATAAACATTCGAATAATTGGAAAGGCCTTGCTTTTAGTCTCCCTTCATCATTTTAGAAATATACGTTGTTCTGAACCTAACATTATCAGAATCCAGAGATAAAGCTATTGAGACAACTCAGCCTTCTGTTATTTCATCTGCAAATGAGGGATGAGGATGATTCCATGAGAAATGCTTTGCAAACTGAACGGCTTGTATCCATGTTACAGCGGCACTGTTGAAGAAAGGCTGAGAAAAGTGAGGCCAACTCTTTGGTTAAAAGGGAATAGTGATCTCATCCAGTTACTGCCTTACATATATAACTTTCATATAGTCCTGTAACAACTAAATAATCAGAACTAGGAGGTACTTTTACAAGCATTCAGTAGCTTCAATGCTTAGCTCATACATTGGGTGGTACTATATTCAACGATGAGTGTTGGCTTTATAGCGGGAATGTCATTTTCCTAACTGCCCCATCTGTACCAATTCAGCAACTGCAGCAAAATCTCTTTGAGGTAGGATAAATTAATTACTGAATGCATTTCAATATCTTGCAAGTTAGATGTAGATAAGCCATCAGCCTTCAGCAGTTTGCATCACCCAGATTCTGCTCTTCACACCAGTTCACTCCCTCCAACCATGTGGTTATGTAGTTTTATGTTTTTACTATTTAGGAAGTCATGAGCAAAGGTATTTGTTACCAACTGGGCATCGAAGAACCACTTAAAGTCTTTATAAAAGTGCAGTTCATCTATGGGTTTTTAAAAGCAAACTTCTCATAAGACATACTGCAGAAGCATAAGCCACACACTGAAAACAGTCTTTGCCTCTTGTCATTTACAGTCAAGCCAGTATAGAAAGGAAATAGTGCTTTGGAATTCACCGCACGCCGAAATCCTATCAAGATGCAATTTTCACTTATTACCATGTTATCTTGGTGTTAAATGATTCTCTTGTTTATATCCCCTTGACAAAAAGGTCACTTTAACAGTAATTATTTCATGTTATTAATACCTAATGAGACCACTAGAAAATTCTGTCGTGCCAGGTAATTAGAGGGTTGTAAAGTTTGCCCTGGGCATCCTGCTCTGCCTGGAACCAGATTTACCAGTCTTCCTCCACTTCGCTTAAAATTCCAGGGTCAAGTTTAAAAAAGATTTTTTGACACTTAACAGCTTCTAGCTAGAACGCTACGTCATGAAGCAGGTAAGAAATAGAAGTTGATGAGAAAGAAAGTGTAATCCCCAGGAAGAACCAAAGGATTGATTTTTCTCTGTTAAGGTTATTTCCTCAGTGAATCCCAGGTGATGGGAAGACCCCAAGACAGACATTCCCGTTAGTCCCACTTTTTCTTTGTTTTCTTTCAAACAAGCAGGGAAGTGAGGAAAGCACATGTTCAGTTTTAATAATCTGCTAACATGGCACTTGTCCGGGCTGTTACCCATATGGGTCGAACCATGTCTGTCCTGGAGTTCACCCAGTGCGCACAGCATGCAGACACGTTGAAATTGGTGGAATTGGCAGCATCTCTGAGCATTTCTCTGGCTCTTGCTGCCTAGTGTAGCTGCCTCTTTTGCCTTGCTGTTGGGTGAGGCATGCTTCAATCCACCTGTTTTATAAGACTAGACAATATTCAGTAAGATTGGCCACCCCAGAGCTTAGAACAGAAGCTCTGGGGAAAAAAAATCCCTAACACAAGGAAGTATTTGTTGTGGGGGAATGTCAATTTAAATAATTTAACATGTAAAATAGTAATTGTCTTAATTTAGGCTATAACGTTTTTCAGTAAGCATTTTCCTGTTAGCTTCTCTTAAATCTTAGTTTGTTCACTTCGAGGTCTTGATATTCTTACTAATTTAGATACATTATTTATATAATTTCCTGTCTGCTTCCTTTGAAGTATGTGATTTTTTTTAATCATAGAGAAGACACTGTTTCTGTAATTATATATACACCAATATTTTTTGTTGTTGCTATTTCTTGTATTACTACAAAGCGTAGGAGGTTCTCCTTAGGTCTAGGGGTCAAGGTCACGTTTGCTTCACAAGATGAACCAATGAACTTCCCATCATTTTTCGTGAACCCAAAGAGTTTATCTTTCATGACACCAACTTTATATTGGACTGAGACTGAATATAGGACTGAAGTAGGCACTCATGAAATGTTTGTGGAACACTGATACTGTTGAAAGAGTAGTTAGTTGCACCTCAAAAATCTGAAATAATTTACCAGTGAATTCATCAGATCCTGATGCCTTTTGGGGAAGCGGTTTACAAAACATGGGAATTTTTTTTTTTCCTTTTTTTGATTGATTTGGGGTTTCCATTTCTTTTGTCAATTTTGTTAACTTAGATTTTCACAGGAAAAAATGAGTTTTTTTCAAATGTATTGCTATGCAATGGTGCAGAAAACCCCCTTAATTCTGAAACTTTTCCATTTCTAGCAATATTAATGCTTTTATTCCCCCTCAATTGACTTTTCTAGCGGTTTGATTTTTGTTTAGTTTTTGTTTGATTTTTCCAAAGAAACAGCTCATGGACTTAACAATTCTGCTGTTCGTATCCTAGCTTTGTCTTCTTGTTCTTTTTCCTAGTTTCCTTGAGAGTTAGTTTCATTTTCCTTGAATTTTAATTGCCTACTTAATTTATTTTCACTTTTGATGATATAGGCATTATAGCCTGGAGGCTTCAGGATGTGTTGGCCCTCTTCAAATTATATGCGGAATTCTTTATGTGCTTTTTTTTTTTAGGGAGACAGTCTTTGTATCAGATTCTCAGAGATGTCAAACGCTAAAAGGGATAAAATTGCTTTTATCATTTGAGATGTCAAACGCTAAAAGGGATAAAATCTGGCACTAGATTTAAGTTGATTACATCCTACAAGTCTTGATGCTTAATGTTTTCATTTTTATTTTTATACTCTTGGTTCTTTATTTCTTTTTTGATCCATTTTTGTTAAGGAACATTCTCTTAAAGTCTCTGACACTGTAATATTCTTTTACACTACAACATAATCTAGTAATCCGTTTTTGTGAACCTTCTCTGAAATTTTCAAAACAAGGTGTGTCCTATTTCATGAGCAGTGTTGCCCAATAGAAATAACGTGAACCATACATATAATTTAATATTTTCTAGAAGCCACATTTAAAAAGTAAAAATAAACAGGTGAAATTAATTTTAATATATTTTATTTAACCAAATATATCCAAATTCTTATTCCATTTCAACCTAAAATCCATATGAAAATTATCAGTGAACTATGTGGCATTCTTATTTTTGCAGTAAGTCTTTAAAATCTGTATGTAGTTAACATTTACAGCCCATCTACATTTGGATACTACATTTTCAATGGTTAAAAGAAAAATGTAGTTCTAGCAAAAAAAATGGAGTTTAGCAGAAAAAATACACTGCTTGTTTTTAAATTAAATTTAAATTAATTAGACTTACATAAAATTAAAAGATTAGTTTCTCAGTCACACTCGCCATATTTCAAACTGAATAACAGCCACATGAGGCTAGTGGTGATCCTATGGGCCAGTACGGCTAGGGCATAAGATTTGGTAGCAACTAATTCTGTCTTGAGTACATTTTTTTTGTTTTCTACACCCCATTCAGACCTCAAGCTCTGTCACAGGCAGTAGGAGTTAAAATTTCCCACTGGAAGTTTGGTCTTCCTTTGTACTTCCTTATTGGTTTAATGATGTGTATCTATTATATAACTTATCTCTGTATAGTGACCCTTTATTCTACATAATGCTTTTTGCTTTAAATTATCCTTTTATATGAATACTGCCCCTCTTTCCTTTGATGAGAATGCCAGTGTTATATCTTTGGCCCACCATTTGTTTTCAGCCTTTGTCATTTTGTGTTAGGCGTACTTCATATAAGCTGTTGTATTTTATTTCCTAA
Organism: Chlorocebus sabaeus; assembly: GCF_047675955.1. Lineage (NCBI taxonomy): Eukaryota > Metazoa > Chordata > Mammalia > Primates > Cercopithecidae > Chlorocebus > Chlorocebus sabaeus. The sequence continues at coordinate 113,106,497 of NC_132914.1, read as the reverse complement.
GAGAACAACATTTTTATTTGAATAGGGTAATTTTTGCCTTTGCACTTCCTGTTCCATATTATACTTTGACTTGTCAGCCAATTTTTATAAATACACGTACAGATTTATTTGCTTCCTTTAACTCTTTGGTTTTGCCTTTTTTGTGTATGGACTCTACCATTTGCCTTTATTTTTTTAACATGTTTTGGAAAGAAACCTCCATTACCTAATTCCATTAGTGATGACCTTTACACAGTCCACAGACATCCACCATGCTCTTCTTATTCCGTAGGTTCCATTCTAATAAAAACAGCACCTTGGATCCACCCGTTCCAACCCCGTTCTCATTCTCTCAGGATTTAATGGCTGTGAACTCAAACTGTGTGGGGTTCATTTCCTAGGCCACAGGGTAACGCCTGCTAGTCAGAGCCAAATTACTTCATCCTTGTCCTTGGACACTGCCCTTCAGTTTTAGGCAACTCCCTTGGTCACAGGCGTCTCCCCCAGCAAATGTGGAAGTCAGTGTTACTCAGGGACTGTCTTACCGTTAGGCACCCCCAGCTGCTGTTACACATAAACGTAACATGTTTGAAGAAAGAATTTGATGATTCTGCTAACAGGTTATGTGCCCCTAAAGTGCCAGGCCCCAAGCTAGGGGATAAAGAGATACATGAAGCCCCCACTCTAGTCCTATATTGAAGGTGGAAATCAGTCTAGGAGGTCAGCATCTGTGACACAAGGAACTGTCCTCTAAAGAGCCATGCGAGCATTGGGCGATGTGTGAGCCTTACGCGTCCTCTGGGATGTCCCCAGCAGCCTACTGCTATCACAGGACATGCGCGCCTCCCATGTCCAGTCTGTCACCATAAGCAAGCCATCCATTTCAACCACTGTCTTGCTGACACCTTTCATTCCTCACCCATTGCTTATTCTGCATCTCTCTTGCAAAGTCTCAATCCTTGATCTCCAGGAGCTGGTTAGTGTTCAGCTTCCCAGGCTACCCCAGGTGCTGATCCAGTTGGTGGGGGGCAGGGCCCACAGATCTGCCTTTATTGCCCTCCCTCCCCAGGTGACTTGGATCCGGGACCTGCTGGCCCACACTTTGAGAAACATCTGTCCAAGTCAGCTTAACTTCTGCCAGGACAGTGTGGATAGGCAGGCAGGTGGTAAAGCAGACAGGACATCCGGCTGCCATTATTGTGTTAAAATTCAGCATGGCTCTTCTCCTATAGTTTCCAGAGACAATCTCAGCCCTTCCCCCCATGACTCCCACATCTGTAGCTGTAGATTCAGTAACTCTATCTGTCTACAAGATGCCTCGACCTGGAAGCTCAGGGTCACTCCAGACATAGCCCTGAACCTCTTCCTTCAAACTCTTCTTTCTCCTCCTGCTCATCAACCCTGAAATCTGTGTCATCTTGAATGTCTCTCTCTCTTCTCCCCTCATCCCCATGTTTTGTCATTCTCGGATTGTCCATTCTAAAAGTCATCAGGTCTTCTCTGGAACCAGGCATGGGGGAACCACAAGAAATAAGGCAGGCATCATCCCTGGCCTGGGGCAGCACATAGCCTGGTGAGAGCGGGTGCAGCCTGGTGGGGAATCTGGGATAGGGTGAAGGTGGAGTGCTTACACTCTGGGAAAAGCTTTCTGGAAAAGTAGTATTTTCAGAAGCTCCACAGAGCCAATAGGAGGCAGCTGTCAGAGGTGGGAGTCGGGTGTGTTCCAGGTGGAGGATACAGCATATACAGAAACGTGAGGCCACAGGAGCCCCCTGCAGGTCAATCAGACATGTCTGAGAGAAATGAGGACTCGCGAAGGCATTTTAAGCAAGTTAATGATCAGATTGACCCTTTAGAAGAGCTATCATGGCTGGGGGCGGTGGTCCACGCCTGTAATCCCAGCACTTTGGGAGACCAAGGCAGGTGGATCACCTGAGGTCAGAAGTTCAAGACCAGCCTGGCCAACATGATGAAACCTTGTGTCTACCCAAAAATACAAAAATTAGCAGGATGGTGGGCGCCTGTAGTCCCAGCTTCTCGGCTGAGGCACGAGAATCACTTGAACCCGAGAGGTGGAGGTTGCAGTGAGCCAAGATTGCACCACTACTCTCCAGCCTGGGCAACAGAGTGAGATCAACTATTACGGCTATCGGAAGGGGGTAAAAATGGAGGCTAGAACAATAGTGGGCCACACCCCGGTATGGACAGTGAAGAGGGAGAGAGGGCCATTGAAAATCAACAGAAAGTGGTTATTGACCAAGTAGGGCGTGGGGTTTCAGAAGTGGTTTGTGGACGCAGGGGGTTTCTGGCCTCAGCAGTTGGACAGCTGTCCTCAAAATGGCTATGGGAACAGGGCAGCCACTGGTGACCTTGCTGAGAATGATTTCAGTGGGGAGGACAGGGACAGAGGCCAGACTGCAGTGCATGCAGGAACAAAGCAGAGAGAAAGCAGGTAGCCAGAGCGGAACATGGAGGTGTCGGGGGGCTGGTTGGTTTGCTTTTTAATTTGCTGGGGCCTGGAGCACACGTCATTGCCAGAACAAGGAAGGACGTGAGTGACAGATGGGAGGGTCCAAGGAGGAGGGACCCGGAAGCTTGGTGGAGAGAGACTTGGTGGATGACTTTTTTCCCTTCCTTGTGAAGGAGGATGCCAAGGCGTGTTAAATGGAAGTGGTGGGCAGGCCTCAGGATGTACAGTAGCCTTGGTGCAGATCAGGGATGAGAACCGAGGAGAACAACGAGCGGGCCTGAGACTACGAATTTACAGCGGTACCCACCTCTCTGCACGGTTACCAGCTTTTCCTTCAGATAAGGTTTGGCTGTGTCCCCACCCAAATCTCATCATAATTGTAGTTCCCATAATCTCCACGTGTTGTGGGAGGGGCCAGGTGGAGACAATTAGAGCATGGGAGTGAGTTTCCCCCATCCCGTTCTTGTGATAGTGACTTATTTCTCACGAGAGCTGATGGTTTCATAAGGGGCTTCCCCCTTCACTGGGCACCCATTCTCTGGCCTGCCGCGCTGTGAAGAGGTGCCTTCCGCCATGATTGTGAGTTTCCTGAGGCCTCCCAGCCATGTGGAACCGTGAGTCAGTTAAACCTCTTTCCTTTATAAATTACCCAGTCTCAGATATTTCTTCACAGCAGCGTGAGAACGGACTAATACACCTTCCCTGCCCCCGGATGGGGATGGAGAGCGCAGTTCCCAGTCCTGCTGTTCCCTCCACACCACTTTGAGGACGCGGAATCAGAGGCCGCGAGTGAGTGCCCTGATCGCACAGCTGAAAAAAGACCTCTTCTGGGTCTCGCTGTAGCTCAGAACAGTGTGTCGAGGTAGCCCTCGGGCTTAGCTACAAGAGGGAAGATCTCACGTCTTCCAGGAGGACGGAAAAAGGATCTTGCAGAGCATGAGGCCAAAGGAGAGCCTGTAGCCAAGGAAGGTGGGAGATGGCACATGGGAAAGAGCAGAGACCTTTACCTGCTTCCAACTCCGGCTAAACCCTGTCCTTACAGAGTGCCTTTTGCCCAGAATGTTCTTCAGACACCATTTAGAAACCAAGATGGAGGGTGGGGGACTGGTTTACAGTGCCAAGCACATTCACTGCCTGCTAGATCATCCCAGGTAGTCTCAAACAAAGGATGGAGCCACTCTGTCCTTCCTCTACCCAGAATCCACCAGAGGGCAGGAATAAAATCTGAACTGCAGCCCACAAGGCCCGCCGCATCTGGCCCCCTTCTGTGCCACATTGCAGCTTCGCTGGCATCCCTGAGTTTGCCAAACATGCTCCCACCTCTGGACCTTTGCACGTCCTGTTCCCTTCACCAGAATTTCTCACTCTGCCCGCTCCTCCAGGCCTGCGTTCCCTGTCGCTTACTCTGTTAAGGTCTGTTGTTAATAGCACGCACTGTTTGAAAAGCACAGGGCCCCCCCCACCCCATGCTGCCAGCTCCTCCCCAATGGAACACGCTGCATTCCTTAGTGACTTTTCTTTCTCCCCCCTCCTAGAATGTGAGCATCCCTAGGACATCACTAGGGATTTGAGTCCGTGTTGCTCACTGCCATATCCCCAGGTGCCTGGCATGTGGCAGACTCTCAAATAGTAGCTGCCGAATTCATGAATGAATTGAGTTGGAGGCGGGGGCTACCCTCCATTACTCAGGTTCCTACTCCAGAGTCATCTCCATAGAGAGCTGGTCCCTGACCCACTCTCTCCCAGCCCCCAGCCCCCAGCTTCCCCCAGCCCCTGGCACTCCCTCACTTTGCTTTGTAGGGGTTATACTCAATGCAGACACACCTACTCGGTCTGTTTGTGTGCCGTCTCTCCAACTAGAACGCAGGTTCCATAAGAGCAGGAACTGTATTCCCAGCATGTAGACCAGGGCCTTCCATATTTGGAAAACGGCCTGCAATTTTGAAAAAAGTTTTACTTTGAAATAATTTTGCACTTACAGAAAAGTTGCAAAGGCAGCACAGAGATTCCTGTATACCCTTCACTCGTCTCCCCCTGGCCTTAACATCTTGCATCGTCACAGGACAAGAATGAGATCTAAGGAATGGACATTCGGGCATCACCGTAAACTCAGCCTCAGCCTTTGCTCAGATTGTACATTTCCCCACAAGGTCCTTTTCCCGATCCAGGGTCCAATCCAGGATCCCACACGGCGTTCACTCATCATGTCTCCTTCATCTCCTCTGATCTGTGACCGATCTTCCGCCTTTCCTTACTGTTTTGTGACTTTGACAGAACTGTTCTCATTTGAGCTCTCATTTGGGTGAACCGCCCAAAACTGACTGGTCAGTTGTTTTGTAGTTATTTGGTTCCTTAGCTTGGGTTAGTCTGATATTTTCTAGTGCTGAAACTGTGGTTATACATCCTGGGACAAGAACATCATGGAAATGACAGTCCTTCCCAATGCATTGGTGTTGGGAGGGTTTGAGATGTCATCGTGTCCAGTTACAAGTGATGTTAACTTTAAAACCCTTGGTTAAGGCTATGTCTTCTGGGTTTCTCCACCGAAAAGTTATTTCCCCCCGCAAATATTTTGGAATGAATAAATTCTAGGAAATACCGCAGAAGCTCAGATACATATTTGTTGTGTCCTAGATTTTCCACCAGGGGACGATGTTCACTGACAAATCTTAGTGGGCAAACGTCAAGGGATTTGAAAGCAGGAGGCCAAGGCCCTGGGTAGCAGCTCTGGGGGCCTGGTCTGAGTCCACTCTCCCAGGGCAGCCCTCATTTGCGTGAAGAGCCCCAGGGCACAGATTCCCGGTCGGGCATAGGTGCCAGGTGTAGGGGTGGCTGAGAAGGGCAATCTGGTTTGGCAGATGTATAGTGCATAGAAGACTGGGTAAAGAGGCTGGCAGCTGCCAAGGGTGTGTGTGTTTGCGTGCACGCGTATGTGCACACGTGTGCATGTGTGTGTGCATGTGTGCGTGCATGCATGTGCGTGCACGTGTGTGTGCGTGCACGTGTGTGTGTATGTGTGTAAGAGGAGGAGGAGGTTTAATGTTGTTACATTCAGTGCCTGGGCATTCATTAGAATTGAAAAAACCAAAGCAAATATCCTTCCTGTGGTGCCTCCCTGCCCCTGTAAACCCCCACAGACACCTTGGGAAAGGCTGGGCCGAGGGCAGAAAGCGACGTGCCTGTGAAATGGCTCCTGGCAGCCTCAGAGATTTTAGGCTTGGACCAGACCCAGGGCAGTGGAGATATCATTTCTACTTAATTAAATTTTTATCCAATAGGATGTTTAAAAATAATATAGACTGCAAAAGGGCATGAGGGAACTTTGTAGAGTGAGGGGAAACTCTCTGTTTTAGTTGGAGGTATTATATTTGTCAAAGCACAGGGAATTATCCATTTAAAATGGGCGCATTTAAAAAATAATTGAACTGTGGTAAAAATACACATAATGTGAAATGTACCACCTTACCCACTTTTAAGTGTCTGGCTCGGTAGGGTTAAGCAGCTCCACAGTGCTGTGCAACCAATCTCCAGAACGTCTTCCTCTTGCAGAACAAACCCCGTGTCCATCAAACGCTAACTCCCCAGTCCCTGGCACTACTGTTCTTTCTGTCTCTGTGACCTTGACGCCTCTAGGCACCTCCTATGAATGGAATCACACAGTATTTGTCCTTTTGTGACCAGCTTATTTCACTTGGCATAATGTCTTCGAGTTCACCCCTGTTGTAGCAGGTACCGGAATTCCCCCCCTTTTCCAGGTGGAACCACACCCCATTGTGTGTATACACCAGATTTTGTTGATCCCTTCAGGCGTCAGTGGACACTGGGTTGTCCCCACCTTTTGGGTATCGTGACTAATGCTAAAATGGACGCGGCCGTACACATTTCGGAATTTTTAGATCCTAGAGTAATTCTGGTTTTAGTTGTTTGAGGAGGCGCCATACTGGTTTTCACACCAAAATGGTGCAGGGATGGTGACTTTTCTTCCTTCCCAGTGTGTGGGGCAGGGCTTTTAAATCTTCTCCCTAGGTCCCTGTAGCTCCAGACTCGTTTCTGGCTCGAATTTTGCCCCCTGAAACCAACGGGAAGATTAATAGGCATTTGTTAATAGCTCCCAGGCCTACAGGCCCCCAAACAAAAAAAAAACCATCCCTGTCGTGGGCCAGCCCCACACGTCTGTCCCACTCTACCTCCTGACTTGTGGACATTTTTGGAATTGGGCATCTCGGTTGGACATGGCCTTAAAAACAGCTGGCAGTGAAACCCTGGCATGCGGGCACGGTGGCTTCCCAGTCCCTTTCCTGCCCAGGCAGGAGGACGGTGATTTGCAAGAGCAGCGCTGGCCTTCCTGAGGATTTGACTCAGTAAAAGCCTCCAGGGGCCTGAGCCGTCCTGAGATTTTTGATTGGGTTGCTGGAGAGGTGCTCTTGCTTTTTTCCCTTCTGTATTAGTCTGTTCCCACGCTGCTAATCAAGACCTACCGAAGCTGGGTAATTTATAAAGGGAAGAAGCTTAGTGGACTCACAGTTCCACATGGTTGGGGAGGCCTCACAATTATGGCGGAAGGCAAAGGAGGAGCAAAGTCACGACAAGAGTGTACAAGTGTGCAGGGGAACTCCTGTTTATAAAACCATCAGATCTCGCAAGACTTATTCACCATCACAAGAACAGCACGGGAACGGCCCACCCCCATGATTCAATGACCGCCCACCGGGTCCCACCTATGACACGTGGGAATTATGGGAGCTACAATTCAAAATGAGATTTGGGTGGTGACACAGCCAAACCCTATCACCTTCCAAGTAAAGAAGCCTCCATGTCCCTTCGAGTCCTAGGCGTAGAAGCCTGACAGGTCACTGGTTCCAGGGCTGGTGGCAAAACTGAGCAAGCAGGAAGATTTCTCTGGTAAAGGCCTCTGTACCTTGTGAAGGCTTCTGAGCTGAGGCCAGATCAACTCTTTCCTCATCCGTATTCCTGACCTTTCTTTCCGTCCGTCTGTGGACGTCCACAATGTCGGGAAAACAGCAATACTGTCCACTGGGCACAAGACCCTGAAACATCCCTGTGCTTTTGAAAATTACTAACGTGGTTTCTGAAGGGCAAACATGTCCTCTAAACGTAGGGCAGAGCTTACAAATGGGTGATCCTTGGGCCTAATATGGCCTCTGCCGCTGCAGGATGGATTTGGACTGCACAGTGTTTGTAAAAGGTTTGAATCAGTAGCCAGCATTTCAAAATAGGATAATTCACTTTATTTTTTCTAAAAAAAAAAAGAAAAGAAAAAAGCAGATTTCTACCTTCTCTTGAGCGATCACTTGTATCTGGGAGCAAGATCTATATTTCCACCTGGTTGTGACTGACTGGAGTCTGGAGCAGTGTAGAACCCCCCAGCCCATCCATTTTTAGTTTGGACATAGACTGGCCAGTTTGCTGCAATCCTTACCATGCCCTGACGCATTGCACTGACGTTTGTTTTATTCATTCACGTTCCCTGCCCTGTCCCTGTAGGTGTGAGTTTGTGAACCCTAACAGAGAGCTACATATCTGTTTCCCACATTTTGGGGAGCTCAGGTAAACTTTTGTGACCCAGAGTCAGCAAACTACAGCCTGAGGGCCAAACCCGGCCCGCCACCTGTTTTTGTGAATAAAGTTTTATTGGTACACCACCATGCCCACTGGTTTGGGTATTGTCTATGGCTGCTTTCCTGCCACAGTGTGGTTTGCAAAGCCTGCAGGATTTGCTGTCTGGCCTGTTGCAGAAGAACTTTGCTGACCTCTCATCTCATCCAACTGTGCAATCATTTTTTGTTATTGATGCATGAACTGAGGCCCAGAGAGGGAAGGAGGGAGCCAAGGTCATTCTCAGCAGCCAAGTCAGTGGCTGGACTTTGAATCCAGTGCTCTTCCTACGATCTGCATATGGAGGGTTTCAATGCCCCCTTTACACTCCTATCTCCCTTCACCATGAAGCCACCCTGAGACCCTGAAGGCACAGGCACCTCTGGCTCTCACCTGGCAGGTATTTCTGATTCTGTCAACTGCTCCATTGCGAGAAGTCCCTGTGCCCCCTTCCCTATGTCTTCCCTGCCCATGAGCTGATGGGGCTGGAGTGCCTGGCTCCGATCACCACTGACAATTGGCCCTCTGCACCCGGCCAAGGCTGGAGTTTGTCTATAGCCCTGACATCATTAACACCCCATCAATTGTATTGCCCGAGCAGCCGAGAAGCCCTCCATCTGGAATTCAGCCCTGGCAAGGATCAAAGTCCAGCTGTCTGGAGCCCTGGGTTGGGGAAGAGGAGGAGAGTTGGCTCAGCTCCGTGACCCGATGGGCTTGACGTGGGGCCTTGTGGACAGAATGGGGGTCTCAGGGCCTGGGGAGGCTAGGCAGCTAGGTGCCAAATCCCCCCTCAGCAGTGCTGTAACTTTGGACAAGAACTTCATCTCTCTGAGCCTCAGTTTCCACATGTGTAAAATGGGCTGACAATCCCCATCTCTCAGGAAGGGCTCAGTGGGTTTGTAAAGCCCTCAAAAGTTGTAAAGTTGGATAAAATGATGTGATGTTGGGGCTTTGCTTTAAATGTGCACAGAGGACATGAGTGGATGCAGGGGATGGAGGGAGAGTACAGATACAAAGGGTGGGAGAACCGCCCGCAAATGTGGGCTAAGGGCCCGGGGTCTCTACTCCTGTGTGTGCTTGAAATTTTCCATAATAAAGAGTTAAATAGGAGGCCAGACATGGTGGCTCATGCCTGTAATCACTACGGCACTTTGCTAGGCTGAGATGGGCAGATCAGTTGAGGTCAGGAGTTTGAGACCAGCCTGGCCAATGTGGTAAAAACCTGACTCTACTAAAAATACAAGAATTAGCCGGGCATGGTGGTGTGCACCTGTAGTTCCAACTACTTGGGAGGCTGAGGCAAGAGGATCACTTGAACCTAGGAGGTGGAGGTTGCAGTGAGCTGAGATTGCACCACTGCACTCCAGCCTGGGCAACAGAGGGAGACTCTGTCTCAAAAAAAAAAAAAAAAAAAAAAAAAAAGTTAAATTGCAAAATGCTATAAAATTCTGGAGCAATGTATGGAGCAGTTTGTCAATGTTGGAAGGTAGCAGTGAGTCCTGAGGATAAACACAATACTTCATGCTGCTGCTGGTCTCTGAAGCCTGTGCTTAGCCTGGGGAGGACAGAATGGAGCCGGCCACAGGGGGTGTGTGTGTGTGTGTGTGGTGTTTGCAGGTGAAGATACCTTTCTTGAGGGCCTGTTGTGTGCTAGACCTGAAATAAGAGTGTTCCCCTTACCCAGAGTGATCTTCCTCCCTCTCCCCTCCCTTCTGGCAGCCACTAGCCGGAGCCCTGGTCTTATTGCCTTTCATCTTGTCCTCACTGACTGTCCCTGTGAGGTTAGAGGCAGAGGAGTTGACCCTAGACTCTTGGCCACTTTCCCTGGATCAGATCCTCCAACGCCACATTTCAGAAACCACTGTGCTGACCACTGTGGTGCCTGCCACACCCACCTCCCCAGCAGGCCCAGGCTCACATTTAACTTGGACCTCTCTGTCTAGCCACCCCTTCTTGTCCCTTGCTGCAGGTGGTATAAGGTTGCCAGATTTATCGATAGTAAATAAAAACACAGGATGTCCAGTTAAATTTAAATTTCAGAAAACAAATATTTTTTGTATAAGTATTTACCATGCCATATTTAGGACAGACTGATAGTAAAACAGCATTCATCATTTATCTGAAATTCAAGTTTAACTAGGTGTCTTGCATCTGGCAACCCTATCCTGGTGTTACGTATTATTCATTCATTCATTCGAACACCTTCCACATGCCCGGCACTGGCTGGGGATTCAGAGATGATAACAGATGCTCCTCGACTTACTATGGGGTTATGTAACAATGAGCCCATTGTAAGTTGAAAACACTGTTGTGTAAAAAATCTATTTAGTACACTCAGCCTACTGAGCATCACAGCTTAGCCTAGCTTGCCTTACATGTGCTCTAGACACTTACATTAGCTTACAGTTGGGCAAAATCATCTAACACAAAGCCTCTTTTACAATGTAGTGTTGAAGATCTCATGGAATTTATTTTTATTTATTTGTTGATTGATTTTTGAGACAGGGTCTTGCTCTGCCACCCAGGCTGTAGTGTAGTGTCATTATCACAGCTCACTGGAGCCTTGACCTCCTGGGCTCAACTGATCCTCCCACCTCAACCTCCCAAGTGGTTGGGATCACAGGCGTATACCACCATGTCCGGTTAATTTTTATAATTTGCAGAGACAGGGTTACCATGTTGCCCAGGTGGGTTTCCATCTCCTGGGCTCATGTGATCTGCCCACCTCGGCCTCCTAAAGAGCTAGGATTACAAGTGTGAGTCACCGCATCTGGTCTCATGGGATTTATTGAATACTGTACTGGAAATCAAAAACAGAATGGTAGTATGGACCGTCGAAGTCGTTTCTGCTGAATATGTATTGCTTTTTCACTATTGTAGAGTTGAAAAATTGAAAGTTGAACTGTTGCAAGTCCGGTCCATCTGTAGTTTAGTTCCTGCCTATAAGGATCTTCCTAGACTGTCCAGGAAACCAATCATTGCCAAAAGGTATTATAAATAGAAATCTAAGCCGAGTGCATCAGGAGTACAGGAATCAGGACAGCACTGGAGGAGACAGGGCTGGATATGGTGGCGCTGATGACAGTCATGACTGTGGCTGATCAGGTGTGTAGCATTTCCCAGGCCATTTTCCATGGTTCATAGCAGGAGGCTGGCCCGTGGCTCGAGGTTAACTGAAGATTTCCTGAAATCCAACCTCCACCAGCTTCTTAGTCCCTTGCAGACAAGCAGTATTTATCCAGCACCACCACGTCCAGGGTGCTGGGGCTGCAGATGAGGTCCCTGTCCTCAAGGTACATGTGATCTTTAGGAGGATTCATAATGATCAGGCACAGAGGTAAATGAAAGGATAATTTTAGATAAGGATAAGTGCTGTAAAGAAAACGGAACAAGGTTCTGTAGTAGGGGGTGTCTAGGGCCAGTGAGGAGGGCTAGATTCTGGGTGATGGGTGAGTAATAACCAATCAGTAACACTTGTGCTGCCTCTCCTATACTCTCGGTTGTAAACACTTCATGTATACCAACTCACTTAATTCTCACATCAGTCCAAACAGGTTGGTGCCCTTGTTATCCCCATTTAACGGATGAAGAAACTGAGGCACAGAGAAGTGACATGATTGTCCCTCTGAGCCTCAGTTTCCCCATCTTTAAAAGGGAAGCTCTTTAGACTTCTGTGGAATGAAAATAGTTTGTAAACTATGAAGATGTTTACATCTCTGCATTTTGCACATCTGCACTTTTACCTTCCATTACAGTTAGTGAGCAATTGGGAGCCTCAGTTTCCCCCTTAAATAAATGATCTTCTCCTTTATTGGACTGTGAACTCCTCAGAGTTGAGATCCACACCTTGTATGAATACATCCCTGTCTCTCCATACGCGGACCAGTCTCTGGCACACAACTGCAGTTCAGCCCCTACTTTTTCCTTTCTCAGCTCTCTAGCGTGAAGAATTTCCTTCCAAAGGAAATTTTCTTTGGGTATCTGTCAATGTATTTTTTACTGTCGGGCCAGCTATCTTCACCTTCACGTCCTGTTCAACTAGGAGGGCTAATTGAAGGCCAGACTCATCCAGTACTAAGCCTGGGGCACTCCTGCCCCCAATCCCCATTCTGCCAGACCCATCCATGAGGTCAGGGCTGGGCAGTGCTGAGGATGCACCTGGACATCTCCAACAGTGATGTGGCTTTTTTTCAGGCAACACTGTGAACTACCAAACCAAGAACTTCTGCTTAAAAAATACCTAAAAATTTTGGATCACATGTAAAACCTATCCTTTTAGATGAGAATCTCTACTTTCTGTGTGCCATGACCTTTACGGCAGTCTATGGAAGCTTAGGGATCCCCTCTCAGAATGATATTCTTAAATGTTTTAAATACAGTGATGAAGGAAACAAATAACTATATTCCACCATCACGTAAATTTATTTTTATTTTTATTTTTTGAGATGGGGTCGCCTTATGTTGCCCAAGCTGGGCTCCAACTCCTGGGCTCAAGAGGTTGTCCTGCCTCAGTTTCCCAAGTAGCTGAGAGTACGAGCACTTTAAGTATTTAAAAAAATTCTGGTAGAGTAATATATAAACTTTTTTTATATTAAGCTTTTTTAAAAGTTGACATAGCCGTATATATTTTGGGGCCACATGTGATGTTTTGATGTACACAATGTGTAATAATCAAATCAGGGTAATTGAGGTATCCAAAACCTCAAACATTTATCTTTTCTTCGTGCTGGGAACACTACAATTCTTCTCTTCTAGTTATTTTGAATTATATAATAAATTATTATTAGCCATAATTTCTCTATTGTACTATTGAATATGAACTTTTACATTAATACATAAAACAAGATTTAGCAGCAGACAATAACAACCATAACTTCGAACTAAAAGACAAATGTGAGGAAATATTCAGAATGCCACATAAAGAGACCAAGTGACAGAAAATATGAAAAAAGAGGTTAAGTAGCTTTGATGATGAGAAGCTATCAATGAGAAGGTCTGACAGGCAAGTAATAGAAATTTTAGCAGGAGGGAGCAGAGAACATTGAATAGAGGCATTATCCAAAAAATGTTTTCTTACAATTAATGGAAGATATGAATCCTTAAATCCAAAATGTCCAATAATATCCTAGCAGGATAAGAAAAAATAAATACATGTCATAATACAACTGCAGAACATAAAAGCCAAAGAAAGGTATTGTAATCAATTGAAAAAATCTTAACCAAGTGAAAGGTAAGGAAAGATTACCAACAAAGTCCTAACACCAAACTTCTCACCAGCAATGACAGAAGATAAAAGTAATTATCTTCAAAGTGTTGAGAAAACAGTAATTGACCACCCAGAATTCTATACCCAGTGAAACTATCACTCAAGAATGAGAGTTGCAATAGTCATGTTCAAATAAACACAAGGTAAACTTTTTATCATCGACTGACATGCTGAAATAACTATTGGTGCATGTACTTGGGGAAAAGGAAATCAAATCCAGGGGTAATCAGTGAAATATGAGATGAAATGGTGAAAAAAAAACTGACAAATATGTGGGTAAATCCAAATGCTCTAATTGTACAAAGCAAGAGCAATGAGTGGGACATAAACCATGTGGAAATACATACTGCTACAAGATAATATGAATAAAAATATTCTAAGTTTTCTTATTGCCAGAAAGGAAGGCATAAACATTGATTAACTCAATTATCCACAATTAGCCTGAAGTCAAGGGGATATATTAAAAATTTAATTGTAGACACTAAAATCATAGGACCAGAATGTAGAGTTTCTGACCCCACAGAAAGGCCAAAGGGGATATAAGGAAAACTAAGTTAATCTAGTAGAAAGTAGAAAAGGGAAAAAAATGATGCACAGAAAAAGAATGATAAATGATATAAAAAAAGACTCTAGAAATAGATTCAAATATATCAGCAGTCACAATAAATCTAAATATATCAGTAATATCAACAAAAAGCATTATCTTATGGGATTGAAAGCAAAAATAAAAACAGCAACCAGCTATACATTGTTTATAAAAGAAACAGGTAAGAGAGTAAAGACTCAGAAAGATTAGAAGTACAAAGACAGAAAAATATAAGCCAAGCAAATACTGAGAACAAGCTTGTATGACCAAATTGCTGTCAGGCAGAAAAACCTTTAGGGCAAATAGCACTGTCAGAAATAAAGAAGCTTACACCATCATGTGAAAAGATTTAATTAACAGGGAGCTAGAATAATTTTAAACTTGTATGCACTCATCATATCCCAAATCCACAATTACAGTGGAAGATTTTAACGTGCTTCTCCCAGTAATTGAGAGCTGAAGCAGACAAAAGGTAAATAAGAACATGGATGATGAGAGTGACACAATTAACAACCTAGATCTAATGGACATACACAGAACCCCATAATTAGAGACTGCATATCTTTTTCAAGCATGTACAAAAATTAATCACATAATGAACAAGACCAAAAAGCAAGGCTCAGCAGTCACACAGGCATTGATGCAAGGAGGAAGAGGGAAGAGCAGGGGATCCTGGAACAAGGACAGAAAAATATAAGCCAGGCAAATACTGTGCATTTATCCAGGCAAATATGTTGGGTGGTGTCCACCCAAAATAGCTCCCTCCCCACAACTCACAACTCCAAGTAACTTGTCTCTCCTGGACTGAAACAGCTGCTCATAGCTAGAGTCCAGTGGTTTGTGAACAAGTGTGTGAACAAGTCCTGGGGTCATCTGGGATCCATCAGACAGACCAGTTTGTGGCTCTTTCTCCTACAATCAAGCAGCATCTAGAGAAGAGAGTCACAACCTGGGGGCAAAATCAAGACAGCTTTACATCCTTGGAGCCTCAGTGAGGCCGAGAGATTCCTGCCTGACAGGAAAGCTCCACGACCCTCCTTGAGCCCCTGTGCTTTAGCAAATAAAATGTCTTATCTAAGGAAGCCCAACAGCATGGGCAGAGCTCTCAGAACGCACAATTAATGTGATAGAACAGGGGTTGCCAAATATGGCTGGTGGGCCACGTCCAGATTACCATCTGTTTTTTATTTGTTTTTTAAAGATTCTATTTTTTAAGAGCAGTTTTAGGTTCACAGCAGAATTGAGAGGAAAACACAGAGATTTCTCACATGCCCCCCACCCCACATGCACAGCCTCCCGCATAATCAACATCCTGCACCGGAGTGGAACGTCTGTTACAGCTGACGAACCTGCAGGGACACGTCATTATCACCCAGAGTCCATAGCTCACATTAGGGTTCACGCTTGGTGTTGTACATTCTATGGGTTTGGGACTGATATGGTTAAGGCTTTGTGTCCCCAGCCAAATCTCATCTTGAATTATAATCCTCATAATCCCCACATGTTAAGAGAGAGACCAGGTGGAGGGAATTGAATCATGAGGGCAATTTCCCCCATGCTGTTCTCGTGAGACTGAGTTTTCATGAGATCTGATGGTTTTATAAGAGGCTGTTCCCCCTACACTCAGCACTTCTTCCTTCCGCCTTGTGAGGAAAGTACCTTGCTTCCCCTTCACCTTCTGCCGTGATTGTAAGTTTCCTGAGGCCTCCCCAGCCATGCTGAACTGTGAGTCAATTCAACCTCTTTCCTTTATAAATTACCCAGTCCCTGGCAGTTCTTTATAGCAGTGTGAAAACAGACGAATACAGGGACCAGTACATAATGATATGTATCCATCACCTTGGCATCATACAGAGTAGTTTCACTGGTCTAAAAATCCTCTGTCCTACCCTTAATCCCTGGTGACCACTGATCTTTTTACTGTTTCCACAGTTTGGCTTTTCTATAATGTTATATAGTTGGAATTGCATAGCACGTAACCTTTTCAAACTGGTTTTTTTTTTTTTGCTTAGTAATATGCATTTAACGTATAGTGCATGTCTTTTTAGCACTGAATAATATTAAATTGTCTGGAAGATCACTATTTATTCATTCATGTATCAACTGAAGGTCATCAAGGTTGCTTCTGTGTTTCGGCAGTTATAAACAAAGCTGCTATAAACATCCATGTGCAGTGGCTATGAACATGCAGATGTTTTCAACTCTTTTATGTAAGTTCCAAGTAATGAGATTACTGGCTGGTATCGTAAGAGTAGGTTTAGTTTTGTAAGAAACCACCAAACTATCTTCCAAAGTGGCTGTGCCATTTTGCATTTCCATCAGCAGTGAATGAGAGAGTTCCTGTTGCTTCACCTTCTCGCCAGCATTTGATGTTGTCAGTGTTCTGGATTTGAGCCATTCTAACAGGTGTGTAGTGGTTTCATTGTTTTAATTTGAATTTCCCTGATGACATAGATGAGGGACATCTTTTCATGTGCTTATTTGCCTTCTGTATACCTTCTGTGGTGAGGTGTCTGTTAAGGGTTTTGGCCTGTTTTTAAATCATGTTGTGGGCCAGGCACGGTGGTTCATGCCTGTAATCCCAGCACTTTGGGAGGCCGAGGTGGGTAAATCACTTGAGATCAGGAGTTCGAGACCAGCCTGGCCAACATGGTGAAACCCCATCTCTACTGAAAACACAAAAATTAGCTGGGCATGGTGGTGGGCTCCTGCAATCCCAGCTACTAGGGAGGCCGAGGCAGGAGAATCACTTGAACCTGAGAGGTGGAGGTTGCAGTGAGCCAAGATTTTGCCACTGCACTCCAGCCTGGGTGACAGAGCGAGACTCCGTCTCCAAAAAAAAAAAAAAAAAAATCAGGTTGTTTTCTTATTATAGAGTTTTTTGTTTTTTTGTTTTGTTTTTGCACTCCCAGGCTGGAGTGTAGTGGCATGATCTCAGTTCACTGCAAGCTCCGCCTCCTGGGTTCATGCCATTCTCCTGCCTCAACCTCCCAAGTAGCTGGGACTATAGGCGCCCGCCACCATGCCCGGCTAAGTTTTGTATTTTTAGTAGAGATGGGGTTTCACCGTGTTAGCCAGGATGGTCTCGATCTCCTGACCTCATGATCTGCCCGCCTCAGCCTCCTAAAGTGCTGGGATTACAGGCATGAGCCACTGTGCCCGGCCCTTCTTATTATAGAGTTTTAAGAGTTCTTTACACATGTTGTTATCAGATGTGTAACAGATGTTAACAGTCTTTTATCAGATGTGTCTTTGGCAAATATATTCTCCTAGTCTCTGTTTGTCTTCTCATTCTCTTGAGAGTGTTTTCCACAGAGCAGAGCTTTTAATTTTAATGATGTCCAGCTTATCAATTACTCCTTTCATGGATTGTGTCCTTGGTGTTGTATCCACAAAGCCAGCACTGTACCCAAGGTCACCACGATGTGGTCCTATATTATCTCCTAAAAGTTTTATAGTGTCACATTTTGTATGTAGGCGTATGATCCACTTTGAATTAACTTTGCAAAGGCTGTAAGATCTATGTCTAAATTCCCTTTTTTGCATGTGGATGTCTAGGACTGTTTGTTGAAAAGACAATCTTTCCTCCATTCTATTGCCTTTCACAGCAAAACTGAGAGAAAAACTTGCTCCTTTACCAAAGATCATTTGATTATAGTTAGGTGAACCTACTTCTAGGCCCTCTTCCATCACTTGTTTTTACAAATAAAGTTTTATTGGAACACAGCCACTTGTCATCACTTATAAATTTTCCATGGCTGCTTTCTCACTCCAATGGTGGAATTGAGTCATTGTGACAGAGACCAGATAGCCTGCGAGCTTCATCTGGCTCTTGCTGACCCCCAAAATAGAGCATGTGGGAGACAGAAGAACATATAAATACAAAATATTGGCCAGGTGTGATGGCCCATGCCTGTAATCCCAGCACTTTGGGAGGCCGAGGTGGGTGGATCACCTGAGGTCAGGAGTTTGAGACTAGCCTGGTATATACATATATATTAAGGCCACCTAAGGAGGTATGAAAATAGTTCCAAAAAAAGACTTCTAAGTTAATAAAACAGTTTTGGAAAACAGTTTAAAAATATCTACTTAAGTTGAATATGGGGGCTTACAAAAAGAGTACACAAATTCCTCCAATCTCTGTTTTATGGTTTGCAGTATGATTTCTCTAGCTCTTCCCATCAAGAAGTGGAGTTTATTTCTCCACTCTTCAGTCTGAGCTAGCAGTGGGTCCCATGTGAAATTCAGTGAAGTGACATAGTGAGCATTCCAAGGCCAGGCATTAAGAAGCCTTGTAGCTTCCTTTCTCAATCTCTTGCTGCCCTGAGACAACCATGTGAAAAACTCCAGGCTAGTGTTCAGAAAAGACCACATGAAAGAGAATCAAATGTCCCAGCCAAAGATCCCATAGTTCTTTGGATCTTCCCAGAATGCTGACCCAAAGAACTGTGAAAAATTATTGTTGTTTTAGCCTATTATGTTTCAGGGTGGTTTGCTAACACAGCAAAGATGAACTGAAATACTAAACAACTGCAGTTCAGCTCCTAGAGATATAAGAAATGAAACTCATAGACCAAGAGACTTGTTAAGCATGTTCATAGCATTCTTATTCACAATAGCTTCCAACTAGAAATGTTCATCCACAGTAAACTGTGAGGTCGTTATAGGCCATGGAATTTTTTTTTTTTGAGACGGAGTCTCACTGTGTCACTCAGGCTGGAGTGCAGTGGTACGATCTCGGCTCACTGCAAGCTCCGCCTCCCAGGTTTACGCCATTCTCCTGCCTCAGCCTCCCGAGTAGCTGGGACTACAGGCGCCCGCCACCACGCCTGGCTAGTTTTTTGTATTTTTAGTAGAGACGGGGTTTCACCATGTTAGTCAGGATGGTCTCGATCTCCTGACCCCGTGATCCACCCGCCTCGGCCTCCCAAAGTGCTAGGATTCCAAGCGTGAGCCACCGCGCCCGGCCAGGCAGTGGAATATTATCCAGCTTGGAGTATAAATAAACTGCAGCTAGATTCATCAACATGACCAGCTATTAAAAATGATATTTAGCAAAAGCAGTAAATCACCGAGGAATATAAAATTTGAGTTCAAGCTGCAGGGCGGTCACACAGAGAGGGAGTGCAAACAGAGAAAAGAGGGGGCTAGACTTCCTTGTTGGAGAACACGTAGAAGTTGAAGAGATGAAGAGGAAAGTTCCAAGGGAAAGAAGAATTATAGGCTTATCCTCACTTAGAACACTGATGGAAAAATCCAAAATAACATATTTACCCAGATAATCCAGAATGGTGTTAAAAAATAAATGTGTCATCATCAACTGAGTATCATAAGGAGGATGCAACATTGAAGTAATTTACAAATGTAATTTATTTTATCAATATGAATAGATGCACTGGCCAGGCATGGTGGCTCACACTTGTAATCACAGCCCTTTGGGGAGCTGAGGCAGGAGGATTACTTGAGCCCAGGAGTTCAAGACCAGCCTGAGCAACATGGGGAGACCCTGTCTTTACAAATAATTTTATTAAAAAATGAAAGAATAGATGAACAATGATAAAATTCAACAGTATTTGTGATTGAAACATAACCCTCTTAGCAAGCTAGTGTGAGATGAGAACCTCTTTAATCTGGTAAAGAACATCTACCTTGTTATTTATAGCAAACATTATTAACACTAATAGCAGTATCAATGATAATAATTGTTCTAACTACATGTCATATATATTATTTAGTTTTCTTTTCTTTCTTTCTTTCTTTTTTTATTTTTTTTGAGACAGAGTCTCACTCTGTGGCCCTGGCTGGAGTGCAGTGGCACAATCTTAGCTCACTGCAACCTCTACCTCCTGGGTTCAAGCGATTCTCCTGTCTCAGCCTCCCGAGTTGCTGCGATTACAGGCACCCACCACCCTGCCTAACTAATTTTTAAAAAATATTTTTAGTAGAGACAGGGTTTCACCATGTAGGCCAGGCTAGTCTTGAACTCCTGACCTCTGGTGATCTGCCTGCCTCAGCCTCTCAAAGTGCTGAGATTACAGGCGTGAGCCACTGTGCCCAGCCTAATTTTTAAAACAACCCTTTAAAAGGTGCTATGATAATCCTCCTTTTATAGATGGGACAAGTGAGTCGCAGCAGGGTTATGTAATTTAGCAAAATGTTAAAAGCAAACCCTTTGAAGTCACATGTAAAATCAAGTGTCTTTATTCAACATTGTACTGGTAGTTCTAGTCAGAGTCACTTCAAAGGAATGAGGATTTGAAAAGGAGAAAAAAATTATTTTTCACAATTTTTCATTTACATAGAAATTCCAAAGGAATTCACACAAAAATCATTAGAATAAAAGAGTTCAGTAATTTTGCTGCTTACAAAATTTATATGACAGAAAATAGTTTCTGTATATGAGCAACAATTGATAAGAAAGCACAATGAATAAAAAGGTACTTAAAATAGCAAAGAAAAATTGATACCAATTTAATAAGACCTAAAAATATGCAGAGATAGAGCATGTGACAGGAACTGTCTTCACCAATATTCCATGTACTCTGTGCCATTTGCCAGGCTCCCTTGCAGCTAGGTTGGGGCCATGTGACTGGTTCTGGCCAATGGGTTGTAAGTGGGAAGGATGGGTTTCACTCCCATTGTCCTCTCTTCCCCAGCCAGAGTGCCTTGAAAGCCATGTGTTCTCAAGCTGTAAACTGCAAGATGGAGCAGAGATAACTGATGGACACTGGTCATTGTGAGAGCAAGAAACAAATGTGTTAAGCCATTGATGTATCAGGGTCTGTCTGTTAGGATTCTTCTAATACCAACAGGACATTTTTTTTTTTTTTTTTTTCCTGAAATGGAGTCTCACTCTGTCACCCAGGCTGGAGTGCAATTGTGGATCTCAGTTCACTGTAACCTCCGCCTCCTGGGTTCAAGTGATTCTCCCGCCTCAGTCTTCCAAGTAGCTGGGGCTACAGACATGTACCACCATGCCTGGCCAATTTTTGTATTTTTTGTAGAGGCAAAGTTTCACCATGTTGGCCACGCTGGTCTCAAACTCCTGACTTCAAGGGATCCACCTAGCTTGGCCTCCCAAAGTGCTGGGATTATAGGTGTGAGCCATTGTACCTGGCCACCACCAGGAAGTCTTGATACCATGACAAGATCAAGTCTTCCCAATTATTTTATAAATCAATTACACTTTGCCAGGGGCGGTGGCTCAAGCCTGTAATCCCAACACTTTGGGAGGCTGAGGCAGGCGGATCACAAGGTCAGGAGTTCGAGACCAGCCCGGCCAATATGGTGAAACCCCGTCTCTACTAAAAATACAAAAGTTAGCCAGGAGTGGTGGCACATGCCTGTAGTTCCAGCTACTCGGGAGGCTGAGGCTGGAGAATCACTTGAACCCGGGAGGCAGAGGTTGTAGTCAGCTGAGATCGGGCCACTGCACTCCAGCCTGGGAGACAGAGTGAGACTCCATCTCAAAAAAAAAAAAAAAAAAAAATTAAGTACACTTCTAATAAACATTGCAGCGGAGGGACAGTGTATGTGAAACGTATCGATCTGATTCCAAAATTTCTTTGGAAGATTGGTGTCAAGACTAGTCAAGACAAAGTTTGAAAGGGAAGTCTAACAAGGAAAGGACTCATCCTACCAGGATACGGAATTTATGATAACACTGTAGTTACTAAGACAATATGGCATTGGTGCAGGCATAGACAAATAGGTCAATGGCCCAGAACCCAGAGCCTGACACACAGTGTGCCTGTTTTATGACAACAGTGGTCCTAATCAATGGGAAAGTAAAACTGAGTTCAGACAGTCCCACACCTAGGTAGGTACACATAATTGGTGCTGGGAAATTGGTTGTCCATATGTTAAAAAAAAAAAGATAAAATGCCACTCTTGCAGTAGCCTGAGAGGAGTGAGAGCTATATATGAAAAGCATAACCTTAAAACTGTTAAAAGAAAACAAATTTTATTTTTTTAGAAAGGGTTTCTGAGGGTTTCTGTCAACCTGGTTGGAGTGCAGTGGTGTGATTATAGCTCACTGCAGCCTCAACCTCCCAGGCTCAAGCGAGCCTCCCACCTCAGCCTCCCAAACAGCTGGGGCTACAGGTGTGCACCACCAACCTTAGCTAATTTTTGTATTTTTTGTAGCGATGGAGGTCTCACTATGTTAACTAGGCTGGTCTCAAACTCTTGGTCTCAAGCGATCTCCCTGCCTCAGCCTCCCAAAGTGCTGGGATTACAGGCAGGAGCTACCACACCTGGCCAGAATATTTTTATGATGTTGGAATGAGACTCTTTAAAAAAAGAACATAAGAAGTCAAACTCATAATTTAAAACTTCCATAGAAAAAACTTTCCATCCAATGTGAAAAGATCACCTACAGAGAAAATATTTGCAACACACAGAAAAGACTAAAAATCAGTTTCAGGAATATATAAAAATCAGCAGGAAAAAAGACAAAATAGCCCAGTAGAAAAATAGGCAAAAAATAAATAGCCAATTCAGGGGAAGAAGTCTGATCTGTCCATCAACATGAAAAGACGTGCCACACATTAAGGAAAGTCGTATAAAAAGAATGAGATATCATTTCACTCTCACCCTACTGGCAAAAACTAAACCAAAAATCTAACCTCAATGTTGGCCACAATGTGGGCAAACAGAATCTCTTAGAATAGTGGGAGTAACATTGGTTGAATCTCTTTGAAGGGTAATTTTTGCTGTATCCAATTGCACTCAAGATGGGTCATGGGAGATGTGTGGTAATCCCACTTTTTGGAGTCTTGTCTAAGAAACCTTTACAGAGACGTAAAAAGGATGCTCATTGCAACATGTCAGTCATCCTGGACAACCCAACTGCCTTCAGCAGGGGAGTGGTTAAACAAACTGTGGATTATTCATAATAGAAAAAAACCCTATTGAATGGTGCATTAGGATTCTTCAGAGAGACACCATCGTAAGAAGTATGGACTAGATCTATGGACATCAACATTTTTAAAAGCATGGTGCTAAGTGAGAACAGATTGCAATAGAAAATCTGCATTTCAATAACAAAGGTTTGGGTAAAATTTCAGAACACACAAAACAATAGTACATGTAGCTTCTGGATACTTGTATATGAGGCAAAACTATAAAAACCTACGTGGGAATGATAGACACCAGTGTCAGGAGAGTGGTTGTCTCTGGGAAAGAGGAAAAGTTAAAGCATGAAAAAAATCTGGCAATGTTCAGCCTCAGTTGCAACTGCATGTATAATTCCAATTATATGTATACGTACATATATGTATATACACGCACAAATATACATATGTACATATAACATGTATGTATACACATGCATACATACATAAATATATGTGTATATATGTATGTGTGTATAATTACCCATGTAGCTCTTAGGGCATGTGTATACGTGTGTGTGTGTGTGTGTGTGTGTGTATTTTATATATATGTGTATGTGTGTATTTTATATGTGTGTGTGTGTGTGTGTGTGTGTGTGTGTATTAGCGATAGAGTTTCACTCTGTTGTCCAGACTGGAGTGCAGTGGTGCCATCATAGCTCGCTGCAGCCTCAAACTTCTGGGCTCAAGTGATTCTCCTACTCTGGCCTCCCCAAATGCTGGGATTGCAGGTGTGAGCCACCAAGCCCAGCAGGAATAATATATTCTTAAGTTGCATATATACCATGGCACACGCACTGTGATATATTATGCATATTTAGTAGGAAAAAATATATGTCTATATGTTATAAGGAAAATGTCTAAAGGGAAACACACCAGCAAATTCCTATTCTTTCTGTCTGTGGAGTAGGATTGGAGCTGAATTATTTTCCTTACTACCTGTTTGTATTTTCTTTTTTCCCTTTTTAGAGACAGGTGTCTCACTATGTTTTCCAGGCTGGTCTGGGCTCATGTGATCCTCCTGCCTCAGTCTCCCCAGTAGCCGAGACTATAGGCGTGAACCACCACACCTAGCTCTTCTTTGTATTTTCTGATTAAAACCAACCAGCCAACCAGCCAAACAACCAACTAACTAAACAAACAACCAACGTATTTTACTTTTTACTTAGCAAAGGCATTTAAACACATTTCCTTTCTGGAAGAAAGTATTCACAGTAGCTCTGAATTCAGGAAGAGATTTTGACTTGCTAGGGGCACAGGGGGTTGCAGAAGAAGCTTAGAAAAGAAAGCAGACAAAAATTTTGGGGTCATCCAGGCCCCCACCCCTGTGTCTTTCTGTTGAGCTCAAGTATTTTGTATTCAACTCAACTTGACAGGTCCTTTGGCAGAGATGAGATTCCCAGCAAAGTGAAGGCTCAGTGGCTAACTCAGCTTAGTGATTTTTAAATTTTTTTTTGAGACAGAGTTTCGCTCTTGTTGCCCAGGCTGGGGTGCAATGTCACAATCTTGGCTCACTGCAACCTCTGCCTCCCGGTTCAAGTGATTCTCCTGCCTCAGCCTCCCGAGTAGCTGGGATTACAGGCATGTGCCACCACACCTGGCTAATTTTTGTATTTTTAGTAGAGATATGGTTTCGCCATGTTGGTCAGGCTGGTCTCGAACTCCTGACCTCAGGTGATTTGCCTGCCTCGGCCTCCCAAAATGCTGGGATTACAGGCATGAGCCACCCTGGCCAGCTTAGCTATTTTATGAGGGCCAAGAACCCTAGAAAAGTGACTGACACTGTGGCATTGGAAACCATCATCCCCAGCCAGTCCCTAACCCTTTTCGGTCCGCCAAACTCCAGGTACTGATTTCCAAAGAACAGTCAATGTGAGCTGGAATGACCCACGTAGCTCTTGCGGTGTGTGTTAGTCTCAAAGGGCTGGGCAACAGATCGTCACAAACCAGGTGGCTGAAAGCAACAGAAATTTATCCTGCAGCCTAGAAATTTGAAACCGAGGCATTGGCAGGGCCATGTTCCCTCCAAAGGCCCTAGGGGAGCATCCTTCGTGCCTCTTCCAGAGCCCGGTGGCTCCTGCACCTTGGCGCTCCTTACCTGTAGCTGCATCACTCCAGTCTCTGCCTCCAGCATCACGTGGCCACCTTCCTTCTGTACACGTCTGTGTCTCTAAGTCTCCTTCTCCCTGTAAGGACACTGGTCATTGAATTTAGGGCCCACTCTAATCCGGTGCAACCTCATCTTCACTTGATTCCATCTGCAAAGACCCTATTTCCAAATAAAGTCACATTCGAAGGTACTGGGAGTTAGGACTTCAACATGTCTTTTTCAGGGGATGTAATTCAACCCATATCAGGCATGAGGACAAAAGGGGAAGGAACGTCTTAGAAATTCAAGCGTCAGTGCATTGGCCAGTCCTGCAGGAAAGGCAGGCACGAGGACCAGAGGGGCTGGAACAAGTGTCCCCACCTCTGCCCCCTCGGATGGCAGAATGAACCTGGCCAGGTTCCCCTCCCCATCCCAGTCGCACACACCCACTCCTCTACCTGCTGTATGGTGCGACTCTCAATTCCTCCACTAAACCAGGCCTTCTCTTAACTCAGACCACTTTCTCCATCTCTAACCTCACTCTTTCCACTCAAGCTCTTCCTCCCATTCTCTGCTCAGATATCACCTCCTCCAGGAAGCCTTCCATGCTGGCTCTGGGGCTTCTCTGGGCTCCAGGCAGAGTCTACAGTACCATGGATGGCCTTGATCTGATTATAGATCCACCCCACTGGAAGCTCCACAGTCCACCTGACTGGAAGCTCCTAAGCCATCACTCCCAGGCTCCCCACTGCCTGCCCAGCACCCAGTGTGGCTCTTGCCTGGGGAAGGTGCTCAGGAAATGTTCCCTGAATGAGGATAGCATAGGTGTTGATTGGGCCCTTCTCCTGGGCCAGGGCCGATGGGAGTCTCTTCCGCAGTAGGGAAGCAGGTGAAAGGGGCTGAAACAGATCACGTTTCGGGGCTGGGCGGGGGGTGGGGCCTGGCAAATAGAGAGGATTTTTAACACTACCCGTGGGGCTTTACTCAGGCAGGGGAGCCTTCCTGGGTGGGACTTTTCTTTTTTTTTTTTTTTTGAGATGGAGTCTTGCTGTGTCACCCAGGCTGGAGTGCGGTGGCATGATCTCGGCTCACTGCAACCTCCGCCTACTGGGTTCGAACAATGCTCTTGCCTCAGCCTCCTGAGTAGCTGGGATTACAGGTGCGCGCCACCACGCCCAGCTAATTTTTGTATTTTTAGTACAGATGGGGTTTCACCATGTTGACCAGGCTGGTCTTGAACTCCTGACCTCGTGATCTGCCCTCCTCGGCCTCCAAAAGTGTTGGGATTACAGGTGTGAGCCACTGTGCCTAGCTGCCTGGATGGGACTTCTCACAGGGTGGACACGGGTGCTTCTCTGGGTGACACAGAGAGAGGAGGAGGCCTTTTGGGAGAAGCCTGCACATACTTTCCTTAAACAGCCTTTTCCTCAGGGTCAGGATGCTTTTTCCCGGAGGGAACAGGGAGGAGTTCCCCAAAAAAGACCTGGGGGGAGGGAGTTCTTCTTAGCCACAGACCCACCATCGACAGCCTGTAGGCTTCCTTCCCTTCCCTGCCATGGCCTCACCACTCTCCTCCCCTAAGAGAGGAAGATGCAGCTGCCCCCTACCCCTCACCCGCAGCCCAGGGCACAGCCTGGTGCCACCTCGAGCACTCAAGAGGCAAGGGTGCTGGCCCTTTGGGGTCACCCAATCTGAATTCCCAGGACAGAAGCCCACCCAGCCCTGGCCTGCCCTCTCCTTCAGGCCCTCCCCACTCAGGTGCTCAGCCGTGTGCTCTTCAGCCTTCATTGAGCCCCTACTGTGTGCCAGGTCCTGGCCTGGGTGCTGGGGTCCTTGTCCACTTAGTGCTCACAGTCTAGTGGGAGAGTAGGGATGGGGCTCCAGGAGGAAGAAAAAACCATCCTGCTGTAAGAGTCAGTCATTTCCTGAGGGCCTACTGTGCGCCACATGGGCATTCAGCTCTCTCCCTGTCTCCATCCCTTAGCCCTACTGTGTGCTGTGTCCTGGGCTAGATGCTGGAGATGCATAAAAGCTAAGAAACTTATAGCTGGAATTCAAATAGCTGTGGTTTCATTCATTCATGCATTCATTAATTCAGGTCCCGGGTGCTTTGGTGTGCCAGAGGCCATGCCAGGGGTTTGTGGGAGCACACACTTTTAGGCAGAGTCTGAGAAGCATCTCGCCTTCCACCGAAAATTACTGATACGTATTATACGGTAACCACCTTATATACATTTTCTCACCAACACTTTTCAAAGTTGCCTAGTAGCTAAAAAGTCAGATTCCAGAGCCCGACTGCTTGAGTTTGAATCCTGGTTCTGCCACTTCTTGACTAAGTGTGCTTGAGCAAGTTTACTCAACCTCTACGTGCCTCAGTTTTCCTCATCTGTAAAACGGGCATACTAATAATCCCGCCCTTGTAGACGTGGCATAAAGATTGAGTGAATGAATGTTTGTGAAGTGCGTGGAATGGTACCCAACACAGAAAAAGTGTTACGTAAGACTGCGTTAAATAGATCAAACCTTGGGAGGGAGTGGAGGTCACCCCTGCTTTAGAGATAATGAAACTGAGGCCTGGAGAGGGGATTTGACTTGCATCAGTTTGTGCATTTTATATGTTCATTTTTCAAATGAGAAATTTCTCACTTTTATCACAAAATGACGTATGCACATTGTAGAACAGTCAAATGCTACGGAAGCCTATGAAGCTGAAAGTGATCATCTCTGCATTCCTCGTCTCCTTTTCTCTTGAGACTATGGTTGTTCACTAGGTGATGCTTCATCCCTCCAGCTTTAATGAAAATTGTCCATGTTTGGCCGGGCACAGTAGCTCACGCCTATAATCCCAGCACTTTAGGAGGCCAAGGTGGGAGTATTGCTGGAGCCCAGGAGTTGGGCAATATAGTGAGGCCTTATCTCTACTAAAAATCAAAAACAATTAGCAGGGAATGGTGGCATGTGCCTGCAGTCCCAGATATTTGGGAGGCTGAGGTGGGAGGATTGCTTGACCCTGGGAGTTTGAGGCTACAGTGAGCTGAAATCGCACCACTGCACTCCATCCTGGGCAACAGAGCTAGACTCTGTCTCAAAAAAAGAAAAATGTCCATGTTCATACATACACTTACAAACTGCTTTTCTTTCTTCAGCAGCACATCATAGGCAATTTTCTATTCTCATACACACCTATCCTTTTCCTTCTTCAGGTGGACACCTTGCATTCCAGCGTGTGAGACTCCGCTGTAATCCACCCAGCAGCCCTCCCAATGGGCAGGCACAGCGTATCCCACAATTATCAAAAACCAGCTGCGACCTCAAGGTAGCAACTGCTCACCTCCTCATCTCCTGACGCTACACCTGGCTGGGGTGGGGGCGGGGGTGGTACACAGAACATCCCGCGGGGCGCTGGCTTCCTCACTCTTCTGGGGAGAGTTCTGGCTCCAGAATGAAATTTTCAGCTCCTTCCCGCCTTGTGGCATGTTGTCAGTGGGCCTCGACTTTTCTTTAGACCTTTCCAGGCAGATTTTTCAATCCACATTCTCTGACCTTTCTGTCTCCCTGCCCTCTCTGTCTGTCTCCTGTTCTCTCCGTCTCTCTTTCTCCCTCTCCTCCTCTTCCTTCTTCTCTGTCTTGCTGTCTCCTCTCTCTTCTCTGTTTTCTTCCTCCTCCTCCTCTTCTTTCTCTTCTTCTCTGTCTCTGTCTTGCCTCCTCCTCTTCCTTTCCTCCTCCTCCACCTTCTTCTTCTCCTTCTTCCTCTTCTCTTTCTTACACACACACACATCCTTCTCTTACAAAATCAACCCTGAGTTGCCACCTCAGCTTGGGGAAAAGCCTCCATGAGTGTCCCTGCCTGGAAAAGCCCTGAGTCTCTGCCTCCTCCCTGTGGCCTCCCGTGGATCCTTGGCTACCCAGTGGAGGACCCTCAGAGCTAGTGATCCGGGCCAGTGGAGGACACTCAGAGGCAGTGATCGGGGCCAGAGTGCAGGAGCATGTCTTGGAGATGCAATTGCCTGGAGGTGTTTGAAGGGAGGCCAGTGCTGTGCAGGTGGCCGGGCTGGGGAGATGACCACCAGCGGCCTGCTGTGTCTGCCCGGTGCCTCTGTCCACCTTTTCCCTGCATGACATCAGAGGGAAGGAAGCCCTCTGTGAAGCACTAACGCATCTGATCTGCCCACCTTTTCCCCGCATGACATCAGAGCGAAGGAAGGAAGCCCTCTGCCAAGCACTAATGCATCTGATGTTTGCGTAAAGTACAGGGCAGGTGGTGCTGTTTAGTTTTCAAAAGGGGTAGGAAGGAGGTGAGAAGGCGAGGTGGAGGGGAGGAGGGGAAGAGAGAGGGACAGAAGAGAAGAAGGAGGAGGGGGTGGGGAGAAAGGAGACAGAGGAGAGGAGAAGAAAGAGGAAACAAGAAGGAGAATGAGGGGAGAGGAAGAGGATGGGGGTCTCTGAGTGGGAGGAGTAGAGAAGGAGGGAAGGAAGGTGACAGGGGAGGGGTTAGGAGAGGGCAGGACAGGCCGAGATGTTCTTTTGAGAAGCCCCCTCCCTAAGGACCATTCCTACTTGCCTTATATTAGTGAGGGTGTAGTAAGTAAAGAAGAATTTAAAGACATGGCAATAGCAAATATAAGGGGAAGCTACTACCTCTGGGGTGTGATCGAGCCTCCACCAACAGGGCTGACATCCAGACCTTACTGGACAGGCATGGCCATGGTTCAGCGGATGCCAGAGAGGTGCTGTGATACTGTGCTGGTGGAACTTGCTGGAAATCCACCTCCAGGGAGCTGGGGAAAGTTGTTACTGGGAGGTGCCTTACTGGAGGCACTCTGCTACAAAACTGCTGGAAGGTGGGTGAGTGAAGGGGATTGCTGGAGGAGGCTGCTGGATGCAACCTGCTGCCATGCACTGCAGGAGCCAGGGCTGGGGAAGCCTCCTGAGCTACAGGAACGCGGCGTTTAGGGGAGCCCTAAAGAAACCTAGTGAGCTGCCCATCAGCCGCCGAGAGCAAACCCCTCTCATCCCGCAATGTCTCTCCAGCGCCATCTATTGGCAAACTTAATATTGGACCATCTGGTAAAGGGAAAAATACTTAAAAGGCCCAGATTCGTTTTTACAGAGAAGGCAAAAAGGATGAATTTGGAATCAAGAGGCAATATGTTGAAAATGTCCCTTCCTTTGACTACTCAGCTTTCATATGCACTCCACACATTTTATTTTATAGACAACAATAGAACAATCTTATGTTTCTACATAAGATAGAGCTATGCCTCCTGCAAGTTAAGTCCTCATCTTTTTCTCCAAAATGAGGAGATACACAGTCTCAGGAGTCTTTGTAGCTGTCATTGAGTATATAAACCATTCCTGAAATTTAGTCCCAATCCCACTGATATCCTGTTTAGCCTAAAGGCTAAATTGTAAAGTTAACTTCTAAACACTTATCTGTAAAATAAAAATGAGAAGAAAGAAAAAGAAGGAAATGGTAGGTGTATACAAACAAACACATGCATACCACAAGCAGGTAGAAAATATGCAACATTACATTTTCATTCCTGTAATCATGGTCATGAGGTCGTAATTGATATCTATGGCATCTTTCTCCTACTACTCATCTGTATTTACTCCACTCTCAGTCAGAATGTCAACTGGTTGGGGTTCTTTAGGTGGTGGAGTGACCAAAACTTTTGTTTCAGAAGGATCTGAGTTCTGAACCATCCTGACATATTTTGCTTGCTGCAGTTTCCTTTAAACCTTTACTGTTTGGCATGGAAGTACTAAGAGGCATCCAGAGAATTCCCCAGTTCTAGACATAGTCCTCCTTGCTTCTGCTGTGTTGAAGCAACTTGCAGTAGTTTGTTCTCACATAGCTAGAAAGAACTATCTGAGACTGGGTAATTTATAATGAGAAGAGGTTTAATTGACTCACAGTTCTGCAGGCTGTACAGGAAGCATGGCTGCAGAGGCCTCAGGAAACTTACAATCATGGTGGAAGGTGAAGAGGAAGGAGGCACGTGTTACATGGCCGGAGAAGGAGAAAGAATGAAGGGGGATGTGCTACATATTTTTTTTTGAGACAGAATCTCACTCTGTCGCCAGGCTGGAGTGCAGTGGTGCAATCTTGGCTCACTGCAACCTCTGCCTTCCAGGTTCAAGCGATTCTCCTGCCTCAGCCTCCCGAGTAGCTGGGACTACAGGTGCATGCCACCACATCCAGATATTTTTTTTTTTGTATTTTTAGTAGAGACTGGGTTTCACCATGTTGGCCAGGATGGTCTCGATCTCCTGACCTCATGATCTGTCTGCCTTGGCCTCCCAAAGTGCTGGGAGTACAGACATGAGACACCGTGCCTGGCCAGTGCTACACATTTTTAAACAACAAGTGCTAGGGAGATGGTGCTAAACTATGAGAAACCACCCCCATAATCCAATCACCTCCCACCAGGCCCCACCTCCAACACTGAGGATTACAATTCAACATGAGATTTGGGTGGGGACACAGAGCCAAGCCATATTACAACCCAATTTCCCCTTAGTTATCAGCATCAATCGCTCCAGCCAATAAATTAACCCCTCCCACTTTTTTTCATGTTGGTTCAGTGGCATAAGGAGTCCGAAATGTCCAGGTTAGAGGCTCATCTTCAATCCACTAGAACCACTATTGTCACTGTGTTGTCTGGATTATAGGCCCAAGTTATAGAGCAGCTTGTACTGCAGCCTAAACTTATTGCAGAGCCTTTTCTGTTTCTGTCTCTATTCAAATCTAGCAGCCTTATGGGTAACTCTCTCAATAGGTCAAAACTGCACACTCAGATGCATAACATGTTGCCACCAGGAGCTAGAAAGGCTTACCGATCATCATGTCTCTTTTTAGGTTTTTGGTGGTGTGAAATGCAGCAACTTGTCTTTCCTCTTGGAGGAGAAATTTTGACATTCTTCATAGCATTGAGCCCCAGCTACTTCACTGAGGTGTGCTCCTGAATTTCTGTGAGATTTATTTTCCACCCTGTCATCTGCATATATTACTAGGGCATCTAAGTACCCAGCTACTCTGCTAGTGCTCAGTAGAGCCAATCAGTGTAATATTTTCAGTGCAGTGAGCCAAGAGTTCAGTACTTCTGTGGACTATATTCTGGCACAAAATAGGAGAACTGGCATTGCCCTGAGGCAAAACTGTGAAGGTATACCATTGGGCTTGACAGGAACAAGCAGACTAGGGGACCAACCTTCAAGAACCACTGGTGCACTGGAACAATCAGTGGCCTGGGAGATTTAGGATATTTGGGTTCTAGTCCCTGGCTCTCCCTCTATGTCAGTATCTGGTTTGGGGCAAACCACGTCACTTCTGAGTCTCAGTTTCTTTGTCTATAAAATGAAGGTGTTTTAGTCAATATTTTATTCATTTGCAAATACTTCTTTGCTAGACATGGGGAATTCAGTGATGAACAAGAAACATACAGACTGTTTCCTTAACATACAAACTTAGTGTAGCACAAAAAACTCAATTTTAGCTTAGACAGATTAGGAATTTTAAAATATTGGCAAGTCATGGGGCCTTTATATGTTAAAAACAGCATGGATCCCTGCACAAAGAATAAAGTATGCAAAATACTTATGATGAAATATTCGAGACATACCAAAAGTTCGGAGAATAACACAATGATTATTCCTGTGTCTCAGCTTAAGAGATAAGATATACAGTTAAAAAGATCCACTTAAAATGGACTTTTAGGTCTTATTCTCTTCATCCATTCCTCCCTGCCTCTGGAGGTAGCCATCGTACTGTGTGTCACTGTGTGTATCATTTTCATATCTATTTACATATTTTTATTACATATTCGGCATCTGTAAGATTTATACCACAGTTGCAGTCATTTATACTTCATATGAATAAGGTAGATATAGCTTCCTGTAACTTGATTTCTGCACACAAGACTAAGTTTCTGAGATATCCACGTGGATAGGTGTGTCTTCGGTTCATTTACTTTACAGTTCCATGTAGCATTCTCCTGTTTCAAAACAACACGATATAGTCATCCATTCTCCTGTCGATCATTTATGTTGCTTCTATATTTCAAGAGGACTGCAGGCAATGTAGCCAGGTAGAACTCTCTTCTACCTAACTTCTCTAGAAGTTTCTCCTAGAAACTTAAGAGTGCAATTGCTAAATCACAGAATGTTTACTTTCAATTTACACAGTCAAGTTTTTTATTCATAAGTCAAATGGCCAGAACAATGAAATGTGTAGCATTCTGCCTATGAGCTTTGTTAATTACAGTGGATCAGAAATAGTAAGTCATAAAGATAACGATGATGAAGATTTCAAGATGTGAATTAGGATTAGGACTGGCATGAAAATGTTGTGGAAAGTATAATTCAAGACTCTCAGCATTTTATGTTGATTGTTCTTTGGGTCACAGTAAATGCCCATGAATAAATACCCATGTAGGGTGACCAGCTGTCCCAGTTTGCTCAGAACTTAAGGATCTCCTGGGACATGGGACGTTCAGTGCTAAAATCGGGAGAGCCCCAGGTTGCTGTTTCTCTAGTTGATACCATCTGTTCTCTTTGCTTTTTGGTGTGGTACATGACTGTTCATGAGAATAAACATTCTTATAGAATGGAGATGAGACATTCATTCTAAGATAAAGAAGAAATAGGCAATGTAAAAGGTGAAAAGAAAAATCAGTGGCCTCAACTGAAGTATGGTTTCCAGACACATGGGTCATACAAAATTGCCTGCGTAGCTTGTTAAAAACACATTTATAGGCTCCTCTGGACTTTTCCTCCTTGATCAGAGGTTCTTAATCTTCAGAGGGCATCAGAATCACCTGGAGGGAAGTTAAAATACAGGCAGGGACTTGTAATTCCCACGTGTTGACGGAGGGAAGTGATTGGATCATGGGGCCGGTTTCCCCAATACTGTTCTCGTGATAGTGAGTTCTCACGAGAGCTGACGGTTTTAAAGGCTGGCACTTCCTCCTTCTCACACTCACTCTCTCCTGCTGCCTTGTGAAGAAGGTGCCTGCTTCCCCTTCGCCTTCCACCATGACTGTGAGTTTCCTGAGGCCTCCCCAGCCAGGTGGAACTGTGAGTCTATTAAACCTCTTTCCGTTATAAATTACCCAGTCTTGGGTATTCTTTATAACAGTGCGAAAACAGATCTCAGGATGAATCCTACAGCTTACTGTGCCTCCTAAAAATTGTAAATCACCTCAGTTTCCTCATTTTATCACAGCAGGTTGAAATAATTCGTTGAAACATCAACCTGCCCCTTGCTGTTCACGGGTGGCCTTTATCTTGTGAGCATATTCCAGCCCCAAACTGCAAGATTGGAACAGGGTCTGTCGCTTAATCAAGCTTCTTTGGTTTCATCAATTAGTGACTTGGGAGCTGGTTCGGGGCAAGTTCCAGTTGATGTAGAGGATGGTGGTGCGTCGTGTGAGCTCCATCAGCCTGCCTTGGGTGGGTGTGTTTTGAGAATCCTCTCGCAAAAGTTCTGTCCGAGAACTGGGGTGAACCCCTATTACCAAGACAAGTCCTCTGAGCTTCACTTGCCACGCAGATCCTGACATCTCCGTAGAGGTCTAGCTTGGTTTCCTGACTCAATGCCTCTGTGGCTTATTTATTTTCCTGTACAAAACTGGAGCGCAGTGGGGATAGGGATTGAGTCATTCCTCGAGCATACTTTCAAGAGCTCAAATACCTCCTCTACTACCCTCCGCTTGTTTCAGATTTCCACCATTATGGATTCATTCCTTTGTGTTTGTCTTGGGGGGCTGGGATGTGGAGGCTTGTAAGAGCTCCTGAGAGAGGAAGCCTTCTCCAGTCTTCCTGGTCTGGTTAGATATACTCACAAGATTAGGAGCACCACAAGGAATATGTCTCATTGTCATCATGCATTTGATACTTAGCACAGCTCTTGGCACATAAAGCTGCTCAAGAAAAGTTTGTTGAATGAATAAGTGATTCTCAGACACCCACAGCCGATGTGGCTGGAGAGAACCCCTCTAGGTCAACACCTCAGTCTGTAAAACAGGGCAGATCCCTTTCCTTCCAGGCCTGTTCCAATGTAGCAATGAGAGCATGGAAGGAAAGTCCCACCTAGTCTCTGCAAACTTCATGCTGTATGCCACTTTGTTCAAGTTCCCTGGCCGATTTCACTTCCTCCAAAGAGCGGGGCTCCTTCCTATCTCCAGGCCTTTGCACAGGCTGTTTCTGATGCTTGGATTAGTTCCACGCCCATCCCATGGAGAGTTTCTTAGCTTCTTTTAAGTTGGCTGGGATCTCCCCAACTAAAATTATTCTGTCTCTGAAAAAGAAATGATGCAACTTGCATTTTTTTCTTTGCTTAATTTCTCTGCCTGAAGGTCCCGGACACCTGGCGCGATACCTACAGGGCGCATAGTAGGGGCTGAGTAGTGAATGGGCTGAGAGGAAGCAGGTGGTGGGAGCGGAGGGTGTGTCCTTCCACGGACGACCAGCAGGTGTCGCCACAGACCGGGAAGAGGCGACGCGGCGCGGCTTCACCTGGTGGCGGCCCCACCTGGAGGCAGCCGCGCTCCGCCCGCCCAGCCCCGCGCGAAGCCGAGAGCCCCGGCGCTGGTGTCGTCCGGGCAATTGGGAAAGCAGTGCCCGGAGCCCCGGGCAGGGGAGATGAAAGGCGGGCGGCGGGCGTGGGCGGTCAGCAGCGCCAGGTGAGGCCGGGACCGCGCTGAGTCAGGGCCCCCGGGCCGCGGGGTTGGAGTGGGGATGGCCTGGCGCTGGGGGCCTCTCCTCCCTTGTGCTTGGGCTCCGCAAAACTCCGAGATGCTTTCCCGTGGGCCCAGCGTCACAGCGACATTCACTCATCAAGCCGTGTATGCCCTGCGTTTGCGATTCCAGCCTGGCGGCCACTCGCTGTGGTCGGTGCTTTGCTTACCTCCGTTTTACAGACGCACCAAGAGAGGATCAGAGAGGGAGGTCACTTGCTCAGGATCACACAGCACCCAGTTAGCAAGTTGTAGAGTGGGGATTTGAACCCGGGTCGGCCTCCAGAGGCTTAGCCCTTATCCTGGGTGTACCCCTGTTTGACCTTAAAGTTCTGACCTCCTGCAAGTCATGCCCTATTTTTACTGTAATTTCTATTTTTCTTTTCCATCCCTCCCTCTCTCCGTGCTTTCTTTTTTAAAACATTGTAGTAAAACACACATAGCATAGAGATTCTAATTTTTACTATCTTGTTTGTTTGTTTGAGACAGGGTCTTGCTCTGTTGCCCTAGCTGGAGAGCAGTGGTGGATCTCAGCTCACTGCAGCCTGGGCCTCCTGGGTTCAACCGATTCTCCTGCCTCAGCGTCCAGAGTAGCTGAGACTACAGGTGCCCACCACCATGCCTGGCTAATTTTTGTATTTTTTGGTAGAGATGAGGTTTTGCCATGTTGGCCAGGTTGGTCTCGAACTACTGACCTCAAGTGATCCACCTGTCTCGGCCTCCCAAAGTGCTGGGATGACAGGCGTGAGCCACCATGACTGGCCCCATTTTCACCTTCTTAAATCATACAGTTCAGCACATGCAGTGTTGTGCAACCATCACCACTATCTAGTTTCCCAACATTTTCATTGCCCCCAAAAGGAAACCCTGTACCCCATTCTCCTGTCCTCCCAGTCCCTGGCAACTGCGTATCTGCTTCCTGTCTCCATGGATTTGCCTATTCTGGATATTTAATTTAATTTAATTTTTGGCTCAATACCCTCATCCTGTCTCAGGCTATCCCCGTAGTATCACAAAAAGCCAGGAAGTTGGAATCCTCAGACCAGTGGTTCCCAAACTTTATTTCACCTTTGGAATCACCTGGAGACCCTTAAAAAAATGGCTGGGCGTGTTGGCAGTACCTGTAGTCCCAGCTCCTCTGAGGTGGGAGGATCACTTGAATCCAAGAGGACAAGGCTACAGTGAACCGTGATTGCGCTGCTGCACCCCAGCCTGGGCCACAGAGCAAGACATTGTCTCAAACAAAACAAAGCAAAGCTGTGCTTGGTTTCTACCCATAGACATTCTGGTTTAATTGGCCTGTGCTTGGACCAGGACATCGAGACTTTTAGCAGGTCCCCCGGATTTCTAATGCACAGCAACACCTGGAAACCTTCACACCTCAGAGCCTGGCAGCTCCGAGACTATGCATCCCTTTTACAGGTGGCTAAGCTGAGGCCCAGGGTAGGGAGAGAACTTGCCCGGGGTCACACAGAATGTTTGTGGCTGAACTAACATTGGCACATAGTATTTTTATTTGTTGCTTTTTATTAATATTTTTGATGGACAAATCATCATCATTTACAGGGAACACAGTATTCTACCCTCTTACCCTCCTCCTGCCTCTCTAGGTATTTAACCTCTTTGTGCCCATTTGTTTCCTCCACTGTAAACTGAGGGTCTTAATGGTTCCTACTGGTAGGTTTGTTGTGCTGACCAATGGAGATTGTCTGCGAAGTGCTTCGCACTGTGCTTGGGTTACAGCAAATGATATTCATCGATTATTTTGCATGGGGTGGGCAGGGGGTAGAAGTGAATGGATGCCTGAAAGACCATGAGCTCATCGAGGACAAGGACTGGGATTCTTCTCTCTGTGTATTTGGCATTCAGTGTAGACCTTGCCATTCAACAGAAGTTTTTTCAATATGGAAAGAGGCTCTTGGTTGAGATCACACACTCCTCTCTGCCTTTGCTCAGTCGGGGCCCCTTGCCTGGGATGCCCTTGCCTCTCCTTCCTCCCCCTACCCTCCCACTCTTCAAGGACCAGGGCATTGCGACTCACTGTATCAGGCCAGCCTGCAGCGACTGAGAATCCCACTCTTTATACAGTTGTGTGTGTGTGCACGCATGCGTGTGTGTGCATGTATGTGTGCCTGTGTGTGTCTTGTTTCTATCACCTGACTCCATTGTTCTTTTAGGAACCAGTCCATGTCTCCTGTACATCTCTGTGTCAGGCATGAGGCTAGGCACACAGTAGGCATCTGCTAGGTACCACCTGAGGCCTTGATGACTTTCATTTCCTGGGGAAGTTGGGGATGGGGATCCTTGGTGCCTCTGATATTCCCCGTTCCCTATAAGTGCATCCCAGGGAAGAAGACTGTTGTGGACAGCCCGACTACCCCACTCTGCTTGCTTATAAAATCCCGTTGTTGGGGAAAGGACTCTCCGTTCAACAAATGGCACTGGGATTGCTGGCTGCCATGTGCACAAGAACAAAACGACCCCTACATTTCACCGTATGAAAACACCAACTCAAGTTGGATGAAATATTTAAATGTAAGACCTCAAACTATAAAAATCCTGGAAGAAAACCTAGGAAATACCCTTTTTGACATTGGCCTTAGCAAAGAATTTTTACCCATTCACTGGCTGAGGGAACCCATGTGACCCAGTTCTGGCCAATGGGAGTCAATGTCAGCTGCTCTGGGAAATTCTGGGAAATGTCCTTTCTCTCCTCTCCCCACTGCATTTAAGAGGCTGACAGTCATGGCTGGAGCTGAGTCTGAGTGGAAGCCACCAGGGTGGCAGTGACGTCAATCCAGAGCTCTGGCATCCTTGAGGTGCAGAAAGCCTTGGATGGCCCACTTCAGACTTATTATTCAGGAAAATCCAACCCCATGGCTGAAGGCACTCATGGTGAGGTGTCTGTTTGCAGCTGAACACTTCCCAACCGTTATGACCATTCCCAACCTGTGCCTTCCCTATTTAAAGACAGAAAGCCAGACGCCCAGGGCAAATTTCCTAATGTTCTTCTCATTGAGCTTGGAGTAAAAACTCCAAGGAACTGGAGGTACCTAGTGATGTTACCCTCCAGGGTTTATTATTTATTTATTTATTTATTTATTTTTGAGATGGAGTCTCTCTCCATCACCCAGGCTGCATGGAGTGCAGTGGCGTGATCTCGGCTCTCTGCAACCTCTGCTTCCCAGGTTAAAGCGATTCTCCTGCCTCAGCCTCCTGAGTAGCTGGGATTACAGGTGCCCACCACCATGCCCAGCTAAGTTTTGTATTTTTAGTAGAGATGGGGTTTCACCATGTTGGCCAGGCTAGTCTCGAACTCCTGACCTCAAGTGATCCTCCCACCTTGGCCTGCCAAAGTGCTGGGATTAGAGGTGTGAGCTACCACACCTGGCCACCCTCTAGGGTTTATTTCCACGAGTAATAATAATACTGATAAAGGGTAACGTCTTTAACACTTCATCTGTGCCAGCACTTTATGTGGACTATTTTATTTGATGCTCACTCCTTCCCATAGCCATCCCATGGAAGCTGTTTGTATCCTCATTTTTACAGATGGGGAAACTGCGACTCAGGGAATGTTTATAATTTGGTGGCTGAGAGATTGTTTCTTGTTTCCTGCAGCAGATGGAGCCTCATTTCCATTACGAATCAGTCTCTCTCACATCTCAAACACTCTGGTTCGTCTCTTCATCATGCTTATTCCCTGGTGTGTTTTTCTTGCATATGGTAGGTGCTCCAAAGATGTCTTTGAGAACTGTCATACTTACTGACTGGTCACCCCCTGTGATTTACCCTCTGCTGTCTTCTGTCACCAGCCATCCACCAATAAGTGTATGCTGAACTCAGAGGTCTCTTCTAAATGTTCTGTGTGTGTGTGGTGGGGTGGAGGTGGAGAAAATGGGCCTTACCCTTAGTAAAAATACCAGCTACTGTTTGTCAAGGGCTTGCTGGGGCCAGGCACTGGGCTTTACATCCTTCTGTTTGGCTATTGTTTAATGCCTGCAATAGCTCTGGGAAGTTTTTCAAGAAATCAAGTCTCTGTGAAGACATGATTTGTTCAAAGTCACCCATAGTGGATTTGGACCCAGGCATATGCAACTGGAGCCTGTGTCTTAACCTGGAGCAGAGGATGTAGCCATGCATGCAGTCAGCATGTCCCTAACCAGAGGGGAAGCTCCTTCCTTTTTAAGGGAAACTTCCCTGGGGTGGAGATACCTAAGTTGAGTCTTGAAGGATGAGCAGGACTCCCATACATGGGGAAGGGAAGAGAAGTTTTCACAGCAGAAAGGAAGGAAGGAAGGGCTTGGGAAAATGCATGGAGGTGAGATAGTGTATAGCTTTTTGGGGACTGGGGATTATAACTGGAAACCAGAACAGCTGGTCCCAATGTACTGCTTATTTATAAGAGTTACTGATTAGAAAGTTGGCACCATGGACTGAATTGCACCCACCCCTAGTTCATAGGTTGAGTATGTTGGACCTTACCATTAATGTGACTGACTTTAGAGATCGAGCTTTTGGGAGGTGATTAGTGTTAGATGAACTCATGAGAGTAGGGGATTTTAAGAACAGAAGGAGATCTCTCTCTGTAAATGCACTGAAAATGGCCACAAGAAGACGGCCGTCTGCAAGCCAGGAAGAGAGCCCTCACCAGAGACTGATCCTGCAGACACCTTGATCTTGCACTTCCAGCCTCCAGAACTGTGAGAAAATAAATGTCTGTAGTTTAAGCCTCTTGGTGTATGGTACTTTGTTAATGGCTGCCTGGGTAGACTTAGGTGACTTCTGTCTTGTGATGTCATAGGCTTCTGAAGGCACTGCCTAGATGGATGCCAATGTTCTGGCTCCTTTTAAAGGCAAAACCCTTCCCACAGCAGCACAGCTGCTTAGATGAAGCTGATGGCCTCTTTGGAGAGTGGAGGTGAGCAGGACAGCTGTTAATTCTGGGGGATTGATTTCCCTCAATAAGAATTTATTGAGCACTTACTGTGTGTTAGCCACAGAGCTTGCCTTGGCAGAACTCATAATCTGGTAGCAGGGAGGTCATGAAAATGATTCCTCATGTCGGTATCATCATATGTGATGCCACTTAGCAAGCACCTGCTCTGGGCAAGGGCAAGCACCTGCTCTGGGCAATGGTGCTGTGTGCTTTGCAAACTTCTATCTCATTGAATCCTTCTGACAGTCTTACAGATAGAGGGTTCAGAGGACTCATGTGACTTGCTCAAGATTCTGCCACTAGTAAGTGACTGAGATGCTGGGACCTCATTCTGGGACTTTTGGGCTCTAATGTTCACATGTTTCTAGGTCCTCTTGTTCTGCCTTAATATCACATAGGCAAGGAAGTGGGCTTCCAAAGAGAAAATCTGCCTACATTCTGAGCAGTAAAAAGAAATGTCGGTGAGAAGGAAATTGATGAATAGATGATTATTACTTTAATTGCAGTGAAAGCTAACATGGATTCAGTGCCAGGGAGGCCCATGCTAAGCATGTCACACATCCTGTTTAGTCCTCACATGCCCTTTGACACAGTCACTAGTATCAGCCCCACTTTACAGATAAAGAAACTGAGGCCCACAGGGTTAAATATCTTGCCAAGGTCTCAGACTTACTGCGGAAGAACCAGGATGTGAACCCAAGTCTTTCTGGCTTCAGTCTGAAGTACTTTTACCTTCTCACGTAGTGGTGTGTTGGTAAGCTAGTTCTCTGGGGAGACAAACCTGAAACAAACAACTCTGATTTGTGTGTGTGCTGATTTCCATGGTCTAATACCCCCACCATGACTGACTTCAGGGCACCAACAGTTCAATAACCAATTCCCCAAACTCCTGTTTAACCGCCAGCCCCAGCACACTCCAAGATCACCTTTCAGTCCAGCCAGGCTGGTTATTACAATTGCAAGAGGACCCTACTCATCTGCAAGCTGTCCACAGCCCTGGTGGCTTACTGGGTATCTGGGCATTTCTTTTGTGAGACAGTCTCGCTCTGTCACCCAGGCTAGAGTGCAGTGGCACAATCTTGGCTCACTGCAGCTTCTGCCTACTGGATCTAAGTGATTCTCCTGCTTCAGCCTCTGGAGTAGCTGGGACTACAGGCACACACCACCACGCCTGACTAATTTTTTTGTGTGTGTTTTTAGTAGACATTGAGTTTCTCCATGTTGACCAGGCTGGTCTCGAACTCCTGACCTCAGGTGATCTGTCCAGCTTGGCCTCCCAAAGTGCTGGGATTATAGGTGTGAGCCACTGTGCCCGGCCCCAGGCATTTCTTCTAGGAGTGCCATCTCATATGCTGCCCCTCTGAGACTTGATGGACCTCATCTGTGAGATGGGTCTGGCCATCCCTTGCCCTTCCTTGCTTGTAGCCCCTCGCTTTGTAGCTAAGGTCAGGCTGAGCACCACAGGATCCAGCAGGTGCAGGTGTTTCCTTGTGTGGGACACTGTGGAAAAAGAGGCTGCTGGTTGGAGCTGTCTCTCTGCTCTTCCCATCCCCTCTACTGTCAGAAGCTTTCACAGTGATTAGTTCCTCCCATGAAGGGATCTTGTTACAGTTCTACCAGGAAGGCCGCTCCAAATCTCCAACCTGAGATAAGAAGGCCGCCTCTTAAATCTCCCAGCTTAGAGGCTACATGTTAATATGTAGGAAAGGGTTTTCAGGCTTGGGATGGAATAGGAGGAGAGGTGGTTGTCAGAGCCTGGCTGAATTGGATTTTGAATGCATCAATTTATTAAAAGACCCTTCCCAGCTGTGCATGGTGGCTCACACCTGTAATCCCAGCACTTTGGGAGGTCGAGGCGGGCAGATCACTTGAGGCCAGAAGTTTGAGAGCAGCCTGGCCAACATGGCAAGACCCTGTCTCCACTAAAAATACAAAAAACAGAAAACAAAAAACAAGCAAGAGAAAACACCAGGTGTGGCCCATGCCTGTAATCCCAGCTACTCGGGAGGCTGAGGCAGGAGAATTGCTTGAGCCTGAGACATG
The DNA here is from genome assembly GCF_047675955.1 of Chlorocebus sabaeus. Classification (NCBI taxonomy): domain Eukaryota; kingdom Metazoa; phylum Chordata; class Mammalia; order Primates; family Cercopithecidae; genus Chlorocebus; species Chlorocebus sabaeus. Next base: position 113,063,876 of record NC_132914.1, on the reverse strand, counting down.
GAGGTTGCAGTGAGCGGAGATGGTGGCACTGTACTCCTGCTTGGGTGACAGAGCGAGACTGTCTCAAACAAAACGAAACAAAACAAAACACCCTTCCTGCTCATTGAAGCCACGGGGCCTGATGTCCCTCAGTCATTTCTTTGGGGTAAATTTTAGTTGTGCTTGGACCAGGGGGCCCTGACAAAGGGTCTGTGTTTCTGGAGAAACCCAGCTAGACGTGGGGCTGTCTGCAGCACCAAGTCCAAAGACTGGCCAGTGCCCATTCCCCTCCCAACCCCACACACAAGTTTCAGGCCTGAGTCTTGGCTGTCTCCCCTTCCGTCAGCTGCCATACTCCTGGCAGGACCCAGTGGGAGTAAACATGGGAGACAAGAACCAACACTAAGCGAGCACCCACCAGGTGCCTGCCAGGTTCCAAGTGAGAAAGGCTGGTAATCCAGCTGAGCCGGGCTTGACCTTTGTCTTTGCTCCTTAAGTGCTGTACATTCCTGGGTAACTACTCTGAGCTTCCATTTTCTCCTTCGTCATGTGGGTGATGCAGTAGCTACTCTACATGGCTGCTTTGGGACCTTAACAGACCTTTAAAGGGGCAGGTGGTAGGTTAGAGATTGGTATGGTTTCGTTTTGTTTTGTTTTCAATAGATTAATCCAAGAAATATGTCTTCATTCTAACACTTGCTGGCTGGAACCTGTAGCCACTGTTTTGTCCTGGCTCCGCAGGGAGAGGGCAGGGGAGGTTACCAGAGATTTACAGGCTTGGTTCCTGAATTCTTACAGCTTTTCCCAGAATAGTTAAGACTCAGTGAAAGATCAATGAGAGTGTTAATTCCAGTGGTTCCCACGTTCGTCGGGGAAAGTGGATTTTCAGACAATGATATGATGAAAATCTTTGGCCAAAATAAATTGGATGGGATTTCCTTCAAGCTATACTGCCTAAGAGTCCCCCACAAACAACACTTCTTTCTTGACAATTACATGCAATATAATACAGCAAAGTAAGTCACTTTTTTTTTGCGTTTGGGGAAAAAAGGAAAATGTAACTGTACACTTTATTTCTGATCCAGCGTAAAGCTGCCGCCTCTCCTCTATGGGGAAGAATCTTTTATTCTGAGGTGGTATCCTTCTTTCTTTCCCTCTGGGCATTGGCCAGTGCCTTCTCTCTCTCATGAAATGATAGTGAGTGATGGTTTTATGTTTTTGAAGTGTGTTTTTGAATAGGCAAGACACACAGATGGCTTAAAGGATTCAAAGAGGGTAACAGTTAAAAGTGAGTCTCCCTCACTCTCTGGCTCCCCAGTCATCAGTAGCGCCCCCTGAAGGAGGTGAATTGCTGTTACCATTTTCTTCAAATCATTCCTGGCCTTGTCTAGCCCGTGCATATGCACTTTTATGAGAAGGGGGCTAGCTGTATCACCCCAACAGGGCAGAACTTGGTTCTTGGTACAAGCAGGATATCTTAGATGCTATTTACATTTTATTTTACTTTCATTTATTTATTTTGAGATGGAGTCTCGTTCTGTTGTCCAGGTTGGACAGTGGCATGATCTCCGCTCACTGCAGCTTCCACTTCCTGGGTTCAAGTGATTCTCCTGCCTTAGCCTGCTGAGTAGCTGGGATTACAGGTACCCGCCACCACGCCTGGCTAATTTTTATAATTTTAGTAGAGATGGGGGTTTCACTATGTTGACCAGGCTGGTCTCGAACTCCTGACCTCAGGTGATCCACCTGCCTTGGCCTCTCAAAGTGCTGAGAATACAGGTATGAGCCCCTGCGCCCAGCTGCTATTCACATTTTGTAATTGTTATATGCATAGTGCTGCTGCATGTTATATTTTGGCTTGCTTTGGTCTCACCCAGTCACTGGCCAGGTCCACCAGTTATACCATTGTTCCTATGGACAAGCAGGATCTACTTTAATTTTTTGATGGATGCTGTCATTTTTTAGGAGACCTTGGGTGTTTTTTTTGTTTGTTTGTTTCCATGGGTTTTTGGGGAACAGGTGGTATTTGGTTACATGAGTAGATTCTTTGTGATGATTTGTGAGATACTGGTGTACCCATCACTGGAGCAGTATACACTGAACCCAATTTGTAGCCTTTTATCCCTCACCCCCTTCCCACCCTTTCCTCCTGAGTCCCCAGAGTTCGTTGTATCATGCTTTTTTTTTGAGATGGAGTCTCACTCTGTCACCCAGGCTGGAGTGCAATGGTGCCGTCTTGGCTCACTGCCACTTGGCAACCTCTGCCTCCTGGGTTCAAGCAAGCCTCCTTCTTCAGCCTCCTGAGTAGCTGGGATTACAAGCGTGTGCCACCACACCCAGCTAATTTTTGTATTTTTAGTAGAGACAGGGTTTCACTGTGTTGGCCAGGCTAGTCTCGAACTCCTGACTTCAGATGATCCACCCGCCTCGGCCTCCCAAAGTGCTGGGATTACGGGTGTGAGCCACCACGCTCGGCCCATCGTATCATTCTTATGCCTTTGCATCCTCATAGCTTAGCTCCCACTTATAAGTGAGAACATACAATATTTAGTTTTTCAGTCCTGAGTTACTTCACTTAGAATAATAGTCTCCAATTCCATCCGGGTTGCTATGAATGTCATTAATTCATTTCTTTTTATTTCTGAGTAGTATTCCATCATATATATACACACACATATATATACATATACACACGTATATATATACGCACACACACACACTCCACTCGTGGATTGGGCATTTGGGCTGGTTCCACATTTTTGCAATAAGCAGCATCTACTTTATAATAAGATGATTGCTTCTGTCTCTGATGCCATCTGTGGTCCTTACAATGAGTTGTTTTCTGTAGTGAGTGGGTGTTTGTCTCGGCCACCACATTCTCTCTCTGGTATCCTTAGGGCATTTTTTTTTGTGAGCAGGCTTCCCTGTACGATCAGAAAGGGCCTCAGAATCCCACTCAATAGTGGTCCGGGATGTGGGCAAGGGAGGTGAAACCCATTTGACAGCACTGCTACAATACTTCAGTACAATAGTTCCCAGACTTTGGTATCCTATACACTAGAGTAATTTTTTAAAAATTAGAGGGTCTAACATAAGGTTGTCAACTTTGTTTTGACAGAAACTAAAAAATAAAAAATCCTTGCCATGTAAAAATCATCTGTTCATTTTTTAAAAACCACATTTTTTAACACCAAAAGACTTGGAAAGACGTTTTCAGAATATAGGGTCATGACCATGTTTAGCTTTACTTACAAACTTCTTTTTTTTTTTTTTGGCTGGGTATGGTGGTTCACGCCTGTAATCCCAGCACTTTGGGAGACCAAGGTGGGTGGATTGCTTGAGCCCAGGAGTTCGAGACCAGCTTGGGCAACATGGTGAAACCACTTCTTTACAAAAAATACAAAAATTAGCTGGGCATCGTGGCACATGCCTGTAATCCAGCTACTCAGGAGGCTGAGGTGGGAGGATCGCTTGAGTCCAGGAGGTGGAGGCTGCAGTGAATGTTGCATTTCACCCACTGCACTCCAGCCTGGGCCACCCTGTTTCAAAACAAAAAAACAAAAATCAAATTTCTTCCCCTCATTGTTCCCATTTTGCTCTGGACACATAAAAATCTTCATTGTGAAATGATAACAGCTGGTGGACCACAGTGGCCAAAGCAGTGATAGATGGTGATATGTAGCATGTCCATCTTCCTCTCTCTACAAATCACTTTCCATCTTAGAGTTTTGTAAAGACTCGTTTGTATGGACTCGTAAGTAATTCTATGAAAAGTCAACATCATTACCTTGGTGAACTGAAAACTTACATATCTCAGATCCTACTGGAAGCTCACTAAAAATGACAGTGAAATAAATCTTCAAGAGCACAAACCTATAAGATCAAAGAAAATAGAAGACATTAGATTTAACAGATTGTGACTCTCATCTTGGGTGGCCTTTCTGTATCCCTCTCTTTGTCTTTTTGTTTATAGTTATTTTATTTTTAAGTGACATATAATAACTGTTTATATCCATGGGGTCCATAGTGATGTTTCAATACATGCAATGAATAGTGAGCAGATCAGATAACTACATATCGATCTCAAACATGTATTATTTCTTTGTGTTGGGAACATTCAATATATTCCTTCCAGCTCTTTGAAACCATTTCAGATGTTCTTGCTAACTGTGGTCATCCTGCAGTGCTGTACTCACTAGCTCTCCTATTTCCTTGCTGCAATGTTGTGAGATGCCCTAAAGAGAAACCCTGGTTGGGAGAAACCGAGGGTGGCCTCTAGCTACTGAGCAACTGAGGTTCTGAATCAGGTAGCTCATGAGGAACTGAATCCTGCCAACAGCCAGGGGTGTGAGGTTGGAAGTGGTTTCTTCCCCCAGTGATCTTTGAAATGAGACTGCATCCCAGCAGATGTGTTAGATTACAGCCTGTGAGAGACCAGGAGTCAGAGGACTTGGATAAGCTGTGTCCAATCTCCTGACCTGTAGAAACCATGAGTCAGAGTCAAGCAACTGTAAAATAGAAGGTGTTTAAGCCACCAGGTTTTGGGGAAATTTGTGGTGTAGCCGCAGATAACTGATGCAGGAGGGTGGGTAAAAAAGCCAACCATGAGCGAACAGATTTGTACTCGTAAACTTTTCAGAGAAGCTCAAAATGTGAAGACAGCAGATACTGCTGAGTTTGGGAATGAGAGATGGGCTGAAAATAGATGAGAAGTTACATAAGGGGAGCTGGACTCTCAGATCCCTCTCCAACCCTGCAAGTGCAGGGGACTGCATTCCCTTCGCTTTAGCTAAAATGTGGAGGTTTGTACATTGAGGATGGGGAGAGACGTGGAACTGACAATGGGAAGATTCAGTGAAAATCTGCAAGGTGAACAGAAACGCCCTGGTTCAATTCCCTCACTTGGCCTCCCATCAGTAGCCAGAGGTCCTCTCTGGGAGGACTGAGCATCCCAGCTAAAACACCCACAGAAAATGCTTTTTGGGTGTCCCTCGAGGAAGGAGCTAGCTTGTCACCCTATTGCCCTTCCACAAAGCCCACAAGTCGAAAGCTCCACCTAAAGAGACTGAACCTTCAATCAGTTTTTAGTGCCTCATATAACAAATGACATGTGGGGGTCAAATCTAACAAATCAGAAGAAAAGTGGAACTCAGAGGATACATAGACAATTCAGAAGGTAGAAAAACATTTCTATAAACATCATAATTAATATCTTTAAAATCATGAAACAAGAACTGGATGCCATAAAAGGAGCACTCAGAATAACTAAGTGCTCTCAAAAATACATACATGTATCAATACATCAAGAAAACACTCAATAAAGGAATGGGAAGAGAAGGTTGAGAAAAAGTCCTAGAAGTAGAAGTTAAATATGAAGGGATAAAAAATAAAAGTGAAACAATATTAATTAATCTAGGCAGTTCAACATCTGATTAAGTTCAGAAGAAGTCATATGAAAAAGCTACTTGCACATGCATGTTTATAGCAGCACAATTTGCAATTGCAAAAATGTGGAACCAACCCAAATGCCCATCAATCAACATGTAGATGAATAAACTGTGGCATATATATAAATGGAATACTACTCAGCCATAAAAACAGAATGAATTAATGGCATTCGCAGCAACCTGGATGGAATTGGAGACTATTATTCTAAGTGAAGTAACTCAGGAATAGAAAACCAAACATATGTGGGATACATAAGTGGGAGCTAAGCTATGAGGATGCAAAGGCATAAGAATGGCACAAGGGGCTTTGGGGACTTGGGGGAAAGGGTCGGGGGGGGTGAGGGATAAAAGACACTACAAATAGGATTCAGTGTATAGTGGGGGTACAAAATCACCAAAATCACACAAATCACTAAAGAACTTACTCAGGTAATGAAATACCACCTGTTACCCCCTAAACCTATGGAAATTAAAATAAATTCCAGCAAGAAAACAAACAGGAAAAAGTTGGAAGTTACAAAGAAACAATACAAGACAATAAAGAAAATTAAAAACATTAATGTTGACTTTAAAGGGTCTACCTAGTACCTAGCATGATGAATGACAAAAGACCCACATCTAGGCATGTCATCAAGAAATTTTAGAAATCTGTTTTAACAAGTCTTCTAGGTGATTCGCCACATGCTTCAGCTTGAGAACCACTGGCCAAAGCCAAGTCGGACCTGCCGGGAAGCACCCTTAATAGATATACCGTCCACCTGCACTTTCCTAAACTTGAAGGCTTTCTCTTTCCATTGTGGGTTCCTTTCATGCCCTCCACCACCCTCATAACACTTATCACAATGTATGATAATGGTTTTCTTCTCTCTACCCCTCACTCAACTTTAGGTTCCTTGTTGACTGACCATGGCATCTGCAGTCTAATGAATGACTTTAGTATCTGGCAGGAGTGGCCTACAGAATATGGCGGTGACTCTGAACTAGTGTAATATTTCACCCAATGTGGTCACATACTCAGGATCATGTTAGCAGATCTAATTTTTATCTCAATCAAATTATTTTAATGAGTATTCAAAAATATAGTCAGCACATCAAATTAAGATTTTAAGGATATTCTCTTTTTCCTTAGTAAATTTTAAGTTTTAAATGAAAGCAAATTACTAGGTAAATATACAGTAATTTGCAAGTATGTCAAAAATCCTGATGGTTATATGTGGTCTACTGATGTTTAAGAAACATTGCTATGAAGGATATTGGTCCTGTCCAGCCTTCCCGATGTCTTTAATGACTGGACACTGCTGGCTGCCATTATGTCTTCAGTAGATGCCCACAAAATCTTCAAATACCGCATGCTTTATTTTCAGGACCAATCCTATTCATTACTGACACACCTAGAAGTCCAAGACCCCAGTGCCTCCATCACAGGATTCTCCTTCCCACCCACCTCCCCACATCCCGAATATGACTCACTCTCCTACATCTTTCTGCACATGGGCCCCTCTCCTGTGCCCTTTGGAGCATATGACCTATGATCTGCACACTTCTCTACATCCTAAATATCTTCTCTGGAACATCCCCTCAAATTCTTGCTCCAAATGAAAACTGGCTGCTCCCTGAGGATACCTTTCCCTGATAGCCTCTGTATCAAGGCTGTGGTTTCCTCCCAACTCCCCAGGACTCAGCACCAGGAGATAAGGTAGGTGTCCTTCATGTTTCCCACAGATACTTGGAAATCCTCTTTACTTCGTCCTCCTCCAAAATCCCCAGCTAAGGGGATGGCTTGAGCCCAGGAGTTTGAGCCTGCAGTGAACTATGTTCGTACCACTGCACTCCAGACTGGGTGAAAGAGTGAGACCCTATCTCTAAAAGAAAAAAAAAAAAAATCCTAGCTAATTTAAAGAGCTTTTGAATAGACTCCTGCCTGGGTTAGCATCTAGTTCTCTGGCTCCCTTTCCACCATCACTTTTACTATCATGCTCAGGGGTTCAGCAATGACATTGACAAACCACCCAACACCCTAATGTCTCAGTTCCTAGAACTTCTTGGCTTTAATGATGGCTGTATTGCTGCACCTCAACCACCCATATATATTGTCAAAACTCAGAACTTGACTTCAATGTCACCTCCTCAGAGAGGCCTTTTTTGAACTCTACTCCCTGCAAGCTACTTTTGGCAGTATCACCATATTTCATCTTATTCCTAGCACTAATTAGCACCCCAAAGTATCTCATTTAATTATTAACTTGCATGTCTGTTGTCTTAGATCCAGTTCCCTGAAAACAGCCTGAAATGGGAATGTAATTCAAGTGATTTATTAAGGTGGTTCTTTTGGGGCCAGGGGAGCAGTGAGGGAGACAGGATAAGACAGGGAGAAAAGCCAAGCAAGAACAAGAATTCAGTCTCAAGGATAAGCAAATAGACCAATGGAACAGAATCCAGAATCCAGAAATAGATTCATACTCATATAACTTTCAACAAATGCCCCAATGCCATTGGAAAAGGAAAGGCTTTTCTACCAGTGGCACTGGAATGACTCAGTAAATATTTGAAAATAATTCTCCACACCTACCTTGCATTACACTCAAAAACTAATTTGAGAAGGGCTGTATGCCTAAATATGAAAGCTAAATTACAAAAATTCTAGAAGAAAACATTGGAGACTAAGCCACCCTAGAGATAGGCAAAAGATTTCTTAGGAAAGTCACAAAATTCACTGATCAAAAAAGAGAATAGATGAATTGCATTTCATCAAAATTAACTTTTTCATTAAAGGACCTCAATAAGAAAATGAAAACACGAGGCACAGTCTAGGAGAAATTACTGTTAACACATGTATCTGTCATGGAATTGTATGCAAAATATATTTAAAAACACAAATTGATAATGAAAAGATAAACAATGAAATGGGCAAAAGACTTGAAGGAGATACTTTAGAAAAAAAGGTACATGAGTGGCCTGTAAGCATGTGGAAAAGCACTCAATATTATTAACCATTAGGGAAATGCAAGTTGAAACCACAGTGAGATATCATTTCACATTCACTAGAATGGGTAAAATTCAAAATCTGATAACATCAAGTGTTGACGAGGATGTGGAATAACTAACCCTCACATTGTTGGTGTAAAATGGTACATCCACTTTGGAAAAAACGTTTCTTATAAGTTATACGTCCACCCTATGACCTAGTCATTCCATTCCTACTTATCTACCAAGGAGAAATAAAAGCATACATTCACAAAAATCATGTGCAAGAATTTTGATAGCATAATGCCTATACATTGGAATAAACCTGAATTTTCATCAAAGGAAGATAGGACAGCTGGGCACAATAGCTCATGCCTGTAATCCCAGCAGTTTGGAAGGCTGAGGCAGGACGATTGCTTGAGCACAATAGTTCGAGACCAGCCTGGGCAACATGGTGAAATCCCTGTCTCTATGTACACAAAAAAGTGGCTGGGTATGGTGGTGTGTGCCTGTGGTTACTTGGAAGCTACTTGGAAGGCTGAGGCAGGAGGATTGCTTGAGCACCGGATGTCAAGGCTGCAGTGAGCCATGATCATACCACTGCACTCCAGCCTGGGTGACAGAGCGGGACCCTGTCTCAGAAAAATAAATTGTTGCATCAATTGAATACTAAGCAGTAGAAGATGACTTGCTTCTGGCAGTAAAATATGTATGATAAAAGATGAATTACTGATACACATAGCATATATTAATCTCAAAGATGTTACATTGGATAAAAGAAGATACATGCAAAAGTGTTGGTATTGCATGATTCCATATATATGAAGTTCAAGAATAGACAAAGTAAATCTGTTGATTAAAAATCCAAAAAAAATGGCTATGAAAAAGATTGGGATGAACTGGAAGCAGGCAGGAGATGGTGATAGAATTATTTTTGATGGGGGTAGTGTTACTGGAAGATATTTGTCAAAACTCATGGAATTTTATATTTCATGTCTGTATTTTATTATATGTAAATTTTGTCAATTTAAGTAATACAAAGTATCCAAAAAAAGTGTAATAGGAGACAAATTCTGTCTGATCCCACGGGGAGCTCCAAAACATAAATTGCACCATGGAGCTGGTTCTCTTTTGAGGCGTGAGGGCTGGGCTTTTGTTCTCCATGCCATTTATTTGGTCTCCCAGAAGGGGAGGGCAGTTTAGCCTTCTAGAAGAGGTGTCTCTTATGTGGCTGAGCGTGACAGCTATGAGTTATCAGCCAACAACAGTGCAGATGGGGGACAAGGGCACATTCCAGTAAGGAGGGTCTGTGTGGGGCACCACCTGCATGTGCTGCAGTCCACCCATTTGCTTCTCACTTAAGTTCACTTTATCCAGGCATGGTTTCTCCAGGATTCTGGTTGGCCACAATTGTGGAAGAAGCTTATGTGAGAAAGGCATGGACTAGAGGCCCTACTGCTGCAGTGAGCCCGGGGGCATCACTTATACTCATCTTCCTTCTCCAACACTCATTCTAGACTCCCCTCTCCTGTTGCTGGTCTAAGTGGCTGACCTAGTGGCCCAGACTCTCATCTGAGAGGAGTCTGAGCCATGGTTGCATGTCCTGATCAGGCTGCATTGCCCATTTACAGTTACTTCTAGGCATGAGAGTAGCAAGAGATGCACAGTGAACCAGCCGAGCACCATGCATGGACCTCCCTGGCTCCATTATGTGGCTGCAGCCTGGCTTCTTCATGATGATCAGGATCAATTGCCTTCACCAGTATAGTGATTATTATTATTACTTTTTTGCCTTCTGGCCAATCTGGCACAGGGGGCCAGCTACCTGAGTAGAGTGGGATTATTACTTTGTCCTCTGGAGAAGCCTCTTCCCTCTGAGTACTAGGGCTGCTAGACCCACAGAACTCCAGATTGCAGGGATGGAAAGCACAAATCCCCAAGTGAGTCCCTGCAGAGCCTTGTAGGCAGGACACTCCTATGCCTGTCTTCCCACCATTAAAATGTCAGGTCATTGAGGCCAGCTGCTGTGTGTCTTGCTCACTACTGTATCTTCACTGCTGAGAATGGTGCCCAGAACACAGCACAAATGACTATCAGCCAATATCCAGAAACCAGCTTGATGCTTTGTAGAATGTGTTTAAAGAATATCATACAATACTAGTATTCTGTAAGATATTCCATTGATTTTATGATTACAATGTTATACATGTTCATCATAAATAAGTTAAAATATAGAAAAAGTCGAAGAAAATAAAAATCATCTAGAGATAACCCGTGTTAACTGCAACTTTACCATGAACTTAGTCTACACTGGTGGCGTCAAGCATGTTCCTGGAGCACTACAGTTTCAGAGAAGATACTCTGGGAGTTCCCTGGAGGGGAAAGGGGAGGGTGCATCCCTCCCCCACTCCATAACAGGAATCCTTTTACAAGTTTTATTTAAATTTTGTTTGAAAGAAAGAGTGTGCAACAAAAACAAACAGTTGAAAACCACCAGTCTACACTGCGGAGCTGGCAGTTCTCATTCAGCTGACATCCCATTTCATATCACCATCAATAAATAGAGCAGATGGTCTGGGATCCACTATCGTGCGTGGCAGTTGCTGGCATGTGACCAGCCCTTGCTGTGGACTCCCTTTCTCCTAAGAACACCACGGAATTAAGTGATAGACAAAGGGAGACTTTTACTGCAAAGAAACAGATGTGGCTGACTGGAAGAGAGCAGCGGTGGCTGAAAACAGAACTATGAATGAGTCACGTTCAATCATCGCAGACAAGCACAAAAGTATGTAAAAGATCAGTGCAGAAGAGTATTTATACCAGTCTTGGCACTGTCTGGGACCATGATTTAGATTAAAAGAAGGAAAAAAATAAAACCCATTTCCAAGCCACCTGGAGTGCCGTCATCAGTAGGCTTTTAGGTTTTTGGATTTTAATATGTGTCACTGTAAATGCTTAGGCTATTTTTATTTTTGGAAAGCCACTTGGATGACTAATAGAACGACTAGACCTGGACAAGACTTTATGTGGTTCTGATTCAGGTGATATGTCAAGGTGATGTGACGATTCATATAACCCGCCTGTCCCCCAGACTCAGGGTTCAGGTGTGCACCCACCTGGCCCCCAGACTCAGGGTTCAGGTGTGCATCTGCAGCTGAGACAGCACATTCATCCCATACCCCTTTGATTTGGTGCTCAGGCCAAAATGTATGTCTTTATTCAACTGCACTTGAGTGTATTGTTTTAACTGGGAAAACAAAGCTGGGTGAGATGCTGACGAGGTAGAATGAAGGGCTGGTGGATTTGCCTGGTGTCTTTGTTTATATGAAAATGCTATTTGATGATTTTAAGTCTCTGAGCAATTGCTGCTGCTCTTGGCTTCCTTTGGCTGTAGTGAACATGGTTGACTTCACACCTAGCAACCTGGTTACCACACAGCTTGGCTTGGTGGAAGACGAACACAAATGTACTACATCCTTACCAACATTTGGTATTCTCTGACTTTTTAATTTTAGTCCTTCTGGTGGGTAGGTAGTAGCCATCAGAATTTGGTGGGTAGGAATTTGGTTTGAAATGATATTTTCCTGGTAACCATTGATGTTGAACATTCTTTTCCAGTGTTTATGGGCTGTTTACAGAAATCCTTTTGCCACACGCCTGTTGACCCCAATGTCCATTAAAGTAGAATGAAAAATGGATACCATGGTTCCATCATGGAATATTATACAGCAGTGAAAAATGAATCAAATACAATTACTTGCAGTGACATGGATATGTTTCATACACACAACACACATATACACATTTTGTATATATTTTGAGGGAGAGAAGCAAGCTGAAAAAATATGTGCTCTATAGACATTATAGTCAAATGTATAAAATTCCAAAACAAGCCAAACTAAGGGTGTTAAAACTCAGGAGAGACAAAAGGTTACCTTTGGCTGGAGGTGGAATGATGGAGTGTTTGGGGATTGCAGTTGATGTTCTTTTTCTTGACCTGGGTGTTTGCTTTGAAATAATTCACTGACCTGTATCTGTGTGACTTGTACATTTTTTTCTGTATATGTGTTATACTTTACAATTTAAAAAGGGAGAGAGAGATGGCTGGAGAGAGCGAGAGAGAAAGACCCAGAATTATCGCCAGGGAGAGAGACCCCAGGGAGTGGGCCAGGCTGGATGCGGCTGGGGATCCACCCCATGACTGTCTTCTCTGGCCATCTCACCATCTGCCCACTGATGTTTTGGGGACGTAGTTCACATTTTTTTTTTTCTCTCATGTTGTCCTAGGCTGGGTTCCTCAGGAAGCAGACTGACTCTGGAACAGAGTTTAAGTTGTAGGGTATTTATTGTGGAGTGCCATGGGGATCTATGTCTGTGGAAGGTTGGGGAAAGAAGAAGCAGGAATAGGCAGATGGGGAAGTTGAGTTGTGATGAGGGTTTAATGGCAGCCTCGGCCCAATGACCCCATGGGGAGCTCTGGAGCTGAAGTGGCTCCTTTGGGTATGTCCCATGCTGGGCTGGGAGGGCTGGGCCTTTATACTCCAACATACATTGGTCATTGGATGTGGGCCACCGTGTATCAAGCATGCCTTTTCATTCTCATGTTTTCACACCTGGGACCCTTGGTGGCTCTGGAGAGACTCCCTCTCCTAAAGTCAGCCAATTCCTTGACAGAGTAAATGAGTGGACTTCAAATGCAGCTTTCATATGCAAACCAACCAGCCCAAGGCCCACAGGCCCCACCATCTCTTTTATTGGCTCTCCCACTATGGGCCACTATCCACCTACCCTAATCACCGTACAGGGCCAGGTACCAGACAACTAGGGACAGTGCTATGCCCCAGAACCTACTGAAGTTATTAACGAGCCAATCCCAAGCCTGCTTACTCTGCCTCACCTGTTTCTTCCTTCAGAAACAGCAATCAAGGATCTTGCCTACTTTTTCACCCATTCCCTCCTGAACATCCCTGGTGCTGCTCCCCTGTGGCCACTGCATGGCATGACAAGCTCTCACACGGGATCTGTGAGTAGCAAACTATCTTTTTAATACTCAGTGGCCTCCTATCTGTTGACTTTGCCATACCTGAATAATAATAATAATGAGAACTATAAAGCCTACATTTAAAAACACACCTTAAGGGAGAACATCAGGATAGTTAATACGTGCAGGGCTTAATACCTAGGCGATGGGTTGATGGGTGCAGCAAACCACTATGGCACACATTTACCTGTGTAACAAACCTGCATGTTCTGCATATGTATCCCAGAACTTAAAATTTTAAAAAGATAAAAAACAAAAACACACCCTGAGAAAGGGTATGACTTTCTGCACTTTGAGCCATCCCTGGAGAGGCTGATCACTGTAGGCTGTCTGCTGACAGCGTGTTCCCTGATGGGGATGGTCTGTGTCCATCACAGAGTCTTTACCTTAAGGTCTAAATAACCCTTCACTGCAGGGCTGGGATAGGGAGAGACGGGTGAGTCACTGCATGCCCTGAGGGTGGGTGCCTTCTACAATTTTGCTCCTTACATGCTTAATTTGCCTTGTCCTGGTCTCAGTCCTGCTTCCCTCTCTTTGCTCAGCAGCTAGGGTGATGGTGTCTCTCTTCTGTTCAAAACCCTCCCCTTGCTCCCTTCTTACTCAACACAAAAGCCAGAGACCTTCCTGTGCCCTCCAAGGTTCTACAGGATCTGGCTTCCATGACCTATCTGTCCTTATTTCCTGCTGCCTCCCCCTTGCTCTGGTCCAACCACACTGGCCTTCTCACTATTCCTCCACAGGCATGTCCTACCCCAGGACACTTTCACTTCCTTTGCCCTCTGCTGGCAATGCTCTTCCCCGAGGTCTGCCCTTGGCTCACTCCTTCATGTCCTTCCATTCCAGTCTTTGCTTGGCTACCTGCTCTAAAATTCCAGTGCTTACCCCATCTCTGACACTTCCTATCCCCCTTCCCTGCTTTATATTTCTCCGTGTAATAATACATTTGACTGTTATTTCATTGAATGTCTGTTCTCCCCACTTGAATGTAAGTTCCAGGGGGTAGAGTGGGGAAGAGGAGGATTTTTGTCTATTTCATTCATTGCTGGGTCCCCACAGCCCAAAACAGGGTCAAGTACATAGTCTAAAAAACCATCCACTGGATGACTGCAAAGGCATATGTTTTGCAGAAGGCACTCAGGTTGGCTCCTCTGCAACTGCCTTGGACCAACTCTGGTTCAACACCCAGAACATGCAGTTTAAATAAAGATGCATTTTAATGTCGCCATCTCTGCCCACTCATATTCCTCTTTCATGTCTCTCCCTCCCCTCTTTCATATCCATTTTCTTTCTTTCTCCCACTCCTTCCCGCTTTTTGGTACTTGATGGAATCACATTAAGCTAATAAACCTTTCATTACTTGATTGTACCTGTAATTACGCACACTGAGAGCTGGGTTTGTTTTGATTTTCTGTGGACTTTGGGTCGCTGATGCTTTTGAACACTTGTTTTTATTCCTCAGTTGCCACTTGACCCCCCCCCCCGCCCCCATTTTAAAAAGGATGAAAAGCCTAGAAAAACATCAGAAATATCCTTTTATTTTTCCCACAATTTATTGGGAGGGTTTTGTTTTGATTTTCCTCTTATAAACGGGGGGTGTTAAAAAAGAATCACATGTTGCTAAACTGGCCACCAGGTTGTAGATTGTGAGATGAGAAGGAGATAAAGTTTCTGTTTATTGGGGGGCTCTGAAAGAATTCACATTAAAGGGTAAGTTTGGTGTAATCCCCTGAGCTGCCATTGAGGCTGGGGAAGGTTGAATTAGACCAGGGCCTCTCAACCTGGGCACTATTGACATTGGGCTGAAGACTTCCTTTTAAAAAACAATTGGGAGAAGACAAGGTCTCAGTCTGTTACCCAGGCTAGAGAGCAGCAGCGTGTGATCACGACACACTGCAGCCTCCAAGGCCTGGGCTCAAGCAATTCTCCTGCCTCAGCCTCCCGAATAGCTGGCGTCACAGGAATGAGCCACTGCGCCAAGGAGGGCTGAATGGTCCTTGTGGTGGGAGCTGTCCTGTACATTCTAGGATGTTTAGCAGCATCTCCGGCCTCCATTTGCTAAGTGCTAATAGCACCTCCCCTCATTTGGAACAATCAAGAATGTCCTTCAGGGGCACAATCATCCCCAGTTGAGAGCCACTGGATTAGATCAAAACTTGTGTGAGAGTCTTCATAGCAGCATTATTCATCATAGCTAAAAGGTGAGCATAACCCAAATACCTGTCAAATGATGGTTGGGTCAACAAAGCGTTGTGTATCCATGCCGTGATATTATTCAGCCATAAAAATAAATGAAGTCCTGACCCATGCCACAACATGGATCAACCTTGAATATATTATGCTAAATGTAAGAAGCCAGATGAGACAGGCTATATATCATAGGATTCTATTTATATGAAATGTCCAGAACAGGTAAATGTATAGAGACAGAAAGCAGATTGGTGGTTGCCAGGGGCTGGGGGAGTGAGGGTGGAGGGGTGGAAAGTTCTGGAACTAGACAGTAGTGATGATTGCACAACACTGTGAGTGCATTTAATGCCACTGAAATGCACACTTTAAAATAGTTAAAATGCTAATTTTTATATTGTATGTATTTTACAATAAAAAAAACCCCACAAGTCATGTGAGCTGCTTTGCTGGTATGTACAACAGCTATCCTCACATCAGGACTCCCAAAGGTAAAAGAGATTTGGTCCTTTCTCTCCTCTTCTAGGGGAAGACGTCTCCTTCCATCCCTCACGTTTTCCTTTCCTCCACCCCAGGGATAAGAATCACCAATTTGCATGAATCAGATTCCAGTATATTGATGGGAGAAACCTTTCTTGGGCATGGATATTTAAAGGCAATTATTTCAATCATCTTTTGTTATAACAGGATTATGTCTTAAACAACAACCATTTATTTGCTCACAGTTTTGTGATTTGCACAGGGCTCAGCAGAGAACATTCGTTTCTGTTCTGTGTGGTGTTGGCTGGGGCCACTCGTGTGGCTGCACTCAGCTGGAGGTGTGGCTGAGGCTGGGATGCCCTAGGTAGCTTTCCTCACACATCTAGTAGTTGGTTCTGGCTCTTGGCTGGGGCCTCAGTTCTTCATGTGGTCCCACTTCTTCCATTGGTCTAGACCAGCTTCCTGACAGCATGGGGCCTGGGTTTCCATGGAAGTGGGACCTGAAAATTTCTTAATACCCAGATTCTGGAATTTACTCAATGCCATTTCCACCATTTTCTATTAGTCAAAGCAAGTCACAAGGCAAACCCAGATTTGAGCAGTGGGGTTACAGACTCTGTTTTGACAGAAGGAGCTTACAAACGACTGCAGCTGTGATTTCCAGTCTTCCACAGGGATTAGGACGTCAGTGGGTGTGGTGTTTTTAGAAGAACCCAGACTCTGTGACCAGGGGAGATGCTTAGAGTTGGCTCTTAGAATTCTTTCTTTTCCTTCCTCTTTACATAGCTCTGCACTCCTTTCCTTGGGGGAAAAAAAGAATTCTCTGCTTTCTGCTTTTGTTTATCTTTGGCTCAACAAATACTTCTTGAGAAGCAGCTTACATCAGTCACTGTTCTAGGACGCTGAGAATGCGACAGTGAGCAGGTCGGTGAGGGTCCCTGGCTTCAGAGCTTCTGTTTTAGCAGGGAGAGTCAAACCATTGACAAGTAAGCAAAAGATTTAGCAAGATAACTAGAGATGGTGATAAAAGCTCTGCTGGAAATGGAACCAGCCATGGGGGGAGCTTGAGGCAAGTGGCCCTGGATAGAAGAACAAAGTGAGGGGGAGAGAGTGAAGGGGGTTACATTAGGTGTTGGAGCAAAAGTCTGGACCTGAGCCTATAAGTTGCCTAGGATTGGCTAAAATGCAGATTCTAATTCAGAGGGTCTTGGGGAGGCCTGGGACTCTGCATTTCCAACAAATCCAGGTGATATTGATGCAGCTGGTCCCTGGACCTCATTTTCAGTAGCAAGAATCTAGATCAGGGTCAGCAAACCAGTGCTCCTGGGGTCAATCCAGCCTGCCACCTGTTTTTGCAAATAAAGTTTTATTGGAACAACGTTCTGTCCATTCATTTATGAATTGTATTTGGCTGTTTTTGTGACGCAACAGCAGAGTTGAGTAGCTGCCACTGACATTGCATGACCCACAGATCTGAAAACAGGTACTATCTGGCCCTTCACAGAAGACAGTTTGCCAATCCCTGGTCTAGATTACTAGGGTCTTGAAAGAGTTTGAATTTATTTTGAAATGTGATGGGAAGTCACTGGAAGGCTTGAAGCAGGGGATGACATGGTCTAAATTAGGTTTTAAGATGACCTCCCTGGCAGCTTTGTAGAAAATGAATTCAGGGACCAACGTGAAAGGAAGGAGGCCATTTAGAAGCAGAGATTCTCCAGAAAACATAGCCCAGCTACAGTCCCTTTATAGTAAATTCTACTCAAACCTCATCTGTTTTATGTTTACCTCCCTTCTTCTCTAGAACATTCTACTTTTTAAGTTATGGAAACTTGAATAATTAGATCATTCTTCACATACATATTATAATTTCCATGCTTTGTATGCGATCTTCTTCTTCTTATTTTTGATAGAATATCACCCTGTTACTCAGGCTGGAGTCCAGTGGCTCAATCTTGGCTCACTGCAGCCTCAACCTCCTGGGCTCAAGTGAACCTCTCACCTCAGCCTCCCAAGTAGCTGGAACCACAGATGTGCACCACCATGCCTGGATAATTTTTATTTTTTTTATTTTTAGGGACAGCATCTCCCTATGTTGCCCAGGCTGGTTTCAAACTCATGGCCTCAAGCAATCCTCCTGCCTCAGCCTCCCAAAGTGCTGAGATTACAAGTGTGAGCCACCATGCCTGGCCTTTTATTTTTGTTTCAAGGATGATATACTTGTTAAATCTAAAAACAAAGTAAAGTATTAGTTAACAACCTTAGAGAAAGTTTAAGAAAGAGAACCAGGGTCCCAGTTAGAAGGCTGTTGGGGTGATCCAGATGGGAAAGGAGGGAAGTGATGTGGGGTTGGCCAGGGTGGCAGCCCTGGAGGGGAAGGACGTAAGAATCCTTGCCTCAATGGCCATGATTCTGGAACTTGGGTATAAGGAGTGAAACAAGTAGAAAAGGCTTTGAGTCTGCAATAGACTTAAGGCTATTGTAACCAAAGTTTCTTTCTAGGTGACCCAGCCCTGTTAACTTGAATTGAGCATAGGAAGAGTCTATGACCACCTTCCACATGTCCATCTGTGCATATCATTCCTTCAGGGACCTCATGTGGTCTGGGACAGGATTCCAATATTCCTGAATCCTCTGGCCGTAATATCATCTGGTCATATTACATATTACATTGTTAGTGTTATATTACATTGTTAGTGTTATTATTTTTAAAATTATTTATTTTTTAACTGACAAAATTGTGTATATTTATGGTTTACAACACAATGTTTTGAAATGTGTATGCAGTGTAGAATGGCTAAATTGAGCAAATTAACATGTGTATTACCTCATATACTTATTATTTTGTGCTGCAAACACTTCATCTGCTCTCTTAGTGATTTTCAGTAATATAATACAGTGTTAACTACAGCAATCATGTTGTGCAGTAACAGATGTCTTGAACTTACTGCTCCCAAATGAAATTTTGTACACTTTGAACAACATTGAGAGATGTTATTAGTTATTATGTTATTACTAATATTACATTAATAACCACATCATTTATTAAATTATTAGTGTTACATTAGTAATTACATCCATAACCCTTATTTTCAACATACTTCCTATACATTGTTAGGACACATTCTGATGAGTACAATGACTTAGATAATGAAACGTTCTGGCTAAACCGGCAAATGAAGTGATGTCAGCTGGATTCAGAAGGTGGCACCATTATTTCTATTCTCATGGGGCTAGAAGATTCTTTTGTTTAAAAAAATCACTTATTTATTTTTTTCAGACAGAGTCTCTCTCTCTGTCGCCCAGGCTGGAGTGCAGTAGTGTAATCACGACTCACTGCAGCCTCAACCTCCTGGGCTCAAGTGATCTTCCCACTTCAGCCTCCTGAGTAGCTGGGACCACAGGCGTGTGCTCCACCATGCCTGGCTAATTTTACGTATTTTTATAGAGATGGGATTTCACTATGTTGCCACAGTTGGTCCAAACTCTTGGGCTCAAGTGATCTCGCCTTGGCCTTCTAAAGTGCTGGGATTACAGGTGTGAGCCATCATAACTGACCCTAGAAGATTTTTTTTTTTTTTTTTTTTTTTTGAGGTGAAGTCTCGCTCTTGTCGCCCAGGCTGAAGTGCAATGGTGCGATCTCAGCTCACTGCAACCTCTGCCTCTTGGGTCCAAGTGATTCTCCTGCCTCAGCCTCCCGAGTAGCTGGGATTACAGGTGCCCACCACCACGCCTGGCTAATTTTTGTATTTTTAGTAGAGACAGGGTTTCACCATGTTGGCTAGGCTGGTCTCGAACTCCTGATCTCAGGTGATCCACCTGCCTTGGCCTCCCAAAGTGCTGGGATTACAGGCATAAGCCACTGTGCCTGGCCAACCCTAGAAGATTCTTTAAGAGACTGTATACTGTCCTTAGAGGATTTTAGAAATATAAATATCTATTCTATAGGCTTTGATTAACCTTCTTTCCTCCTTTAAGAAAGGAGATGCATGCATTGTCAGTAGGAGGGAATGAGACAAGCAGCTTTTGAAGGGCATGATGGAAATTTCTCAGAAATGACTATACAACTGAATAGCTTTCCATCTGAGGGAAAAGCGTGTCAAATCATGAAAGTTCTGGAAAAGGGTCTTTGAGATTGTCACCTTCCAATTCCCTCAGGTAGACAGCTGAGGAGACTGGAGTCTCAAGAGGGGACAGGAATTACCCAAGGACATACAGGGAGCCAGCTGCAGAGCCAGGACAGGAGCTTAGGTTTCTTCCGACTTCTTGGCCAGGATGTTGTCCCAGGGCCTGACAATGCCGAATGGCTTTCTCCGCAAGGAAGGCTGCACACCGGTGCCCTTCACGTGCACTTTGTGTGTCCCCACCGTGGTGATTTTGCTTTGTTTTATTTTGGTGCTGCTTGTTGAATTAGTTGCCTTCATTTAAAAAGGGGAAGATTCTGCCTAAGACTCTGGATTTTTGGGGTTCTCTTGGAAAATTGGAGGAGCTAACAAACTAGGTTCTCAAACCTGCAGGGTTACAAGTGGGTGAAGCTGAGCAGTGGCTTTTTTTTTTTTTTTAATACAGAGTCTCACTCTGTTGCCCAGCCTGGAGGGCAGTGGTGCAATTTCCGCTCACTTCTAGCTCTGCCTTCTGGGTTCACGCCATTCTCCTGCCTCAGTCTCCCTAGTAGCTGGGACTACAGGTGCCCGCCACCACGCCCGGCTAATGTTTTTTGCATTTTTAGTAAAGATGGGGTTTCACCGTGTTAGCCAGGATGGTCTTGATCTCCTGACCTCATGATCTGCCCGCCTTGGCCTCCCAAAGTGCTGGGATTGCAGGTGTGAGCCACCGCGCCTGGCTGCTGAGCAGTGGCTTTAGATGAAACCTAGTCCCCTTTATTCTTTTTTGTTTTGAGACGGAGTCTCACTGTGCCACCCAGGCTGGAGTGCAATGGGACGATCTTGGTTCACTGCAACCTCTGCCTCCCGGGTCCAAGCATTTCTCCTGCCTCAGCCTCCTGAGTAGCTGGGATTAGAGGTGGACACCACCATGCCCATGCCCAGCTAATTTTTTTTTTTTTTTTTTGTATTTTTAGTAGAGACAGGGTTTCGCTGTGTTTTCCAGGCTAGTCTCAAACTCCTGCCATCAGGTGATCCACCCACCTCAGCCTCCAAAAATGCTGGGATTACAGGCGTGAGCCACCACGCCCAGCCAGAACCTAGCCCCCTTTAGATGGGACCTGAGCCTTTCAGTAGCCATGGGGACACCCAGCCCTTTCTCTCAGAATCTTTGCATACAGGGCCTGGGGAGTCTGCATTGTAATAGGCTCCCCTTGATGCTCATGGGTGCAGCAAACCACTATGGCACACGTGTACTTATGTAACAAGCCTGCACATCCTGCACATGTACCCCAGAACCTAAAATAAAGCAAGCTCCCTCGTGACCCTGGGCCTCTCTACAGCTGAGAACCCCTGTCCCACCCCTCACATGCTTGTTAGTTTCCTCAGTGTCATCGTCTATAAGCCTTGGGTCCCATCCTAGATACGGTTTCAGTGTCTAGCAGATACACGCTGAAATTCTCATGCCATCGCTTGCCAGTGGGGTGACCTTGGTTAGTTTTTCCTGTCTCAGGACTCAGTATCTCTGTGAAATGGGGACATGGATGTGCTGGCTGTTCTCTCTGTGCCCTTCCCCGGCCCCCATAACAGCTCTTGACCCTTCTCACCCTGCTCTGTGTTTTGGGGAGCTGACCTGCACAGGCTTGATCACCAGGTGCCCTCAGCCTCTGGCTTGCTTTTGGGATTGGCTGATGGACTCACTGGTGAGATTACAGGGCAGAAGAGAAGCCTGGAATAGCCTCTTTCCATAGCTCCTTCCTGCGGGATGTGGTCTTAGGTTATGCTGTGTTCCTCCCTGACCTCAGCTCCTGTTGGGTGGTTCCTCTCCCATGGTCCAAGAACAATATTCTCCTTTCTTTGGCCAAGAGTGGTAACAGCTTCCCACTTTTGCTGGCCCTCAGGAATTTCAATATCTCTTGGTGGTTTCTTTAGCCCTGCCCACACCTGTGTTTATTAAACTCTCCTCAATTAAACCCTTTGAGTGTCCTGCTGGGACCCCGAGTTATACAACAGCATCCTAGAGGCTTCAGAGAGGTCAGATACGTGGCCTGGAACTTAGTGAATGTTCCATACACTTGTAGCTATTGCCCTCATTATTACTACTAATATTCCTTTCGTTACTGTTATCCCAATGTAAGTAGAATTATAGGCTCTTGTAGTTGGAAAGAACCAAGGAAATCATTTCCTATCTGATGTTAGAAGAATACATCTGGCCTGTGTTTGTTGAGTGAATAAATGAATTTCTTCAATTAGGGATGTCTCTCCTTTCATGCCTCCTGTTATATGACACTCCTTAACAGACAAGGTAGCTTCCTGTGTTACTGGATGGCTTTGTTAATTCTACCGGGAAGTTCAGCAAACATAGGGCAGGTTATTGAGTGCTTTGCTGTCCTTGGCACCCGAGGCAAGAGATACAGGATTATGACCTGTGAATCAAAGACAAACGCTCACCAAAATAATCAGCCCTCCCAGGAGCCTTGTACAGCCCAGGAGGAAGATGTGGATCCTTAACTCAGTCTGCAATCAGAATCCTGACAGTCCTGAAAAGGGAAAAGCGACTGGAGTTTCGGGTACTCCCACTGTCCCAATTATCCTTTTATTACCCTGATTTACAACATAACTTCATAGGAGACACTCTGATGAGCAAAATGACTTGGGTAACAAAATGATCTGGCAAAACCAGCAACTAAGGTAAGGAAGACTGGATAAAGACAGATGTGTTTATTCTTTCTCAAGGGACTATAGGATAATTTAAGAGGTTCTATACTGTCCTTAAAGATGTTTTCTGAAAACTTTTTCACTCTTTTCATGAGATCTTTGCTACAGATGCTGAGCCTAGAGGGGAAGATAAGTAAATAGATGCAGGCATAAGATAGACAACATTGCCAGCTCCTCTGCCAGCTCCCATGGCCCCAGGTGCAAGGGTACAGCACATCATCTTGCCTTTGGACCGCAATCAATGGACCAGGCAGGAAATGAGAGGAAATTAATTTCCCCCCCTCTTCTTTTTCCCTTCCCTGCCATCTCTCCTGTTTTTGCACAAGGGCCTTTTAAAATGTTGGTTACCCTCTGATTACAGCGCAATATAGTTCGCAAGAGCCTCTTCTTGACTAAACTCTCTCTGCCCTTAACCAGAATGATTGGCCGGTTGCCTTGGTAATTGTCCTCATTCGCCGTGTAGAAGCCACAATTATGAAGGTTTTCTGGGTACTGATCCTCTTAGTGCCTTTTTCTTAGAAGTTCACGACAAGATGGGACAAAGGAGACCTAATAGATTTATTGCTCTGGCCCCTTGCAGTACTCAGGAGCTCATGACATACAGACATGAGCTGTGAGTGCCATTTAAATTGGTTGGCTTTGCCCAGAGAGAAAGCTTTATGCTCCAGCGAGTGGCTGAAGTCCTATTAGTTAGAGGGCCAGGGACCGAGAATAAACCCGCAGGCCCGGTTTCTCTACCTTGGCTCATAATGGAAACCCTAGACGGGCCAGGCCAGGTGGCATCTGGGGCCGAGAGCCAGGGCACTTTATCTTTTGCTGATAATTGAAGGAAATGGACATGTAACTGCTCTCTTGAAACTCCAGCATGATTCAAGTTCAAGGCAGGAGAGCTCCGTGGGTTGTTGAAAAACCCAAGCTGGAAATGTTCTGGGCAGAGATGGCTCTTCACCCTCTGAAGAGAAACAGGACTCCATTAGCTGCGGGTAATTGCAAAGAAGAAAAAAGGGAAAGATGATGATGATGATGATGTTGATAATCATTATCACAATAATCATAGGATTTATCTGTAAAGGGTACAAGATGCTCACATTCATGAACTTTGCTGGTTCTCGCAAAAGCCTCGGGGTTGTTAGCCCTTTTTTACAGATGAGGAAATTGAGGCACAGGAATGTAAGACAACGTGTTCAGGTTGGAAGGTGGCAGAGCTGGGATTCAAACACACACACACACACACACACACACACACACACACACACACACACCCCTACCTTCCTACCTCACAGCACCTTCTTTCTCTAAAATAAAATCAATGTTAAGTTTTGGTAGGCATAAAGTATCAAAGAGATCTTTGAGCTGTAGTTTGAAGACTGTCTACTTAGTTGTTTCAAGACCTGGAATACCTTCATTAGAAAGGCTTTGAATCTTAATGTATCTCCAACTGGAACAGAAAAATCTCTGGTAGGGGTTACATCCATGGTTATTTCATCCAGAAGAACAACTTTGTTTAGTACGTAGCAGCTGCGTTGAGAAGGGTTCTGAGGCTGTGTTTGGATTTACTGAGAAAAGATGCCATATTCGTTAGTAACATTTGCCATCACGGAGCAATGGATGTCGTGTGTTGGTCTCCTCTGCAGGCTTATCAGCCGATTCCCTACTTTAGTTCCCAAGATTGCTTTTCAGTTATCTTTGACTCTTATTTTTGATTTTCAACTCTCATTTGAAAACCCAGAACTATAATACAAGGTGGCTCTCACATTCATGTCACAATTTGCAAGTCTTTTTATATATAATTTTGTTATATATGATATGGCTTTTTATATCTATGTTTTTCCATGTATTTCCTAAGAATACAGATAGCCTGTAATGTAAGCACATTGTGGTTATCTACTTTGGATAACTTAACACTGATGCAATACTTTCATCTACCATCTGTAGTCCAGCTTTGCAAATGGACCCAACACTGTTCTCGGCATTCCTCTAGGATCCAGTTCAGCATCTTGTATCTCATTTAGCTGTCATGTCTTTTCAGGTTCCTTTATGACATGAGCAAATTTGACATTCCCACAATTTTGAAGTGTCCTGGCAGAGAGGCTTAAAATATCCATTTATTTATTTGATATTTTTTGGGGAGCCCAATACGTGTACTGTGCAAGTTGCTGGGCCTTACCAAGATAAATTTGGCAATTCTTGCCCTAAGATAACATCAGAGCAATGAAAGTTAACATTCATTGAGTGATTGTTATGTGCCAGCCACTATAGAAAGCACTTTACACATATTATCTCATTTAATCCTATGGTCCTACAAAGTATGGGCAGTATGATCATTCTCACTGAGGTTCAGAGATGTTCAGTAGCTTGCCTAAGGTCACACAGGCTGTACAGAGAGACCAGATTTTGTCTCAGGCAGCCAGGCTCTAGAAATCACACTTTCAACCACTGCATTATTCTATCTTAGAGAAATATTAATAAATTCAGCAGCATATTAGAGATTGGGTAAATAGCATATACATGATTCATTCATTGATTCACTGATTGGTTGATTAATGGATTTATTTGTTTAATTAACTGATTCACTGATTAATTCGTTCAATTATTTATTAATTGATCAATCTATCCATCCATATGTCCCTTTGTCCATCCATTCACTTATTCATGTCTCTTGTGGACAAGACACTGTCTTGGGTGCTGGGATACAATGGCAAAATAAGACAGATGTAGTCTCTGACTTCATGAGGCTTACTGTTCAGTGGGAGAAGACAGGCAATAAATAAAGCATAATTAGTGTTATGCAAGTAACAGTATAGGGAGTAGGAAAATCTAACCTAATCCAGAGGGTCATGCAAGGCCCCCTCAACAAAGTGCCATTTAAAGGCTGTGTGGGAGTTAGATTAAGGAGGAAGCGATTGCTTCTGTCTAGGAGAACGCAAAGAGAGCTTCCTGGAGGAGACTGCAGAGCAGCTGAGGTTTAACGTGTGGATGAAGTGTTAAGATTCAGAGGTGAACTTTGGGAGGCCGAGATGGGTGGATCACGAGGTCAGGAGATGGAGACCATCCTGGCTAACACCGTGAAACCCCGTCTCTACTAAAAAATACAAAAAACTAGCCAGGCGAGGTGGCGGGCGCCTGTAGTCCCAGGTACTCGGGAGGCTGAGGCAGAAGAATGGTGTAAACCTGGGAGGCGGAGCTTGCAGTGAGCTGAGATCTGGCCACTGCACTCCAGCCTGGGCGACAGAGCCAGACTCCACCTCAAAAAAAAAAAAAAGAAAAAAAAAAAAAAGATTCAGAGGTGAATGAAGGGTTTCCAAGGTGGCAGTAACAGCATAAGAAAAGGTAGGGAACTTGTAGGAAGGCATTATAGGAAGTCCCAACCATATAATCATTTCTCCCAGGTGCATAGACTTTACTAGTGGTCATCCATGTCTCAGAGACTTTTCATTGAGAGGCTGTGGACTAATCTTCAGTGCCAGTAAAATACATTGAACATCTAAATCTTTTGTTTTCATGAGTTGGCCCCTCAAATGGGCACCATTTTAGGTACAGAGCCTACTCAGCTCTGTATTGACCCATGCACCTCTTGAGTTCCAGGATAATTAATTCTAAAATCTTAATGCACAAAAATATATTGAGTGTCTCCTAGGTGCCCGCAATTATTCTAGCTGCTCAGGTTACAGTAGTAAACAAAACAGAAAAAAAAAAAATTCATGCTTTCATGGGGCTTGTATTCTACAAATTTAATTTGTAATTTTAATTGCAAATTTATTTGGAATTTACACATAAAGGGCATTTTAGGAGTTGAAGTTCTCTTTGGTTTGAGTACAATTGTCCGATGAAGTGGTAAAATCTTCCCGCTTAGCATGCAGGAGAGCTAGAAGAAATCCCTGCTCTAAGCCTTAGTTTCCTCACTTGTCAAAGGAATAGGCTCACTTAGACCTTTAAGGCCTTCCCAGACCTGAAATTCTTGGATTCTATGAACCAGAGGAGCAGACACACACCAGGAACCGCAGGCGCCTGTGTCTGGGCAAACCTGGACGTTTAACTGCTTTTGTTCCCTGTTTTCACGAGGGGCTCCGGGGGGCCCTTCCTGACAGTTCACCCTTCCAAGGCTAATCAGAATTCTCTCTGTCTGCTTTGGTTTTCTGCACTTTGACTTGCATCATAAATTATTCCTTCTCTAAATGGCAGGCGTAGGTAAGTTACCAAAAGGTCATTCAGAACCCCGATCAATCCCAGCTGCTTTAATTACTTTAGTGCTGTTTGGACTTTTGTGTGTGTGTTGCTGTGTCAACCCAGAGAAGGAGCTCAAGAACTGTTTTCTGCAAAGGTGATTGAATTTCCTTTAAGGAAAGTTAATTGTGTTGGCTTCTGTGTGTGTTAGGAGAACACCCATCTGAGTAGACCTAGTATAGATATGAGTGAAAGAAGATAATGTATTTGCAGAGGCATCAATGGTGTTTGGCAGCCTGATGCAAATTCTGGAGACTAAATGAAGGATGAAACCAATGCAAAACTAAGATTAGAACCATCTAAAAAGCATCTGCTTGTTAAATTAGGCCGGTTTTTTCCCCCTGTCACAGGGCTTTTTCTCAAAGCTCCCAAGGAGGTTCTAGACATGGTATTTCATCTTTGGTAACAATTTAGAGGCAAAACTACACTACGAAGATGAACACAGTTCAGCTTCGGCTCAGTTTGTTTCTGTGTTTGGTGTCTCTGGCTGCTTTGTGGGTGCAGAGAAAAGCATTTCTACAGCTAATGTCTTGGACTAAAGGTTCAAGTCTTAAGAGGCTTTGGCAAAAGCTGCTCTTATGGTACTGTGTTTTGTTGTTGTTTTATTCGATTTTTTATTTTTTAGTTTTTTATTTTTTGCTGAAGAAGGGATTCTCTCCCTTACTCTGTTCAATCCCTTCGCTATGATAAATTGTATAATATAATAAAATAATAATTTATAATCACAGTATAGCAAACATAATTCAAGCTAACTTTTCAGCACATTGACATGCATTTTTCTAACTACTTTGCATTTCTTGTCTCATTTAGTTCTCACAAATATTATTATCCCCGTGTTAGATATGAGAAAGAAATGGAGGGACAGGAAGGTTACATCATATGCCCAAGGTCACCCAACTTGCAAGGGGTGGAGCCATTTGTCTTACTCTATTAAGGCTGCTACCACAAAATACTATAAACTGAGTGGCTTATAAACAGCAGACATTTATTTCTTACAGTTCTAGAGGCTGGGAAGTCCAAGATCAAGGCACCAACAGATTTGGTGCCTGCTCTCTGGTTCATGGCTGCCACCTCTTGTTGTCTTCTCGTGGTAGAAGGGCCAAGGCAGCTCTCTGGGGCCTCTTTTACAAAGGCATTAATCTCATTCGTGAGGGTTCCACCCTCATGACCCAATCACCTTCCAAAGGCCTCACGTCCTAATACCATCACTTTGGGGGTTAGGATTTCAACACGTGAATTTTGGGGGGACAAAAACATTCAGACTGTGGCATCATGGTTGAAATCTCCTCAGTCTGGACCAGACATGAGTAATTGCTGACTTTTATCATGGTTTGCTGAGTTCCAGAAATGGTACTGAGCTCTTTGATTTAATAATCCTTACAGCAGCACTGTGAACCTGGTGCCATTATTTTTCTGAATTTGCATGTAAGGAGATTGAGGCTCAGAGAAGTGAGGTGACTTATGAAAGGACAGCTGGGATTTCGCCACTCTTCCATCTGGCAAATCCCACATCAGGAATTGGCAAACCTATGACCCAGGGGCCAAACCTGGCCTATTGTCTGTTTTTGTAAATAAAGTTTTATTGGGATATAACCATGCCCATTTATTGGTGCATCATCTATGACTGCTTTTTGCCACAATGACACAGTTGAACGGTTGCCACAGAGAGTGCTGGCCTGAAGTGACTAAGATATTTACTCTTTGGTTCTTTACAGAAAAGACTGCCAACCCCTGCCCCAGACCTTGTGGTTTCAGCTACTTCCATCTCCTGCTGTCTGATGCACCTTAATTTCTAGGTCTGATGGGTTTCAATGTGCTCCTCCAATATTGGAGCACAGTCTCATCCTCCCCAGCAATGAAAAGGGGCTCTTCTGTAAATCCCTGTCCCTTCCGGGCAGATGGAGTGATTCCGAGGACTCTACCTGATCACAGGGTGTATATATTTGAAAGTGTGAGATGAGCCTCATGTGGTGGCTCATGCTTGTAGTCATGGATACTCAGGAGACCAAAGCAGGAGGATCCCTTGAGATCAGAATTTTGAGACCAGCCTTGACAACATAGTGAGACCCCATCCATAAAAAAATGAATATGTAAAAATTAACCAACATGGTGGCGCACACCTGTAGTCCCAGCTACTCAGGAGGCTAAGGCCAGAGGATTGCTTGAGCCCAGAAGTTTGAGGTTACAGTGAGCTACGATCACACCACTGCATGCCAGCCCAGGTGACAGAGGAAGATCCTATGAGGAAAGAAAAAAGAAAAAAAGAAAAGAAAGTGTGAGATAAATATGGCTTACTTATAATACCAGAAGAGCAGGAACCCTTGGAATTGCCCTGAAAACAGATGCTTGTAAAAATATCAGGGTCCTAGGCCCCATCCTGGGATCTGCTGAATCAGAATTTCTGGGGGTGGGTCCTGGGAACCTGCATTTTGACAAGCTCCCTGGGCAGTACTGGTGGCCCCTGGCATCTGTGATGCAGCTGTCCTCTGCCCCCAGGCAGGCCCAGGCCCCATGAATCACAAATGGAGTCAGCCTTTTCTGATGGATGGTCGGGCTGAACCCTGGTTAACTCACTAACGGTCATCTCTCTGGTTCTCAGAGCCTCAGGTCCGAGCTCTCTGCTGCTTCTGCCTTGTATTCCAGCCTCACCTTTTATTCCATAGCCATTCCCAGCTCTCTAAACTCCTTGCCTCCAGACATGCCCTCCCATAGACACCCAAAAGGAATTCTGCACAAAGAAGGGCCAGAGGTTTTTTTGTTTCTACCATAACACTAGTGACAGATAATTTCTTTTTAGGATTTATTGTCTGTCAGGATCAGGGCTAACTTAGTCACAGGCCGTTTTCTCATTTACCTTCCACCAATGTCCCTGTATCCCAACAAAATATCTTCTATCAGCTCCATTTTACAGGTGGGGAAACTGAGGCTCTGGGCAGTGAGTGCCTTGCCCCAGGACACACAGCTGTGCAGGACAGAACTGGACTTAACTTAGTGATTCTTGTGGCTTTGCTTTCAACCAGTGCCCTGTGTTACCTTCAAGGTGGAAGAAGAGCTACTGGGCAGGTGCATCTTTGACACTGGTGAGACTCCAGGCAAGAGAATACAGGGCCATCCACACACTAAATGTCTAAAATTTAAATGTTATAATGCAAACTAACAAACTGTTGAATAAAATATGTCCTGGGCTCCAATGTGTACATAAACATCTGAAAACCAAATATAATTTTTTTCTGTGTAATAATATGGTTTCTATATAACTGAAGTTTAGCAAAATATCAAAGATGATGGAATTTGGTTATTATTGTACAAGACTTGGTGTTCAGTTAACAGGCCAATGATGTTTGCATAAGCAGTAAACTCAAGGCGTATGTATTTCACAAACTGCTGTATATTCATAATGCAATACCTATTTTCTTGTTCTCATGTCAGCACAATGGCTAACTATATGGTTATAATCAGTAGTTTTGGATAATTCGTGATCTCTCAAGGATGATGCCAAACTGGGAAAATCTGTCGTCAGGGATGGTATTTCTTAGGTAGTTTCTTTCTGAGAGTTTTGTCTTTCTATTTTTATTTATTTGTTTTGTTAGATGTATAATTCATAAACTTATTAGATGTATTAATTATATATTCAATAAAAGGCACACATTCTAAATGTAACATTTTAGTGCATTATGATAAATGTATATATTCATGTACTTGGTACCTCAACTAAGATATTTATAGTTTAAAACAATTTCAATTTGGAGAAACTTTGTTCTGTTGAGGTAATAGGTACTGGGATTGTCAATGAACTTTTAAAGGTAATTCTCATATTTGGAAATAAACCATGGATTTAAAATTTCATGTTTAAACTTTATAATGGAATCACATTTGATAGATTATTAACATTGGCAAACATGTTGTGTATTTATTTTACTGTCTCTCCCTGACCTCTCCTCCAATAGAACGTGAGCTCCAGGATGAAGGCTTTCTCTGTTCTGTTTACCACAGTACGCTCTATCTCTAGAATGGTGCTGGCACTAAGTAAATATTCATTAAATATTTGCTGAATGAAAAAACCTAACTTGGTCTCAAAAGTGTTAAGTTTTGTGTGATTCTGCTTAATCTCAAATAGGACACTTTCGTTTTATGAAAGTATCTGTAAGCAAAGTTTAATCTGCCTTTAGATGAGATGACACACATCAAGTTAGATCATGAAGCTTACGTGTATCTCAGAAGGCAGATTTATGCCTGTATTGAGTCTTGTTCAAAGACAAGGACACTGGATTTGCAGATGCCTTTCAGCTGGTGGCCAACCTATACTGCCATGTTGGAGGGAGCCTTAATGCCACAGATCTTTTGGGCTGAAAAGCAGGTGCATCCTTTTTGATGTGCCAATAGTAGAAGGCTGTGCTGAAGGAGTGAGAAATGTCAGCCAGTGTGGTAGACAGGCTATATAAGATGGCCCCATTGGTCCCCAACCCCACTCTTCACACTTTTGTGAAATTCTCTGCTCTTGAGTGTAGGCTGGATCTGGGACTTGCTTCTAACCAGTGGAATATGGAAAAGGAGATGGCATGTTACCTCCATGATTACATTATATAAGCTTGGAACCGCTGTCTTGCTAGCAAACTGTCTCCCTTGCTGGCTTTGATAGTTGCCATGTTGGGGATGCCCATGTGACAAGAAACCGAGGGTGCCTTCTGGCTACCAGCCAGCTTGAACTGAGGCTCACAGTCTAATATCCCAAAGGAAATTAATCCTGCCAACAACGTAAGTGAACTTGGAAGTACAATCTTCTCCACTGAGCTTTCAGATGAGACCTTAACCCTGGCCAGTGTCTTGATTTCAGGCTTATGAGAGATCTAAGAAAGGGAACTCAGGCAATTGATGCCTGATTCCTAAGGCACTGAAACTGTGAGATAATACATGTGGGTTGTTTTAAGGTTCTAAGTTCATGGTGATTTTTAAATGTAGTGATAGATAACTAATACAGCCTAGGAGAAGGAAAATCTCATAGATTTTGATTTATATTGACTTACACCGTACACTTTCCTGACACTACTTTATGAAGTCCCTATAACAACTCTAAGTTGATTCTATCTACATTTTACAAATGAATAAACCAAGGCTCATAATTTAGGGACCACATAGTTAGAAGGTGGCAGAACTGGGATTTGAACCAAGACACATATAACTAAAAAATTCTACCATATTCAAATCTCCCCTAACATATGTTTCACCCAGTTCCAGAAAGGCAGAGACCAATGTCTTTCCTTAGAGACTCATACTGAGAATAGTATGATGCCATTTAAATTCTGATTTTTATTATGATAATTACTTGTTTTTTAGGTTTCTTTCTTTTATTTGCTATTACAACTCATTTATACATATATTCTATTTTTAATTGACAAGTAAAACTATATATTTATGATATATAATATGCTTTGAAATATGTATACATTGTGAAATGGCTAAATCAAGCTAGTTAATGTATGCATTACCTCACATATGTACCATTTTTTTGGTGCTGAGAATGCTTAAAATCTTAAAATGTACTTTTGCCGATTTTTAAGTATACAATATATTGTTAATAACTACAGTAGATATAAAATATAAAATTCATTTTTTATTATACTTTAAATTCTGGGATACATGTGCAGAACATGCAAGTTTGTTACATAGGTATACATGTGCCATGGTGGTTTGCTGCACCCATCAACCCGTCATCTACATTAGGTATTTCTCCTAATGCTATCCCTCCCCTTGCCCCCCATCCCCCCAAGAGGCCCCAGCATGTGATGTTCCCCTCCCTGTGTCCATGTGTTTTCATTGTTCAACTCCCACTTATGAGTGAGAATATGTGGTGTTTGGTTTTCTGTTCCTGTGTTAGTTTGCTGAGAATGATGGTTTCCAGCTTCAACACCTTGGAATACTATGCAGCCATAAAATATGAAATTCTTAAAAGAGATTTTTTCCCCCTCCGTTTTATGGTGCTCTTGCTTTGTTGATACTTTAAGCACTATGTTTTTAAACGTTTGCATTTGCCAGTGCCTATTACAATGCCTAGCACATAGCTGGCAGTTAACACATGCTTGTTGAGTGAGTTGTTGAGGAATTGTATCTTCAGGACAGATTCAGGTTGCTGCTACCTATACAAGACTATATCATACATAAAAGGCCCAGAATTGGTTTACAGTGAGAGGTCAGTCTATTTTGGGTACCAGGTCCAAACGTAGCCTTGAGGAATCCCTTCATGGCATGTAGGATTCCTCAAATCAGTGAGTCCAAAGATGGCCTGGAATTTGTGTGTGAGCTCTGGAGGGGCAGACCTTGTTCTTTAAAACTGGGTGCTTCCTGAAGTCTATGGTTCTCAATCAGGTTTTATTAATTTGAATTGCATGAGGAGGCAGGAGACCCTGCCTCTGGGGCTGTGGGCCAACGGCAGCTTTGGCTCGGATCAGTGCACACTCTCACCTGGAGGGCTCCTATCCACTTCGTGGGATGGTTGTCAGGAGTCTTTTTCTCAGCACTGTGGTTAGTTGGCCTGAGTTTGAATCTTGGTTCCTCCCTTACTAGCTGGATGTTTTGGGCAACTCATGTGGCCCTCTATAAGGGCATCTCCCTCAGGGGGCATTGTGAGGACCAAGAGATATGAAGTACATAGGAAGTGCATTATCAATGGCAACTTGTGTAACTGGCCATTGTATACAAGTTATAACTAGTATAACTACTCTTGTTTCTTGCATTTCTCTCTGTCCCCAATTTCTTTTCTGTCCTTATTCATCTGCCCCTCTCCCCTGAATGTCTCGAAAGTCCTTCAACACGCCTGTAATCCCAGCACTTTGGGAGGCCAAGGCGGGCGGATCACGAGGTCAGGAGATCGAGACCATCCTGGCTAACACGGTGAAACCCCATCTCTATGAAAAATACGAAAAAATTAGCTGGGTGAGGTGCCGGGCACCTGTAGTCCCAGCTACTCGGGAGGCTGAGGCAGGAGAATGGCGTGAACCTAGGAGGCGGAGCTTGCAGTGAGCCGAGATTCCGCTGCTGCACTCCAGCCTGGGCAACAGAGCAAGACTCCATCTCAGAAAAAAAAAAAAAGTCCTTTAAGTTCACCATGTGTAAACTTAAACTAATTGTTCTAACTCCCTCCTGTGTCCCTAAACATGCCCCCCTTAAAATAAAAGTTATCATCTTTATTAAGGATGCTGGCATTTACATGGTCACCCAGAAACCTCAGAGTTGTCCACACCCGTCCCTTGCCTGCTACTTTCCACATCATAGTTGACATCCAGACATTCTAAATTTTACAAGCTGAAATGTTCCTACCTTTTTATTTTGCTGTGGCAACTGCCCTAATGGAATAGTACCCAGCTCCTGGCTACTAGGCTTCTAATCGTCCTCCTTGTCTTTACCTAGTTCTCCATCTTCCTTTAGAGTCCAGAGTGATCTTCCTCAGATCAAGCTGTGTCAGATCACCCCTCTGCTTAAACATCTCAGCAGCTTCTCTCCTGCCCTCTAGAGTCTGATTTCCTTAGCCAGGCTACATAGGCCTTCAGACTTAGATCCAAATCAGACTTTTTATCCTCTCTTTTCTCTGTGTCCTCTCCTCTCTCCTCTCTCTTTTGAAATTGTGGCATAATTTACACTTAATAAAATGCACAGATTCTATGAGTTTGGCTTTATGAGTTTTGACAAATTTACACTCCCAAGTAACAATGACTGTAATCAAGAACATTTCCATGACCCTGAAGTATCATCACCTCCTTCTCCTTTCTAGTCAACCACTGTCCCACAGAGGAAACCACTGTTTTTCATTACTATCACCGTCACTTTCTTTTTTCTTTTCTTCCTTCCTTCTTTTCTCTTTCCTTCCTTCCTTCCTTCCTTCCTTCCTTCCTTCCTTCCTTCCTTCCTTCCTTCCTTCCTTCCTTCCTTCCTTTTCTTTCTTTCTCTTTCTTTCTTTCTTTCTTTCTTCTTTCTTTCTTTCTTTCTTTCTTTCTTTCTTTCTTTCTTTCTTTCTTTCTCTCTCTTTCTTTCTTTCTTTCTTTCTTTTTCTGTCTCTTTCTTTCTCTCTCTCTCTTTCTCTCTCTTTCTTTCTCTCTCTTTCCCCCTCTCTCTTCCTTCCCTCCCTCACTTCTCTCTCTCTCTCTTCCTCTCTTTCTTTTCTTTTCTTTTGGAGTCTTACTCTGTTGCCCACACTAGAGTGCAGTGGCACAATATTGGCTCACTGCAACCTCTGCCTCGCAGGTTCAAGCAATTCTCCTGCCTCAGTCTCCCGAGCAGCTGGGATTACAGGTGTGTACCACTGTGCCCAGCTAATTTTTGTATTTTTAGTAGAGATGTTTCACCATGTTGGCCAGGCTGGTCTCAAACACCTGACCTCAGGTGATCTACCTGCCTCAGCCTCCCAAGGTGCTGGGATTACAGGCAAGAGCCACCACACGCATCCTTCCATCATGTCGTCGTGTTTTGTCTAGAATGTCATTTAAATGGAATCATACAGTATATATTATTTTGTGTCTGGTTTCTTTGACTCAATATAATGTTTTTGAGATTCATCAGTATTGTTGCTTGTATTAGTTTATTTTTTCTGTAGGGTAGTCTTCGATTGTATAGTTATATCATAAAACTTTAAAAAATCCATTTACCTATTGATAAACATTTGGGTTTTTTTTCCCAAGCCTCATCTGTTTCCATTTCCTACTTAATACCCTAGCCAATTAGAATTTCTTTTCCTCTAGAGACACATAATGCTTCCTAGCTCTCTCCTCATGCCTTGCTATTCCCTCTGTTGGAATGCTTTTCCCTTCTTCATTAAGCAAACACCACCTACTTATTCCTTGAAACTCAGCTCATAGAACATCTCTTGGTGGACTTTGTCCAACTCACTGAAACTGTTATTTGCTTCCTCCCCCATTAAAGCATGTTTACATTGTATTCAATTATCTATGTATGTGTCTGTCTCTTTGATGAGCTGTTTAGCTCCTGAAAGGAAGGCAGTCTCTCATTCACCTGGAACATTCTGCTTAGTGTTCTGGTTGAACATTGTTGAATGAATGTTACTCTAAAGAGGAAGTACAGGTTAGGAGTTACGAGTTCAGATTTTGGAGTCAGGTTGTCTCTGTTTTAAAATCTTATTCCTGCCTTTTTCTAATTGTGTGATTTAGGCAATTGATTCAACCTCTTGGAGCTTTGGAACTTACCCATGAGGCTTTTGTGAAAATTGAACAACGTAATGTACATAAAATACCTAGGACAGAGCCTGACACATAGCACTGAGTAAAATGTGGACTACTACTATTGTTGTTGTTTGAAAAAGCAAGTGTTCTGGAAACCAGGAAAAACCCCAGCAATCTAAGTCCATATTTGGGCAGGACACTTTCCATCTGTGGCGTGGTTTCTATGTCTATAGGGCAGGGTTTTTTTTTTCTAAGATGCTAGCCAACAAATTTCTCTTTGTGTTTTCCACCAGCTTTAAAACTTTCAGGTGGTGAGTCATTCATCCATCCTCTAAGTCCACCACAATATAACCGGTTCAGCCTGTTGAGGCACTCTTTCTTCTGAATGGTGCTGGGAAAAACAAACAACAAACAAAAATATCCTTTCCCTCAAATCTAGGCTTCACCAAGCTCACTGCCCCAACATCTTTATAACTCCCCAGTGCTGGGTAACAGGTATTACTTCCCACCAAAGTGGATTAGGCCAGCCTGGATTTGGAGAGACCTAGGTTCAAATCCTAGCTCCACCATTTAGCTAGCTGGATAACTTCCAGTGAATGATTTAACCTCTCTGAGCTTCATCCATTACATGAGGACAAATGTAGGTACCTCTTAGGACTGTTGTGTTAAATAAGGATGCATGCTGAGTGTTTAGTAAGAATGGTGTATGAAAGTGAGCTAAATTATCTCTGCTTGTTAGTTTAACTCATTACTATCCTATTTGGTTGGAATAAGAGATCATTCTTGTGGATTGTAGTGGGTTCCAGACTCTACAGGATTCCTTTTTTTATTGGCTCAGTTTCCCCAAGGCAGTCTTGGTTTCCTCAAGGTCAAAGTGATTTCAGGCAAGGCTTCTAGTTGAAGGCAGGAACGCAAGGGTTATTAGCCACCTTGGGCTGGAGAGAAAGGACATTTCCTAGAGAGGCTTGCCTCTGTTGGGTCACATTCTTTTCCAGGACAAAGTGCATTGTTGGTGCATTTAGAAAACCACCCTTATCCCTGGATGCTCTGTTGATCTGAATCCCAGTTGATCTGACTTCCTGGGCTCCTGATTCTTGACCTTTTAAATGCCCTGGAGCCAGCCTGTCTGCTGCTAGTGTCCAAAGCTCCACTAATGAGTAAACAAGGCATTCTGACATAGGAAGGAATTGGCTGATTTTATCAGCCTCTGTGTGCATATCTGCCCCAAATCATGCTGATGATCCCGAAGTTACAGAGGATAATTGGTTCCTACCTCAAGGATAGATAGAACAGGAGAAAGATGCAGGGATTATTTTTTGTGTGTGTGAAGATGTGGGAAAATTGTGGATGCTGAATGTTGGGATATCAGGATACCTGCTCTCTCCAGCTCACCTGCCTGCTTTAGAAGCCACAAAGCAGCAGTTTGCAGCCATTAGAAATGCAGGCAGTGACTAGCATTTTTGCATTACTTGGGGAAACTGCTTCCTGCCTCAGGGATTAGACCATCCTGGAAAGGGATCACTTGGACTCTTCCTCATTTTGCATAGTGTCTATAGCAGCCTACTGTGTCCAGCAGGGGCCCAATAAATGCTTGCTGGATCTGAGTACATATGCATGGAGCCTGTTACAAATGTTAGACTTGGAGAAGGGTGTTCAGACCTACAGACATCAAAATAGAGGCCAGCTCAGTTTGTTTCACTGTCTCCATCAAACACCTTTAATAGCTTCCAAGGTCAGGGACCAATTTTCCTTTTCACCTTTCTCCTACTATATCCACCATTTATGCAAGGCTGCATCGACCTGGATGATAAAGACTCTTGGCTGTGGGTTAGAATCCCACAAATCTAGCTCTCAGAATCCTAGATTAGAGCTTGGAACTGACTCCCAACCTGCAACAATGACGAGACATTTCAGAAGCAGATCAAGTTGCTGGTGTCTGGTGGGAGGGGAGATCCATAGGACAGAGCAGTTAAGAACCTGTACTTGGAAGTCCAGACAAGCTAAGTTCCATCTCTGCTTTTCTTTTTCTTTTAGACGGAGCCTTGCTCTGTCGCCCAGGCTGGAGTGCAGTGGCACAATCTTGACTCACTGCAATCTCCGCCTCCCAGATTCAAGCGATTCTCATGCCTAAACCTCCCAAGTAGCTTGGATTACCAGCACTTGCCACCACTCCAGGCTAATTTTTGTGTTTTTAGTAGAGACGGGGTTTCTTCTTGTTGACCAGGCTGGTCTTGAACACCCAACCTCAGGTGATCTGCCCACCTTGGTCTCCCAAAGTGCTGGGATTACGAGTGTGAGCCACTGCACCTGACCTAATTTCTGCTTGTATCACTTAATGTCTAGACCTCATTATCATCATCTGGAAAATGAGGATAATATTACCTTCCCCATAGGGTTGTTGGGTGGATTAGATGAGGTTATGTATGTTAAATACCTTGCCAAGTATCAGCCACAAAGTATATGTTCAAAAAGCAGTTGCTATGATTGCATTGTTATTATTTCTGTTGTCATTGATCATTATTAACAATTATTTATTTTCCTAGGGTAATGACCATAAGGGGAACAAACCACAGGACCCTTCTCTGCGGTGAGACTCTTCCAGGTCAGTCACTGGATAAAGCCGTGCTGCATAGGGACCAGAAGCAGATGCCAGAAAGAGGGTGCTGACATGAGTGGGGCAGAGAGCCTGTTGCTGGGGCTTAGTCTAATTATACCTGGCAGCTCATTGCCCCCCTAGTAGTGCCAGCCCCCAGGAGGACAGATCACATTTCTGTCTGAGTAAGCTGTGTTGTGTCATCTTCAGAGTCCTGAAGTGTTCTTCCCGTCCTGCCCC
The DNA here is from genome assembly GCF_047675955.1 of Chlorocebus sabaeus. Classification (NCBI taxonomy): domain Eukaryota; kingdom Metazoa; phylum Chordata; class Mammalia; order Primates; family Cercopithecidae; genus Chlorocebus; species Chlorocebus sabaeus. Next base: position 113,024,739 of record NC_132914.1, on the reverse strand, counting down.
TCCCTTCCCCCAGCCACTGCCTCCAACTTGTCTCCATCTGCTGCCTTTTGGCAGTTGGGTGAGCTCTCAGTTCTGCAAGGGGAGGTAAGAGGGGAAGATACTTAGGAGATGATGGCTGTGGGTGGATTTGGTAGAGGGCAGGAAGCTGCTGAGCTCTGAAAACGACCTCCTGATTGGAAATAGAAGGATCAGGGGTGTTCAGCTGTTTGTGGGTCACTTTGACCTCCCAGGTCAGGTCATACATGTGCTTCTCCCGGCTGCTCGTGCCAGCAGAAATTAGATACTAGACACACTCCCACCCCATCTCTGGGTTCCAGGCAGAGCTCCATTCCTGTTCACTTGATCCTTTCCAACACATATGCGTTCTCTCTCTCTCTCTCTCCCCCCCCTCCCTCCCTCCCTCCCCCCCCCACCCCAGTAAGGAATCTCGTACATGTGGCACTTAGAACACTCCAAATCTGGAAACATCACTCACCTGCTCAAAACTCTTCCATGGTTGGGACTTGCTGCTGGGCTTCTGCCCACGTTTTATTTCCATGATCTACGAGGCCCTGTGTGACCTGGCCCCAGCCTTCCTGTCCGGGCTCATCTCTCACCACTTTTGCCTCAAATGCTGCACTCTGGCCAGATGAGCTGTTTAAAGCTACTTTAAGCCCCACTCCCTCTTGCCCCCAGGACCTTGACCCTCCTCACTTGACCTCTTCTCCTGTCTTCCTTCCCATCCTGTGTAGGCTCCCCTTTCTCCACGAGGTGTTCCTGGGACCCTTTGCTGTGGGTCCCCACAGCTGTCTCTGGGCTTTCTTTGTCCTATGACTCTGCCATTGCCTGTCTGCTTGTCTGTGTGCTCCATGGCACTCTGTGATCTGGAAGGGCAGGAACTTTGTGTGGCTTGTTCACTGGGACTGGCATGTTGTAAGTGCTCGGTGCATGTTGCTTGTATGTTCTTGCGCAAGCCCTTGTACTTTTGCATGCTGAGCATTTGCCATTGCCAAAACGATCACTGGATTACTACTCTTGGTCACAAACTTGAGAACGGCACGGGGAGGGCATGGGAGTTTCAGGTGTTGGGGTCCCCAAGCAGCCAGCATTACCCAGCCGATTCCGATAATGAGCAGAGTGTCTCCCGTTTTCCCCTCCAGATCCACTGTCCACCCTTCTCCATCTAGCTCCCTGCCCTGGGGTGCTGACCTCTGTCACTTCACAGACCAGTCCCTGAGCCCCCTGGCTTCCTGGTGGCCTTGACCAATGGGAGCCTTGGCAGGAGAATAGGGTTACGCATGTACCCCCTAGCTCCCTTGGTGTGGGGGTTACAGTGTCCCTCAGCTTAAGGTCACAGTCCCTGGTAAGCAGCCACTCTGCAGACAACCTCCTCCGGAGGGAACTGCTCCCTGCCTTTGCCCCTCAGGCCTTTGGGATGGTAACAGTTCACATTGGCAGCAGCTCTGTGGTGCTTCACTATCCTCTGTGTTTTCCCCACACTCCACCCACAGCTTTGTAAACAGTGTCTCCTTGACATTATCCAGTTTGAGTCTGTTATCTGCTTCCAGCTGGGATGCTGACCGACCTGATCGAATTTTGACACACTTAGAGGGTCTATTCGGCCCCAGCCAACAGATCTGTCAGGAAATAATTATCTTGGTTATTATTTATGATATCAAAATGATTATTGTAGCATCCATGTGCCAGCTTCTGTGCTATTTAATATACATTATCTCCCTCCATTTTTACAATTCTATAAGGTGGTTATTTTTTCATTTCTTAATGTTGAATGGGACTTAGACTAGCATTTATTGGATGAGTACAGTCAGGCAGGGGAAGGGCTAAACACTTTACAAACTTCTCTCCTTTATTTTCCACAACAACCCTGGGAGGTGGTGTTGAACCCATTTTAAAGATGAGTAAACTAAGGCCCAGCAAGGTGACTTTATCTTCCCCAAGGCCACCCATGGAGTAAGCAGTGGAGGTGGGAATTCAAATCTGTGTTGGTCTGACTCTGTACCTAAGTTCTTAACCACTAGAGTATCAGATCTCACTTCAGGATGAACTCCACGGACATGCAGGCTGGCTGTACCATGCGCATCAGCATGCTCGGCATGAGAGAAGCAGCCTGTTGACAGGGAGACTCGTGTATCCAGGTTGCCTTCGACATAAGACCCTGCAAGACTTTCTCTGTTCCTTCACTTCCCTTTCCTCCTCCCACCTCCAGGGACTGGGTCCAGCATGAACTGCCCATTGCAGGGGTGGTCTACATGTCATCTTCCAGATGCGGGCACTCATCCTCCTCCACTGGCAGCTGGGAGGTCACAGGTGGTGATACAGGGCGGGCAAGCCCCAAAACTGGGGCTTAGCTCAGGAGAGTTCTTGGCTTCACCCGGGAAAGAATTCAAGGATGAGCAGGTGGTGGTAGCAACTTTTATTGAAGCAGCAGTGTACAGCAGCAGCAGAGGTCCTGCTCCTTGCAGAAAAGGTCTACCTCACAGGCAGTGTGCCCAGAGTAGCATCTCAGGGGCAGTTCTGCAGTCATGTTTATGCCCATTTTTAATTATATGCAATTATATTAATTATATGCAAATTAAGGGGCAGATTATACAGAAATTTCTAGAAAGAGTGGTAACTTCTGGATTGTCAGGTCAGTTACCTTATGGAAAGGGGTGGTAACTTCTGAGTGTTGCCATGGTAATGGTAAACTGACATGGCATACTAGTGGGCCTGGCTTATGGAAAAGGGCTTCCACCCTGTCTGTTTTAGCTAGTCCTCAATTTGGTTCTGTGTCTGAGCCCTGCCTCCGGAGTTGAGTCTTGCCTTCTACTTCAGTGAGACTTTGCCAGTTCCCAAGGCAGCTGGACGACAGTGTCACCCTAGCATGGAGGTTGGTTTAGAGCAGCCCTGGGAACACTTGCCTGACTTGAGTTCCTGTAAGCCTTGAAGATGTTTGTGCCTCGCCAACCTCCAACTACAGGGAGTTACAGGGAGTGTGATTTTGCAAGGGTGCCAGCTGCTACTCTGACACCCATGGCTTTTTGCTGCCAGGCCTGGCCTCCCACTGTTTGCTCCAAGCCAATAACTGAGTGAGGAGGGATGTGAAGGCAGGCCTGTTTCTGGGAGACACGGGACTCCTCCAGCAGTGACTTTGCTCTGGGACTCCCCAAGGGCCTTGCAGATCTATCCTCACTGCACATCAGTCTTGGAGGCCTCTGTCCAACCTCCCCTTGCTCTCCCCTTCACTCAAGCTTGGACGTGCATCTATCTCAGTCTGACAGCTCTGCCAGCCTCTTCCAGCTCCCTTTTCATTTTCTCTCACACAAGCATTTCCCTCTGTGCAATCCTTGTACATGTGATCCTGCCTGGCATCTGTTTCTCAGAGGACCTGAACGAACACACACACTAACACAGTGTCCCAGGACCACCGGGGCTTTCAGGACTCCTGGGAGACTGGCAGCAGCTAGGCTGGGAGCCAGAGGAACAGGCTTGGGACTCTGATGGGAAATTTGGGTGTTTCCAAGTTCCTACTCATTATTTTCATAGAGATATGAGTTTCCTCCAGATTTCTCCGCATGGCAGGAGTGGTTTGAAAGGGTATTGCAAAGCTACCCAAGTTTTCTTTGCAGAAGTGAGATGACATGATGTTGGATATTGGCGCTGCCATCTGCTGGTTAAGGCAGCTTCTCTGACATTCAAGTTCCTTATCTATCGAGTGGAATGGGGATCGCTCCCTCCTCAGGGCTGCCAGCAGCATTGACTAAGAGCAAGTGTTTGGTGTGCTGTGCCTATTGGTGGGAAACAGGAAGCTCCCGACACACAGTAACACCTTAGAGCTCGGACTCCTTTGCTCACCTTCCTAAAACATTTGTAGATTTCACATTTATTTATTTATTTTCCTGAAGTTAATAAGGGCTTGGCTGGATGGCAAATGCTTCTGGAATTCCTGGAACCCTTTCAATCCCCCTGAAATGTAGTCACAGGTTTGAGAGTGCTTAGGTTCAAATGCCCGTTCTGCAGCTGCTGCTTTGAGGAATGCTGAGCAAGTTACATGTTGTCTCGTGCCTCAGTTTATTCATCTGTAAAGTTGGGCTTTATGATAATATATAGTATTTAACTCATAAGGTTGTTGGAATATCCAAGAGGCAGTGAATACAAGGGGCTTATCCCAGTGTCTGGCATAGTGAGGGTTCAGTAAGGAACAGCAGCTTTTAGAATTCTTATTTCTGGTATTGTCATTGATATTCATTACCCTCTGAACTCGATGGAGCTCTGATTTCCCGAGCAGGGCTACCTGAGACTGTGGACCCTGAGAGCAGAATGTGTGGGTTGCCGTCTTGGCTGATCTGGGGCAAGTTTACCTAAGTCCAGCTCAATCTCCCAATCAGTCTCTGCTTTTATCTCCTTAGCTGATCAACAGGGGTAAACCATGCTTTGCTCCAGTCTTCTCATTTGAGGGCTTTGTTCTTTGCCTCACCCTTTTTATCTGTAAAATGGGAACACCTGCTCACTTCAGGCACTGAAGGATGCCTGTTCATGAGTGAGAAGCTCTGAAAAAATTCATAAGTAATGTGGGGTCAGGAGCAGGTAGGGTTAGAGAAAATGGATCAGGCCTTTACAAATATAAAGTGCTAAATAATAAATGGCTTTTATCCATTTGCTTAAATAACTCCTCTTATTGACATGGCTTAATGAGTCCCTGGATCCCCAAATGATTCAAGATATATGTCCTCAATTTCATCTCTTGAAAAATTTCTTCACGGTTCAAAACAAGAAAAGTCTTTGGGTCTAATTTTGAGAACTTACCTGATTACTATTCATTTTAAGAGATCTGGTAGTTGTTTTGTGTTTTTTAAAATGTTGAACTAAAGCTCTCATTACTCTGATTTATTTTTGTTAGCTGTTAACTTAGGTGTTTCCTGATTTGCACAGAAAGAAAAAAATGGATTTTCCTGTCTCTTTGACCCCTGAGATCTCAAAGCCCCTATGAAGATGGATCAGTTGGCATGGCTGGATTCAGACTTCCCAGGCCAAGAGGACTTGAAGAAATGATCAAATGAATCCCAGAAACTCGGAGTTTGAATAATAGTTATCGGTTATTGTACACTCGCTGTGTGCCAGGCATGGTGCCCACTGCTGCCCATGGATCATTTCACCTAATTTCATCTGCCAGCCTGGTATCTGCTCATGTGAGAAACTGAGACGTAGGGAGTTTGCATGGCTTTGGCTTTTGCAGAAGGAGTAACACAGGTTCATACCAACTTCCTCCAGTCACCAATTCTGTGACTTCAGGTAGGTGAATTTCTATCCCCGATCATCCTCTCTTTAAAATGGGACTAGGTGACCTCAAAGTGTTGTCACGGTGATTAAACGGCTGAGTGTGGTGTTTAATACATGATCCGTGCTTAGTCAATACTTGTTTTTATGATGATCCGAGTTCACTGGTCTTGGGCGTGGTGGCATGTTGGGAAGTTGACCCAGACCTGGTTCTGAAGCTTGTGCTTCTAATCGTAATCCTGATCCTATCCAGCTTCAGTTAGGCTCTTCTGCCTCCGAGCATCCTGTTAAGTTTCATAGCACTTAGTAGAGTGCTAGTTTATAGCATTGTGTTTGTCTACGTGATTCTTTATCTGCCTTGCTAGACTGTTTGCTCTGTGAGGGTAGGAACCATGTCTGCTTTGCTCGATACATATCCGTTGACTGGAAAGATTATGCCAAGTTCCTCTCATGTCTCACTGTGGGTTCTATGAATTGGGAAAAATATCCTTTCCCATCAGAGTAATTCAGTGAGACTTATTCATACCAGTTAGACGAGAAGCTTGGAATCTGACTGCTCACCCGTTGGAATTATTTCAGAACATCTCTACAGATACTGCCTTCATTGCTTTCACTTTCACAGTTTTAAAAATGTATCCTGGTATCAGACCAACACATATAAGATATATCAGTTTCCCTTCAAGAAATGAATAGTGTCATATTGTTGTTATTTTTGCTTCAGGTTCTTTTCTTCTGTTTTTTTTTTTTTTTTTTTTTTTTGATCACTGAAGTTGTGTGCATGTTGGGATAGAAGACTTGGGCGGACCGTTCATTGCCTGCCTTATATCCATTGCCCTTTCCCCTTCCTAAGAGGATCCAGGTTTTGTTCAGAGCAGTACTGAGCCCAGACCCAGGCTATGGATTATAACTGGTTAAAGTTCTGTTCTCTAATTTCCCAGCTTTCCTTGCATCTGAGATGGTATATGACCCAGCTCTGTCCAAAAGGTCTGTTGCAAAATGTTCTGGGAAAAAAAAATTTATTGTCCTGGTAAAAGGGGAGATGCAGCACTTTGCCCTTCCGTTTTTTTCCTGTCTTGAATTTGGATGTGATGGCTGGAACTGCAGCAGCTGTTTTGTCAAAATATTGGTCAAGACGTGGCTAAGCTGCTAAACCAGAACATGAAGCAGACCACTTCTGGAAGTTTTATTATGTAAGAAAGGACTATTAAATTAAGGGATATAGTGAGGCATTCTTATTACTTGGAGCTGAATATATTACTAATGGGTAAAATGATGTTTCTAAAGATTTCTGTCAAAGGCAAAATAAAATCCCAATAGTCATAGTTTTTTTTTTTTTTTTTTTTCTCATCCTGTCCCCTTTACCCCCAAAGACTTTTTAAGACCTTCTATTCTGTGCCAGGATAAAAATTGCTACACCCATTTAAAAGACGATAATGCAGAGGATTGAGGAGCAGGGATTTGCTATTCAAAATTTCAAAGCAGAGCCAAAAGCCTTGGTGTACACACTGTGGATTCCATTCAAAGACTACGTGCTATCTCTCATTGGCTTAACACACCATTCATATTCCTTAGAAGGCTGAAAGGGCCATATTGATGCTGCCAGAACCTCAGACAGTGGTTCCAGGGAGTCTAGAGGCTTGAAACCCAGCACTTAAGACTCCCATGCTGTTCTTCTGGCTTGGAAATGTATGCCACAGCTTTGAAATTCTGGAATTTGTTGAGCAGTGATTTGTGACTGCATGTTAAGAGGCGCTTATGCGGTAATGTTGCCTGCATCTTTATGAAGGTGGCGGATGCTGCTCTGAGCCTTCCAAGCTGCTAATATTCTGGATATTATCTGTGTCCACACAGCCATCAGTGCTCAAGCAGCGACATTAGGCTGATAGAAAATATCATTAAGGGCAAGAAGGTAGGAAGGAAGACTTACCAGGAAATGTCAGGATATTTTCTTCCCCAAAGGAAACCACCAAAGTCATCAATTCCAAATGTTGAACACAGTGAAACTTTCTCTAACAAAGAGGCGGACTTACTTTCAGCCTTTCAAGCCTGATTCCTTTGTGCATTTCCCATATCTTTTCACTCTGTCAAAACCCATTTTAACTTGATTTTGTTAGCTAAAAATATCTTGGTCCAAAATGCAACCGCATCACCATAAGACACTTTATTTTCAGATTTATGATTTTTTTTTCAAAGGCTTTATTTGCTTTTTTTTTTTTTCCATGAAGATGATTCTTACACTACTCTTTTCCCAAGCATGTTTGGCCATTCCACTTCTCTTTTGTACTGTTTCCAGACTTGACTTTTCCTTTATAGTCATGACAAAATGTAATAGCTAATTCTTATATAGTCTTTGTCATATGCCAGGTGCTGTTGTAATTGATTTATAGGTATTAACTTGTAAAATCCTCATAACACCCTAAGGCATAAGTACTATTATTTATCCTTATTTTACAGAATAGGAAACTGAGGCACAGAAAGGTTAACTAGCAGATCCAAGGTCACACAGCAAGTGGCCAGGCCAAGATTCTAACCCACCAACCTGGCTGCAGCTGATTACGCTAATACTGATATTAACAATACCTGGCATTTTCCAGTACTTAATCCATATCAGACTCTTAACCTTATGAGATATTAAGGATTGTGGTCACCATTTTTAGGGCTGAGGAACTTGAAGCTGTGTGACTTTGCTGACCTGGTTGCTTGGTTGCTAAGATGCAGGTACTTTCAATGCCCATTGTACCGGGAGTGCCCTCTCTCCTCCACCCTTACTTCTTTGCTTGGCTTATCCCTGATCATTGTCCTCTCTCTGGGAACCCTTTCGTGGAACCCCCTCCCCAGTCTGATTTAGATGCCCTGGCTCTCGTATCCTCCAATTGTCAATTTTCTTACCTGTCTCACTCGTCAGGCCATGAGCTCCTTATACAATGTATATTCACAGTAAAACAAGTATTAGAAACATCAGAAATTATAAAAACAGAAACTGCCTCCACATCTCTGATACCATCTAGGCACCTCTCCCCATTGTCTACGTCTAAATGTATGTCAATATCTGTATCTATATTGAGATAGATAGGTAACATAAAACTTACCTTGATAAAATATAGGTAACATAAAACTTGTTACCTATATTTTATCATATACATATCATATAGGTAACTTTATCAAGTTTAACATAAAACTTGTTACCTATATTGATATTGATAGATATAGATATATCTATATCTCTCTATATATCTATATATAGTTTGTTACCTATAAAAACTTATTACTTATCTATACCAACCAATATCTATCAATGTAGATATCGATAAAATATATGTAACATAAAACTTAACATTTTAAGTGTGCAATTCAGTGGTATTAAGTACATTTTTGATGTTATGTAACCATTACCACTCTCCATCTCCAGAACCTTCTCATCATCCCAAACAGGAGCCCTGTAATGCCCTCCCTACTCTCCCCAGTCCTTGGTAACTTCTACTTTTCTGTCTCCAAATGCCTGTTCTAGGTACTTCATATAAACAGAATCATACAATATTTGTCCTTCGTGGCTATCTTCTTCCATTTAGCATAATGTCTTCATGGCTCAACGTATTGTTGCATGTATCAGATTTTTAAAAAATTTATGGCTGAATAATATTCCAATGTCTGAACATACTACCACATTTTGTTTATCTGTTCATCGGCTGGTGAACATTTGGGTTGCATCCACCTTTTGGCTACTGTGAATAATGCTGCAATGAACTCTGACGTGCAAGCATCTGTTTGAGTCCCTGCTTTCAATTCTTTGGGGTTTATACCTAGGAGCGGAATTGCTGGGTCACATGGTAATTTTAGGTTTAGGGTTTAGTGCTTTTTTTTTTTTTTTTGAGATGGAGTTTTGCTGTCGTTGCCCAGGCTAGAGTGCAACGGCACCATCTCGGCTTATAGCAGCCTCCGCCTCCTGGGTTCAAGCAATTCTCCAGCCTCAGCCTCCCGAGTAACTGGGATTACAGGCGCCCACCACGCCACCTGGCTAATTTTTGTATTTTTAGTAGAGATGGGGTTTCACCATGTTGGCCAGGCTGGTCTCAAACTCCTGACCTCCAATGATGCTCCCACCTCGGCCTCCTAAAGTGCTGGGATTCCAGGCGTGAGCCACAGTGTGCGTTTTCCACTGCACCAGCTGTACTGTTTTACATCCCCACCAGCAATGAATGCAAAGGATTCTAGTTTCTCCACACTCTCACCAATGCTTATCATTATCAACCTTTTTGAAGACAGCCACCCTAATGGGTGTGCAGTAATATCCCACCATGGCTTTGATTTGCCTTCCCTAATGACTAAGGATGTTGAGTGTCCTTTCATGTGCTTCTGCTATTGCAACAGAGGAGATGTGTAAAAAAGTAGAAATGTCTGTTTAATCCCTCTGTTTCTATTTAAAAAATATTTTAAAAATCAAAGTATAATTTGAATACAGCAAAACTACCCTTGTTAGTGAACAGTTCTGTGATGAAAGCATGCTGTCTGGTAGACAATCGGGGTTAGTTTCCCGCAGTTGCTGTTCCTTGTGTCTTCCAGCTCTTGATAGCTTCAGGCGTTCCCTGGTTTGTGGCCACATCAGGCCAATCTCCACCTTCGTGTTCACAGGACCTCTTTTTGTAAGTGTGTCAAATCCCCCTCTCCTTTCTCTGCAAGGACACTCCCATTGGGTTTAGGACCATCCTCAATCCAGTATAATCTATCTTGATCCTTGCCTTATTTACACTTGCAAAGACTCTATTTCCAAATCAAGTCATATTCACAGACACTAGAGGGTAGGACTTGGACATATCTTTGTGGGGGACACATGAACCCACTAGATAGCTTCACAGTCAAGATATAGAATAATTTTATCACCACCCCCAGTTCCATTCTGTTTCCTTTTCAATGAAAAAAAGTCAAAATGAAGCCGTATCTATCAATGTAGCCTTACCAATCAAAATCTACCAATGTAGATATTGGTAAAATATATGTAACATAGAACTTAACATGTTAAGTGTACAATTCAGTGGCATTAAGTACATTTTTGATGTTATGTATCCATCACTACTTACTGTTTTATAACATGCCTCACCCATGTAATGATGGATTATATGCACTTTTTACATGTCAATAAGTTCAGATCAAAGTGCTCCATTATTTAAAATAAATGTATATTTTAGATGTGAGTTTCTTAAAGGACCAGCACCTATTACACTAGAGTCTTACCCTCAGGGCCTAGCCTAATGCCTAGCATGTTGTAGGTGCCTGATAAATGGGAGGAATGACTTTCTGGTGAGATACAATGATGCTGCCTGTGCCCACAGCAGGCCTGGGCTTTTGCCCTTTTTAGGTGTGATCTGCATTATCCAGTCACCCATTTTTCCAAGACAGGTTGCTCTCTTTGCCTTCTCTGAAAACCTCCAGTGACTTTGAAGCAACTGCCTGGAGGGTCAGAGGTGTGTTTCTCCCCACTTGGGACTCTCCCCGCTAAGGGTTTTCATTTCAGAGGGGGCTAAGCCAACTCTCTCCAGGTTTTATAAGCTGATAGAACAGGGCTGTCAAATGCTTTTTATGGGAGAAGAAACAGGAAGATGGTTTGTTTTGCAGACAGCGGGTTATTGGGTAATTACATTTTTATAGAACTGCTGTGGGACAAGTCACGGCCCTGCTGTCTCCTTTGATGCTAAAAGGCAGACGGCCCCATAAAGATCAGAACAAGGGAAGGTGAAAGGGGTCAGGGACAGAGCTGCCCCTTGGGGGTCAGCTTCTGCCTGGAAGCATCCCCCTGCCCCCCACCACCAGGTGCCCCTTTGGGAAATGCCCTCCTTCCCTTGCCATGTGTTTGGTTAGAGTCACATTCATGCCAGCCTCTTCTACCTGTTTCTCTGCATACAGAGAAAAGGAGAGACAGAAAAAAGACATTAACTAATAGGACCACCCTCGAGGGAGCCATTGTCACTCATTCATTCGCTCTTTTACTTCCCCCTTCACTCATGCAGTCACTATGTTACTCACTTATTCACTCATTCATTCAATAACTCACTCATTCACTCACCCGTTCATTTATTCAGTTGCTCATTCATTCACTTGCTCATTTATTCATCCCTCACTCATGCATGCATTCAAGTGTTTGGATACTTAGCTAGGAGACTGAAGTATACTGATATATTTTTCCCAAAGGTCCATTTGTTCATTAATTCAACACATCTTCATTGAGGGACTACGATGTGTCATGCATTGTGGCTATAGTGTAAGGTACAACCGAAGCAGTGGAGAAGAGATGCAATAAACTATTGCACCCATATAAAGTGTGCAATGCCAGCCATGATAAGCACTGAACAATACACAATTTGGTGGTGGTGGGGTGGGTATGCGAGAGCCCATATGTAGCAGCTCAGCTGGTTGCTTAAGAGTGATCAGAGAAGGCTTCCCTAGTTGAGTTGAAATCTAGAAGATGGAGAAGAAGTTGCCCAGGCCAAGGGAAGCAAGGGATGATGGAGGTGGTGGAGTATGTGGTAGCGAGAGAACATTCCAGGCAAAGAGAGAAAATCCTGCACAGCCTCTGTGGAAGGAGAAAGTATGAAGCTTTCAAGAAAGGGGAGCAGTGGTGCCCTAGCCAGTCTGGCTTTTGGAGGAAGCTCCATCCTAGATGCTTCGGGAAATCACTTTTCAGATCTTCTTGTGGTTCCATTTCAAAGATCACTTCCTTTTGCAGAAATAAAACATGTTGCTAGGCTACCATCTCAGCTCCAGCCCAAAACTCGTGGTCACAAGTTGGAGGGGGAGCCAGTGTGGTGGCCTGAAGAAGGTTTCTTCATTCTTCATTTTTCTTTCTGCCCTGGAAAGTTCTAGAAAGCTGTGCACTGCTATTCCTTTTCCTGGGAGGTTTGGAATGAGGCTAAGGGCTGAGGATTACTGGTCCCATCTGGAGACAAGTGTTTCAAATCAAGCTCCCCTCTTTTAAAGATGACTGCCTTCTTCAGGGAGGCTCTGTTCCCCCACCCACACTCCCTGTGCTGATTTTCTGCTGTGCAGACAAGTACCTTAATAAATGATTATTTATTTTATTGGGCAGCCCCTTCCGTGCATGTTCAGTTTCCTGATGTGACCTCCAGCCAGAATCCCAAGGTGTCTTTCTTAAAGGGGCCAAGGAGATGCAACCTTTTCTAGTTTTTATTCTTTTTATGGCTGTGAGCTGTGAGTTCTGCACAAGGCAGCTTTCCCCTGGGGAGATTTCTTCCCTCCCAAAGTCTTCCCCTCATTTTGTTAGACACCAGCCTTCCAAAGACCCCCAAAGCTGCTAGTTGGGACTGAGGGATCCCCATCCCTGGATGCCTGTACCCCTATCCTTGGGCTGCAGATGAAGGCAGCAGTGACCCCAGGAAAGGAGGAGGGGTCAAACAGAACAGGTGATGAGGAAATACGGGAGAAGGAGTCAGCCCAGAGCATTTTGATTGGGCTTCTAAGAAATCCGTGTGTCCGCAGTGTCTTGGTGGTAAGCAGAGCCCATTTTCCATAACCAGGGTGGCAGCACCAGGTCAAAGGAACTCTGTGTGGGTCCCTGCTTGGATCATGCTCTGTCCCCACCACCAGGCCTTTGCTAATGCTGTGCTCATTGCCTGTAGTGACCGTGTCTCCTGCCTTTTGGGAGACCTAACATTTACCGAGGGCCCGCAAGGTGCTAGGCACTGTTCCAAGTGTTGGGGATGCAGTTATGCACAAGACAGCCCATCCCTGCCCTCATCAAGCTTGCATTTAAGAGCAGGGCTGGTGGACCAGAAATGAATACACAGATCAACACACCGTGTGGTCTGTTGGGCGGCCATAAGTGCTGATGAGAAAGAAATCCAGTAGGACAAGGAGGGTGATGGGGAAAGTGGTCAGGGAAGGGTGGCTTGAGAGGTGACAGAGGAGCCAGGAAGTGTGTTCCTAAGAGAGGGAACAAAATGTCCTAAGGCCTGGAGGCAGGGCTGAGCTCTGTGTGTCTCTAGGCAGCTAGGAAGCCAGCTGGTGGAGGAGGAGTGAGCCAAAGGCTGAGAACAGAGAGAAAGTTGCTGGACAGCCAGGCCATGTGAAGTTCCATGGGCCACTTACAGTGAAGATTTTGGATTTTATTGCAAAGTAGATGGGAGCCAATGGAAAAGTCTGTACTGATGAGTGACAGGATCTGACTTCCATTTTAAAACCATCACTAGTTGTAGTCGTTGATACATATTCATTCATCTTATCTTCAGCATTTTAAGATGCAGTGCTTTCGTTTGTTTCCATCTTATAGATGCCAAAGTTGAGGCACAGAAAGCCTGAGTAACTTGCTCAGGACGCCATACAGCGAGTGAGGGGCAGAGCCAGGATTCTGTCTGAGCCCTCTAGTGGTTGAGCACCATCAGCTCCAGGAAGCCTCTTCTGCGTGCTCCAGAATTGATTGCATGAGGAGCCCCTATGAACTTCACCTTCCTGAGCCTCAGTTTTCTGTAAAATGGATATGATAGCAACCACTCTTGCCTTACTTAATACACAGTGCTGTTGGCAAAACCAGACGAGATAAGCTGCAAAATAAATGACTATATACTATTAATTACATTGTTATAAAACCCAGCTCCTATTTATCAAGCATCTGTGGGGAGGAAATTCCTGGTTATTGGGTCTCGTTTAATCACCAAACCCCTCTGTGCTGTAGGTGCTATTGTGATTCCAGAGAACCTGGCACAGGGACAACAGTCAAGAAACTGGGAGTGAATTAATAGTGATGATCTCATTGGATTCTTTTCTTTTTGTCCCACAGAGACTTCCGGAGTTCTCTTGTTCCAGGTTCCTCATGTCTAATGAATAGAATAATAATAATATCTACTTTCGAAAGAGGTTGTGAGGATATCCTGTAGACCAAATCCCTTCGTAGGAAGCAACTAATCAATTACTATTTTTTTTTGTTTTTTTTTGCTTTCAGAAACATTCTACACAAATAATACAAACAAAGGATTTACATAGCACTAAATATTTTTAATGCAAATGATATACAATACTATCTTGCTCTTTTCACTTAACAATGTGCCTTGGAGATAATTGCATTATAATACATATAGACAACATTGTTCTTTTTTAACAGCTACATAGTATTCCATTGTATGGCTGTTTTATAATTTTGTCTTTTGCTATTGACCAGTGCTGCAATGAATATAATTGTATGTATGCCTCCTGGTACACATATGAGGATATTGGTTGACTAAATATCCTAAAGGAGAATTGCTGGGTCAAGTTACACATAAATTTAAATTTTTGATGGACATTGGCAAATTGCAAGTTACAGAGATCTTAGAAATTTATACCCTTCACCGGGAGTGAGTAAGAGTGGTCATGTGTCCAGAAACTTGCTAACATAGTGTATCTATTAGACTTAAAAAAATTCATACTGTGAGATCTTGATATACCTACTTTTTTTTGGTATGCTGTTTTTGACGTAACATTAAATTGCAAAAAAAGAGTTCGGTTTAAAGAAATATTTTTCAACAAAATAAATTTTAATGGTTATTATTAAATATTCCATTGTATAGATGTACCATAGTTTATTTGATTAGCTTTCTGTGGTCAGACAGTATTTTTAAAACTGATACGTTTGATAAATTTGACTGTTAAAACGAAGAATATTGCTTCTCAACAGACTCGTGAAAAGGTGGAAGACATTACAAACTAGAAGAAAATATTCACAACACATGCAGCTAACAAGGGAGAGTATTAATGAGCCATATGTAAAGAATTTCTAGAAATAAATAAGCAAAGCTCAATAACCAAATAGAAAAATGGGCAAATGACAAGAACAGGCATCTCAAATGTAGAAACATATATGACTACTAACAAATGTATAAGGAGATGTGGAACATCCTTAATAATGAGGCAAAGTAAGACCAGAATGAGATGTTATTTTGCATGAATTTGTTTGGTAAAAATTTTAACAAGGCTGGACGCGGTAGCTTATGCTTGTAATCCCAGCACTTTGGGAGGCTGAGGCGGGCAGATCATGAGGTCAGGAGATTGAGACCATCTTGGCTAATATGGTGAAGTCCTGTCTCTACTAAAAATACAAATTAGCTGGGCATGGTGGCAGGCGCCTGTAATCCCAGCTACTCGGGAGGCTGAGGCAGGGGAATGGCTTGAACCTGGGAGGCGGAGATTGCAGTGAGCCGAGATCGCGCCACTGAGCCACTGCACTCCAGCCTGAATGACAGAGTGAGACTCCATCTCAAAAACAAATAAATAAATAAATAAATAAAATAAATAATCTGACAAACTAAGGGTTACAAGGGATGTAGAGTTGCAGAGGGAATGCAGATTGGTGCATCAATTTTGGAAAAAACAGTTTAGTGTTATAAACTCAATTGGAAAATTTATAATCCCATGACCTAGTAATTTTTCTTTTGGATATAACCTAAAAGGCCAACAAGCATATCAAAAAATACTCAACATTACTGATCATCAGAGAAAGCAAATTAAAATCACAATGAGATGTCATCTTACAGTAGTCTAAATTGCTATTATTAATTATCATTATTATTGTTGAGACAGGGTCTCACTCTGCAACCCAGGCTGGAGTGCAATGGTATGATCACAGCTCACTGCAGCCTTGATATCTTGGGCTTAAGCGATCCTCTCACTTCAGCCTCCTGAGTAGCTAGGACTACAGGTGTGAGCCACCATGTGCTGCTAATTTTTTTGATTTTTAGTATGGCCAAGGTCTTGCTCTGTTGCCTAGGCTGGTCTCAAACTCCTGAACTCAAGTGATCCTCCCACCTCGGCCTCCCAAAGTGCTGGGATTACAGGCTTGAGCCACTGCACTGACTTTTTGTCTATTAACAAAAAGTCACCAAATAACAGATGCTGGGAGGATGCATAGAAAAGGGAATGCTTTATACACCATTAGGGGGAATGTAAATTAGTACAAATTCTATGGAAAATAGTATGGAGATTTCTTAAAGCACTAAAAATGAAACTATCATTTGATTGGCAATCCCACTATTGGATATCTCCCCAAAGGAAAAGAAATAGTTATATAAAAAGACATATGCACTATGAGGTTTAATGCAGCACTCTTCACAATAGTAAAGATATGGAATCAATCAAAGTGTCCATCAATGGATGATTGGATAAAGAAAATGTGGTATATACATATATACACACTATGGAATACTATTCAGTCATAAAAGGATGAAATTATGCTTTGTGCAGCAACATGGATGGAGCTGTAGGCCATTAAGTGAAATAACTTAGAAACAGAAAGTTAAATACTATATGTTCTCAACTACAAATGGAAGCTGAATAGTGTGTACATGTGGACATAGAGCATGGAATAATAGACACTGGAGATTTGGAAGGGTGGGAGGTGGGAGGGGATGGGGGATGGGGGATGAGAAATTACTTAATGGACACAATGTACATTATTCTGGTGATGGTTACACTAAAAGCTCAGACTTCACCCTAGGCAATCTATCCATGTAACAAAACTGCACTTGTAGCCCTTGAATTTACACAATTTTCCCCCTAATGCCATGTTTTCTTATATCAGTTGGAAACAAACCAGATAACAGAATGTGGATGAAAAAGTGTGATTTTTCCAGTAATGGAAACAAAACAAAACAAAAAACAAACAAACAAAAAAACAAAAACAAAAACACAAAGGGT
The DNA here is from genome assembly GCF_047675955.1 of Chlorocebus sabaeus. NCBI lineage: Eukaryota > Metazoa > Chordata > Mammalia > Primates > Cercopithecidae > Chlorocebus > Chlorocebus sabaeus. The sequence continues at coordinate 113,007,810 of NC_132914.1, read as the reverse complement.
GTTTTAAATTCCTTGAGACGTCACCAAACTGCTTTCCACAGTGGCTGAACTCAGTTACATTCCCATGAGCAGTGTGTAAGTGTTCCTTTTTCTCCCCAACCTTGCCAGCATCTGTTTTTTTTGTTTTTTGTGTTTTTTTTTTTGACATTTTAATAATGGCCATTCTGACTAATGTGAGATGGTATCTCATTGTGGTTTTGATTTGTATTTCTCAGCAGTCCCACTATTGGGTATATACCCAAAGGAATGTAAATCTTTCTACCATAAAGACGTGCACATGTATGTTCATCGCAGCACTATTCACAATGGCAAAGACACAGAATCAACCTAAATGCCCATCAACGCTAGACTGGATTTAAAAAATGTACATATACACTATGGAATACTATGCAGCCGTAGAATAGAATAGAATGAGATCATGTCCTTTGCAGCAACATGGATGGAGCTGGAAACCATTATCCTAAGCAAACTAACACAGGAACAGAAAACCAAATACTGTATGTTCTCACTTATAAGTTGGGAGCTGACCTTTGAGTATATATGCACACAAAGAAGGACACAGTAGACCCTGAGGCCTACTTGAGGGTGGAGGGAGAGGACCAAAAAACTACCTATCAAGTACTATGCTTATTACCTGGGTGACAAAATAATCTGTACACAGAACCCCCATGACACAGAATTTACCTATATAACAAACCTGCACATGTACCTCTGAACCTAAAATGAAAGTTAAGAAAAAAAAGTAAATCAGAAAAATAGAAAGCAACAAAAAATAAAACAGAGTGGAAAAGGCAACAATATGGTGAACTTCGATACAACTGGCAGTGTTTGCACCTGTCCTGCCTCTACCCTCATGCTCACAATTTTCAGTGCCCACCGGCTGGAGTGCACCTTGCCATCTCCATTGCAGGCTGGAAGCCCCGGGGAATTGACATTCCTCTGGAAGCGTTCTCAATCTTTGAATGACAGGAGTTGGTAAACCCCAGCTGCCTCACTGCCCGGGTGAGATAACCCTGAAGTATGTATAGGTACACCCTGAGCTTCCCCAGAGAGGTTAAACTCCAGTTGTCCTCAGTGGTGGCTGGTTTGATAATGCACTTAAAAAAATTCATTTCAATGGTTTTTGGGGTAAGGTGGTTTTTTGGTTACATGGATAAGTTCTTTAGTGGTGATTTCCGAGATTTTAGTGTACCTGTCACCTGAGCAGTGTACCACCCCCTTCGAACCTTCCCCCCGTGAGTCCCCAAAGTCCATTATATAATTCTTATGCCTTTGCACTTTTATAAAAAAAAGAGATGAAACACACATAACACAAATTAATCATTTAAAAAGGAACAATTCAGGGGCAAGGTTGTGCAACCACCACTTCCTTCTAGTTCCAAAACATTTTCATTATCCTAAAAGGAAACCCATGTTCATGAAGCTGCTGCTTCTCATGTGCTGTGCTTTTGTTGACTGTCTTTCCTGCCCTGCCTCATTTCTCTACCTCCATCCCAAACAATTAGTACTTGAATCCTTGTCCTCAGCGAGCTTTTGGGAGAAGCCAAATGAAGGCACTTGGGAATGTCATATTAGGTAAGAGGAAGAAAAAATTCCATGAAGTTACATGCAAGTTGATACTCATTTGTTAAAAACGAAAATAAAAACATACTTTTAGGAATACATATCAGATGCAAAAAGAGTGTAAAAATGCAAGCAACCACAATGATGGCAATATTTTTCATCAACAGAAATTAACCTAGTGAGTTTTGATATTTAGGGTATAAGTGAAAAGAAAAATGCAAGCAAGGCATTGATGACTGTGAGATTCGGGAAGGTGGTACATGAGGTAAGAGGTGTAGGAAGATGGGCTTGGGAGACCACAGGGTTGGATGTGAGTTGTTGACAAGGTCCTAGATTTTGTTGTTGATGGTGAGTTTCTATAAGCTAATGATATTCTTTAAAAAATGACTAATAAAATTATTAAATAAAAGCATAGATCAGAGATAATGCATCATACCAAATATTATAATGAGCCCAATCTGTGCAAACAAGCAAAACTGACATCAGTGGAATTCAAATTAAGAGAGGACAGCATTTAAATTTTCCAAGTTCCGTGTGATAGGCTGAAGAAAGAGTTTTAAAAAGCATATTTTATGTTGCTTTTACTTGAGAAAGGATTTAATATACTCTTCCTTTGTCTTCCCTAGAAGATCATTCAAAAGGTCATAACCTAAACGCCCATTAATAGGGAGAAGTTATATTAATGAGCACTGTTCTTCATGGCCTATGATGCAGTCATTCAAAAGATCAGATAAGACAGATGTGTCAATATACAGAGATATCCATGCTTCATTGATAAGTTAAAGAAGCAAGTTGAAGATATGTTTTACATGATCCTATCTTTGCAGACAACTTTTTTTGTCATATAAAAGTGATATATAATTTAATATATATGTTGTATATATGTGTCAGTAACCATTTATATATGTACGTGAGCATATATGATTGTATACTGGAAATAACTTACCCAGTATTGTTAACAATGTTTTTCTATGTGATAGAATTATGAAAAATTTCTTTTCTTTTTTTTTTTTTTGAGACCGAGTCTCGCTCTGTTGCCCAGGCTGGAGTGCAGTGGCCGGATCTTGGCTCACTGCAAGCTCCACCTCCCGGGTTCACGCCATTCTCCTGCCTCAGCCTCCCGAGTAGCTGGGACTACAGGCGACCGCCACCTCGCCCGGCTAATTTTTTGTTTTTTTTTTTAATAGAGACGGAGTTTCACCGTGTTAGCTAGGATGGTCTCGATCTCCTGACCTCGTGATCTGCCCGTCTCGGCCACCCAAAGTGCTAGGATTACAGGATTGAGCCACCGCGCCCTGCCAAAAAATTTCTTTTTTTTTTTTTTTTTTGAGACAGAGTCTTGCTCTGTCACCCAGGCTGGAGTGCAGTAGTGGGATCTTGGCTCATTGCAAACTGCCTCCCGGGTTCAAGTGATTATCCTGCCTCAGCCTCCCAAGTAGCTGGGACTACAGACTGCAGCCAACCACACCCAGCTAATTTTTATTTATTTATTTATTTTTTATTTTTAGTAGAGACAGGGTTTCGCCATGTTGACCAGGCTGGTCTTGAACTCCTGACCTCAGGTGATCCACCCATCTCAACCTCCCAGAGTGCTGAGATCACAGGTGTGAGCCACTGCACCTGGCTGAAAAGTTTCTATTTTTTAAGTTATGCATATCTATATGGGTTAAATATTTTAAATCAGAAAATCCAATAAAAATGAAGAATAAAAAAAGTATGTATTAAGTAGATGTAGTTCTGTAAATTCTTACATAGTTATTGTGTTGTTGTTGTTACTTTGTATAGCTACTCTGTTAGAATTTGCAAAGTACATCTTCAACTAATTTCTCCTCCATCCATGAGTGTGGGTAAATCCACACTGTCTTTTAAATTATGTTGCTTTCATTTCAGAGTCGTATTTTATCACCAATGACTTTTCCTCCCCATTTTAAAAGCTCTTTGAAAATCTTTTTTTCTCTTCCTGCTTGCTACTTTTTCCACTCTTCTGGCCAAGTCTATGTCCTGTGGTCTAAAGTTGCTCACACTGTTTTTTGTTAAGACCAGTTACTATGAAATATGATGTTCATCTGTGACATAGATAAATGTTAACATCATTGTTGGCCACTCTAATTTGATGACAGAGTTCTGGGAGATTCTGTAAGGTGAGAAACCTTCTGCCTCTGACATTTGAAAACCCAGAGAAGTAAGCAATTTTAGAAAATTGAAAACATGAATGACAACAACAAAAGAAAACAAAACTAAGCTCATTTCTTGAGTCGAGTGGTTATTCTTCCTCATTATGTCTGGGCCGGAAAGATTTCTTCTTCACATTTTGCTTGGCAAATTGTTATCCTTCTGACCTAATTTGGAGACTAGGTCTTCTACAGTGGCTGAAATTGTGAGGAAATGAGATGCAGCTGTATTTTGTTTCAGTTTTGTATGTACTTGGGTACCTTTCTTGCAGTGGGTCATGAATTTTGGGCATCTTATAGAAAACCTGGGAGCCCTTGGTGCTGAAAAAAATTGAGTTTCAGATAGAACGTACTTTTAGAACTCCTGGTTAGAGAATGCTGGGAATGCAAGTTTCTTGCTTTGTTTTGATAGTTCTTTTTCCTCTAAACCGTGCAAATGTTTTTTCAAAAACGTTTCTTGTTCTTGATGATGATTATTATTTTTTGCCTATAAATGGGAACAAAAATGATTTTATTTTTTCCACATAAAGAATAAAAGGAATGTATATTTTTCTTTGAAAATTTCTCCTAGTCCAGTATTTTTTGACATCCTGTGAATTGTAACAGGAGGATTGATTATAAGCAGCTGTAAATTCTTGGTCTACTTAGTGTGCATAAGTGTGCCTCATCCTGCAAGGTAACTTTTACAATGTGGACCCTCACGATACCACCTATGACATAGTCTTGCCAAAAATAAATTGACCCTGAATCAATTAAGCCTCTAATTCCAACTGCAATTTACAGAAACTACAGAGGACAGAGGAACATGTAACAATAGCACCACAAGGATGCATTACCAAATTCCAGACTGTCTTTGGTGATTAGAATAATGATTCCTCAAAGATGTCCACATCCTAATCTCTGTAATCTGTGACTATATTAGGTTATGTGGCAAGGGAGAATTAAGGTTGTAGGTGCAATTAATATTGCTAATGAAATGACCCTGAGAAGGGTGAGATTTCTCTTGGATTATCTGGATGAGTTCAGCATAGTCACAAGGATGCTTATAGATGAAAGAGGGAGGTAGTAGAGTCAATATCAGAGTGATGTCATGTGAGAAAGACTCAACTGCATTGCTGGCTTTGAAGGTGGAGGAAGGGGGCCATGAATTACATGGCCTCTAGAAGTTGGAAAAACAAGGAAATGGATCCTCCTCTGTAGCCTCCAGAAAAGAACACAGCTCTGCTGACATCTTGATTTTAGCCCCTTGACATCTGTGTCAAATTTCTGCTCTCCAGAGCTGTAAGATAATACATTTGCATTGCTTAAGCCATTAAGCTTGTGGTCACTTGTTGCAGCAGAAATGGGAAACTAAAATATGACCTGTTTATTTCAACAAAGAAAATGCACATCTAAAATGGAGATTGTAGTTGATGCTGTCGGTGCCTCCCCATAGTCGGTACTGGAGGTCAGCTGCACACTGCTTTTGCACACGCCAAGGCTTCCTGTGTCTCTGCCTGAGGGTCACTCTGGCTGCTGAACTGTGCTGGCTCTGTCCACAGGGCAGGCAGGAAGTGCTGAGGGTTCATGCCCCAGGAGCAACCTTCTACCAAGGCAGGATGGGAGTTGGTAAATAGAGGCTCCGATTCCCAAGCTGGACAGTGTCTCCAAGGTCCTAAGTCTCTGAGGATTTCACACCATCTGCCCCAAGTGGCTACTGTTTCTGAAGGTGCACCTTATTGGGTCATATTCCTTGTCTCTGGGTCATTTCTCCACTTCCTTACCATGTTTCCTGGAACTGCTTCCAAAGTCAACTGTTTGCACCCAAATTCTTGTCTGCAGATATGCTTTTGGCGGAGCTCAAACTAAGACAGAGGGAAACCTATGGTTTTATAGAGACTTGAGAGACACAACAGTCTGTCACAATCTTTGGACCTTATTTGGATACTGCTACAAACAAACAAGCAAACAAACAAATAATACCTGAAAAGCATTAATGACATTGATAAGATAACTAGAAATCTGAACACTGGATCAGACATTTGATTATATTAAGAGATGGTGGTAGGCCAGGCAAGGTGGCTCATAGTTGTAATCCTAACACTTTGGGTGGATGCTGAGGCAGGTGGATCACTTGAGGTCAGGAGTTCAAGACCAGCCTGGCCACCATGGTGAAACCCTGTCTCTACTAAAAATACAAAAATTAGCTGGAGATGGTGGTGGGCACCTATAATCCCTGCTAATTGGGAGGCTGGGGTAGGAGGATTACTTGACCCTGGGAGGTGGGGGTTGCAGTGAGCTGAGATCACACCACTGCACTCCAGCCTGGGCAAAACTGTGTCTCAAAAAAAAAAAAAAAAAAAAAAAAAAAAAAGATGATTGTATCCCACTGCTGCCACCAATAAAAGAGGTGATTGTCAAATTTTGAAGTGGGATAATGCTATTGTGATTATGTTAAAACAAATGGTCTTTATTGTCAGATACGTTCTGAAATATTCATAAATACATTGATAATTGGTACAATGTTTGGGATTTGCTTCAAAATAATGAAAGAGTTGACGGAAGAGAGAGTGTAGCTGAAAGAATAGCCGTAAGCTGATAATTTTTGAAATTGGGAGATGAGTAGAAGAGGTTCATGACACTATTTATCCTACTTTTATATACATTAAATATTTCCACAATAAAAAGTGTAGAAATGCTCACTCATCTAACGCATTGCATTTGAATCAGGTTGTGCACGTACCATTGAGCAAGAGTAGTTTTGACTACTCTTTGGGCTTTGGGGTGGACTTTGGGGTCCGATCAACCTGTATTCGTGTCTGATCCTGGTTTATCTTGGATGGTCAGTTGTGTGTGGGGTTGGGACAATCCAGGGGACTGGAAAGTGGGGGATGGAGGAGAGTCTCTGGGAAGGAGATAATTCCAAACAAAGGATGCTCCATGACTCCAGATATGGAAGTGAAAACAGACAGGAAGAACAGAGCTTCAGGCTGGGAGATTGATTTTGAGGCTGCAAGGCTGTATTACTCTGGGCTCTCGAGAGAAATTGAACTAATGGCATGCATGTGTGTGTGTGTGTATTTACATAGTTATAAATATAACTAGTATGGTTATTTATATATTGTATAATATAGATACAAAATAGTTTGAGTTTGTGTACATATATACACACATATATGTGAGTTTGTGTATATATATGTGTATATAGATACACACTGTGTGTGTGTGTGTGTATATATACACACACATATATTTATCCAGAGACAGAGAGAGAGAGAGAGAGACTGCTATTTGTTTTAAGAAATTGGCTTATGCAATTACGGAAGATGGCAAGCTGAAAATCTGCAAGGTAGGCAGGCAGGCTAGAGACTGAGAGAAGAGCTGATGTTGCAGCTTGAGACTGAATGCAGTCTGGAGGCAGATTTCCCTCTTCCTCTGGAAACTTCAGTTTGTTTGTTTTCCCTCTTAATTCCTTCAACTGATTGGACAAGGCCCACCCACATTATAGAGGTCAGTCTGCTTTACTGTAAGTCTACTAATTTAAATGTTAATCTCATCTAAGAAAATACCTTCACAGCAACTTGACCAAATATCTGGGTATTGCAGCTTAGCCAAGTTGACGTGTAAAATTAACGGTCCCCAGGGGCCATCGTAATACTCCAGAGAAGATGTAATAAGAGTTTAAACCAGTACATTGGCAGTGACAGTTAAGAAGAGAGGATAGTGGTGGCTCACATCTGTAATTCCAGCACTTTGGGAGACCAAGGCAGGTGGATCTCCTGAGGTCAGGAGTTTGAGACCAGCCTGGGTAACAAGGTGAAAACCCATCTCTACTAAAAATGCAAAAATTAGTCAGATGTGGTGGCACAGGCCTGTAGTCCCAGCTACTTGGGAGGCTGAGGCAGGAGAATCAATCACTTGAAACTGGGAGGCGGAGGTTGCAGTGAGCTGACATTGCGCCACTGCACTCCAGCCTGGGCGACAGAGTGAGACTCTGTTAAAAAAAAAAAAAAAAAAAAAAAAGCAAAAACAAACAAACAAACAAAAACCAGGGGATAGATGTGAGTGCTTTTGAGGTGCTAGAGTTCACAGCACTAGGTGTGGGTAAATGAATAGACCAAGTTTCTAATATGGTTGCTGGGGTAACATTTAGCAAGATGAGAAGAAAGAGGAATCTAGGTTATTCCCAGGTGATGAATGAACAGCTACTGTGTTCCTGGCGTGGAGGTGGTTCTTTGGATATGAGAGTGAGTAACATGGACAAGGCGTCTTCTCCCCTGGAGCATGTGATCCTGCAGCACAAGCAGACATTGAACAGCCGTTATCAGTGAGCTGAGGGCTATGGGAAGAATGAATGCTGGGGGCGAAGGTATCGTCGACAAAATGAACCAGGTCAAGAGGCTCAGGAATATCTCTTCCCAGGAAGTGATTTGTAAGCTGAGTTTAGAGGAATAAGCAGGAGTTTGGCCATGAGGAGGGGAAACAGCACTCCAATTAGAGGGAAGAACAGTGAGCAAAAGTTCAGAGGCCGGAAAGAACAGAGAGAACTGAGAGCTCTTATTTTGTATAGGATATTTGCTTTGAGAAGCAAACAATCCTTCTTCTTCTTTTCCCTTGTGTGCAAATGGCATGTTCCTATATTGATCTGACCTAAAGCAAGTTAGGTTTGTGTATTGAAAAGCATGCCAGGTCATGCAGCCTTCTTCAGGTTATTAAGAAAAGTTATCCTGTAAGGTTGGAATTCAGGATCTTCTAGGACTTTACTAACAGACTGACAAGCTTACAAATCAGTAACTGAACCCTAAGTGTATACAGGGATAATTGATTGAGAGGGTAGATTCAGCTGGAAGGAGATCCAGGTTCTAGTCCCCACTCGGCTGCTTCCTGGCTGTGTGCTTTTTTTGTTTTGTTTTTTCTTTTTCTTTTTTGATATGTTGTCTTGCTCTGTTACCCAGGCTGGAGTGCAGTGGTGCAATCCTGGCTCACTGCAACCTCTGCCTCCCAGGTTCAAGCGACTCTCCTGCCTTAGCCTCCCAAGTAGCTGGGATTACAGTTGCCCACCACCATGCCTGGCTAATTTTTGTATTTTTAGCAGAGATGGGGTTTTGTCATGTTGGCCAGACCGGTCTTGAATTCCTGACCTCAAATGATCCACCTGCTGTGGCCTCCCAAAGTGCTGGGATTACAGGCGTGAGCCACCATGCCCAGCCTGTGTGGTCTTGAACAAGTTACTTCGCCTCTCTGGACCCTGATTTTTTGTGTCAGAAAAATGTGGGTATTGGACAAGATCATTTCTAGTTCTAGGATTTTTATGATTCTATGGGTTAGGGTGATGTGCAATAAGAAACAAATACATGACGTTCTCAGATAATTCCTCAAACACCAATATTTCTGTATTTGTTAAACATTGGCTGCAGGCAGACTCTGTTCCAGGTGCTGGGGATTTCATGGGGAGTAAGAGAGACAAGATTCTGCCTTAAAGGAACTAATTGGGCCAGAGGTAAGAGACAGACAAGTGGCAGCAGATGTGCAAGCAGGACAATTGCAGATTGTGATAAAGGGAGATTGTGTAAAGATAACACACAGGATGATGTGAGAAGACTGCGTGTGTGTGTGTGTGTGTGTGTGTGTGTGTGTGTTGGTGGAGAGTATCAGATAGGGCCAATCTGAGAAGCGACATGGAGCAGAAACTGCGTGATCACAGAGACTTAACCATTCAAAGAGCTGGAGAATGCCAGGTGGAAGGAATGGCAAGTGTGAAGGCCCTGAGGCAGCGTAGTTAGCCTGCTGGAGAACAGAGAAGGGGCACATTGTATCAAGAAAAATGAATAAAGGGGAACATGGCTGGAGATGAAGACCAAAAAGTAGCCATAGCCACACATAGCAGTCCTTGTAGCCTCAGTGAGTTGGATTTTATATTTTATTATTATTAAAAATGTTTTCTCCTCTCAGCTCATACCTATATTTTTATTTTTATTTTTTTGAGACAGAGTCTCACTCTGTTGCCCAGGTTGGAGTGCAGTGGCATGATTACAATTCACTGCGGCCTTGACCTCCCGGGCCCAAGAAATCCTCCCACCTCAGCCTCCCAAATAGCTGAGACTGCAGGCATGCACCACCATGGCCAGCAAATTTTTTGTGTGTTCTCATAGAGATCGGGTTTTGCCATGATGCCCAGGCTAGTCTGAAACTCCTGGCTCAGGCGATCTGCCTGCCTCAGCTTCCTAAAGTGCTGGAATTATATGCATGAGCCACTGCACCTGGCCAAAAGTTGGATTTGATTACCAAAAATGAGAATGCACTTAACTGGTGCCCCAGTCAATGGTGGCATTTAACTGAAATGAACTCATACTAGTCCCCCCGCCAAAAGATCCTCTTTCAGTGCTCCCCATCTCTGTAAATAAGCCATTTGTGTATTTTACAAATACATATGTGCCAGGCCCTGTTCTAGGTGCTGAGAATCCAGTGGCAAACAGTCAGTGGTCCCTGCTCTAATGGATATATAGGACAATAAGGGAGACAGGCAGTGACTAAGTGAACAAGTAAACAGGTAACATTCTCTGTGGAGATGAGAGTTATGGAGAAAGGTAAAGGAGGGTTGAGATGTGGACATCTTTGGAGGGTGGTTATTCTGCCTGTCACACCCATTCGTGGGGGTGGGCATTGCTGATTTATGGTGGGAGGACAGGAAAAGTGTCTTGGATAAAGAGACACTTGAGACCGTGTGGGAAGGAGGGAGTGAGCCAGCGAACCATGAGGATACCTGGGGAGACGCTTTCAGGGAGTGGAAGTGGCCAGTGCAAAGGCCCCGAGGCATCACTCAGGGAGGGAACACAGAGGGAGATGAAGCCAGAGAGTTTACGGAGGGCCTTGTATGTCATGGTAGAACTTGGGCCTTGATCCTGAGAAAGATGGGGAACAAATGGAAGGTTGAGCAGAGGAGGAATGGGATCTCGGGTTCCACGGGGTGCCACTGGCTTTGGGTGGAGAACAGATGGTGGAGGGACCAGGCTGGACACAGGGAGGCCATGCAGGAGGCTTCTGCAACAGTGCAGGGAGAGGTGGCTTTGACAGGGCAGGTGGGTGATACTTGTCATTGCCCGTCTTAGTAACCTGGGCTGCTGTAACACATCACCGCACACTGGGTGGCTTAAAACAATAGAAATGTACTCTATCACGGTTTTGGAGGCTGGACGTCTAAAATGAAGGTGTTGGCAAAAACCCTAGGGAAGAATGCCTCCTTGCCTCTTGCAGCTTCTGTGGCTCCCGGCAATGCTTGGTGCTCCTCCCCTTGTGGCTGCATCCTTCTAATCTCTGCCTGCATCTTCACGTGGCCTTCTTCTCCACCGTGTGTGTCGCTGTGCCCTCTCCTCTTCTAATGGAACACAGTCATTGGCTGAGGGTTCACCATGATGACTTCATTCTAGCTCGACCGATTACATCTGCAAAGACCTTTTCTCCAAATAAAGTCAAAATCAGAGGTCCTGGATGTTAGGGTTTGGACATATCTTTCTGAGGGACAGAATTCAACCCATGACGTTGCCCAAGCCAGAGTCTTGCGACCCCTCCTGGAGCCATTCTTCTTCCCCTGCCCTGCTCACACCAGCCAGCCCCAAGTGCTGCTGCCTGGGCCACAGCAACAGCCTCCTGTTCATTTCCTGTTCTCCACGCTGGCCTCCCTGCCCATCTTTTTCCCGACCCAGCAGAAGAGCAGTCGCTTTAGTGTGAACATCTGATCGTGTCCTCTTGCTTGAAACCTTCCTGTGCATCCCCACTGCTCAGAGGAGAAAGCCCCCAAACCTTGCTTTAATCTTCAGAGCCTTGCATGATTGGCCCTCTGTGGACTCACCAGGTCCATGCTGAGGCACCGTCCCCTTCTTCCTCCATCCCAGTCTATCCTCTGAGAAGCCCTCCGTGGCTTTCCCCAATTTAGGTCATATCTTCTTTCTTTATGTATCAAAATTACAGTGAGATACTTAACCGTGTGAATATCTGTTTGATGTGTATCGCCCACTGGACTTTAAACTCTATGAGACCAGGGACTCTGTCTTGTTTATCCAGGTATCCCCAGAGCCCAGCACCTCGCCTGGCACACAGTAGGTGCTCAGTAAATGCTTGAATGAATGAGTGAGCATCCTGTACTTGGTAGTGTTCTCTGTGACTCATTGACTCTCAGCCGCATGAATGGGCATCATTGTTGCAGACTGATTAGTGCAGCATTTTGGACGAAGTTTTCCCATTTTATGGACTTGGAATACAATCACAGTTGCGTTATTAGTTATTCAATTATTTGTTCAATGACAATTTCCCTGGATAGAATGTAAATGTCACAAGGTCCTCTGTTCACCATTATTATCCCCAGCATGATGCCGGGGGCACATGGGACGTTATTGATGACAATGGGTAAATGGATGAATGAATGAATGAACCATGCCCAAATCTAGGCCCACAACATGCATTTTTGTCCACACTCATCACTCATAGGCTCCATGTCTATCCCAGCCTCCCCTCTAGTATTATTTTCTTACTCTTGCTGTAAAAATGACCCCAAATATTATTATCTTGCAGCTCTGCAGGTCAGAAATGGGCCTCCCTGGGCAGGGTTCTGCTCCTTCTGGAAACTCTAGGGAGCAATCAATTTCCTTGCCTTTTCCAGCTTCTAGAGTCTCCCCACATTCCTTGATTCATAGCCTCTTTCATTTTCAAAGCCAGCGATGGCTGGTCGAGTCTCTCTGATATCATTTCACTCTGCCATGGATTCTCCTCTGCCTCACCCTTACTTGTTAGGACGGTTTTTTGTTTTTGTTTTTGTTTTTGTTTTTTTTAGACAGCATTTTGCTCTGTCTACCAGGCTGGAATGCAGTGGCGTGATCATGGCTCACTGCAGCCTCAACCTCTCTGGCTCTGGTGATCCTCCCACCTCAGCCATTCTCCACCTCATCCTCCCAATTATAGTCCGGAGTAGCTGGGATTATATGCATGTGCCACCATGCCTGGCTAATTTTTTTTTTCTTTTGTAGGGATGGAGTCTCACTATTTTGCCCAGGCTGGTCTGGAACTCCTGGGCTCAAGCGATCCTCCCACCTGGCCTTCTCTAAGTGCTGGGATTACAGGCATGAGCCACCATGCCCAGCCCGCATGGACTCTTGTAATTACATTGGTCCCATTCAGATAATCCAGAGTCATCTCCCTATGTTAAGGTCAACTGATGAGCAGCCTCAGTTTCACCTGCTCCCTTAATACCCCCTTGCCCTGTCACCCAGCATATTTACAGGTTCTGGGGATTAGGATGTGCATATCTTTGGAGGGTGGTTATTCTGCCTGTCATACATCTTTAATTTTCTCATTGTTTGCAGAAAGCCTGCAGTCATGGTGTGTGCAGTGGGAAGAGGGAAGGGGGAAGGGGAAGGACTCACCACATGTAGGGAGGACCTTTGTCAGTAGATCACACTTGAATGTGGGGTCATTGCCAAAGCATTAGACTCAGCTTCGAGAGTCGACCTGTTTCTTGCTTTGCCAACCCAGAAATGGCTATCCCTTAAGGAGGACTGAATGTGTATGAATCAATGACTGGGATTTGTTTTCCTACTGAGGGTGGAGCCTGTACCCCTGCCAGGGTACACAGTGGGATGGTGCTCATGTCCCAGTGATGTGTGGGAGTGAAGGCGCCCTTCCCTCCACTAGCCTCCCAAGGTAAATGGAGGCCAAAGCCCTGCCTGATTTATCTCTTCTCCTTGATCCTTCCTCGCCTACCCTCGGGTTTGAAACTCCAAAGGGAGAAAGAAGAGCCTGAGCTTTCCACCCAGCTCCACTGCTCGCAAGTTGTGGGACCTTCAGCAAGTCGCCTCCTTGCAGCCACCCTGCTCTTCTGTAAATCGGGCATGATGAGAACACCTGCATCGCAGGCCTGCTGGGTGGATTAGACAAGGAAGGCATTTGCAAAGCACTTTGAACTTTACATACAGTAGGTGCTCAATAAATGCTTGCTCTTGTGCCCTAGCCCTATTCTGGCCATGACTTGACTTTGCATTACTCCAGACCAGTCTAGGCTCTGCTATTACAGACAGAATGCCATTTTGGACTTGTCTCGAGGCTCATTAAAAAGAGCGTGCAGGCCAGGTGTGGTGGTTCATGCCTGTAATCCCAGCACTTTGGGAGGCTGAGGCGGATGGATCGTGAGGTCAGGAGTTTGAGACCAGCCTGGTCAACATGGTGAAACCCTGTCTCTACTAAAAAGACAAAAATTAGCTAGGTATGGTGGCTCACGCCTGTAATCCCAGCTACTCAGGAGGCTGAGACAGGAGAATCGTTTGAACCCTGGGAGGTGGAGGTTGCAGTGAGCCGAGATCACACCACTGCACTGCAGTCTGGGTGACAGGGTGAGACTCTGTCTCAAAACAAACAAACAAACAAACAAACAAACAAACAAACACCGTGTGCAAGACTACAATATGTTCCAAGAAGCACCAACTGAACCTTGAGGCAGGTCCAGCACTTGTATCAGGCAGGCATTTGGCAAACACCCAGCAATAGCCTGAGTGGAGCTACAGACACCCTTGGTCCAGCTTGAGGGCAGATCACCAAACCGGAACACGTCCCAGTAAGTCCTAACTAAAGATGCTCCCATCTGACTCACATACAGAGTATTTACTCAAGGAGTGTTTGCTGAACACCAGCTTAGCGCCGGGCACGCGGGCTCGGTCGTGGAGACATCATTCCCCTGGGCGGCTGTGCTGCCTGGGAGATAACTCACAGGCCATGTGCACAGCTTGGGAGCACAGGAAGTCCTTTTGCAGAACTTTCCACATTTTAGGAGTGAGGGATGATAGCAATGGGGCTTTGAAGCCCTCAGCCCTTAATAGGCAGAATCCTACATGGTGTTTCCTTCACCCTAAGGCACCCCCAGCCTCACTTAGCAGTGCTGCAATTAACACAATACCACTGTCAGAATCACCTCTAACCATAGCCCCGGCTACATCGCTCACCTCCTTGGTGGCTTCCCTCTACTTGTAGGATAAACGCAAGCTCCTTAGCCCTGACTTACAGGGTCCTCCCTGGCTGGGCACCCACCACACCAACCCTCACTGCTATGCTCTGAATATTTGTGCCCCATCCCTAATTTCTATGTTGAAATCCTCACCTTCAAGGTGATGGTATTAGGAGGTGAAGCTTTTGGGAGGTGATTCAGTCACCGAGGTAGAGCCTTCTTGAATGGGACAAGTTTGCCTATGTAAAGGGACTCCAAGGAGCTGCCTAGTTTCTTCCACCATGTGAGGACACAATGAGAAGGTGCCAGGCACAAGCCAGAAGGCAGTCCCCACCAGACAGCAAATCTGCCTTCACCTTGGACTCCCCAGACTCCAGAATTGTGAGAAGTAAATTCTTTTAGCCGGGTATAGTGGCTCACACCTGTGATCCTTGTACTTCGGGAGGCCAAGGCGGTGGATCAGCTGAGGTCAGGAGTTCGAGACCAGCCTGGCCAACATGGTAAAAAGCAGCCAGGCATGATGGCTCATGCCTGTGGTCCCAGCTCCTTGGGAGGCTGAGGCAGGAGAATTGCTTGAACCCGGGAGGCAGAGGTTGCAGTGAGCTGAGATCACGCCACTGCACTGCAGCTTGGGTAACAGAGTGAGGCTCGGTTTCAAAAATAAATAAATTCTTTTTCTTTAAAAGCCACTCAGTCCAATGTATTTTGTTATAGCAGCTTAAATGGACTAAGATGGAAGATCTCGCTCAGCTTCATCCCTCTTTTCCATTCCTAGCAGCTAGAGTTCCTCTAATCTCCTCAAAGGCCACATTTTGTCTCTCACTTCCTAACCCTCTCCTTGGCTAGTCCCCCTGCCTTGAGCGCTGTTCCCTCCCTTCCTTGGCCTAGCCAACTCCAATCATCTTTAGGCTTCAGCATAAATCTCACCTCCTCCTGGAAGCCTTCCATGATACCTCCATGCTAGGTAGTCCTCCTGTGCCCTCCAGATGGCCCTGAGCTCTGTCTTTCCCAGAACTCATCACTTTGTATTATATCTGCCTCATCCCAATGTGTCTCCCAGGGAGACTGGAGTCTCCTGAAGGTTGAAGCAGAGTCTGATTTGCTCTCGATTGTGTCTGCAGTGACTGTATTAGTTTCCCAGAGCTGCAGTCATTAAGTATCAAAAACTGAGTAGCTTAAAACCACAGAAATTTGTTCTCTTACAGTTCAGGAAGCCAGAAGTCCAAAACCAAGGTGTCAGCAGCATTTGTTTGTTTTGGGGAGCTCAGCCCCAGCTGTGACGTTCTTGGTGGTTTTTTTTTTTGTTTTGTTTTGTTTTGTTTTTTTTTTTTGGCTTGCAACAGCATCACTCCAGTCTCTGCCTCTGTTTTCACATAGTCTGTGCTCTATGCGCCTCTCTCTGTCTTCTTTTAAGGACAACAGTCATTGGACTTAGAGCCCACCCTAATCCAATATGACTTTATGTTAACCGGATTATATCTGCAAAGACACTATTTCCAAATAATTCCACATTCGTAGTTGCTGAGGGTTAGGACTTGAACATATCTTTTCAGGGGATAATATTTAACTCACAACACTGTCTGCTTCATCTGTTCATTGTAAATATTTGAGGAATGAATGACTGAATGCAGAAAGAAACAAACAGGTTGCCTAGGAGTCCCTCTTTTTTTGAGGAAATGTTGAATTTGTGTTGTCACGTAAAAGAGAGTGTGGAACAGGAAAAAGAAATGTACAAGAGAATTTAGATTAAAGCACGCATTCACACACACACACATACACACACCCCCTTGCCAAACACAGCTCTGGGCTGGACAGGGGAGTGGTGGCCCTGGGCGGGACACTGGGCAGCCATTCTCCCCCGTCCCTTCCGCCCCCTACCTGTCCACCAGGGCCACGCTGCGGTGGGGCCCAGGCACCATTTTATTAGTTGTGATCCACTGTGGTTAATTCTCTTAATCTAGACTTACGTGCCCATAAAGCCCAGACCTCAGGTATTGGATTTCCCTGATCAAAGGGCGGCATGTGGGGGGCGCTGCCCAGGAGGGCTCAGCAAAGCTTGTAAACACGGCCCGGGACACACACACACACACACACACATACACACACACACACACACACACACACGCTCTCCAAAAGATGGGCCGATCAATGGCTGGGGTGATCCCGTGTGAAATATGACTGCCGCTTAAATGCAGCTTCTGGGATTTACGGCCGGGTATTAATCTACCCTGCTTAATGCCTTGACCTCTGCCCTCCAGCAATTCAAGGGATGGTGCCAGTGAGGCCAGAAGCTAATTCCATGGATTAAAGCAGAAGGAGCCCCCAGCATTTGGAAGTGTCAGGGACAGTTTAAGCGCTAGCAAAACGTCCCAGCTCTCCCTATTAATGGTGACTGGGAATGGTTGGGTTTTTCAAGCAGGCAACACACAGAAGGATCGTAGAGGAAAGGACCTTTTGGTAAATGCAATCAGTTTTCCTCTCTAGTCCAGGCCTATATGTACCTAATTCCTCTCTCTTCCTAGCCTCCAGGACTCTGCATATCAATTTCTTCCTAGAGTACACTTTGCTTTGTGCATAGTCAGGTTGCGCCTTAAATGCCACCTCCTCCGGGGAGCCTTCCTAGCCCCTATGCCTTGTTAATGCTGCTCGCTTGCTCCTGAATAGCCTCAGAAGTGTCACTGTGATTTTTCTAGTCTTATTCATCCACCAAATTAAACTTCTGAGGGCAGGAACTGAGTTG
The DNA here is from genome assembly GCF_047675955.1 of Chlorocebus sabaeus. Lineage (NCBI taxonomy): Eukaryota > Metazoa > Chordata > Mammalia > Primates > Cercopithecidae > Chlorocebus > Chlorocebus sabaeus. The sequence continues at coordinate 112,990,370 of NC_132914.1, read as the reverse complement.
TCACCTAAACCTACTAGAGAGCCAAACTCATTGTAAAAACTCAACCAATATTTATTACACGAGTGAATTAAAAGAATTCAATCAACAACTAAGATTGCAGTTGATTTTCTTTTTTTTTTTTTTGAGACAGGGTCTTGCTCTGTTGCCCAGGCTGGAGTGCAGTGGCTCTATCACAGCTCACTGCAGCCTCGACCTCACAGGGTCAGGCAATCCTACCACCTTCAGCCTCCCAAGTAGCTGGGAGTACAAGCATTCACCATCAGGCCTGGCTAGTTTTAAAAATTTATTTGTAGAAATGGGGTCTTGCTGTGTTGCCCAGGCTGATCTTGAACTCAAGCAATCCTCCTGCCTTGGCTTCCCAAAGTGCTGGGATTACAGGTATGAGCCACTGTGCCCAGCCCAGTTGATGGCTTTTAGGGATAAAATAGTTGCATCCGGTATGTTAAGACTTATGACCATACATGTATGTCCTCATCCTCCCTCTGTGCCTCAGTTTCCTCTCTAGTAAGACAGGACTAAGAGTAGTACTAATTACACACTACTATCATTTGTTCCATCATTCCACAGGTGTTTATTGAGCACTTCATATGTGCAGGCGCTGATCCAGAATGGGGACAGAGCAATGAACAAAACAGACAAAACCCTTGTCCTGGTAGACAGTGACATTCTGGCTGAGGGGTGACAGAAAATATACAAGCTAGTGTTAAGTGCTGAGGAACAAAAAAAAGGATTGGGGAATGAAGATTTAGGACGGGGGTGTAGAGTTTGGAATTTTAAATAGGTGGTTAGGGAAAGTCTCATGGACAAGGTAGTAGCTTTCGTTATTTTTGTTTTTATTGTTATGGATCTTAATATTTAATTTTTGAAAATTTTAATTATGAATACATAAGAGTTGTACATATTTATGGGGTACATGTAATGTTTTGATACAGGCATACAACGTGTGGTGAGCAGTTATCATTTCTTTGTGTTAAGAACATTCTGTTCTTTTAGTTATTTAAAAATATTCAATAAATTATTAACTATAGTCACCATATTATGCTACTAAATACTAGATCTCTTTCTCTTTCTTTCTCTCCCTCTCTCTCTTTCTCTTTCTTTGACAGAATCTCCCTCTGTTGCCAGGGTGGAGTGCAGTGGCGTGATCTTGGCTCACTGCAATCTCCGCCTCCTGGATTCAAGCGATTCTCCTGCCTCAGCCTCCCGAGTATCTGGGATTACAGGCACATGCCACCACACCCAGCTAATTTTTGTATTTTTAGTAGAGATAGGATTTCGCCATGTTGGTCAGGCTGGTCTCGAACTCCTGACCTCAGGTGATCCACCTACCTCGGCCTCCCAAAGTACTGGGATTGCAGGCATGAGCCACTGTGCCAGGCCTAGATCTTATTCTTTCTATCTAACTGTATTTTTTACCCATTAACCATCTCCTTTTAATACCCCGCTCCCACTACCCTTCCCAGCCTCTGGTAACCATCATTCTACTCTCTATTGCCACTGGTTCAATTTTTATTTTTTTTTAGCTCCCACATGTGAGTGAGAACATGCAATATTTGTCTCTCCATGTCTGGCTTATTTCATAGTGTCCTTCCACTTAACATAATGTCCTCCTGTAAAGGCTAGGAAGTGAGGGAGAGAGACGTGTGACTATCTGGGCATTCCAGGCAGAGAACGGTTAGCACAAAGGCCCGAGGCGGGACCCTGCCTGGTGTGTTTGAGGAAGAGCCAAGAAGCTGGTAGGAGGTAGAATTAGTGATGGGGAAAGAAGGAGGGGTGAAAGAGAGAGACTATCCGAGATTAAAATCAGTTAATATGTATGAATTCCCAGCACTGGAATTAACTGAACCATGGTCCATTCATACAAGAGAGTTCTATACAACTTTTAAAACGAATGAGGTAGATGTGTATGGGCTGATATAGGTATGTCTCCAGCGTGTAGATCTTCAAGGTATAATTTTTTTTTTTTTTTTTTTTTTAAGACTGAGTCTCACTCTGTCCCCCAGGCTGGAGTGTAGTGGCACCATCTTGGCTCATTACAACCTCTGGCTCCTGGGTTCCAGCAATTCTCCTGCCTCAGCCTCCCAAGTAGCTGGGATTACAGGCACGTGCCACCATGCCCAGCCAATTTTTTTTTTTTTTTGTATTTTTAGTAGAGATAGGGTTTCACCATGTTGGCCAGGCCAGTCTCGAACTCCTGACCTCAAGTGATCTGTCCACCTCAGCCTCCCAAAGTACTGGGATTACAGGCGTGAGCCACTGTGTTCTTAAATATTTTTAGAAACACATATATATTAAAAATACTGAGTGAGTAAAAATACCTCTAAGCCCAAAATAGCTTATTTATGTGTGTCCGTACAGCTGTAGATAAGTGCACCAGAGAATGTCTGGAAGAACACATACTAAAATGTGGACAGTGTCCAGATTTGGAGAGGAGGTGGGACTGGGGGAGATTAAAGGGGACCTGAACTATTTTACTCTTTTTGCTTCTATATTATTGCTTAAGGTTTTCACAACAACCATGTACTTGCTTAAAGGATGCATTTATTTAAAAATTTTAGTAATCCTTTATAGGAGCAACAAGACAGAGAAGAGAGGTACTCTTTTTTTTTTTTTTTTTTTTTTTTTTTTTTTTTTTTTTTTTTTAGTGGAATGTGCATTCCACTTGAGAAAGTTGTGAAATCATGAATCAGAAGCAGGTTGTGGAAAGAGCCCTTCGTTGGAGTTACCAGCAAAAAGTCTATGGCATTTTCAATTTGCCCATAAAAGCAAAATAAGGGACTGGCATTTTCTGGTTAATTCCAAGCCCGTCAGCAGCCTGGGGAGACTGATTCTCTGAAAGCCAGTGGTGTTTATTTCCATGGAAGGGTCTGCTTACAGATTTAGGCAAACTCACCCTAGGGAGTCAGACGAAACAGGGGCATGTCAATATTTTATGAAGGTACAGAGAGCTCAATACCTGTAGACCTTCAGGCTATTCTTTAATCTTTGGGAAGGGTTGCAGGGTGATCTCTTTGGTAGCCCCCTTAGCATTGATTCTCTCTTTTCATTGGTGGGCAGCAGCCACTAGAGTGGAAGGACAAAGCCCATATTTAGCTGCAGGGTGGGACTCTGACAGACCCAAATCACACTGGGCCAGTAATTCCATCCCTTTTCCTGGTGATTGGATTAGATTGGGTGTGTAACGAAAAGGGTCAAGTCTGAGTAAGGCTTAGGATTTTTCTTGTTGACTTCAGGAATATCCAGTTTTAGGATGAAGATGACACTGTGTAAGACAGTCAGAGAAGAATCCTGATGACAGGATTAAGGGCCTGGATCAAGCCACACCTGAATCCTTCCCTTTTCTCTTTATTGTTTAATTTTACTTCCTGTTGTCTTAAACCAAAAGATTTCTCAATGACACAGCTTGACAACTGAGATTCAGAATGCACGTTGGTAGCAGTTCTTTTCTATTTCTTAATTGTCGGGGAAATTAAGAAGGAAAATTATCCTTGCCCAGGAGTCTGGGGCATCAATTCTTGTTCGACCTGTGTTATTAACTTACTGTGTGACTGCATGTCATTTCTTCAATGTGATTTTCAGAGGACTCTCCTCTAAAATAGAGAACTGGGTGAGAGAGGATCTAGAAAGATCCTTATAGAGTTAACATTTTATGACCTTCTAAGTCCTCAAGGGTGTCATAGGACATGTTGACACACCAACAGAGAACCTCTTAAGGTCTATGTGAAACCCCAGATGGGGCCTAGAAAGAGCTGTAACTGTGTCATGGTGGTCTGGAGTTTGAATGTTCACTCTGGTTTGGAGATAAGGAGCTGTCACCCTACATCTTGGGAAGCTGGGATGATGCTAGTGGCGGAGGCAGTCGAGCTGGGTTTAACACGGCAGAGGGAACCCAGGCTGGGGCCTGCCCTGTTGGTAGGTGAGGTGTGTGTGACCAAAGTCACACTCTTTAATGACTTTCTCTACATGATCCTCAATTGACTATTGATGTTTTAATTGTGTATTCATATGGCTTTCTATATTTTATCAGCGCCCAATAGCCTTTGAAAACCATAAGTTTTGGAGAAGGAGCTCAGAAGCATGCACAGCTCTCCATTCCCTTCCCCTTTCTGGGTGGTGTTGGTGGCTATTTTAAAGTTGGGCTTGAGATGCTTTGCCACAGTCATTCAGACACACTTGGGTCTATCTGGAAAATGACAGGAGGGACTTCCAGGAAGTTTGTTGGAATGAGTGACAGAGGGGCCTTCTCGGACAGGATGGGGAGGGTGCAATGCCTCCTGGGAGCGTATGGCTGATTCTTTCTGGGGACCCCATGGGCTGGAAGCCTGGCCTGGGCCCCAGGAGACTTGGGAAAAACTTGGACTGAATGTTTGCATACCCTCAAAACTCATATGCTGAAGCCCTAGCCCCCTTTGTACTGGTATTAGGAAATGAGGCATTTGGGAGATCATCAGGCCTAGGTGAGGTCATGAGTGTAGGCCTTCATGAGGGTATTAGTGCCCTTATAAGAAGAGAAAGAGACACTGGAGCTTCCTCTCTCTACCAGGCGAGGACACAAGAAGATGGCTGTCTACAAGCCAGGAAAAGATTCTGCACCAGGACCCGAATCAGCTGGCACCTTGATCTTGGGCTTCCCAGCCTCCAAAACTATGAGATGAGAAATAAATGTCTGTTGTTTATGCCTCCCAGTCGATGGTATTTTGTTATAGCAACCCAAGATGGCAAAGGCAACAAGCCTAAAATGAAAAATGGCAAAGTAACCAAGATGTCCTTCAAGAGGTAAGTGGATAAAGAAACGGCAGGATATCCACACAGTGGAATATTACTCATCAATAAAGAGAAAAGTGACATAGCAAGCCATGAGAAACCATGGAGAAAATTTAAATGCATATTTCTAAGTGGGAAAGACTAAGATGAAAAGGCTACCTATAGGATGGTGCCAACTATATGACATTCTGGCAAAGGCAAAACTATAAAGACAATGGAAAGAATAGCAGTTGCCAGAGGGTTGGGAGGAGGGGGAGAAGGGTAAATAGGCAGAGCACAGGGGATTTTCAGGGCTGTGAAACTATCCGGTATAATACCATAATGGTGAATACTTGTCATTCCACATTTGTCAAAGAGGGCTGGGTGCAGTGGCTTGTGTCTATAATCCCAGCACTTTGGGAGGCCAAGGGGGAAGGAAGGATGGCTTGAGGCCAGGAATTTGAGACTAGCGTGGGCAACCTAGGGAGATCCCATCTCTACAAAAATTAAAACACTGGCCTAGGGTATGCCTTTAGTCTCAGCTACTTGGGAGGCTGAGATGGGAGGATCACTTGAATCCAGGAGTTCGAGGCTGCAGTGAGCTGATTGTGCCTCTGCACTCCAGCCCAGGTGACAGAAGTAAGAAACAGAGTGAGACCCTGTTTCTTAAAAAATGAAAAACAAGAAAACAGCAAAAAACAAACAAACAAACAAACAAACAAAAAGCTTTGTCATAGCTCACAGAACTGTACAACACAAGGAGTGGGCCCTAATGTAAACTATGGACATGTATCAGTATTGGTTCATCAATCACAACAAATGCACCACAGTAATGCAAGGTATTAATAATGGGAAGTACTGTGTGGGAGGTGAGATAGGGAGGGGAGTATATGAGAACCCTCTGTACTTTCTGTGTGATTTTTCTATAAACCTAAAACTCTTCTAAAAAATAGTCTATTATCAAAAAATATGCCAGAAACCATGTCCTCTAATAATGTTCAGCCACAGGTAGGGCAATTTGTATGCTCCCGTGACCAAGTATAGCACAACACTAACACAACGACAATGACGACATCCTTCTGCGTGGGACTCATTCTAATCTCCACGTATGGGATGCACTAGAGGCATGAGCTACACATTTTTGATTCCATACCATTATCAGTAAAACTGTTTTTGCGCATGTACTGCCAATGCATGTACATCTATTTATGTTTAACTCTATCCATGAATGACTGTATTAATTTATTGCATGCTGTCTTAGTTCCCATTCCTCTTATAACAGGGCCTGTGACAAACGCTTAGGTACAGGTAGTTTATTGAAGGTGGTCCCAGGTAGCAAGAGTGAGGCAGTTGGGGAGAGAGATATAGGACAGAGGCAAATCAATATAATCATGAGTGAGTGAGTGGGTTGTCACTGTGGACACTGGGCTTGATTTTTGTCTCCTGGAATTCTCTGTCCAGATAACAGGAAGCTAAGGTGTTTATCTACCTGCTTCTGCCTCCCATCAGTGGAGCTTTGCCTCCCGGGACTGTCCATGTCCCTGCATTTCTGGGGCTGTACTGGTGGAACAAGTGCTACAGAAAGCCAAAGCCCTGGGGCACAAGGCAGAAAGTTGAATGAGTCTGGGGTGGGGCATTGTCAAAGGAAACTCAGCTTAATGCAAACATCTACCGTGGTTGCAGCCAAAACTGGGGTGAGCCAAAGGTTTGTGACATATGGCCCCGTGATAGCTGCTGCATTATAAATACATAGGATGCACAAAACCAGAACTTGAACACCACAAATCCCCAATCCAAGTGCTATTATTTTCCTGCTTCCCAGTGGATCCTTGGAGCTTGTGCACCTCGCTTTGCAGATCTGCTCTGAAGAACACTCAGTTCACCCTGCTAGAGCAGAAGTGCTGGTTAAAGTGGAAGTCTTCTCTTTTTCCCTTTTAGGGGAGCTCATTGGGTGTTTAACAAAATACATTTGAAAGACATTGAGACACCGCTACATACCTATTAGAATGACCCAAATCCAGAGTACTGGCAATAGCAAATGCTGCTGAGGACGTGGAGCAGCAGGAACGCTCATGCAATGCCGGCAGGAATGCACAATGGTACGGCTGCTTTGGAAGACAGTGTGGCAGTTCCTCACAAAACGAAACATACTTTGCCCGTACAATCCAGCCATTATGCTCCTCGATATTTACTCAAAGGACTTGAAAACTTATGTCCACACAACAGCCTGCACATGGGTGTTTATAGCAGCTTTATTCATAGCTGCCGAATCTTAGAAGCAACCATGATGTCCTTCAGTAGGTGAATGGGTAAATAAACTGGTACATCCGGACAATAAAATATATTATTTAGCGCTAGAAAGAAATGAGCTATCAAGACATGAAAGACATGGAGGAAACTTAAATGCATATTATTAAGTGCAAGAAGCCAGTTGGAAAGGCTACATATTGTATTCTTCCCACTATGTGACATTCTGGAAGAGGCAGAACGATGGAGGCAGTGAAAAGATTAGTGGTTGCGAGGGGCTTGGGGAGGGAGGGATAAATAGGTAGTGTATAGAGGATTTTCAGCGCAGTGAAACTATTCTGTATGATACAAAAATGAGAGATACATGCCTGTATTAGTTTCTCATGCTGCTAATAAAGCCATACCCAAGACTGGGTAATTTATAAAGGAAAGATATTCAATGGACTTACAGTTCCACATGGCTGGGGAGGCCTCACAATCATGGCGGAAGATGAAGGAAGAGCAAAGGGATGTCTTACATGGCGGCAGGCAGGAGAGGTTGTGTAGGGGAACTCCCATTTATAAAACCTTCCGATCTCGTGAGACTTACTACCATGAGAACAGTACGGGGCAAACTGCTCCCATAATTCAATCATCTGCACCTGCCCCTGCTCTTGACACGTGGGGATTATTATAATTCAAGGTGAGATTTGGGTGGGGACACAGCCAAACCATGTCAATGTCATTACACATTTGTCTAAACCCATAGAATGTACAACACTGAGAGTGAACTCTAATGCGAACTGTGGACTTTGTTTGGTAGTGATTTGTCAATGCAGGTTCATTGATGGTAACACCTGCACCCTTTGGTGAGGGATGTTAGTAATGAGGGATGCTGTGCATGTGTCAGGGTAGAGTGTGTATGGGAAATATCAGTATTTTCTTCTCAGTTTTGTGAACCTAAAACTTCTCTAAAAATATAAAGTCTTTTTTTTTTAATTAAAAAAACCTACTGAGCCAACACTAACATCAAAAAATTTCATATAACAATCCCAATTTCTTAACTTGAAAAAGTGGGATTTGGTCTACCACATTGGACTCCTAGTCCCATAGGATTGTTGAGAGGATGCAACGAGATGGTCTATGTAAAGTGCTTGGTGCATACTAAGTACTCCATAAATACTGTCTTAATTTGTTTTAAATCCACGGGATGTGTTATCCTTTATTGAGAATTGTTTGTGAATACCTACGGTGTGCAGGGCTTCCACTGACATTAGCTCATTCCATGCTCACAGCCACTCACAGTCCAGCTCCATGAATAGCATGGTCCTAACTGGCAGCAAATCAACAGAAGGTGATTGGGGGTGACCCTTTTAGATGGGGCAACATGGGTTTTGGTTTGCTGCAATCCCCACCACCCCACTGTGTAAGCTTATGTATTTATACTGAGAGGCCAGCTTCATAGGCTTGTGTTTCTCATTTGGTGCTGAGCTAGGAGGAGAGGACAGACACTTAAAAGGGCAATGCAAGCATCTCCCTCCTCTCACTGCCTGGTGGAGACTGTGCCTGGGCTGGGCCCTCCATGGGTAGAATGAGGAGGGGCTCTCTGCCCCCGCTGTGGTTCTCCAAATTTGTTGGGAGCAGCTGGCTGATTGCAGACAGACAGGAGCTTTCCGGGTGGAGGGAAAGACTTGTTGGAGAGAGAAGCATTGCAATCTCAGACAACACTTACAAAAGTTTGCATTCAGGACAAACTGCGTGCTGTCCAGTACAGTGTCATAGCTGCAAGCCATGTGTGGCTATCGGGCATTTGCAGCATGGTGAGTCCACATGGAGATGTGCTAAAGTGTGAAACACACACCGAATTTCAAAGACCTACCAATGACTCAGAATGTAAAATATCTCACGAATGCATTTTTCATGTTGATTGCATGCTGGAGCGATACTATTTCTCCCCTATGGAGAAGATGTTTTGGGACAGAAGGCTATTCGTGGAGCCGGACTGTGAGTGGCTGTGAGCATGGAATGAGATAATGTCAGTGGAAGCCCTGCCACCGCAGGTATTCACAAATGATTCTCAATAAAGGATAACACACCCTATGGATTTGAAATAAATTAAGCCTTAATATTTATGGAGTACTTAGTATGCACCAAGCACTTTGCATAGACCATCTCATTGCATCCTCTCAACAATCCTATGGGACTAGAACTATCCTCATTTTATATGAGGCACAGAGAAGCTAAGTATGTTGCCTAAGGTCACACAGCTGGTAGGTGCCAGCGACAGGATTTAAACACAGGTCTGTAGAGCCTCCCTATAAATCCCGGCAGTTGCTGGTGTGTGTCTTGGCAGGAACTGGTAAGAGGTCTTGGAAGGCAATGCATGGTTTTTTGGTTTTGGATTTTACATGGCGTTAAAATGGCAGGTGGTTTAATCTAGGTCAATTTAAATAAACTTTTACAAAACAACTTAGGAGCTATTTGTCTCCATTCTGGGACTGTGATGGTGGTGGGTGACACACCCAGAGGAAAGGTCTCTGCCCAAGGTTCTGAAGAGCTGGGCGAATGACTTCCTCACTCCTTTCTCTGGGTTGTGGCCTGGAGGATCTTCCATGACAACAGTGTTGGTTTCCACCTAGAGATCTAGTTTGGGTATTTGCTATCCTACCTCCAGGTGCCAAGTGTGGCTAAGGCTCCTGAGGAGATAGCCAGGGACCTAGGGATTCCCAGCCCTCTTAGTTCTCTGGGCAACAGCTCTGCCCATTAGCTGTGCCTGAGTTGTCCCTTCTGACATTACATCTGGCCCTCAATGTTGTAGTAGGAAGGCCTTGGGGCTTTCAAGCCACAAGGATACAAATGGCAGCTCTGCCACTTACCAGCTTGGTACCTGGGTGAATGACCTGATCCTTCTGACCCTCAGATTCCTTATTTGTAAATTCAGTTGACAGCCATTTTTACTTAATCACATTATAGAAGGCTTTAAAAAACCGCAAGATCATAGGTTCTTAATTCAAGGACACCATCGATGTATCATTCCTTCAAAAAATATTCAAGTGACACCTATGGCCTGGATGCTATTTAAGTGCCAAAGACACAGCAGTGAATAAGGTGGACAAAGCCCCACCTTTTGGGAGTATACTTTCTGGTTTAGGGAGTCAGACAAGAAAGAAAGGGTAAGTATTACAAAGGCAACTAAAGCAGGGTCAGGAGTGCTTTTATAAATAAAGTAGCTATGGAAGGCCTCCCTGATGAAGTGACATTTGAACAGAGACGTGTGGGACATGAGGATGTAGTACATGAGCATATTGGAGCAAAGGTGTTCTAGGCAGAAGAGATTGCATGTGCAAAGGCCCTGGGGCGGGTCATGCTTGGCATATTTAGAGAACAGCAAGGAGGCCCATGTGGCCAATGTAGAGTGAATGACAGGAAGAGGTCAGAGAGGTCACAGGAGCCTGATCATGTTAACCGTAGTAAGGATTCTACTTTGTATAAGACAAAATCAATGGGTGGGTTTTGTATAAAGGAGCAATCTAATCTGACTTAGATTTTATGAAGACAACTCTGGTAACTGTGTGGAGAGTAAACTATGAGGGCACAGGTGGAGGAAGCAGGGCCAGTGATGAGATTACTGCAATAATAATAATTGGCACCAAATTATCGATGTTTTAGAGAAACAAAAAAATACAATATACTGGCTGTATGCATCAATTTTAAGACATAACTGGTTTTCAGAAACTTTTTAGAATCAAGAAAATATGACACTTAAAAGTTTTTAATTGAAAAGGCTCATACTGGAAATCCACTGTTTGTTTCTTTTATTTCTAAACCTCATCTCCTTTGAAGCCTATAGTAGGTAAATAGTAATAATCATGTTTTTGTAGCAGCATTTGGGTTACAATCCTAATAATTTTTTCGAGATACCTGTGTATCAATCCAATGATAAAGTGACATTCGACATTTGAGTCTCAGGTGGGACGTGAGAATGCAATACAGGTGAACATTGGAGCAAAGGTGTTCTAGGCAGAAGAGACTGCATGTGCAAAGGCCCTGGGGTTGGCCATGCTTGGCATATTTAGAGAACAGCAAGGAGGTCTATGTGGCCAAAGCAGAATGAATGACAGGAAGAGAAGTGGAAGATGAGGTCAGAGAGATCCCAGAAGCCTGACCACATAAACCATGGCAAAGATTCTACTTTGTGTAAGACAAGAGCTGTAAGTGTGTTTTTCATAGAGGAGGAATCTGATCTGATTTACATTTTATAAACTCGATTGATACACAGATATCTCAAAAAACAAATTATTAGGGTTTTATTACTACCCCAGTTGACTAGAAGTAGGGCATGTGTTCAGTGATGCATTATTGAATATGCGATTCTGGTTAACCCAATGTTCTGATAAAGTGAGCTTTATACCTTGCAACATTTGGGGACGACACTCTAACCCTAGTGACAATGATGACAGTGTGGGAATTGAACCTTAAAAAAATGATTTGGCCCCATGACAATCCCTAGATCCTCACGACTCAAAGTGTCATTTGAGAATCAGTGGATTGGCATCACCTGGGACTAAGTCAGAAATGCAGTCTCAGGTGCTAGCCAGAATCTGCATTTTAACAAGATTCCCAGGAGATTTATAAGCTTTTTAAAGCATGAGAAGTGTCAATCTGATTGGAGAGATTTGACAACCACTGCCCAAAATGAATGGTTCTTGACACTGGCTGCATCTTAGTTTCCCTGTGGTAGATAAGCCCTAAGATGGCCTGAAATGGTCTCACCACTGGAGATTTATACTGTGAGTGTGGGCTGGACCTGTGGCTTGCCCTAGCCAATAGCACATGGCAAAGGGCATGAGATGTCTCTTCTATAATTATGTTGCATAAGATCGTAGCTTCCATCTTATTAGCTGCCTATCTTCCTTGCTGGTTTTGATGAAGTGGGTTGCCACAGTGAGGAGGTTCACATGGAAAATAACTAAGGGCAGTCTCCAGCCAACAGCCAGCAAGGAGCTGAGGCTGTCAGTCCTGCAACCTGCAGGAAACTGCTTCTTGACAACAACCTGAGCAGCTTGGAAGTGGATGATGCATCCACAGCTGAGCTTTCAGATGAGTTCCCACCTCTGGCCAATATCTTGATTACAGTCTCATGTGACCCTGAAGCAGAGGCCCCAGCTAAGCCATTCCTGGGCTCCTGGGTTCCTGACCCACTGAAACTGTAAGATAATAAGTATGTGTTCTTTGAAGCCCCCAAACGTGGGGTACTTTATTATGTTACAATAGAAAACTAAGGGAATCACCTAAGGAACTTGAACAAACACAATGACAACTGCCAACATCATTTAATGAGCCCAACTTCTGGCTTATCAAATCTGAATCTCTAGGGGTTGGTCCAAGCAGCAGTATTTTAAAAACTCTCTCCATGGGATGTTGATATGCAGCCAGATTTGAGGAACCCTGCCCCCGATGCTGCCCTTAGGAAACAGTCTCTGACAATTACAGGTTTATTGGGCACTCTCCTTCCCCCTACACCTCCAACCCAATGTGTGGTCGTTTGAGCTTTCTGATTGTGCACCCCCTAAGTTAGCAAGAGTTTAATCTTTTCCCCAGCTTTCTTCCCCTTGTTTCATTCTGGGGTGAGGGGATTCTGGTACCCTTTCTGTCAGAAAGATGAAGGCCTTTGGGAAGATGGCCCACTGCAGGGATGTCTGATGGGACCATCCATCCATGGGAAAGGCCACTTAGTGCAGAACCCAAGGCCCAACAGGCCCAAGACTCAGTCCACAGGGGCTTTGAAATCGGAGCTTTCATATCATATTTACACATCTGAAACACATCAAAGGGTGAAGGACAACTGCAGGGTAATGGCCGCGAGGGTATCTGGCAAGAGTGAATGTCTTGGGGACTAGATGAGAGACCTATGGTGGCGTTCCCGTGACATCTCTCTGGGCCAGAACATTTTGTGGGGGGAGGGAGAGTGGGTTAGATGGCTGACATTGCACAGTCTGATGTTGGGAACACAACCCTGGACACCTCGTGTTCCCTGGCCGGTGGCTTTGTGACTTGGCCTGCCATTCTCCTGGCTTGTCCTGGGTCATGTTTTCCAAAGATAAGCAGTTAAGGGGCATGTCGGAGACAGAGGATTTATGGCTATGAAACTCAGCTTCTCTGGCCTGGCTGTCCCCTGACCCTGCCTGGGGCTGCCAAGGCTGACATATGGAAGAATAACGTTTACAATGGTTTTCAGGAAGAAGAGCAAAGAGGATTTTCAGGACGCAGTGCAAAGGATGGGTTTATACCCAAGAACTGTGCAGTCTTTAGAGCTGGAGAGGGCTTGGAGGCCAATAACTGGGGCTGTAGAGCAAAGTGGTCTAAGAGTGTTGAATTAAACAGCCCAGAACTGGAAACCTGGTTCTGTCACTTGGACAAGTGACTTAACAAATTTTAATGCTCTCATCTCTAAAAAGGAATAAATATCATAGAGGGTTGAGAAAATGCTTAATTGGGATGTAATGTATGCAAATGTCTGTAAATATCTGGAAAAAAGTGCTCAGTAAAAGGTAGCTGTAAACCCACTGTTTTTTTTTTTTTTGAGACAGAGTTTCACTCTTGTTGCCCAGGCTGGAGTGCAATGGTGCGATCTCGACTCACTGCAACCTCCGCCTCCTGGGTTCAAGCAATTCTCCTGCCTCAGCCTCTCGAGTAGCTGGGATTACAGACGTGTGCCACCACACCCGACTAATTTTTGTATTTTTGGTAGAGACAGGGTTTCGCCGTGTTGGCCGGGGTGGTCTTGAACTCCTGACCTCAGGTGATCCGCCCACCTTGGCCTCCCAGAGTGCTGGGATTACAGGTGTGAGCCATCGCCCCCGGCCAAACCCACTTTTTCTTTTTATGGCTGGGGGACCTGAGCTAACCAAAGGGGATATTCTTGGTATGTTATTGCAGGAGGTGGGGTGGGCATACAAAATATCCCAGCAGAGGTCTGTCTGTTAGCTTATCATACGTGTGAGCAACCTACTGCACAGATTTAAGATCATATGCATTTGTCTCCCCTGATTAATGAAGAGTTCATCAGGTCATTTATTGTCTGTTAAAGCTTGTTTGTTAAAGGTCTTTCCAACATGGCCTGATGCCTTGTCTTGTGACAATACTTGGCTCTTCTTTTTAGCTGGAAAGTTCTCGAGGACAGCTCATTCATTCATCATTCTGAACTGTGGGGTCACTGCCCAACAAGGTATGAAGAGTCATTGCTAATAGTAGGAATAATCATTGGGATAGTAGCAGTAAGGGCTCACTTTACATAGCATTTTCTGTGCACCAAGGACTTCACACGGATTGTTTTCTCGTTTTGACAAAATGAGGGAGTTGAAACTCCGAGAGGTTCAGGTAAACTTGGCTACCATTACAGGTGTGAAAAGTGTGACCGACAAGGATAAAATACGGATCCTGCTCTATAACAAAGTTCCTGTTAGAAAAATAAAAGTCCTTATCAGGAATTACGTTAAACCATTGTGTTTTATCCTTTGCTGTCTAAGAGTACAGAAAGCAGGTTAGAGTTTATTAAAGCTCTTCTTGAAAATGCCCTCCTCTGATTAATCTCTGTGAGTTTCTGAGAAGACTCTTAGAATGAGATGGTGACCAGAATGACACACTCAAGGCAAGGAAGGCTGACAGCCCCAGAGTGGAAGTCGGAGGGAGCAGAAGGAGCCCTGATTTAGGTGCCAAATAAAGCGCAGTTCATGTTCTGACTTTAGCTCTTACGACTTATGAGTTCTATGTTTCAGAGCACAGCATTCATCTTTTCATTGCCTCAGTTTACCCCTTTAAGAAAATGGGATAATAATAATAATTACCTTGAGAGTTGGAGGGAATGTCAAAAGAAGAGAAAGTGCTATTCAAATGTGCCGTGTTAATATTATTCTGTTCCATCTGACTTTCTAGGGGAGTGTGTTCAAGTCATGCATGCTGACCCCTTCCCCACCTTACTCTGACCCCCTGAACTCCAAAAATTCTCCCTATCTTTCTTTTGCTTAAGGAAACAAGCAAACAAAACAAAACCCCGAAACCCAGAGCTAAAATATTTTCAAGGACTTCTTTTGCTGCTTGAGCAAGTAAATAAATCTCCTTGACCCAGATTCTTACCTGTGAAATTGAGCTGAGGTACGTTGCGACAACGTACGTTGTGACAAGTCTGTGATAAGTACTGACAGAGGCTGATCGTGCAAAACACATGGCACAGCACCTGGCATCAAGGATGTGCTCAGTAAGTGTTTGCTCTGTGATTAAAGATTGGTGTTTTCCAAGGCTTAGAAGACCCTGCAAGTCTTACCCTTGCTCTCTTTGTCCTATCTCATTCCGTGCTCTCCACAAGCCCTTTCTCCTTTCTGCCCTCCAGCAATTCAGCCCCCAATCACAGGGCCTTTGCACAAGCGGTTCCCACTGCCTGGCACCCTTCTCCACGCCCACTCTGATTTTTTAAACTTCTTTCAGCCCTCAGTTTAAGGAAACCTTCCCTGATCAGTCCCCTCTCCTGAATTCTATGGTTAGATCTTTTTGTAAACACTGTTACTACGATGGGAAACTTCCCCTCGGGGTACTTATTTATAGTTTGCAGTAATATATTTACATGTACAATTAACTGAACTACTATTGCTGTGATGGAGAAGATACTGTCTGTCTATTCTCCTTTTTGAATTCTCAGAGCCTAGAACAGCTCCTGACACAGAGGGAAGCTCAATATTTATTGAAAGAATGAACGAATGAAAGAACAAATGGAGTGATCTTTCTTATTGGGGTCCAGAAGCACAATGGAGCTTGTGACATCCCTGTGTCCTATTTCTTAGCTGAGCAGCTTGAATAGCTTGAAGTCACTTTGCTAGATTTATGCTGCCCCCAACTCCTGTTGTATTTCTGGGAAGCCACGGAGCCATGTCCTCAGGGCAGATTCCCATGGTCCTGGGGGTAGGGAAGGTTGGCCACAGTGTTCCCCTCCTTGTGGTCTCGAAAAATATTTGCATGATGGATGGATGCCCCTAAGGGACACGCCGAAAAGCACATCTGTGAGCTGACTGGGATTAATGGGGAGGAGAAAGGATGATCTCTTCTCACCCTTCTTCCGCAGTCAGGGAAGCCCACAGTCAGCAGAGATGTTCTCAGCCCACCCAATAATAATAACAAGCCAGGCGCGGTGGCTCATGCCTGTAATCCCAGCCAAGTCAGGAAGATCACTTGAGGCCAGGAGTTCGAGACCAGCATGGTCAACATGGTGAAGCCCTGTCTCTACCAAAAATACAAAAATTAGCTGGGCATGGTGGCATGTGCCTGTAGTCTCAGCTACTTGGGAGGCTGAGGTGGGAGAATTGCTTGAACCCAGGAGGTAGAGGTTGCAGTGAGCCAAGATCACACCGCTGCACCTCAGCCTGGGTGACAGAGCAAGACTCTGTCTCAAAAAAAAAAAAAAAAAAAAAAAAAAGAAGCAGTAACAAAAATAAAAACAGGGGGTTCATTCACTGAGTGCTTCCCATATGCCTAGCGTGGTGCCCAGCACACGGAAGGGTCCTACAATTATCAATGGAATGAGTGAATAAATATCAGACATTGTAGTAGGCGCTTTCCACACAGAATTTCCTTTTATCCTCAGAGCAGCCTCACAAGGGAGGTTCTATTATTATCCCCACTTTATAGAAAAACAAACTGAGGCACAGAGACATAAGCAGCTGGGTCTCAGGCCCTCTCAGAAGCATTTGAAGGAACTCTTCTTTTGCTCTCTCTCAACGTTTCACCATTTTTACCCTTCCTAGCTACTACCTCTGATGTCCTGGGCTACAGTCCACAAGACTGACACATTGCACCCCATGTTCTCTCTCCTCACCCTTGACATGTGTTATCAGGGCATGGGGAGAGTCTGTTTGTGGACATCCTTCTGTAATTGATGGGCTCATAAAATTTGTAATGATAGCAGCCACTGTTCACAGAGCCCTGCCCTGAATCTTCCTGCCATCTCTGAAAGGCAGATATTATTCTTACACCCTGATATGGTTTGGATGTGTGTCCCCACCCAACTCTCATGTTCACTGGTAATCCTCAGTGTTGAAGGTGAGACCTGGTGGGAGATGATTGGATTGTGGGGCGGGATTTCTCATGAATGGTTTAACACCATCCCCTTGATGTTTTTTTTTTTTTTTTTTTTTTTTTGAGACGGAGTCTCGCTCTGTCACCCAGGCTGGAGTGCAGTGGCGCAATCTCGGCTCACTGCAAGCTCCGCCTCCCGGGTTCACGCCATTCTGCCTCAGCCTCCCGAGGAGCTGGGACTACAGGCGCCCGCCACTCCGCCTGGCTAATTTTTTCTATTTTTAGTAGAGACGGGGTTTCACCATGGTCTCGATCTCCTAACCTTGTGATCCGCCCGCCTCGGCCTCCCAAAGTGCTGGGATTACAGGCGTGAGCCACCGCGCCCGGCCCCCTTGATGTTTGAGTGAGTTCGCAAGAGATCTGGTTGTTTGAAAGGGTGTGGCACCTCCTCGCACTCTCTCTTGTTCCTGCTCTGGCTATGCGAGGTGCCTGTTCCCCACCTTCACCTTCTGCCTTGACTGTAATCTCCCTGAGACTTCAACAGAAGTTGAGAAGATGCAAGCATCATGCTGTCTGTACAGCCTGCAGAATGGTGAGCCAATTAAACCTCTTTTCTTCATGAATTACCCAGTTTCAGAGATTTCTTGATAGCAATGTGAGAATGGCCGCGGCCTAATACATATCCATTTTAAGCATGTTAAAGATGAGAAAACAGTCTTACAGAGGTAAAAATGAAATGGCTTACCTGGCATCACTCCTATTAGTTTTTAGGTCTGTCAAACTTGGTGGCCTAAAACAACCAAATGTATTTTCCCACAGTGCTAGAAGGGAGATGTCTGAAATTGAGGTGTTGGAGGGCTGTGCTCCCTCCGAAGGCCCTAGCGGTGATCCTTCCTAACCTCTTCCAGCTTCTGGTGGCTCCAGGCATTCCTCAGCTTGTGACTCCATCACTCGTCTCTGCCTCTGTCTTCACATGGGCTACCTCTCTGTGTGTCTGTCTTCTTTTTTTCTGTCTCTTATGAGGACATCTATCACTGCATATAGGGCCCAACCTAATCCTGGATGGTCTCATCCAGAGAGCTTTACCTTTATTATCTCTGCAAAGACTCTTAGGCCCAATAAGATCACATTCCGAGGTTCCAGGCGGATTTTTTTTTTTTTTTTTTGGTGGTAGGGGAGTGGGCAGGGCACCACCCAAACTCACTGCAACATCCCTACCACGTACTGAAACAGAGAGTTAATACCAGACAGGACCAGTTCCATAGCCCGTGCCTTTAACAGTCGCACACTACCAGGATTGTTCCCATGGAACATTTACAATGACAGTGAGCTTTCTTCGACCAGTTTGGAACCTGGGGCCTGCAGCTCTCGACTCTGGCTTCTCTTCATGTGTGAATTTGAGTCTGCATCAAATGTAGGTTTGCAATTTTCCAACAAAAAAGAAGAAAATTTACTTGGCATTGAGGTTCACCCTTTCCTGCCTCACCACCACACACAACTGGTCCAGACACTAGGCATGTCCATGGGCTGTTCCTACCTCTGCACCCTGATCCATTTCATGCTCCCAGCTGCCTCCTCATTTCTTATCTCTTGTCCCAGTTGGAAGGCTTTTTGTTGGTCTTTTAGGCTTGAGAAGGGGAGAAAGGAAGGGAAATGCTAAGACGACCCCCTCATGAGGATGTGCGATTTACAAGCCAGCTGCTTGGAGGAAGCACAAAAGTAAATTAGTAGGTCCAAAAATAAAAGAGATACCTGTACTAGCCTAGTTTGCTTGACTAGGTTTGTCAGCTATAAAACAAATTGCCTACTGAGGAAGGGTGTGGCTTACAAAGAGTAACATGAGGGAATTTCTTTGTGGTGATGGAGCAGTTCTGCATCCTGGCTATGGGGAGGCTCACCGGCCAAATGCTTATGCATATTTCACCCAAACTCTTTCCCTCTTGGAAAATAGGGTTAAAACTTGTCTTGCACTTTTTTCTAGCTTCTCTGAGATAGTATAATGCTATGGCTAAAAATCGGGTTCAGGAATTAGATCTGAGTTGGAAAC
This sequence comes from Chlorocebus sabaeus, assembly GCF_047675955.1. Lineage (NCBI taxonomy): Eukaryota > Metazoa > Chordata > Mammalia > Primates > Cercopithecidae > Chlorocebus > Chlorocebus sabaeus. The sequence goes on along the minus strand of NC_132914.1, from coordinate 112,971,289 downwards.
CCAGCCTTCCCTATTATTGGCTGTGCAATTTTAGGCAAGTGACTTACCTCTTCTGAGCCTCAGTTTTTAATTTGTATAAAGCGAATATTGACCTCAGGACTATTGTGAGGATTCAATGACCTGCTAGAGATACAGTGACCAGCATGGTGCCTGGTGCATAAACAGTACTGAAGAAAATGTCAGTGATGACTACTGTTATGATTTCTCAGCCTTACACCCTCTTATTCAAGTCTTCATCATTTCATTTCTCCTTAGAGTGGGAATGCAGTGGTGGCTCATGCTCTTTATCCCACCCAAAAAGGACGGCTGGCCTGAGTCCCTGGTACTCAATGTCCCTGTGCCGTGATCCCATCATGAGCTTGCGCTACTCATTCCCATTTCACCATGGAGCACACAACTTCTTTCTCTGCTTGTTTGTTCTTTCCTGCTTGCCGAGAGCTGATGTCATTAGTTTAATGCAGACTACCAGACATCACGGGTTGTGTCTCTGTAACTCACTTTGTGTTTATACCACACGGATGCTTAGTAGTGTCTGGTGATGATGGTGTATTACAAATGACAGCTGAGTCAAGAATGCCCCTCTGCTGGCCTGAATAAGTCAAGGGGGTTTTGAACCATCGTTCTTTCCACAAACAGTTGTTTAGCACATATTAAGTGCTAAGTAGAAGGGATGCAATGATGATTAACTTGTGTCTCTATCTTGCTTATTTTAGCATAGGTCTTAATCTTGCTTATTTATGTGCATAATCTGAGCTCTTTGAGGTCAAGGACCATGTCTTGACCCCTCTCACAAATTTCAATGCTTAGTACAGTATCTGGCGTATAGTAAGTGCTAAATACTTCTTTGTTTTATTCATTGTTGATCCGAGCATTAGTTTTGAACTCTCTAGTGTAGGCTGGGCTCTGTGCTAGACATAGAGAATACAACAGTGAACCAGCCAGGCAGTCATCTGGAGGTGACAGATATGTAGATGAGTAATTAAGTTCTCACAAGAATTTGGCAGTTCTGGGGTGGAGAGGCAGTGGGACCATAGAGGACAGATCGGCCAGTGCTACCTGGAAGAAGAGAATGCCTGCAGCCTTTGCATTGAGTCTGGTGGAGGAGGAAGGGTCCCTCATGTTGAGGATGGAAACAAGGGTGTTCCAAGCAGAGGAAACAGCATGTGCACAGTCACAGAGGTGAGCAAACAGCCCGAGCCTGGTGAAGAGCAAATGACTGACAACCAGTGCTCAGAGGATGGGTAAGGAATGAATCTGGAAAGATAATTTGAAGGTCATGGGGAGCGATGAAAGAATGTCATGAAATGTCCTAGTCTTGTTCTCAAATGACCACTGTAGGGGTTGAATGGAGGACGATTGGGGCTGGTAAACAAATCCTTCTCTGACCCCATTGGTGAACTTCGTGGAGAATCTTAGAGCCAGAAGCTCTTCAGTGGGCCAGCAAATCAGCTTTCCGAACGAAACTTACCTGATGGGTACTGTTTGCCAGTTCCGGTGGTGTAACTATTCCCAGCAGGGCTGTCTTCAAGCTACCAACACAATGTCTCTGAATGCAGAGTTGGGAAAGAGATGTGCATGCACTTAGTAAGTATGGTGGAAAATATTAGAGCCAAAAAGGCTTCATTCTGTCCTTTAGAGAGCTTCTGTAAGGGTCCACAGAGACAATGTGTGAGAAAGGAGCTTTGGAAATTGTAACTCAAATGTGAGGCAGTGGTCTGTGTGTGTTCACCAGCATTCAATCTGTTCTTCCTAGCAGCATTACCTAGCATTTTTCTGGACAGGTTTCTCTCTCTTAGCCATGTGGTTTGGGTGGGACTGCCCCAACACCCAGCTTCAAGACCTAATAGTGCGAGCCAATGTGCAAATCTCCCTCCACCACGCCCTCAGCCCAGACCACAAGCATTGGCTCAGGGTGAGTATTGAACCAATCCAGGCCTGTGAAATGCAAGAAGACATTTGTTTGGATTTTTGACAGGCTTCTTTTCCCCTCTGAGGAAGCTACCAGAGGAGACCCTCTTTCCTCCTCAGGCTGCGGGGAAGCCTTGTATTCATTGTGTTGCTAATGGAAAGGAAGTTTATAGAGCATCAGAGGGCCTTGTACACACGTCCAAATGTGTGCAAACTCTGTTCAAATCTAACAGTTTCCAAAGACAGAATGGAGAGGGAGAGAGAGGAACTGGGTCCGTGTTTGAACTGATGGGTCCTTATTCTAACTTGCTTGATCTGGCATGGATTTTTTTGTTTTGTGAACCAATACATCCTCCTTTTTGGTTAAGTCTATTTGAGTTGGGTTTCTGTCCTTTTTCGGTAGATGGTATGCTTCTGACGATCACCGGCAGCCCCGCTACCACCATGAGGCCCCACTTAATTTACAAAATGACCAATTCTGAATGGGCAGCATGATTATAAGGCAGGTTCTAAGAGGCTATAACCTCAAGAAGGTTTTAGTCCATACAGTTCACCCCATTATTGGGTGGAAGGGGCTGTGAATCCACCCTCCATGGGATTCTAGAAGAGATCGATTGGGTTCCAATGTCATGATTATTTAGACAAATACATATTAGCATCTGCTATGTGTTAGGTTCTCTTCCAGGAGTTGGAAAGCAGCAGAGATAAAAATCTACCTCTGTGAAGAGCCCACATTTTCCCACCTGTTCCCTTGTTTGAACTTCAGGCCATCTGAGGCAAGTAGGGCACGTCAGATTTCCCTCTTTTGCAGAAGAGGAAAGGAAGGCTGAGAGAAGAAAAGTTACTTACTTCAGGTCTCCGGCTTCTGTGTGGCATAGCAGGGTCAAGGGTCCAGGTCTCTTGACTCCTTACAGGGAGTCTATTCCATTCTGGTTGGAAGCTTCTGTATTATACCTGCAAGCCCATGTGGGATCCTCTTGTCCTTTCTTTTCTGAGCACATCGTTTGTTCCAGATCTTTCCTGCTTGCCCCTCCAGCTCCACTCTCCATCTTCCTTTACTGTCTGCCTAGGAAGCTGACTCATGCAGACGGCACTGCAGACTCCCTTGCCCTCTGGTTTCTAGGTTGTGCTTGACCAAAGGCATCCTAGTGGAGGGAAGATAGGAGGAAGAGAGATTGCTCCCTTGACTCTTTCCTTGGGTTACCTTGGTCTGCTTGAGTCCTTGGACTCAAAGTCACTACTTTTCTCCAGAAAGCCCTCTTCTTGGAGGGACAATGTCTCCTGGAGAGTTGCCACATACCTCTCTTTCTTTGGTTCTGGTACCACCCCCAATTCTCCTCCTTTCAGCTCTAGAGATGGTAAGAGTTCTACTGTGACTGGGTACCTCACTATGGCTCCCTCAACCTTTCCCATGCATGTAAAAGTAGCCCCTGAATTAGCCCTAGGTAGTGGGTTGAATGATAGTCTCAAAAAGACATGTCAGGCCAGGCGCAGTGGCTCACACCTGTAATCCCAGCACTTTGGGAGGCCGAGGCAGGCAGATCATGAGGTCAGGAGTTCGAGACCAGTCTGGCCAACATGGTGAAACCCCATCTCTACTACAAATACAAAAAAATTCGCCAGGTGTGGTGGTGGGAGCCTGTAATCCTAGTTACTCAGGAGGCTGAGGCAGGAGAATTGCTTGAACCCAGGAGGTGGAGGTTGCAGTGAGCCGAGATTGTGCCACTGCACTCCAGCCTGGGTGACAGTGCGAGACTCTATCTCAACTAAACAAAACAAAAGACAGACAAACAAACAAACAAACAAAACAAACAAACCAAAAAACCAAAAGACATACATATCCACATCTTACTCCCTGAAACCATGAATGTGGACACAGGGTCCTTGCAGATGTAGTGAAGGATCTGGAGATAAGATCATCCTGGAATACCTGGGTGGGCCCTAAATCCTATGACAAGTGTCCTTACAACAGACAAATAAAGGAGAGACAAATAAGGAAAAGGAGAAAAGGCCATCTGAAGATAGAGGCAGAGATTGGAGTGATGCAGTCACAGTCAAGGAATGCCTGGAACCTTTGGAAGCTGGAGAGGCAAGGAAGGACCTTCCCTTAGAGCTGTCAGAGACAGTGTGACCCTGTTGACATCTTGATTTCAGACTTCTGGTCTCCAGGACTGAGAGTTTAAATTTCTGTGGTTTTTAAGACACTTGGTTTGTGGTCATTTGTTACAGCAGCCACAGAAAACTACACTATTTTCAAATTATTCTAATCTGAATGTACTGTTTCCTGTGCTGGAACTCTTAGAGATACTCTTAAAATACAAGTAGGTTTGGAGGTGTCATTTGTGACTGCGATGAGGAACAGAGTGGCAAGGGAAGGCGGGGGGTGTTTGCTTATGAGCCTGCATTCCCAGAGATGGTTAGCTTTTCCTACCAAAACCCAGATCCCTGTCATTGGTCAAAAAATATGTACTGAGCACCTGTCATGTAACAGGGACAGGTTGCTATGGCAGTAAGTAGGACACACATGGTCTGTGCCTTTATAGCTTATGTGTTAGAGTGACAGGATATCACAGTGACTTAAAAGCCGTAAAGTGGGGCACAGTTCTTGTTAGCTAAGGCTGAGTCACAAACTGCCCCCAGACTTTGTGACTTAAGACGACAGCAATCTTCAGCAATGGCAGCAATGTTGCTCACAAATCGGAAGCTTGGGCTGGTCTCAGTGGGGAAGGCTTGTCTCTTCCCCATGTGGCATTGGTTGTGTTGACTAAGGGCTGGGGGATCTATTTCCAAAGTGGCCTATTCATATGACTGGCAAGATGGTGCTTGCTGTTAGCTGGGAGCTCAGCTGGGGCCGTTGGCTGGGAGGCCTCAGTTTACCTCCACGTGGGCCTCTCCATGTGTCCTGGGCTTCCTCACAGCATGCAGACTGGGTTTCAAGGGTGAAACCAGCAGAAGTGACATGGTTTCCTAACCCAGCCTCAGAGGGCATGCAATGTCACTTTTGCTGTATTCTACTCATGGGGACAGTCACAAAGTCCCTCTTAGGTCCAAGGAGAGCGAAAATAGACTCCTACATGGACATTTTCAGACATGTAAAAACCATTCAGGATCTATCTTGATTTATGGCATCAAGGGAGGCTTCCTTGTAAACACATTTCTTCAGCAGGGACATGAAAAATAGGAAGAAGTTATCCCAGGAAGGAGAGGGTAGGAAGAGCCTCCTATACCATCAAGAGAGAAGGTCATTAGGACAGATGAGAACATGTGTTTTGGAGGCTTGGAGGGGAAGACAGTGTGACTGAGGCAGAGAATGAGGGAGAACAGGCAAGAAATAAGAAAAAAAAGGTAGACAGACTGGTTCACATAAGACCTTGTGGATCAAGGTAAGGCTTCTAGACTTTATCCTGAGTATGAAGGGAAGCCCATAAAAAGGTAGAGCAGAGGCGCTATCAGATATGCCTTTTAGGAAGGCCACATTGGTCACAGTGTGGGAAATGGCTTCAAGTGACACCACCAGGGAGGGTGCTATGGGAGTGGTCCAGATGAGAGATGCTGGGGGCTTAGGAAAGGTAGTGTAAGGGGATGGAGAGATGGATGGATTAGATATGATAAGCAGGTAGAATTAGTAGGATTGGTGGTTTGATATATAGTATGGATGGAGAGGAAGGGTCAAGAAACACTTGGGGTGAATTGATTGAATAATTGATCCCAATTCTTGAGTTCTTTGAAGACATATTACACATCCACAACCCTGCCATGGCCTCATGATTGGGTGGGGGTACTTTCCTGCCCCTTGACTCTAATACTTGCCATGGGACTTGTTTTACCCAATGGAGTGCTAGTAGATGTGATGTAAACAGAGACTTCAACATGAGCAGAGACTTGGAACGTGCTTGTGCAGTTGACCTTGACCCTCTTGTACTCTTGTGATGCACCATGTGAAGAACAGGTCCAAGTAGCTGCTGCTGTCTTTATAAAAGTCATGCAGCCTTGAGCTGATGACATCATGGTAAGAGCTAGATGTGAGAATATATGTACTCATTAGACATTTTAGTACTTAAGTAATATAGTATAGACAGCAAGAAGCAATGTAGTGTAGTAGCAATGTTTGTATCTGAGAAGGAATTGTAGACCTGGGCTCTAGAATGTGACATGTAGAGCACGCTACATGATCTAGGTGACTGCTGGTACAGGGAGGGTGAAAGACACTTGAAACAGATCTAAACCCAGTTTATAGCCTGGAGCCCAGAGTCAGAATCTAGAGCATTAAGTTCATCCTAGCTCAGCTGGTTATAGTCAATTTACAGATCTGTGAACATGATAATAAATGAATGTCCTTATAATAAGTTTTGGAATTGTTTGTTATGCAGCATTATTGTAGCATAGCTGACTAATACTGATGACTTGGGTCATTTGGGCAATGGCTTTCATGTTTTTGCCACCACTTGTGTGTTTGCTAAAACAGTCAACTCTCTGATTCCAATTTTGCAATCATGTGCCTGCCATGAAACTCATGGGGGCTTAACTCTGTTATTCCTTCTTCTGATAACCTCTGTACTCCATGCTGGGTGGGACTTGTGAGTATGCCATTTGAAGCAAGACCTATGGGACAATGAATCAGAAAATCAGGAAGTTCTTCCCACTACCTCTCACCTCACTTTTCTGCTGCCTGTTAAGCCAAGTGATTTAGAATACCTCAGAGCTTGGAGTGACTCAAAATTTGTTTTAGGGAAGGACACACGGATGGTGACATGTGGAAGAAGTTACTTATCCTAACCAGATGCCCAACACTGATGATATCATTGAAATGGAGGAAGACGGAAGCCCACCAAATCAGTATGGAACATTTCCTCTAGGAAACAGTGTGCCCTGATATATTAAGTGTTTGACTGTGTTCGGCACGAACACAACTTAGCTTTTCTTTTTATGAAAGCAATAAGCATTTATAAAATTCTACCCCTTCCACCCTTCACCTAACTTATAAGCCCTTTAGCTATAACCTCCTTGTGACCCTCAGTTTATAGAGACCCAAGTCATTTAAAACTCAATCCAAAGTGAAACACGTTTCAGTCATGGTAAAATTAATTCCCTCAGTCTTCATTGGTCTGAGACCTCGTGGGGGGATCTGTGGTTTGAGGAGGGGCTGGGGAAAAGGAAAAGAAGGAGAGTTTTGTGAATAGAAAGGAGTCTTCTAACAGGAAAGATATTTTTAAAGCTGCATTTGGGTACCGTTCCGTTTGGAAGGAATTTGTTATAATGGCAATATATAAATCTTTGAATGGTCTCATAAATCATAGCTCTATGCCCAGCCAATCAGAAGCCATGAAAACCTGGCACTGTGGAGCACTCAGTTGTTACTAGAAAGATCCTGTGTGGCTCCTTGGAAGTGGAATCGGAAAATTTGGCTACACTTGGGGGTGTGTGGAATGTCTTGAATTACTTCTCAAACATTTTAGATTTGATAAAACCCAAGACACAGCTTTTCCAGCCCCATTTCCCTTCTCTCCCACCCCCAATAATTATTAAACCCATGTGTACATCAAGAGAAGCTTAATCCATGTGTTTCTGATTCATTTACACTTAACTCATCAAAATATTGTTTTTACAGGGCTGTTTGTTGTCCAAAAAGCCTTTTCCCCTAAGCTTGAAAGCTTAACTTCTCAGAAGCAGGAAGCTGCCTTTTGCCAAGAGTAAATGGGTGAGAAGTCCAAGGGTCTCGGTTTTGAAGTATGTGCAACGAATGTTCAAACAGGTTCTGAATGGAGCCAAATCTACTTTTCTATCTCCAAGAAATCTCGAGAGAACCACGGGGCGGAAGTTTCAAGGAACATCGTCTCGTCCCAAACCACATGAAATTGTATTCCAATGAGAAGCATGGCCAAACCCACCAGAATACAAAAAGCAGGGATGGAAGGAGACTGACAACGGTGACTTTGTGAAATGAGAGAATTGTCTTGAAAGGGAGCGATGATACGGAAGATGCTGATTTCGGCACTCCCTGTCTGAAGTGCTAACCTCATTGGGTTTTTGCTCTGCACCGGGTACTGCTATCTATACTTTTCGTGTGTATTCGTTTACTTGACACGCGATGGAGGAGGTATTTTTCAGAGGAGAAAACTGAGTCATGGACAAAGTGAGTGATGTGACTGAGATGGTTCATCTAAGACATTGCAGAGCTGGGATTTGAACGTAGTTTGTCTGCCTCTGGAATCTGAGTTGGTAGACATCACACGGCACTCTGTGGCTCGTCTGTGACTGGTCGGTCCATTGGAGGAAAATGGTTAGAAGTCCTACTCTGTGCCCCTCAGTGTGCCAGTACCTGGAGATACTTCCTCCAGATACTTCCTGGAGGAGGTAATAGAGTCCCTGCCCCCAAGAAAGTTAATCTGGTGGTGGAAGACAAACATAAAACAAGTAGTTGATTTGAGCTCTGAGAAGTGCCATAAAGGCAACGCACAGGTATAATGATGGGGGAGGCAGGGGTGGCACTTGGTCTGGGAAGTAGGGAAAACTGTCTGTGTAAGTGGCATTTTATCTCAGACTGGAAGAGTGTTGTTGTGGGTTCAATTCCATCCTCTTCTCCCCAACATTTCTATGTCAAAGTCCTAACCCCTAGACCTCAGCATGTGACCTTATTTGGAAATAGTGTTGTTGCAGATGTAATTAGTTAAGATGAGGTTAGAGTAGGGTGGGCCCCTGGTGTAATATGACTGGTATCTTCATAAAAAGGGGAAATTTAGAGACAGACACACACACACACACACACAGGGAGAAGGACATGAGAACAGGAGGCAGCGATCAGGCTGGTATTTCCACAAGCCAAGGAGTGCCAAAAACTGCCAGCAAATCACCTTCAAAAGGAGCTTGCTATCTTGATCTTGGACTTTCATATTCCAGAACTGTGTTTTATCCACTCCCATCGTGGTACCTTGTCATGGCAGCCCTAGCAAATGAATATAGAGGGGAAGGTGCCAGTCAAGTGAGGAGGGAGTGGAGAGTAGGAGAGAGGGAAGAAGAAACGAAACCCAGGAAGAAGAGCTAGCATGTGCGAAATCCCCAAGGGACGAAAGCGTGTGACACATTTGGGAAGGTGGAACCAGGGAGAGGGGAGGGTGGAAGATGAAGCGGGTGAAACCAGATGCTGGCATCCCTAATACCCAACGTGGTGTTTACGTGAAGGACGACGTGAAAACAGCGAAGGGTTTTAACCAAGGGGCAAACATAATTGGATCTGAATTTTAACATCATTGTTCTGTTGCTATGTGGAAACTGAATTTTGGGGGTGGTAGGAAAGAATAAATGTAGAACAGTTTGGAACCTATTGTGTTTGTGCCCAGGAGTTTCAGCTGAATTCTTCAGATTCTTGGTTACTCTTCCAAATAGGCCATTTTCATCAAGCCATTTCCCTACTCAGACACATTCATTGTTTACAGTGTACTGTGCTCTGAAACTGTGCTGTCCAATAGGGTAGCCACTGGCCACATGTGGCTCCTTTAAATTAAAATTAAATAAAATTAAAGACTCAGTTGCTCCATCTCCCTGAGATGTGCCTATGTGCTCACTAGCTACATCATTCATTAAAAGTTCTGTTAGACAGCTCTGGTCTAGGGAATCACAGAGGACTAGGGCACCATCCCTTCCTTGTTTTTAGATCAGTGAAAAGCCCCAGACAGTTGAATTTCATAGACCAGTGAGAACTTTTAAAAGTACTCTAAGAAAATGAAAAGTCAATTCACAGAGCTGGAAAAATACCTGCACTGACTATGACTGGTACGGGGTTCTGTAAATAATATTTTAAGATCTCCCCACATTAGAAAATGAGAGAACAACTCAGTAGAAAAATGCAAGAGACCTGAACAGGGATTTTCCAAAGGAGAATATCTGAATGGTCAATAAATAGATGAAAAGGTGCTCAGTCCCATCAGGAGTCAGAGAAATGCCCATTAAAGCCACAATAAGATGCTACTCACGCCCACCAGAATGGCTCAGATGGAAAAGACAAACAATATCAGACTAAGGACATGCACCAGAGTTTCTAGGATTAAAAGACTGTCCATAGTAAGTGTTGGCAAGGATGTGGAGTGACTCAAACTCTCATAAGTGTTGGTGAGAGTGTAATTGGCACAACCTCTTTGGAAAGCAGTTTGCTGTTCTCCACTAAAGACAGGGCGGCTTTATAATTTATTATCCAAACCAGCTCACTTTCAGGAATGAAAGGGGGGAAGTGTTCACTGATTCCCCAGGCATTGATTGGGACAGTCCTTGAACACACAATTAGTCTAATCAAAATAGATATTCATGTGTATGACCCAGCAAATCCACACCTAGCTGTGTATGTGCATGTATATATCCAACAGAAACGTGTGCACAAGTGACAAAATGTTCTCGGTGGCACTATTTGTAGTAACTCCAAACCGGCAGCAACCAGAATGCCCTTCATGCAGTGCAATACTGTGCATCGTCAAAAATGAACTAATCTGTGTGAACTACAACAACAACGAGGAATGTTAGAAATATATTGGGGCCAGGTACAGTGGCTCATGCCTGTAATTCCAGCACTTTGGGAGGCTGAGGCGGGCAGATTGCTTGGGCCCAGGAGTTTGAGACCAGCCTGGGCAACATGGAAAAACCCTGTCTCTACAAAAAATACAAAAATTAGCCACATGTAGTGGCATGCATTTGTGGGCCCAGCTACTTAGGAGTCTGAGGAGGCAGGATCACCTGTGCCTGGGAGGCAGAGGGTGCAATGAGCCAAGATCACATCACTGCACACCAGCCTGGGCAATGGAGTGAGATCCTGTGTCAAAAAAAAAAAAAGAAAGAAAGAGAGAGAGAGAGAGAGAGAAAGAAAAACAAGAGAGAGAGAGGAAGAGAAAGAAAGAAAAAAGAAAAGAAAAATGTTGGACAAAAAAACCCATGTATGAAAGAATATATCAGTTATAATCGATTTGAAATAGAAAACTAAAGGCAGGGCTTTGCGTTGGAAATCAGGGTGGTGTTTTCCTTTGGGGATGAGTGAGGGGATGATGAGGAGAAGGGCTAGCAGAGGGGCTTCTGGGGTGCTGGCAAGTATTTTATTTTTTGACCTAAATTGTGGTTACACGGGTTTTCATTTTTTGATAGTTCAGCTGTACAGCTACATTTTTTGCTCTTTTCTGTATATATGCTATATTTCACAATTAAAAATGAATGCAAAACTATTATCTGGGCTTGTCATAGAGTTTTCAGGTTTTTATTTCACCTAATAAGTAAATCTAATAGAATGATGGCTACCTTCCTTTAAAGTCATCACTTCATAAGAGATAAAAAATTCAACCTCAAAGTAGAAGGGATATAATTTTAAAATTAAGACTAGAGCTATAAAATAAATTTCTCATTTTGAAAAATTGACTAGGCTGACGATGTAACTTCGATCATTTCACAGAGAGCCAGGGGAAACATTTCCACAGACTCACTTTTGGAAACCTTTGGTTTAGTGGGGTCCCATCACTTACACAAGGCTGCCAAAGTCTCTTCTTTGGAACTGAAGAGGTCTTTTAAAATAAGCTAGGGAAGTGCAGGGATTAAACAAGGTCTAGTAGGTTTCCTTGCTGCAGGACTTATCAGAGCCTTTACCATACAAGGATGCACTGTGACTCTCTAGGAGATGGATAAAGAATGCAGCATTTCCCAACCTCATTTGCTAACAGAACCGTGTTTGTGTTGAACCATTTCTAGGGACAAGTGGTCAAAGGGACATACTTTGGGGACCCTAAGCCTATAGCAGGGGTCAGCAAGACAAGGTCTATAGTCTGGATGCTTGTTTTTAGAAATAAAGTTTTGCTGGATTGCAGTGATGACTATTATTCATTTACATATTGTGTATTAACTGTGATGACAACAGTGAAGTCATTGTGACAGAGACGATATGAGGCCCACAAAACCTAAAATATTTACTATTTGAACTTTTACAGACAAAATTTGTTGAACTCTGGCCAGGAGGACAAAGTTTCAACTCTTTTTCCTAGAGTTCAAAACTATCTAGAATCAGACCCAACCCAGCCTCCTTTCTGATGTTAAATTGATGAGTTTCCTGTGTATGAAAGATCGGTTTCGGTCTCGTACATTCAATGAAACCCTTCTACTCTTTGTCTTTCCCCAGTCATCCTCACTGACTGGACTAATGGACCCATTTCTCACTCCTGTCGCTTTTCCATTCCACGAATGCCTACTCCATGAAGCCTTCCCTGATTCTCTGTCTCCACACAGCTCAGGATTTTGGCTTCCCGGATCTCCCATTGCTTTTCCTCTTTAATAGCAGTTGCTGTAGATGGACCCTGTATTATTTAGGATTAGATTGTAACAAAGCTCCACATTGTCTTTTCTTAAGTAAGCTAGATATTTATTTCTCTCCCTTTTAAAAGTTCAGAAGTAAGCAGTCAGGATCAAGCTTGCTGCTTTGCCATGGATGGCCTCCACATCCAAAGGTACCTCGTGGCTCAAGATGGCTGCTCTGGTTCAAGCCATCATACTCTTATTCCAGTCAGAAGAAAAAGCAAAGCTGCTTTTGCTTTGACTGAAACTTAGAATGTAATTACATGATTACCTCTAGCTGTAACAGAAGCTGAGAAATGCAGCTCCCCTGCACCACTCCCGTCCCCGCCACATCCCCAGGCATGGTGGTTCTAAGGAAGAAGGGGAGTCTAGGCTATGGGAGGAAGACCAACCATGTAGCTGCGCAGTGTGAGCTTCGGTCTATTTAAGCTTATTATCCTAGCATATTACCTACAGTGGCAGACATATGTGATTTCTGCCTGCTTAGCATGCGTTTCTCCTTTTCCTAGGAACATTACTCTAGTTTTGTTTTGGGAGCACTTTCTCCTCCAGCTGGGGATGTTGATCAAGGTGCTGTTCCTTCCTTAGTAAAGGGGTGAGAATGAGGCCCCGGGAGATCTGCTGGACTGTCCTGGAAACTGAAGTCTTGAGTAGAGTGATGCAAAGACTGAAAATGGGTTGGAGCTGATTTCACCCAGATGATCATGCCTAGAAGAATGTCACTATAGGTTCCTTGTCCCTTGACACAATGCCTTGCTTCCTGTCTTTCCTGAGTCCTTTCTTCAGGGTTCATGAGCCTATTCATTCATCTTACAAGAATGTCCTGCTTTGCTTATGGAATCCTGAGTTGGCCTCTGTTGCCCACGACTGAGAAAATCCTTAGGAATACACGTGTATACTCAGGGCTTCAAAACGGGTGGATGGAATTAATCAGTACAGATCACAGAACTTCCCTTTGCCAGCCTCAGAAAATGGTCCTGTTTGAACTGGATCAAGACACACACGGTTCATACAACGTGAGGCACCATTCAAAGAGGAAGAAACCGCTGAGCTAGGGAGTTTCAGTTGCCACAACCCTGAGTCTCCCAACCTCGGAGGGTCTCATGTTTTCCTTGCCTGTCAGATTCATAAATTTGAGATGGAGAATTTTAACATTCTCCCAGTCCACTCCCTGGAGGCCCATGCCAAAATATTTCCCTTCAATGGATGATTTATCATGGGTTGCTCATGGGTCTAGATCTTTGCAAGGATTGCTCTCTGCTAATGGTGGTATGTTTATATCTGGATCAACAAAGTCATGCCTGCCTCATCCCAACCACCACCACCACTATTTCTTCTTAGGCCCCAAAGGCTCTTAAGAAATTTAGGCAAAGGCCAGGCACGGTGGCTCACGCCTGTAATCCCAGAACTTTGGGAGGATGAGGCAGATGGATTACGAGGTCAGGAGTTCGAGACCATCCTGACCAACACGGTGAAACCCCGCCTCTACTAAAAATACAAAAAATTAGCTGGGCGTGGTGGCGCACGGTTGTAGTCCCAGCTACTCAGGACGCTGAGGCAGGAGAATCACTTGAACCCAGGAGGCGGAGGTTGCAGTGAGCCGAGATCGCACCACTGTACTCCAGCCTGGGCAACAGAGTGAGACTCCATCTCAAAAAAAAAAAAAAAAAAAGAAATTTACGCAAATGACAAGAGCAGGCTGTGTTCCAAAAGTTTATTGTAGGTTGTTTGACAGGAATGAATAGGCATTTCACCACAGAAGCAATGTTATGCCTGTGCAAAGTGGTACAAAGAGAAGGATCCCATTTTTGTTGTGCCCCCAATACACACCACACTCATATGTATGTTCACACACACACATATATACTCATATATCTATCCATGCCTATGTAAAGCTATGTGAAAAAGTGGAAGAAATCACAGCGGATTGCTAATGTGGGTATCTTTGAATAATGGGATAGTGAACTATTTCTTTTTCCACGCCTTATTTACATGAAAAACATTTCCTTTCAACGAACACAATTATTTGAATAATTAATCCACAAATAATTACATATTTACAACAAGAAAACATATTAAGGGTAGTGCATGCCTCATGACAGCACTATTCTAATAATTTAATTGCAGTGGTTTTAGAATATTAACATTTATAAACCAACACAAACTTAATGCGAGTCTTTAGGCTTATTTAAAAAATGGTTTCTTAGTGTAGCAGTAGGCAGAAAGCTGTGTGCATACAGGCACTGTTTGCTTGCGTACGGTACCCCCAGCATTAAGTATTAAAGGGGAAGAAGGCAGGAAAGAAGAAACAGAGGAGCCACGTGGTATGGTAGAGAGAGCTTTAGAAGACAGAGTCAACATTTTAGGCTTTCGCCTAGAGCTCTGTCTTTACCGAGGTGTGTGACCTTCGGCAAGTCATTTCTCACCTGAGTCTTGCTTTATCCATCTGCACAATGAGAAGATAGGGCTACATTTTCCTAGATCAGTGATTGGCAAACTCTGGCCTGTGGGTCAAATCTGACCCACTACTTGTTCTTGTCAATAAAGTTTTATTGAAACTCTTTGTATACATTCACTTATATATCATCTATGGCCACTATTACCCTACAATGACAGAGTTGAAGAGTTGCAATGGAAAGACCTGATGATTTGCAACATCTAAAATATTTACTGTCTGGCCCTTTACAAAAAAAAGTTGCTGACTCCTGGTCTAGGTGACTCTCAGTGGAATCTGTATGTGAATCTATATTGCCCAGGGTGTGGTTTTCCACTCCTGTGACTTTGGAGGTGGGGCATGCATTTCCTCCCTGATTGATCCTCATCCCAATCCAATGAGGGGGAGGAGGTGGTCAAGGGGGAAGCTTTGGAACTTTTGTGAGCCACCCTACTGTATGGTTCATCTCTTTACTCTCTCAATCTGCTGCTGAAGGGTCAGCAAAATTGACTATTCTGAGAGGAGGAATTTGAGGGGTGAGGATGGAAAAATCTACCTTTAGGATGATACTCTAAAGTTAGAAAATTGCCCGAGTAATTGACTGTGCTGTCAGCACCTTTAAACGATCTGTAAAACAGATCCTCGGGCCCTTCCTGTGCTTTCTCTCATGCCAGTTTATGGGCATTTCCTTTGTCGATTCTTGGAAACATTTTTCCTTCCTGTGCAAAATAATCATAATCATTTTCCCGAAGACGTTCAGGCAATGGAACCCATCCTGCATGTGTGTGCTTTTCTCTCTGGTGTAGTTGTCCTGCTCTTTTTGGACTCCTGAATTATAGATTATACTCTGCTTTGTGCCTTTTAATTTGGCCCATGGATACTGAAACCATTTCAACTGACCCTGCACTTTTCCCACTTACAGCTTTGCAGGCAAGACAGCCCTAATTTTCTGGACAAATGACCCTTTGCTGCACCAGCTGTGTCTAATCAAATCCTAGGGCTTCCTACTCACCAAAGATAACACTGAGTCACGAGTATTCACAATCTGATTCCCCAGGGAGGACAGACCCCTGACCTGGAAGGCCTGGAGACCCTGAAGCAGTGTGTAAGCAGTGCTCGTAATTGTCCGCTCTCTGAAACATTACAAGAGCTTATTCCAAAGCGCTCTCCCTTGCTCCCTTTAGAGCACACAAGCCATGACTCAGTGAGGCCTGGTTGGTCTTTGTTTATCTCCAGGGAATCTCTCCCTCTTTGACTCTGATTTCTGGGACAAGCCTAACAAGAAATGGAGACCAAAGACTTCTGAGTTTCCTTCCTTCCTGGCCCTCCTGCGTTAGCGGCTCTTTCAGATCCAAATCTTCTGAATCTTGTCTCTGCATCCCACATGGTCATTGTATGTCTCACAGGCTATTTAAAAAGGTTGGTATGAGTCGGAGATGAGGGAGAGGATGACATTATCATATTTTTGACAGGAGTCCACGTTTAATGTCTTTCTTCCAAGGATGAAATAAAATAATGAATATAAAGTGTTTTCTAGAGCAGCAAGCCTCAACCTATCATGTTTGCATGAATCCGCTAAAATTCAGGTTCTGGGCTGGGCGTGGTGGCTCACTCCTGTAATCCCAGCATTTTGGGAGGCCAAAGTGGGTGGATCACGAGGTCAAGAAATCAAAACCATCCTGGCCAACATGGTGAAACCCTGTCTCTACTAAAAATACAAAAATTAGCTGAGCGTGGTGGTGTGCACCTGTAGTCCCAGCTATTCTGGAGGCTGAGACAGGAGAATCGCTTGAACCTGGGAGGCAGAGGTTGCAGTTAGCCAAGATCGTGCCACTGCACTCCAACCTGGCAAGAGAACAAGACTTCCTCTCCAAAAAAAAAATTCTGTAGGTCTGGGTAGGGCCGGGAATTCTGCATTTCTCTCTCTCTCTCTCTCTCTGTTTAAAGACAGGGTCTTACTCTGCCGTCCAGGCTGGAGTTCAGTGGTGCAATTATAGCTCACTGCAGCCTCTGTCTCCCAGGCTCAAGTGATCTTGCCACCTCAGCTTCCCAAGTAGCTGGGACTACAGGCATGAGTCATTGTGCCTGGCTAATTTTTAAATTTTTTGGAGAGATGAGGGTCTCATTATATTGCCTAGGCTGGTCTTGAACTTCTGAGCTCAAGTGATCCTCCCACCTCCGCCTCTCAAAATACTGGGATTACTGGCATCAGCCACCACACCTGGCCTGGATTCTGCATTTTTAGTAAGGTTCCAGGTGATGCTGATGCTGATGCTGCTGGTCTGAAGACCACACTTTGGATAACAAGACTGGATAACACAACAAGGTTTGAATACATAGTATCCAACGGCATTAAATGTTGGCTTCCTTTTCCAAGTATACTAGACCCTCAATAGCCCTTGATACTGACAAGAGATAGGACAAGAATCCAAACCCATGTCTGTGGGTCCAGCCCACTACAAGGCTCTGGGACTTCTGGGATACCTGTATCAGGTCCAGAGGAGAAGGCGAGCATGGAATATGATTAAACGTTTTGATCAAGCAACAAATAGTTATTGAGCGTATGCTCCACCCTTGAAACTCAGTGATAATTCTAAGTTTCGGCCAAAAGGGGCTTTTATATGATCTCATTTCTGTCTCAGGAGTTTGCACTTGTATCCTCTGCCTGAATTACTTTCTCTTGGTCTTCCTGTTGGCCAGGCACAGCCCCATGAGAGAAGAACTTGGTCAATGCTCTTTTCTGGGTACATGGTTGGCATTCAGTAAATGTTTGTTGGATGAATGGATGACCCAGAAGAAAGATATGGTAAGCCACGTAACAGGGGCAATATTTAAACCGCTTCCAATAATGCCTTTTGATTTCTCATTTCTGGCAGAATTTATAGGCTATCTACTAATATACTGATGGTGAATTATTCTTACTGAGCAAATAAAAGCTGTTCTCATGAAGGCCTTTGTGGTACCACAGCATTAGCAGAGTCCCATCTAATGTATGTAATTAAAAGTCACAAAATCAGATACACTGGGTGTATTAGCCTGCTAGAGCTGCCATGCCAAAATACCACAAACCAACAGAAATTTATTTTCTCACAGTTCTGGAGGACAGAAGTCCAAGATGAAGGTGCCAGCAGGGTTACTTCCTGGTGAGGCCTCATTTCTCAACTTTCACACGGCATCTTCTTGCTGCTGTGTCCTCACATAGCTTTTCATTTGTGCGTAGAGAGAGGTGGATCTCCAGTGTCATCTCCTCCTCCTCCTCCTCCCCCCTCCCCCCTTTCTCTCCCTCCTCCTCGTCCCCTCCTCCCCCTCCCCTTCCTCTCCCTCCTCCTCCCCCCCACCCCCTCCTCCTCATCTTCCTCCTCCTCCTCCTTTTCCTTCTTTCTTCCCCTCTTCCTCTTCCACACCCTCTTCTCCTCCTTTTTTTGAGACAGAGTCTTACGTTTTCCTTCATACTGGAGTGCAGTGCTGTAATCTTGACCCACTTCAGCCTCGACCTCATGGGTTCAAGAGATCTTCCTGCCTCAACCCCCCAAGTAGCTGGGACTACAGGTACGCACCACCACACTAGGATAATTGTGTGTGTGTGCGTGTGTGTGTATACATATATATTTGTAGAGATGGGGTTTGGCCCTGTTGCCCAGGCTGGTCTTGAACTCCTGAGCTCAAGTGATCCACCTGCCTTGACCTCCCAAAGTGCTGGGATTACAGGTGTGAGCCACTACTCCTGGCCAAGTGTCTTCCTCTTCTAATAAGGACAGTAGTCCCTTAAAGGCTCTATCTCTAAACAGTCACAC
This sequence comes from Chlorocebus sabaeus, assembly GCF_047675955.1. NCBI lineage: Eukaryota > Metazoa > Chordata > Mammalia > Primates > Cercopithecidae > Chlorocebus > Chlorocebus sabaeus. The sequence goes on along the minus strand of NC_132914.1, from coordinate 112,952,839 downwards.
TGGGGGTTTAGGGCTTCAACATATGAATTTAGAGGGGACATAGTTCAGTCCATAACCCTTTAAGAGATTCTGACCTAGGCTTAGTCGAGGTACGTGGTCCTGTGAATATACAGGGAACCCAGGAAAGCTTCCTGATGAGAGGGGCTTTAGGGTGCTCAGGAGCTGGTCTGTGGTTTCTATTCTAGCTCCTGCCATCAAGGTGACCCAGCTCTTTACTGAGCATGTGCTCCTTTCTGTCTCACTTATTTTTAAAACAAATTAAAAAAAAATTTTTTTTATAGAGATGGGGTCTTGCTATGTGGACTAGGCGGGTAGCCAATTTCTGGCCTCAAGCGATCTTCCCATCTCTGCCTCCCAAACTGTTGAGATTATAGGCATGAGCTACCTACCACGCCCAGCCTCTGTCTCACTTCTAAGTGCATTCTTCCTTATCTCCAGCAGCACTTTAGGTTTTCCCTTTTACAAGTCTTATCACCTGTTACCTTAATTGCTTTTCAAACTACTGAGCTCTGGGAGAGTGCACGGGACTTTCCGTTTTGTTCTTTGCCACAATTCCAGAGGTTCGGTAATATTTGCAGTTTTAAAATGACCATGCAACCAAGCACTGCAATCGAGGTACGCCTTGGAAAAAAGTCTAAGGCTTAGCATGCTGCCTTGATTTCTTTGGTTTGTGAAACCAGCAAATGTTCACGGAGTGTTTGCTCTGTGCCAGGCACTTGCTAGGCCCTGGGGATGCAGCGGTAAATGAAAAACACAAGGTACCTTCCCTCATGAAGTTGCATTGTATGGTGAGGGGGGACGGATGTAACACCAGTAAGCAAAACAAATTACAAGATAATTTTAGATAATGACAAGTGCTCTGAAGAAAGTAAAACAGAATCGTATAGAATAAACAGAGTAGGCATAAAGGATTTGTTGAAGGAAGGAAGGAAGGAAGGAAGGAAGGAAGGAAGGAAGGAAGGAAGGGAGGGAGGGACGGAGGGAAGGAATTGCTATACAAGGCTTCCTAATTGGTGTTTTCAGTTTCAAGCAATGCTAGTATGTTGCAGAATAGCCAGATATACCCATTTGTTTTCTTGCTGCTTTCAAAAATTTTAACTTTTTAATTGAAATATAGGTGATCAGAAAAGTGAAAATGTTCATTGTAAAGCTTGATAAAATTTCACGAACTGAATGTATCCATATCAAGTTGCTGAACACTGGCGACACCTCAGAACCCCACCTCACCTCCCTTCTGGACTTTACTAACACCATTCTGACTTCTAACTTGTGCTGGACTTTAAACCATCAGGGCCAATAATATTCCAGAGTGGAATGCTAAAATCACATACATTCTGGTTTGCAGAGCACACTTCTGCAAATACTGAGTCCCAAACCGTGACATTTCACCAAAATACATGAGTTGGCTCTGTCCCAACAAACTTGTTAAAGTGGTCCTGTCCCTTCTCCTAACACTGGCTTCACAAGCTGTGCTCTCTCTTTTTGATCTTTAACATCAGCTTTCTTTCTTTTTTTTTTTTTAGACAGAGTCTCACTCTATCGCCCAGGCTAGAGAGCAGCGGCGCAATCTTGGGTCACTACAACCTCCACCTCCTGGGTTCAAGCGATTCTAGTGCCTCAGCCTCTCAAGTAGCTGGGACTACAGGTGAGTGCCACCATGCCCTGCTGATTTTTTTGTATTTTTAGTAGAGACAGGGTTTCTCCATATTGGCCAGGCTGGTCTCGAACTCTTGGCCTCAAGTGATCCACCTGCCTTGGCCTCCCAAAGTGCTGGGATTAGAGGTGTGAGCCACTGCACCTGGCCAACATCAGCTTTTGACAGATGAGGAATTTCAAAAATATTCTCAAATGCCAAACGTCTCAGCACTAAATGCAAATGTCTCCATGCGCAGGGTTATGCAAGCATCAGAGAATGGATGGAGATCTTTTACATTTAGTTGATTTCATGAAACACCGTTACCACCCCTGCACTGTTGCATTTGTCTTGTTTTAAATTTTCAATCTTGAGTCAACTCTGTTCTGCCAAGTTTTGGTAGAGATAGATGCAGAAGGGGTTTTAAATAAAAATTCCCATCTGTCCAGAATCTAGGAAAAATTCTACACAATGTTATATCAAAGGGCACATGAGTTGTCAACTTTCTGGGAGGGTTGGAAAAGCATGGAGAAATGCATTTCCTAGAATCTACCTTCCATCCCAGGCAGAGCTCAGGCCCTGTCCTCAATTCTTAGCCAGAAGCCCTGGGGTTAATCTTCCTAAATGACAATTAACAGGTGGGGCCTCTTGAAATCTCAGTGGCAAGACCTCTGGGTCTATAAATCTGCAATGGGACCAACGCTCTGAATTCTTAATCAAGCCTGTTTCCTTTATTAATCTCCAAGACCGGCAGTGATTTATAAGCAGGGCTTCCATTTCGTCCAGAAAATGAAATTCATTTCACGAACCCATAAGTGTGGTCCAAATCAATTGGCCATGATACTTTCCTATTTCATGCTCTGTGTCACACTGATCTTTTAACTTGATTGTTCTATTACCAAGTATTCACTTAAAAGCCTTTGCTGGGTTTCTGTGCCTCGCGAAAATAATATTAGCCCCAGCACAATGCTCATTACTGATACTAAGATTGGGCTTTTAGATGACTGCAATTGGAAAGGGATAGTGGTGAGCTGAGACGAGGAGGAGGTAATGAGACTTGAATCATCGGGTGTCAAGGTTCCTAAATGATGGAGAACCGAGTGGTCGTGGGAAACCCATTCACATGCAGGTCTCTGGGCTCCACCTAAACTCTGCCAAATCAGTGTCTCTGGGAATGGGGAAATGATATCTTGAGAATTCTACAGCTGAAACTAAAAATTCTAGGAATACAGGGAGCTTCTCCCTCAGTCTGGCAATGCAAGGTTGTTTATTTCATCAGCACATGTTTGTTGAGCCCCTGCTATGTACCAGGCACTGTGATAGGCATTCGGGATACATTAGGGAATCCGTAGACAGGAATCCCTAGCTCTCTGGACATGGTAACCATTTAGTTGATTGTGGAGAATGTAAAAAATATTGATTAACCCTCATCGAATACGCACTAGAATTTCTCATTTGATCCTCACCACAGACATAAGAAGTGGTGCATACTACCACTTTCAGAGATGGGAAAGTTGATACTCAAAAGATTGAATTACCCGAGGTCACAGCTGATAAAAGGTGGATCAGGGATCCAAACCCAGGTCTGCTGAACCAGCCTTCTACAGCCTGGTAGGAATTGTATGTCTACACTTGTTTCAGGGCTAAAGTGGGGATGACATATAATCAAACACGTCACTGGTTCTTCTATGCAGGCCACAAACAGTTATTGGGCATCTACTATGAGTAGACTCTTTTCTCAAAGGTGGAGACTCAAGGAGGGATGAGACACCATGTTCAGCAGATGAGAGAGACACCTCCAAACACAACACAGTGTATGCGACAGAAGTGGCAAGGAAGTTATAGATAGGATGCTCAGGGTGCTTGTGGCGGGGGCTCCCAGCTAGATCCGGGCAAACAGAGGATTTGTGGAGGAGGCGGAGGTGGGTAAGTTGAAGGACACGTGGGAGCTTGCCAGGCTGAGGGAACAGCATGTACAATGAGGAAATGCATGTACAGGAGGCCCCTGATTCTCAGCCTGGCTGGAGGTGAATGGGGGCTGGGGAAGATGATGCTGGAGAGGCAGGAAGAGTTTAAGCTTTGTTGGAGCTCTAAGGAATCTGGACCTTCCATGGGAATTAGGAAGACATGGGATACTTCAACAATATCAGACTTCAATTTCAGAATGAGCCTTCCCCCTTAATGAATTTGGAAAATGAGTTTAGGTGAAGCAGGAGGCTCATAGAGCCAGTTGAGGGGGGATAGGTGAAGACATTCTCCCAGGATGCCTCGACAACCTCATCTGTGGTCTGTCTGTGCGCTGGAAAAGTCTGGGAAATGCCTCTTTGGAGAAATGGCATTATGGTACCACTTAGCTGGGGCAATAGCCATCTGAGAAGAATTAGCTACACTTTGCGGTAGCTTCCAGGAGTCAAGAGTCAAGACGAGATAGGTGGCAGGTTTGATGATTTCAATACTGGTAGCCTGGAGCCTTGTCAGTTGGTGTCAATAACATTCAGATAATTTGGATAAGTATACAACACATTACCCGGGCAATGGCCCCCTTGGTTTGAGCAAAAGGCTATGAGTGCGGAACACACACTATCCATGGGGCGGATAGGTTGGATTCAGGGTATTTCTGCTGATATCAGGAGGAAGTGAAGAAATGGGCTGCTTAAGCAGAAGTGTTAGCCCTGCTAATGGGTGCCACCTGGTGACCTTTTGGTGATAATGGTGTCAGACGCATGATAAAGACTTGTGATGGCAGGAAACACCCTATGTTTCCAGAGTAATTTTCTCAGCATGGGTTCAGAGTGCAAACTGCTTGTGTTCCTCTTGCCATCCTCAGAACAGCTCAGGAAGGTGAGGGTATGCCTGTGCTAGCCTGGATGTTACTGCTGGAGTGCTGGACAGCACATCATACTGTTTGCACCTTCACCATCACTTCATTGCCATTCTTCCACTTTTGGAGTCTTCTCTGGGCCATGTTAGTCACGGGACATGTGACTATGTCCTGACAGTGGTCACAAGGCCCTATAGGATCTGCATCCTTATTTCTTCCCTGTCCACCTCCTTGGTCACCCTTCTGCAGCCACAGTGACTTCCTTGCTGCAGTTGACTGTACCCGACAACACGTTCCTACCTCAGGACCTTTGCACTGGCTGTTCTCTCTGATGGGAACACTCTTCCCCACTTCCTCACTTCCTCACTCACTTTCTTCATGTCTCTGCCCAGATTCATCTTCTTGGTGAAACTCACCCTAATCAATTCAACATGGCAACTTTCCTCTCCTCCATCTTCATTCCTTATTTCTACCATTCTTTTCTTTTTCTTTTCTTTTCTTTTTTTTTTTTTTTGAGATGGAGTCTCACCTGTCACCCACGTTGGAGTGCAGTGGCACAACCTTGGCTCACTGAAACCTCTGCCTCCTGGATTCAAGTGATTCTCCTACCTCAGCCTCCCAAGTAGCTGGGATTACAGGCGCATGCCACCATGCCTGGCTAATTTTTGTATTTTTAGTAGAGAGAGGGTTTCACCATGCTGGCCAGGCTGGTCTCAAACTGCTGACCTCGTGATCTGCCTGCCTTGGCCTCCCTCCCAAAGTGCTGAGATTACAGGCATGAGCCACCGTGCCCCGCCTTTCCATCATTTCTATTGCCCTCCAATGGCACTTAACTTTTAACTTTCAAAATAGCTTACTATTTCTTAATGTCTATTGTCTGTTTCCCCTGCTGGGAGGTAAGCTCCAGAGATCCTGGCAGAGAGTAGGTGCTCCGTTAATGTTGAACATATCGTTAATCTAATCCTTAGAATGAGTCTATATGGTACAGGCTCTTCAACCTCATTTTATGAATGAGAAAACTGAAGTTCAGAGAGGTTAAGTCAGTAGCCCCATGTCACACAGTAGAGCTGCCAATCTCAACACAGCTTTGATCCCAAAGAAGCTCTTAGCCACCACTCTATGTTGCTCTGTAAATGTGGGTTGAATTGAGCAAGGGGCTTGGAGAAGTCACTCAGCTTTTGTAGAGTTACTCCTTAAGATGAAGAAAGAAACCCATTTTCCTGGAACCCAACCCCACACACTTCCTATGGGGCCAAATCTCTTCTCATTAGCTGCAGTCTTTGGTAGACCATTTAAGCCCTGGCTAGGCCAACTGAGATGGGAACCCAAAATGATAAATAGATTTCAGGACGTCAGGAAATGGCCTCAAACTCTACAGGGAGATTAACCTGTCTTGATAAGGTCTATTGTAATCACTGAAATTATTCTTGCCTCTGTATTCACTCCTACTGGACTCTAGAATTTCCCATGTGGGAACCCAGTACACTTTATTGCACTCATCTATTTATGAGCCTTAAAGGGACCCTGTTGTGTCCCTGCGCTGAATCTCCCCCTTCTTCATCCGGAAGCAGCTCTTTGATTTTTCGCTGGAAGACCACCTCTTTCCACTCTCAAGTCATGTGGCTTGGGGTTGGGGGCTGACCTCCCATTAGATACAGAGCTGGACATGAGACTTGGTCAGATCAGTCTGTGTAATCCGTTCCTGAGCCCCAGTGATGGATTGAGGGATGAGTGTGAAACACAAATGGGTCCAGTGAGAATCAGCTCTGGGGCTTCGGCTGAGGTATTCTCTATCAGGTTTCTAAGCTGGCTGAATGGGAGTCTGGAGCTCCTAGCTTTTTATGTTTGTTTGTTTTGGGAACCACAAATGGAGAGCCTGTCGGGGTATAAAATCAACAAAGAGGGGAGAGAAGAGCTGGGAGCTGAAAAGAAACAGATTGTTGATAACATCATTTGAGCCCCTGGATCAAGCCATGCCTGAAACCTGGGCCTTTAAACTCAAAAGCTACCCGAGCCAATGCATTTTCTCTTTTGCTCAAGCTGTTTCAGTTTGATTCCTTTCACTCAAAAGATTTCTTAGTATAAATGGGCTTGGGTTTGAAGTTGGAGAAATAAACAAATGGGATTGTTTGTATCCCAACACAGTTACAGGAGGAAAATGCACTAAAAGGGGGTAGGATGGCTTCCAATTCTTAATGAAGATGACTGACGGTACTCCAAATCACTTTACAGACACCTCTATAAAGCTGCTCCTTTATTCCTTTAAATGGGAACTTGAGCTGGAAGATTCACGGTTTTCTGGATTTGGGGTCCCTCTCAGCAAAACTGAGAATGCAAAAAGCATGAGACCTGGGTCCTCTTCCCTCCTCTTTGAGTACTTTGCTTCCATTGAACCTGCTGTGCTCCATCTGTGCAGAGAATTGAATGTCTGTGTGCTCTCTGATTTGTAGCACGCTTCAGCCCTCCTTTCCTGTGGATCAACTTATGTCTTTGAAACTTATCATTCTATATCCTGTTCCCAGAGCCTTAGATACAGTGGACAGACTAATTTGTACTAAAGCATAAATTGCTAACAATACAGTGTTTTCAGTGGAATATCTAAATAGGGAAGCCCTTTAATCCAAACGATGGGAGTTGCAGGAGCTTTTAGAAGAAATTAGGGGAGATTTTTGAAGGCAATTGTTTTTGGGGGAATACAGAGATTCCCATTATGATTGTCTATCCATTTCACCTGAATGTGAGTTAGCCCTCTGGTGTTGAAGAAGGGTGGGGCATTTTCCAAGCCTTGTATGCTGTCAAAAGTCAGGGGAGTAAAGGAGCAATGATGGTTCAGCCTAGGCCTCTCCATCTCTTCTGCACTCCCTTCCTAGAGGGCTGGGTGTCTACATGCTGCTGACCAGGAGCTGAGAATAGCCTGGCACTGGTCCCAGAGGTCATCCTCCCCCACCAAGGACTCAGAGGACAGAACAGTCCATGCCCCATAGCAGTAGGTTTTCCACCCTAGCACCTGATAAGCTGGAGCTGAGTTTAACAAAAGCACATCATGGGACATGTTTTCAGGAATAAGACGCCCCTATCGGTCCCAAGTGGAGGGTGATGGAGTCACTGGCCGAGTTAATGCATTGCTGGCCCAGACCCAGGCTCTGGCGGCCCATTCCTCTCAAATTCCTCTGTAATCAGCTAAATTAGCCCATTGATAGAACAGCTCATCAAGGGGCAGCTCAGAGGAGGGATTGATGGACGGTCACCTTTTCAAGGAGCTCTGGACTGGGGGATAAATGGCCCATTTACTCATGAGGTTGCAATTGAGTGTTTCCCTATATCAATAATTTTTTCTTTCTTGCCCTCACTCTTCCTGGTCCTAGGCAGAAAGAGGCCTGTGCCACATCAGGTCTGATTCATTCCCAAGCTTGAGTGCAAAGCTTGTGCTTAGCTTAACCTGCTCATTGCTGATGGAGGAGAGTCATCCTCTCAGAAGTGAAGTCTTCCCTTTGTAAATACTGCAGCTGTCCAGAAAGCACAGGAGGCCCTTCCTATAGGAGATTATCCTACAGGAGAGAAGGAGTTGCTTATATTTCCGTCCCTGCAAAGTCTCTCAGATTACAGGGCACTCCCACAATTATTTTATTTATACCAGTGAGGTCCTATTTGGGAATAACTTCAACATCAAAGCTAGTTCTCTGGAGGCTTCTAGCATTCTTCTGTTAGAATGAACAAGACTTAAGACTAATTTCAGGAGCTATGACTCAGACCTGCCAGTGTTTGATGTCATGTAAACCAGCCTTCCAAGGCTCACTTTATGAACAACTCTGTAAGTAGTTAGGTTGCAGAGATCACAAATAGACACCTAGAGGAAGAACAGGGGGAAAATCATAACTGGTCCAGCTGGACCCATGTTATGAGTATTGGTACTTGCAGTCTGGGATAACATTTTCAATGACAGTACAATGCATGGGTTAAAAATGGTTGTGTTTCCAAACACCTTGGGCAGAAGCAACTATGACATACACTGAAATGCTGTATAAGGGAGTACAAAAAGTGACTTTCTTAAGAAAAAGATGCAGGCAAAGAATTGGAATCAAATTGTTCCCTGAAAAACAGTATGGGGATTTCTCAAAAAACTGGAAGTAGAACTACCATATGACCCATCGATCCCACTACTGGTCTATCCAAAGAACAAAGAAATCGGTATATCAAAGGGATACCTGCAGTCGCATGTTTATTGTAGCACTATTCACAGTAGCAAAGATGTGGAATCAACCTACATAGCCATCAATGGATGAATGGATAAAGAAAATGTGATAGAAGCCTCCAGAGAACTGAATGGATAAAGAAAATATATACACAATGGAATACTATTCAGCCAATAAAAAGAATGAAATCATGTCATTTGCAGAACATGGATGGAATTGGAGGTCATTATGTTAAGTGAAATAGGCCAGGTACAGAAAGACAAATACTGCATGTTCTAATTCATATGTGGGAGCTAAAAAACTTGATCTCATGGATGTAGAGAATAGAATGATTCATATCAGAGACTTGAAATGGTGTAGGGGATAGTGGAGATGAAGAGATATCTGCTATGGGTACAAATATACAGCTAGATAGAAGGACTAAGTTCTAATGTTTGACAGTTGACTAGGATGACTATACTTAGCAACAATAATATGTCTATTTCAAAGTAGCTAGAAGAGAGGAGTTGAAGTGATACCAGCACATAAAAATAATAAATACACAGTTTGACAGATACCCCAATTACCCTGGCTGATTGTTACACATTCTTTGTATGTAACAAACACTCATATGTACCTCATAAATATGTAAATTATCGTATATCAATAAAAGGGAAAAAAGGGATCTTGAGATGTGGAATGGGAAAAAGTAGATTTTCTACATCAACATTATTTTACACTGCATGTAATTAAAAAATACATCAAATTGATACATTTCACATGATAAGTATTTGACTCTTTCATCTATTCCCTAGAAGTTTGTAAATTCATATTGGTCAAAAATTCTTTTGCGTGGGCTCTCCTTATATGTAGGGACGTCTTATATTTGGCATAGTCTTATATCCAGGCATATATAAGATATTGTGTATTTCTGAAGGCATAGGGATGATTTGGGGAAAGACTTGGAAGCTTTTTCCTGCAGTTTTAGATGTAAACATGTATACACTTTTCTACTATTTTGAGTGTGCTTGGAAAGGCAAGCAAGACAAATGAAAGCATGTTTATTTAGGTTAGCATTTGCCTAAGTAAATTCTGTTCTGGGATATGCTTCCCAAGAAAAGGGTTCTATGACCAAATAAATTTGGGCAATGCTAGGCTCAACAGCACCTACTTGGGAAGTCAAATGTACTTAAACTCCTAGAACTTAAGTTCCCTAGAATTACTAGACCTTAGAACCCCTTTCTTTACAGAACACTTAACTAGTATCATATAAAACAAAATGGCATCCCAGAAACAATTTAGGAAATGCTGAACTGGGACTATCTTGAAAATTTCAAGGAGAAGGGGCGTCACAAATATAACATAATTCATACAATTATTTAGATAGCAGGGAATATTTATGTCTTTAATTTCCCATGGTAAGAGTCCATCCCCTCTTCCCTATGACAGAATACACAGGTTGTTACTGTGCACCCCAGGGAAGATTAGATTTTGTGACCAAGTAGACTTGGAATCAAACTGGTTTTTTTGGGTGTTGTGTGACCTTGAGCAAGTACCACCAACTCTCTGAGCCTCAGTTGCCTCCTTTGTAAAAAGGGCACTGGTCGCTACTTATCTTAAAGGGTTTCTATAAAATAGGAAATGAGATGACACAGAAGTATCGAGCACAGCGCTGGACACTTTAAGTGCTCAGGAAGTTGTTGCTGTTGTCCAGCTCTTCTCACGGCCCTTGAATGGTTTTACATTTGCTCGCTTGTCCCAGCCTCATCTGTTTAAAAGGCTTGAATTGAGCTGAAATAGGGGCAGGTATGGATTAATTTAGGGCAGACTTTATTGCCAATGCATATATCTTGGGAATATGCAAATGCCCTCATCAATTCCCACCGAAGAGATTCAGAAAGACTCACTCAGCTATCCTCCATCCCACCCAGGATACCTGCCCCAGGATTGTGGCGATGTCCAGCTAGCTCACAGGAAATGAGACTGTTGGACATTTCAGAATTCAAATGTTTCCTTTTGAAGGGACAGTCAGCTTCCTTTATTAAAAAAGTCCACCTTATTGTATTTTAATGACAATTAAAATTCTACAATGTGCACGTTTTACAGAATTTTACAATGTGACATTTAATGACAATGTCAAACATGCACATTGTAGAAATTTAAATATGGTGTAAATGTATGATGTGAACAGTGAGTCTTCTTTCACCAGTTTCCAGGAATGAACCCTGGGAGAGATGGGCAAACGTTCTTATGCACCCTTTCTATGAACCAAGAAGAAGAGGAACGAGCATGTTTTGAGTGCTTAATACGTGTCAAGCATATGAAAATGCTTTCTATGCATTTTTGTCCTTTTGTCCTCAGGCTATATTATCCACGGGATGGGAACTAGGTGTCCCCTTATTTTATAGATGAGGCTACTGGGGCTTAGAGGGGTTAAGAAAACCTGAGGTCACTCACCTAGTTAGTAAGGGAGCTGGGGATGTGAACTCTAGTCTGTTCAACCACTTTCCAAATCCTTAGTTATTATAACACATACACACACACACACACACACACACGCACCCCACATACAATTTTCTATCACCAAATAGCATCATATTATTTATTTCTAATAACCTTTGACTTGCCTTTTTTTCCTTAATGATCTATCATGGACACCTTTCCTTGATAGTACCTATAGCCCTAGTTCATTGTTTTTAGCAGCTGCATGGATTCCATTATGGGGATGAACATAATTTATTTTACCAGTTCCCTACTGATGGGCATTTAGGTAGCTCTGTCCATTTGCGACTCTTTCTTGTCCCTCCTGGGCCCCAGAAGGGCTGCGCTTCCTCCAGCTCTCTGGCTTATAAGAGGAGAATCGGTGTAGTGACTCCATCAATCTAAGCTCCGCAGTCTTTAAAAATACATAACCCAAAAAATAAGGCTCCATTAAACAAACTTATAAAATATGAATGGATTGCTTACCCTGCCCCTGCTCAAGAGCACACAGGTCAGCTCCCTGGAACTCGGGAAAGTGGAGTGTCTGAGATCTTCCTCCATATATTAATGAGAGCGGTGTCACCCTGTCAGGTATGGGGTCTTGAATCCAATTAAATTGTGAACCCCAAATGGAAAGGACTCCAGTACTCTCATAAACCATGAAGAACAGCCAAATGTTGCTGAGTATGTTTGTGTGTGCTCATGCATGCTTGTATCAAATCTCACACTCAACCAAATTTGCTCAGATAAACTCTTAGTAAACCAATGAATTCACCAGGCTTCTAGAGTGGGGTGGGGTAGGGTAGCTTTGTGGTTAAGGTCATGGACATGACACTAAACCAACTAGTTTGGTGGCCTGGCCTGCCATTTGTCAGCTTTGTGTAATGTTGGGCAAGTTACATAACCTGTCTGTACCTCAGTTTCCTCATCTGGAAAATGGATATAGTCCCTACCTTGTGGGATGATGGTGAGGATTAAATGAGTTTGAATAGATAGAACAGTAAGTGCCTGGCACATGGTATCATATATGGGCTGTCTATGATTATTATTAGATAAGTTCATGCCATTTTAAATATTTTTGAATATCACAGTAAATATATGGTCACTGATCAAGCAGTATCGATTAGAAAGAACACAAACCACAACCTTACTCCCTCAAATCACCTGTAATCTCCTCAATCCAGAGAAAGCCCGCTCTGAACATTTTGGTCTATAACATTCCAAACATTTTCCTCTGTGGGAATACACTTTCAGGCACACATGCACATGTACATGCACATGCACGCTGGATATATGATTTAATTACACAAATCTTATATCTTAAGTTCTCTTTTATAACTTGGCTTTTTAAAATCTAATGAATTACCAACACACCCAGAGTGTTAGTTTGCCAGAGCTGTCATTACAAGGTACTACAGACTAGATGGCTTAAACAACAGGAATGACGCTTCTCCCAGTTCTGCTCTGGAAGTCCAAGATCAAACTGTGGCAGGGTTGATTTCTTCTGAGGCCTCTCTCCTTGGCCTGCAGGTGGCCACCTTCTTTCTGTGTGTTCCCAAGGCCTTTCCTCTGTACCTGTCTATGTCCAAATTTTCTCTTCTTGTAAGGACACCAGTTGCATTGGATTAGGGCCCACCCTAATGATCTCATTCTAACTTAATTATCTTTCTAAAGACCTTGTTTTCTTTTTCTTTTTCTTTTTATCTTTTGTATCTTTTGAGATGGAGTCTCACTCTCGCCTAGGCTGGAGTGCAGTGGTGCGATTTTGGCTCACTGCAACCTCCATTTCCCGAGTTCAAGGGATTCTCCTGACTCAGCCTCCCAAGTGGCTGGGACTACAGAAGTGCACCACCATGCCTGGCTAATTTTTGTATTTTTAGTAGAGATGGGGTTTCACCATGTTGGCCAGGCTGGTCTCAAACTCCTAGCCTCAAGTGATCCACCCTCCTCGGCCTCCCAAAGCGCTGGGATTACAGGTGTGAGTCACCACACCCAGCCACACTGTTTTCAAATAAAGTCACACTTTGAGATGTCACACTGAGAGTTAGAATTTCAGAATATGAATTTTGGGGGAGCCAAAAAAAGTCACCTCATACTACCCATTATTGAGCTGGGACAAAGCTGGGACAACCAGATATTCTCTGAAGCTGGAATCACAGACATATTTTGTGTTATGTGAGGACTCTTAGCTGGTATTGGTGACCTGGAAGGAATAGTGTTGAGAAGGGTTCTGAGGTCCTGTCTGGGCACAGTGAGAAAGATTAAGATGAGGTATGTTGTATGTAAAGGCCTGGGGAGCAATGCCACTCAAGCAGCCCTTTTGGCTGAAGCCAGCTTGAGTTAACCTGCTTTGTGATTTGTTTCTAGCCCATCCAGTCACAGAGAGCAATCTGGAATGCGGCTTTGCCCAGGGTATTTCCTCCTAATCTGACCACTGAGGTTTCACCAAGCCAAGGAGTGGCTGGTGCTTCCTGGTGGTGATGAAGGCCAAGGAGTGGGTGGACAAGGCTGAGTCCATGTGGCTGACACCACTGGCCACAAAACCCCCAGCCCTGCAGAATCATCTGCAGCTGGCTGGACTGGATTTTATCTCTCCTCCGAAATGATCAACTGCTTTGGGATCATTTGGCCATAGTGGTTGGCATTTACTCTGCTTGTGGTACTGATAAGTGAGTCCTGATCTGGGGTGAGGAAATGGAGTCTATGTATATCCTTCCCCGGCTCACAGTTTCTTTTTGAGAGAGCCTAAACAGTTTATCAATATTTTAAATTGTATTTTCCAGTGATTTGAGGATGAGAAAAAAAAGATGTATGAAAATAGGTTTTTGATATAATTCATTCATTCATTCCATAAATTAATTTAATGAATATTTACAGAGCACTTAAATGTAAAAAAGCATTGTCGCTTATTTAAGAGATGTAGAAAATGTTTCAATGAAGAGATGATAAAGGTAAGAAAAAGAATTGTGGAAAATGAAGCAGAGAAAAAAGAACTTTCTCTCATACTTCACAGTTCATTTTTCTTGACTTCGCCCCATTAGTCTTTCTCCTTCCCTCTTGTGCAGAAATGTTGCCATCCTAAAGAAGACCCTGGCATTGAGAAGAGAATAAAACATGTCAGTGTGGGGGAAGGTCTTAGAGATCAAACTCAGCTCCCGCATTACCCAGGTGGTCAAACGGAGGTTGCAAGAAGTTAAATAATTTGCCCTGAAGTTGACTCTCTTGGTAGCTTGGAACCCTCAAATCTGTAGAAATCAGGTCCTGCCTCATAGTGTTTATTGAGTATCTCCCTGGAAGGGAAGTTGCTAGACATTCACCTGAGATGCTTGCAAAAAATTTTTCAGAAGGGATAAATTAGTTTGCTAATTTATGTTCCCCTTACCCATGTATGAGAGCATCTATAATAATTCACCTCATCTCTATTCTTTCTGGATGTAGCCACTCAAAGCAAGAGCCACCACAAAACCAAAATTTTGCTAATTTGATTGGGGGGAAAATAACATCACAGTTCTTTTCTACTTTCATTTCTTTGATTTACCATGTGGTTGGGCATTTTCTTAAATGTTAATTACCTGTATGTTTTTATTCTATTCTGAATTGCCTATTCATGTCTTTTGCTCATTTTTCTATTGTGAAAATGTTGTTTTTCTAATTTATTACAAGTACGCTTTGTCTAGAAATAGGGAGAACTATTTTTATAATTAAAATAGTAACCTTCTGGATGCAGCAAATATTTTAGCATAGATTTTTGCACATGATCAAGAGACTTTGCTGTTTTTTAATCTTTTCCATCCTAGTGGTTATTTCGCCAACTGTCTTCCTCCTAATTATGTGTATCTTGGTTATTTTTTTTCTTGATTAAACCTCTTGGATCTTTGTATCTTCGTTTTGAATTTTTATAATGCAAATTTATGATTTCCCCTTTTCCCTTTGTTAATAACCCTTTTAACTTTGCTTTGTTATTCTTTTCTAACTTCCTGAGTTGATGCTCAGTACATTTATTTATTCTTTTAAATATAATAATAGTAGCATTTAATACTATAACTTTTGCTTCTAATTGCAGCTTTGGGCGCTTACCCTGCGATTTAAAAAGTACGCGGTATTCTCATTATTGTTATTTTCTTTGTCGTAATTGTTGGGTTTGACTTCCCCTTTGTCTCAAATTATTTGGGAGAGTGCCTTTAAATTTCTAAGTGGTCGAGGTTTTTCAAAATACTTTTAAAAAAGTAATTTCTAGTTTTATTACCTTGTGGTCAGAAAATCCAATTTTCAGCAACTGCTCATCGCTTGATGTCTTGAGTTCAGACGCTCAGAGACAGGCCTGAGAATGTCCCTGCTCTTTAGGAGGGTTAAAGTCAGAAGGGTCTCGGATCCTGGATGAAGTTGGAATAGCTGACATCCTCAGGGGGTTCCTGTTCGCAGCGCTGACATAGATGATCGTGATGGCTGTTGAGGAATCAAGCGTTAGAGGGGCGGTTTGAGAACCTGCCTTCTCCCCCTGTACATTTTAAAGTTAGAAGATGCTTAATGTTATCTGAGGCTAGAATTTTCTCCCTGACATGGTTAGGTTTTGGGTCTCCACCCAAATCTCATCTTGAATTATAATCACCATAATCCCCATATATCAAGGGAGAGACCAGGTGGAGGCAGTTGAATCACCAGGGCGGTTCCCCCACGCTGTTCTCTTGATAGTGAATGAGTTCTCACGAGATCTGATGGTTTATAAGGGGCTCTTCCCTCTTCACTCAGCGCTGCTCTCTGCCATCTTGTGAAGAAGGTGCTTTGCTTCCCCTTCACCTTCTGTTATGATTGTAAGTTTCCCGAGGCCTCCCCAGCCGTGCTGAACCGTGAGTCGATTCAACCTCTTTCCTTTGTAAATTACCCCATCTCAAGCAGTTCTTTATAGCAGTGTGAAAACATTCTAATACATCCCTTTAGGTAGGTGAAAGTCTAAATGACTTAGAATTCATATTCCCTATCTACAAGGATCTAGGGTTTGAGGCTGCTCATGTTCCTTTGTCCAGAGAGAGTCACAGAACTGATGTTTCGTGAGGACTTGACTTTGCTTTGTGCTGGGTTGCTGCTATGCCGTAGAAGAACTGTTGGTCCATTTGGTTACTTGCTGCCCTTACCCTTGAGTTTTAAGAGGGAGCCTAGCCAGCTGGCTGGAACTACGTTTTGTATCGCTGGAAATGCATGTTGTTGAACCGTGGATTTTCATTTGAAGAAAAAAGTTTTACCTGTTATACAGTCTACTTAAAAATATAGAGCAATAGAGAGATTTTTCTTTCCATATGGATTATGTTAAGGAGTGTGTGTGTGTGTGTGTGAGTGTGAATATGCACACATACATAAGAAAGAGAAATGGCCCTATTATAGGAAGCCTCATTAAAGAGGCCTGGAAAAGGTTAGTTCATTTGCAGACTATACATCTTAATCTCCCCACACTGCACACTAACCTGGAAGGAGAGAGAGAATCTACAGCCAGAGAGATCCTGGCTTCATTCCAAGCCTTGGATCAAGTAGACCTTACTCTTTCCCGCCGGCTACCCGTCATTAGCACTATATATTAACCCAGAGAAACTGTTCTCCCAAGGGGCTCCTGGAAATGGGAGAACGTGGAAACCAGTTCAGAGTGGTGGAGACCCACACCTCTTGCCTGGACACCATTCCTTGACTGGCAGGTGCACCTGGGGCTCAGGACCCCTGAAATGGGGGTGCAGAAGCCAGGAGCGTGTTATAGGTTAAAGCAGTGCTGATAGGTTGAGTGGCTGTTCACCTGCTGCTGGCTGGTTCCCATCTGTGTTAACAGCTTCCAACTGGCCTCATTATTTGGGAAACTGGAGGCGTTTGGACAAAGGCCCTTATGCCAGTTTTGCAAACATCACCACATCCCCTGCAGGCTCTTTTCAGGTTCCAGGTTGCAAACTCTGAGGAGTGGAAATAGGCAGGCAGGAGCTGGCTTCTGCCATTCTGGGCTTGACTCTTTACCCGTCCTTCTGAGTCTGTTTCCCTACGTGAAAGGTGTGTCAGGTGGGGGGAAGGTGGAAACAGTTATTCCACCTACTCCTTAAGACCATGAGGATTAAGGAGGAGGATAGGAAGAAAGGAACTTTCTATTTTATTTATTTTTTATGGCATGTGCCAGGCTGTAGGCTGGCACTTCCAAATAGATGCTCAGAAAGCTACTCCTTTCCCTTCCTGCCCTTTTCTTCACTGTGCCCTCTTGTGCTATGCAGTGCCCCCTCCCTTCTCCCAAGTCCCAGTCTCTGTCTTCCTGCAGCACCTAGTCTGCACCATGCATTCTATCCTTGGTGACAGAGCCCCTTGATCCCCAAGTGAGGTCCGTACACCAGCACCTCCTGGAAGCTTGTTAGAGATGCAGAACCTCCGGCCCCATCCCAGACCTGGAGACTCTACATTTTAACACTGTCCCGAGTGACTTGTGTACAGGGTCAGGCTGTATAAGGGTGGTCAAAGCAGATTCTCCTCTACATGTGTGCATGTGTTTGTTTCATCCATGAGACCCTCTCCTTGAGTGGCTTCTGTACTGGGGATTTCCAAAAACAAGAGCAGGCAGAGAATATGCCTGTTCTAAAGATTCAGACATAAGAGGGAACTGAGTTCTGGACACACAATGTCCTTTCTTTTCGTCAGTGTTCTTTTTCTTTTTTTTTTTTTTTTTTTTGAGACGGAGTCTCGCTCTGTCGCCCAGGTCGGAGTGCTGTGGCCGGATCTCAGCTCACTGCAAGCTCCGCCTCCCGGGTTCACGCCATTCTCCTGCCTCAGCCTCCCGAGTAGCTGGGACTACAGGCGCCCACCACGGCGCCCGGCTAGTTTTTTGTATTTTTTTAGTAGAGACGGGGTTTCACCATGCTAGCCAGGATGGTCTCGATCTCCTGACCTTGTGATCCACCCGTCTCGGCCTCCCAAAGTGCTGGGATTACAGGCTTGAGCCACCGCGCCCGGCCTCGTCAGTGTTCTTTAGAGTTTTCTGATTACATCGAAAGAGAGACTGTATTTGGGGCTTATCTGTCCTGAATACCTTATAAAGAGTACCCCCAATCCACAGGCAAGAACAGAGATAGGCTCAAGGCAAGGCTCGAGATGTTCCTGGGAGGTGGAGACAATTAAACACGGAGGAAGTAGGCAAGAGTTATTGGGAAAGTTTGAGGCCAAGATTCCTACGTCCAGATGCTTTCCTAAATGCCTGGTTTTCTCAGTTAAAAGTAAGCTCTGGAATAGAACAAATCTTGTATCTACTTCATTTTGTATGGCTCCTCTTCCCCCATCCCAGAGTGATTCACAATGAGTATTCAAATATTTATTGCCTTGACCTGGAGTTTGGTATGTAGAGTAGGAAGGTGTTGTTGAGATAATTGTTGATAGTAAATACACCACAAACACGGTCATATTCCTCTTGCCTGTGCCCGGGGCAGACATTACTAATCAATTATTGCACTCTTCCACACTGAGCTTCAATCTGGATACAGCACTATAGAGCATCACCAAGTGATCAGAGTTGATTAGGCATGGTTGGCTTCGGTCCAGATCTCCTGGATGCCAGGATCCTGTCTAGCAAGTCTGTTCCCAAACAACCCGGCTGAATGCTGTCACAAGTCAAGCATTGGTAATGGTGATGGACTTGATGACAATAAAATTACTCTAACCCTTTTGGTTAGAGTGGGTTTAATGGAAATCAATCACAAATGATACCTAAAATTTACTTTAAATTTGGAAATAACACACTAACAAATAACACATGAATCAAAGAAGAAATCCCAAAAGACATCAGAAAAGATTTGAACTGAATGAAAATGAGAACACAGTATCTCAAAACATGTGGGATACAGCTAAAGAAATGGTTATGGGGAAATTAATAGCATTAAATATTTCTGTTAGGAAAGATGATAGGTCCATCCTAAATTAAAAAAAGAATAAATTAAACCCAAAGTATATAGAATAAAGGAAATAATAACAGATAGCAGAAATCAATGAAATTATTTTTAAACACCAGAAAAACAATAGAGAAAAATAAATTTTCTGTAATGAACAATAAAATTAATATATCTCTAGGTAAATTAATGAAAACGGGGGAAAATACAAATTATTAATGAAGGGGAGATATCACTATAGTTACTTTCAAAATGATAACAAGGAAATATCTGAAGCATTTTGTGTTGAGACAGTTTACAACCTTAGATGAAAGGAACAAATTCATTGAAAGATACATATTAACAAACGAATTTAAGAAAAATATAGAACATGGCTGAGCCCTCTATAATTGAATTTATAATTAAAATTTCTCCCAAACAGAAAATTCCAGATCCAAAATGGCTTCATTGGTGAACTTTGTCAAACATGTAAGGAATAAGTACTACAAATTTTTTCAGAAATTTGAAAGGTGGGAACAGTCTCTAATACTTCCCAGGAGACCAACACTATTCTGATACCAGAAAATAATGACAA
Source organism: Chlorocebus sabaeus (assembly GCF_047675955.1). Taxonomy (NCBI): domain Eukaryota; kingdom Metazoa; phylum Chordata; class Mammalia; order Primates; family Cercopithecidae; genus Chlorocebus; species Chlorocebus sabaeus. The sequence goes on along the minus strand of NC_132914.1, from coordinate 112,933,263 downwards.
GAAAAAACTATGTTATAATTCCATGTGCACACAGACGCTAAAATTCTTAACAGTTATTAGCAAGTCAAACCTACCAATAGATACAAATAATAATACGTTGTGACCAAAGACAGTTTATCCCAATAATGCAAGGGTGGCTTAATATTAAAAACATGTATCAGTGTCATTCACCACATGAAAGAAATGAAAGAAAACTTATATGAGAAAGACAATACAATGCAGAAAAATAACTTACCATTTAACATTCATTTATGATTAAAAAAAAAGAACTGTCATCAAACTAGGAATAGATATAACTACCTCAACCTGGTAATGGACACCTACAACTAATACTATTTTTTGAAAGATAATTTCAACATTTATTTTAGATTCAAAAAAGATTTATTCTTTAAAAAAATAATTCCAACATTTTAGATTCAAAGGATACATGTGCAGATTTGTTTCATGGGTGTATTGCATGATGCTGAGGTTTGAGGTATGAATGACCCCGTTACCCAGGTAGGGAACATGGTACCCAACAGTTTTTCAGCCCTTGTCCCATCTCCTTCTCCCGGTAGTCCCCAGTGTCTATTGCTGCCATCTTTATGTTCAGCTTCAATGTTCAGCTCCCACCCATAAGGGAGAACATGTGGTATTTGGTTTTCTGTCTCTGTATTAATTCACTTATAATGACCTCCAGCTGCATCCATGTTGCTGCAAAGGATATGATTTTGTTCTTTTTTGGTGGCTGCGACTCTGTCCCTTTTGAGACAGCAGCCACTCCTTGGTTATGGGGTTGGAGACAGAGATATCTGGAACTAATTGATGCCTTTGGCAGAGATGGAACACTGGAACATGTTCTTTTTTGGTTCCAGCATCTATCATGTTATTTTTACTTTTATTTTTATTTTTAAGGAAAACCTAAGTCTTAAGTCCGGGGGTTCAGGTAAAGTAGATACCACTTCTGTACTCCAGGGACTAGCACAGGACCAATCAGAGCGCTCCATCCCTCAGTGATTGGTTCAGAGAAGAGCATGTGACCCAACCCCGGTGAGTTCAGACCTAGGTTTAGTCCAGGGTCTAGTTCAGGTTTGAAGGTGGACAAGAGTAAATCCTTTGAACTTTAGTGGCTTTTGCTTTTTGTTTCACAACTAAAGCAGCTAATAAGCAATATAATGGGATAAAGAAGTAAACCTGGAGGTGGTGAAGCCTGCAGGTGGATCCCATTTCCTCCCTCAGGATCTCATTGAGGCACATGTGGCCACTTGGTGGCCTCAGTAGACTGAGATGTTTGCCGTATCAAAGTTGAGCAGAACAGACTTGCTGTCTTTTATAATCTACCACATCAGCAGTTGGGATCAGGATTTATTACACATAAGGCAGTAATTCTGTAACTCAGAAGCCACATCAACAAGCCCTGAGGTTCTAGGCCTTGAACACAGCACTGGGGCCATGTCTTCTTATCTACATCTTTGCTCTGAGGCCTGCTAGTCATAACTTATCATCCCAGGCTACTGAGATTCCATCCTAGGACTCGTGGAACTGTTGGCAAAGAAGTGCTCTCTGTTTAGAAGAGTTGGATACGAGAGGACATAAGGCTAGAGCTACTAGAAGAGCTGCAGAGAGAATTTTCTTGAGGATGAATAAAAATAGAACTCCAAGATAAGGGGCAGTGGAGGAGGTATCATAATCTAATGATTTCACTTGAGCCCCTGGATCCAGCCATGCCTGAATCTTGTCTGCTCCTAGACTTTTCAGGTAATTGAGCTAATAGGTTCCCCTTTTTCTGCTTAAGCCAGTATGAGTTGGACTTCTGTTACTTCCACAAAAACAATTCTGACTAAGGCAGATGGAGAGTAGAATCTCTGAAGTGTTCTGATTGAATTTTGCTGGGTATTCAGAATCCCTCAGTGGAAAAGGTAATGGCATGGAAACCAGGGTATCACCTTCCCCTTCTGCCATCTCCCCATAATGACTCGCCTTCTTGGAACTTCAATTTGCTCTTCTGTAAAGCAAGTGGGTTTTGCTGGGTAGCCCTTAACGTGACTTAAGAAGACACTAAGGGTGGAGAATTCCTCAAAAGCAGTTGGAAACAACTGGATAAAGTGCATGACAATAATAGTGTCTGCTATTGTGCATTGAGCACTTAACTCTCTGCCAGGTGTTCTGGCCATGGTCTCATTGAGTCCTAGCAACAACCCTCTTAGGTAGGTACTCCTGCTATCCCCATTTTACAGATGGTAAAACTGAGGCACAGGGGGTGAAGTAAGTCACCCAAGATTACATTGCTAACAAGCAGTGGAGCCGGGATTTGAACATGAGCCTGCTGAGCCCCCTCCTTGCAAGCTCTGCCTACTTGCCTGGCTTGGGAAGGAGAGTTGGGGAGGGAGGGTCATATCTCTAAAGTGTTTCCTCAGCTGGTTGTCACCTCTGGAGCTGATGTCAGCTGATGGGTGCTGATATGCGTTTAGTGCCCACAGCTAAACAACCTATGGCATCATAACTTAGAAAAGATGCCTGTAAAATATCTGAGTATTGAAAGTTGTATTAAAAAGGTATTATTGCAAACAAGAAGGTACTTACAAAGAAGAAAGAAAACCAGGAAGATACATAAGTGCAAACAAATAACATGGCAGAGCTGACATGTCTCTAATTCCTAGTTTAAGGCCTGGCCAAAATCTTAAAAATTATCAAGAAGACCATTTGAAATATGGGTTTATAGCTACAATTCCTAAAGATAAATCTTACCTATAGTACGTAGCATACTTTGGGGCATTAACCAATAATAGAAGCACAGGTCCACAATCCATAAACCGCTGAAAGTTCTTAAGTGTTTTTGGTAAGTTTGAGATACACTTATTTGGCAATACCTGATCCTAATAGATATGAGGCCATTGAGAGTATTTATCCTCTTTGGTGTAACTGATCATATTTGTCTCTTTCTCTGTGTTTGTTTAGAGTGCTAACCCATATCTCCATAGGGATGTTAGCTAATATTCAATATATGCACCAGCTTCTCTTCCTAAAATCCAAAACAATTCTCATTTCCAAAGCACCTCTGGGCCCAAGAGTTTTGAATAAAGGATTGTGGGTTTGCACAAATATATAATTTATATTCTAAGCATATGTGTAGTGTGGGTGCATAATAAAACTATTTCACTGATTGGATATACCATCAAAATGTACAGGTGATAGTTATTGGAGTTCCATCATAAACAGGAAGTGCTCCATGCTCACAGACCCTCCCAGCTGTAATTTTCCTGCTGTCATGTCATTGCATGCTCTATTAGTATTCCTTTTCTATCCTTGGCAAAATATATTGTGACCATTTTCTTTTTTGTAGAGTCGAAGTCTTGCTTTGTTTCCCAGGCTGGAGTGCAGTGGCACAATCGTAGCTCACTGCAACTTTGAACTCCTGGGCTCAAGTGATCCTCTGCCTCAGCCTCCCAAGTAACTAGGACTATAGGTGTGCACCACCATGCCTGGCTATTTTTTAAATTTTTATTTTTGTAGAGACAGGGTCTTGCTATATTTCCCAAGTTGGTCTCAAACTTCTGGGCTCAAGCGATCCTCCTGCTTCAGCCCCCCAAATTGCTGGGACTACAGGCGTGAGCCACCATGCATAGTGAGTTGAGACCATGCTTTATTTGATGCTTAATATAGATTTGGTACAAAAGAGGTGTGTAGTAAATGTTGAAAAACACATAAAACAAAGAAGAAAAAAAGGAAAGAAGGAAGGATGAGAAGGAGGGAGGAAGGGAAGGCAAAAAGAAAATGAAAAAGAAGGAAAAAAAGGAAAAGAATGAGAGAAAGTGAAAGGAAAAGGAAACAGCTAAGAAAAAGAAAAAGAGAAAGAGGGAAAAAGAAAAAAGAAGGAAAAAGAAAGATTTCCCACATATTCCTGCTAGACTGCCACGTTACTGGCCTCATAATGGGTAACCTCCCAGCTGGGGTAGGTCATTGCAGTGCTCACCATAAAGGAAATAATGTCTTCTAGGGTGAGTGTCTGTGCTTGTGCCTAGTCTGCTAGTAAATTAATCTACTTACTCACTGTCTGCTGCTTAGTTTAATCTGGCATGTTTTATCCACTTTTTAAAAATTTTATTTGTCCAATTTTTAAAAGATGCTGCATCTGACAAGATCTGTGGATGGATACTGAGACAAGTGGGCCAAAGTTGAAGGAGAAATAGGATATTTGCATGATCCCGACTATACTATCTTCCCCCAAGATCTGTATTAAGTACAAAAGGATAGATAGTAATTTACGGTGGAGAAACCTGGCAAATGATACCAAGTAGTCAAAGTTAGCATCACCAGTAATTAGACATTGTAACATCTTGAGTTTCTGGATACAATGCACTGAGAAGGACACAACATCGTTTCTGTCATGTTCTTGCCCACAATGTATGACCCCAATCCAATCATAAGAAAAGTCAACAAATCCAAATTGAGGACCATTCTTCCACGTAACTGGGCAGTCCTCTTTTAAAATGCCATAAAAAGGTAAAGAAAGAAAGTGCAATTGTTATGTATTGGAAGGGATTAAGGAAACATGTTAACTAAATGTCAGATGGGATTCTGAATTGGATCCTGGAATAGAGAAAAAAACTAGTAAAAATTGGTTAAAATCCAAATACATTGTGTAGATTAATTGATAGTCCTGTACCACTGTTAATTTCCTGGTTTTGATAATCAGGCTATGGTTATATAAAATGTCAACACCAGAGGAAGGTGGATGAAGAGTATACTGGAACTTTCTGTACTATTTTTTGTACAACTTTTTTTTCAAGACTTAAAAGGAAAAATAAAACCTTCAGTGCTGCATCCTTATTTAAAGGCCAAGGATGTGGAATAACCGGCATTTTTACATACTGCTGGTGGGACAACAAATTGAGAATTAGATTTAGAGGAAAGTCTTAATTAAACATGTGAGTCCCATTTGACCTTGCAGTCACAGCTTCCAGGAATGGACTTCAAAACAAAAACAAAGAAATAAAACAGGGAATAGGGGTGCAAAGATGTATAGGCAAAGATGTCCACTGCTGTGTTGTTTATAATACTGAAAAACTGAAGATAACCTTAACGTCTGTTATAGGAAATGGGGTAAATAAATTATGGTATGTCCAAACAGTAGAATAAATGGGTGACTGTTCAGAAAAATGATGTCAATATTTTTATATTGCTATGGAGACATGCCTGTTTTATACACAAGTGAAAAATGCAGTTAACAAAATAATATGTGTAGTATAATCTAGTTTATCAAAAAATGTATTTAAAAGGCTGGAAGAATGCATCAAACTGGTAACTATGGATATGAATGGGAGAAGGGATTACGCAGACATTTTTAGTTTCTTTGTATTTGAATTTTCATAATCACATATGATGTGGAAAAATGAAGATACAGCTTTGAGAAACAGAGGCACAGAGGACAGGTGGGAACAAATGCAGTCAGCTCCTCCTTCTGTTCCCCCAGCCGAGTGGGGCTTTCCATGTCTAATTCCTCACTTATCAAGCTCCATCTGTAGGAGTGGTGAACTCTGCCAATAGGAGATAATAAGCCTGTATAAAAGCTGCAGAATTGCAGGTACTTCCTGCTGACCAAGACCTCAGAGCAAAGGTTAAGGCATGAGTCTCATCTGAGTAATCTCCAGGCAGGTCGTGGCCGTCTTGGGTTGGGCTCCTGAGAAAAGAGAATGCTTCTTCCTGGGGAGCCCCTGACTGAGCCTTCTTCAGGGGCTCAAGAATGGGAATGGGGGTCCGGGCATGATGACTCATTCCTGTAATTCCAGCACTTTGGGAGGCCAAGGTGTGGGAGAATTGGTTGAGCCCAGGAGTTCGAGACCGGCCTGGACAACATAGCATGACCTCCCATTGGCTGGGTTCATAGCTCCAGCAGATGGAGCTTGATAAGTGAGGAATTAAACATGAAAAGTGCCACTACAGGCATGTGTCACCATGCACTGCTAATACAAAATGTCATGGTCAGCAGGAAGCACCTGCAATTCTTCAGTTTTTATACAGGCTAATAAAATTAGCCATGCATGGCGGCATATGCCTGTAGTTGCAGCTACACAGGAGGATGAAGTAGGAGGATGGCTTGAGCCCAGGAGTTGGAAGCTGCAGTGAGCTATGATCACCCCACTGCATTCCAGCCAGGTGACAGAGGGAGACCCTGTCTGTATTATTAAAAAAATAGGAATAGGGAAGGAGGAAGGAATCCTAGAGGGTAGAGGAGGGAATAAGACACAGTTCTCATGAGTCTGGATTCCAAGGATGAATGACCTTGGGCCATAGTGATGAGTCTGGGTTCTATTCTGGGAATGATGGTTCAGGAAAGGGCATCAGAGGCCTGAACAGGCATTTGGGTGCCATCTGTCCCCCTGGGAATGTCCCCTTAATCCTCTCCCACCTTATCAGAGAAATGCCTCCAGCATGGAAATTTCCACACAAGGACTGAGCTGTATCCAGGTAAACAGAATGTCATCACCTAGCCCTCCATGATAACATGAGCCACAGAGGCACAGAAGGGTGCCGAGGAGGGAGCACATTCTAGAAATGTAGGGATTTCCATGGCTTCCTTCACATACCAGCAACAAGGGGGCTGGGAGGGAAAGGCAGTGATGTTGCTGAGAAGTGGTAGTCATGAACTTGGTCCGGAAACCTGACTGTGGGCTCACTGTTGAACTTGTCCAAGCCTTGGTTTCTACCTCTGTGAAATGGGCATAAGAACAGGGGGTGCCTTAGAGGACTGTTGAGGAATCAAGTTAGCACAAAGCCTGGTGCTTAGTGCACGCCCAATGACTCCTCCAGCTGGGGACTACAGTCCACCCTCAGAAAAAAACCCCGTAAGCACCAGGGATGATGAGCTGCTGTGTCACAATTGTCATTGCTATTGCTAGCATTTTATGTCTATGAATCTCTTCAATTTCTATCATTCAAGCTTCTGGGAATATCGTTTTAGCCTGAAGCTTGAAAGAAGGGTCTCCATAGTGGTTGAATGTGGCTTCAAATCCCTGTGATTTGAATAGTGTTCTCCCCAGTAAGGCACTCCTTATAACACCACTGATCTTCTCTACTCACTCCCACCCATGTCTTTGTTCATGCTGTGCCTCCCTCTCAACCTGATACATCCTTTTCCTTTTTTCCTTATGTTCAAATTCTGCTAGTTCTTAGGTCCAGCCTCAATCATACTACCTCCCGGAAGCTTCCTCTAAACATTGTTTATCTATGCAGTCTCTCTCCAAAGCCTTATATGTTCGTTATTCTACGGTTTCCATTGTGTCTGTCAACTGTGTAGGTCTTGCCTCCTCTGTTTGATCCCTGAAGGAAGAGAGATAAATCCTTCCTCATAACTGCAAAATGGCTGCAAGGGCTCCAGACCTCACATCCTCTCAGCCTCATGTTCAAAGGAAAGAGAGCTTTGAGCTTCATTGGCCTGATTGGAGTTAAATTTGATCTATGAACCAATCATGGTATCCAGGAAATGGGCAGTATGATTAGCTCAGACCAGGGATTGGCATATTTTTCTTAAAGGGCCTAATAATATTTTAGGCTGTGAACCATGTGATCTCTATTGCAACGACACAACTCTGCTGTTAGTGTATGAAAAAAGTCATAGAAAATAAGTAAACGAATTGGCATCACTGTCTTTGAATAAAACTGTATTTGTAAAATCAGGTGACTGACCCATAGGCTATAGTTTACTGACTCTTGGCTTAGAAAGGCCAATAAAACTGTTGTTTCTGGAGCAAGAGTAGGGTCATCAACCCTTTCCAAACCACATCGACTGATTGTATGGAGGATCCACAGAGGAATTCAGGGACCATTTTACTATGAGAAAAGTTAAAGGGTGATGGGCAGAGAAAAACAACTGCAAGGTTTGTTGCCACATATAAGAGTCTGTGAGCCATGAATCAGTCTCCTTCAGTACCTTCAAGTAGATGAAGAGAACCAGGTTTGTCTGCTTAGGGAGCCACTTTACCCCCAAGGTATTTTCAGGAGAACACCATGAAGTGGGGAGGAGAGAGCCGACTAAAAAGCTCTCCCATTAATGTACAGCCTATATCCTTCCAAACACTTTCAAACTTAGGATTTCAAAGTCTGCCTGTGAAACAGGAAGGTCAAGCATGTTGTTGTCCTTATTTTACAGATGAAAATGCTTACCCTCTAGGTATGACATGAAAAACTTGCAGAGATAAACAGCATATTCTATTTCATTTCATTTCATTTTATTTGTTGTTTTTTGAGATGGAGTCTCGCTGTGTTGCCCAGGCTGGGGTGCAGTGGCACGATCTCGGCTCACTGCAACCTCTACCTCCCAAGTTCAATTGATTCTCTTGTCTCACCCTCCCAAGTAGCTGGGATTACAGGCACGTACACCACACCCGACTGATTTTTGTATTTTTAGTAGAGACAGGGTTTCACCATGTTGGCCAGGCTGGTCTCGAACTCCTGACCTCAAGTGATCCACCTGCCTCAGCCTCCCAAAGTGGCACCACACCCAACTGAAATAGCATATTCTAAAAACTGGCCATACAAGATTTGTAACCGATGTACCACCGCTCTCCACCCCACTCTCTTGGCAGACATCAATAGTCCATCACCATACTTCTTCCCACTGAGCTCAGATGGTGAGAATCCTTCCCACAATAGAGCAGCCAATCCCAGTGGATCAGTGTTGACACATGAAAGGAGGAAACCCATTTGTTAGATTGCCTGAACATGTAGTAGTACTTGTGGAATTGCCAAGTTACTTAGCACTACCACTTGCAGCTGTTATTTATTGGGTGCTTACTATCTGCCCGGAGCTGTGCTCATCTCATTTATTTTTTAGAATTCTAGGCACATGTCACAGATGCCATAGTACACATTACCAGTCAATTCTGGTTTCAGCCTCAGCAGCAGTGGATAGTTCTCCCATGAACTTAGACTCACCTTAAGGCGGCAGTCTCAGGGACTTGCTGTCTGCGTTTCTGCATTTGTCCTAGGTCATTTCTAACACTGAGCCTGCTAGGTGGCAGCCAAGCTCTGTCTAGGAGTGCAGGGACTAGCTGAATAAATACTCTAACCTCCCATTCTCCATGGGCATAGACCTGGGAGGCATTTCGTGCACTTCTCCGAGGTCCCTGCAAAATCAAGACCCTGTTGCCTAGGGCAATGACCTTGAAAATACAGTCATAAAATGGCATTTTTCCTTCTCACTTGCTCACTCTTCCTTCTTGATATCACCTTCCAAGTAAATTACCTGCACACAGGTTCATGACTAAGGCTCTGCTTTCAGGAGAACACCAATGAGAACAATCAGGATACCAACTAGGGCAACCATGGACCCCATTTTACCTGTTCGAAAACTAAGAATCCAGGTAACTTCTTCAGGGTCACATAGCTGGTCTTTCTGATTCTAAAGTTCATGCTCTTACCCACCAGGCAGTTCTGCCTGATCAGCAGAACTTCCGATCACAGGTGGGCACCAAGGAATGGTGTTCTGATACAGTCAATGCTGCATTTTGGCTGGTGAAAGAAACTGATTGGATTTGACAAAAAGGAAGTCAGGCAGTTTTTTCTTTTCTCCTAAAATTAACCTTACTTTCAGTCATCCCATTCAGAAATAATCATGCTCACCCTAGGGAACTCCACCAATGTTTCATTTTCTAGGTAATTAAAACACTTCATTAAATTGAATTCCATGAGAAGAATATGGCAAAGATAAGCTTTTTTTTTTTTTTTTTTTGAGACAGAGTCTTGTTCTGTCACCCAGGCTGGAGTGCAGTGGTATGATCTCGGTTCACTGCAACCTCTGCTCACTGCAACCTCTGCCTCCCAGGATTAAGTGATTCTCCTGCCTCAGCCTCCTGAGTAGCTGGGACTACAGGCACCCGCCACCACGCCTGGCTAATTTTTTTTTTTTTCGTATTTTTAGTAGAGATGGCATTTCACCATGTTGGCCAGGATGGTCTCGATCTCCTGACCTTGTGATCCACCCGCCTCAGCCTCCCAAAGTGTTGGGATTACAGGTGTGAGCCACCGCGCCTGGCCAAAGGTGACCATTTCAAACCACACAAAGTGGAAATGATGTGGAAGAATTCCTTTATCTTTTATTTTAGCAGTTTCAACCCAGGCTGGCCCATAGATATGGAGAAGGGTAGGGGATGTGGCAAAGTGATGCTCTTTGAGGTATCATGGGAAACTCTTAGCTAGCTGGGTTGAGGTTGGAAAATGTGCTCTTTCATTGACTATTTAGTTTTGAATGCAGCCCTGCTTGGTCAAAGACCATTGTAGGTAGGTTCTTTTCAAATGGGCAATAGACATCCAATTGTCATCTTTTCTGAAGAGGAAAAAGGGCCCTAGAACTGTGGAAGCAGCTGGGATGAAAAAGCCATATTCTGAAACTGTTCCCGACTGAACAGACCCTGCGAGGGTGAGCAGCAATTAGGTGGACTTGAGTTGAAAATTCAGGAGGAATGGCCACTCTAAGAGTTTCTCAATCTGAGGCTGAAGTTGGATGTTTGTCAGTTTCTCAGGATAAATAGCATATCCCAAAGTGGGAAACGGGCTGGTCCCCAACTTCACTTCTGCTCCTAGCTTTCCAGTTTACTCTTACAAAACAAAATAAAACAAAAAGATGAAAGCTGTCACATGGGTAAGATATTGCAAGTGGTTAGCTGTCCTGCCCTTCGATTTAATAGATGGCTCATTTGTAATATAAAGGAAAATTTCCTGTAGGTTAGTGATATTGGTGAGGATGTTGTAACCGGTCCGTGACTGTGATATTTGTGCTCATACGTCAATTTCCAAAGGCATATACAATTTCTCTGGGACTTCTTTGAAAGCCATTCTAAAGATTAGTTTAGGGACTATGTTGATTATGCCTTTTGTCATCCTCCGCACTGCTCAGTGCCCACCTCCTGTTGGGTTTGGCCAATAGGGGGCACCGGCAGGAGACTGGAGGGTGAAGGAGAGAAGGCCAAGGCATTTATTCAATCAACTTTCCACTCCCTTCCTTACTATGCAATGGCTGCCTGTCAAGGGGCCCCACTTCTAGAGATCCAGCATTTACTAGGCTCTGGTGACACCATCCCAACCCACACCCCTTTAAGCCCACAGGTGGCAATGGCTCTGAACTACAGCTAATCCATGGATTCATTACCAAACCTTCTCTGTTCCCTTAACCCTGGCACATCTCTGCAAAGGGTCTGCTCATTAAACTTTCTTGTGATAAACTCTTTTCAAGGTGCCACCTGCTTCTTGCTGGGACCCTGACAGTCACAGAAGCTCTTCTCACAGTATCTTGTGCATGTCCTTTCCAGCAGCACTATTGAGAATTTTAAGTAGAGCAGCTATTTAGCAAAGCACTCAAGAGTTCAGGCATTGGAGTCACACAGATCTGGGTTTGAATCTGGTGGTTTTTTTTTTTTTTTTTTTACTCAATCATCAACTGTGTGACTCAGTTTCTTCATTTGAAAATGAAGATAATAGATCTGAACTTAGAGTTTTTGTGCCAATTAGATGATGCATATTAAGCTTAGCAAGTGCCCACTGTGTGATAAAGGCTTGATGATTTTTGACTGTTATTGTCACTATTATCATCATTGCTTCATTATCTGTCCACCTGCTTAACTTGAGGTGAGCTCCTTGCTAATGTACTCCTGTCTGATTCATCTTTTCAGCCCCAGGTCCCCCCAAATGCCTTGTACTTTAGGTGCTCAAAACATATTTGTTGTTTGTTTGTTTGTTTTGAGATGAAGTCTCACTCTATCGCCTAAACTGGAGTGCAGTGGCACGATCTCGGCTCACTGCAACCTCTGCCTTCCAGGTTCAAGCGATTATCATGCCTCAGCCTCCCAAGTAGCTGGGATTACAGATACCTGCCACCACGCCCTGCTAATTTTTGTATTTTTAGTAGAGACGGTGTTTCACCATGTTGGCCAGGCTGGTCTCAAACTCCTGACCTCAAATGATCCTCCTGCCTCGGCCTCCCAAAGTGCTGGAATTACAGGTGTGAGCCACCGTGCCCAGCCTCAAAATATATTTGTTTAATATAATAACATCATGGCAGAGACAATACCACGAGACTGCCAAACTCTGCCTCATTTTCCTCTTGCCACACAAGAAGACTACATTTCCCAGCCTTCTTTGCAGCTGAGACCATGCCCCTGAGTTCTGGCCAACAAAATGTGGACAAAAGTGATGTATGCTCCTTTTCAGACTGGGCCATAAAACCCTAGCATGGTCTTCCAGTTAAGAGCCAGCAAACATTTTCTGTCATAATAGTAAGTATTTTTGGCTTTTTGGGCCATGAGGTCTCTGTCACAACTACTTAACTCTGCCACAGTAGCATAAATGAAGCCATAGACAATATGTAAATGAATGAGCATGGCTATGTTCCAATAAAACTTTATTTACACCAATAAAGAGATGGTGGACTGGAATTAGCCCACAGGTTGTAATTTGCTGAACCCTTTTCTAGTTATTCTCTCCACTTTTCATGGAAACCTTGGACGCCAAGTGTTGCAGATGCTGACAATGCCAAGATGGAGGGGCCTGGGTCTCTGAAAGTCTATAGAGAGCAAGGTCCCCCTGCCCCCACCCCCACCAGAGTGCACCATGACATAAGCTTCCATTGTGTTAGGTTATTAGATACTGTGGATGTTTGTTACAGCAGCAAACCTATCCTGACTCATAGATCAATGATCCAGAAACGAAATGCTCATGTCTGTAGCTGGGAAGAACAAAATATAAGAATTTAGATTGAGACTGCTATAAGGATCATAGTAATTACAGTAAAAAAAAGCTCACATATTCAGTATTTTGTACTTCTTAAATTCTCATGAGCATGATCTCATTTGTAGCCTCATAACAACCCCACAAGTCAGGCTCAGCACATGTCATTATCTGCATTCTATACATAAGGAATGGAGGCTCAGGAAGGGGAATGACTTGCTCAAAGGTGTGTTGCTGGTAAACCACAGAGCTGGGTCACACACCAAAGTCTCCATTCTCCTGGGGCAGTGCAGTTTCCACCACTCCATGTGGTATCTGCTATCCAGGGTATTATTTCCTTAATTTAAATAAGACCTCAGACCGCCAACATTTACTGATTCTCACTGTGTGCTGGTACCTGCTGTAGGCATCTTGCATATGTCATCTCATCTGAACCTTGGAGAGGTTAAGCCACTTGCCCAAGACCTCTAAGTTCTTAGGTGGCGAAGCTAGGATTTGAACCCAGGTCACTCTAACTTGAAATTTGGTCCTCTGAGGACTGAAAATAAGGATTTTTAGTGGGAGAAACCTCAGCTCCTTTTAGCCTTATCACATTTTAAAGCAACATTTATTTATTCAAAATATATTTGTGGATACCCCACCAGGTGGATTATCCACCTGTGTCAGGTGCTGTGGTAAGATTAGTGAAGCATGCAGGCATTCTATGTCCTTCTCTTGTGGCACTCAGAGATCAGTGGGATCCCGGTAATAGTCAGTTCAGGGACAGTCCAGGCTCAAGTCACCTGTGCATGGCCTAGAAAGCCTAGGAGAACTCCACTTGAATTCCATCGAATGCATTCTGCAAAGGAGCAGGGGTTTTCTATTACTAGAGAAGAGGAAAAGATATGTGAATTTGACAAAACAACAATACCCTTTATAGATGCTTTACACTGTTGGAAAAGGTGGAAATCAAAAAGGATTCCTGGAGAAGTGACATGAGTGAGTTAAGCAGGCAATGAGTGGGCAAGAGGACAATAATGGTACTGTCAGTAAGACCACTCCGAAGAAGAAGGACAGCAGGCTTAAATGCCTGGGGACTGGGGGAAACAGAAGTTTGGTGCAGCTACAGCATGGATCAGAAGGGATGAGAATGGGAAATAAGTGAAAGATAGAGATTAAATTGAAGAGACCCAACAATGAATGGCCTTGGCTACCATGTTGAGTTCTTTGGAATTTATCTTGTGGGCAATGAGGAGTCACTGAAGGCAGATAAGGAGCACGACATGATCAGATCTGTGGTTCAGAAATACGACTTTGAGAAAGCCTATCTCATTCACAGCTGTGCCTAGAAGAGTGTCTGGCATATAGCAAATGTTCAAGAAACATTGTTGGAATAAATAGCTTAAGCACAGATTGCTCTGAGAGCAGCAGAATAGTTAACTGACTCCTAATTTCTGCTTTATTGTTTTTCTTGACCCAGAAACCAACCTAGAACCAATCTGAAAGTCAGGGTCATCAGAAACTCTGTCTTTCTCCCCCAGGATGAAAAGTAATGCTGAGAGTATGTTGAAAAGTACTTTTAGATTGGGGGTTCAAAGCAGTGTAAGTGATGAGAATATTATCTGTCATTTTCCCCATTCTCTCTGCTTTCAAAGGCCTCTGTCCTGCTTTATACCACATCCATCAGACACGCTAATTTTCATATCTTCGCCTTTGTAATAACAAGTGGCTGAATGTTGCTAACTGTCTGCCCTCTGTGCACAGAGGCACTGGTTCCTGGAAATGAAGGCAGCCTGCTGAACATGGCAGCCACGGCCCTGGGGATGTTTTCTTTTAGGATTAAGCTTTACCTATAAGCCTGAAAAGAAACATCGTGTATCAGGATGTCTCAGGGTCAATTCCAGACCTTCTGGGCTCAGGCATCTCCCTTGACATATCAAAGTATTAGCATCCAAACTTACGTGTCAGATGGAGACCATCTGATGTAGTTTTAATAAAGGAAGAGAACTGGCAAAGCGCGGTGGCTCATACCTGTAATCCCAGCACTTGGGGAGGCCGAGGTGGGCGGATCACAAGGTCAAGAGATCGAGACAATCCTGGCCAATGTGGTGAAACCCCGTCTCTAATAAAAATACAAAAATTAGTTGGGCATGGTGGCGCGTGCCTGTAGTCCCAGCTACTCGGGAGGCTGAGGCAGGAGAATTGCTTGAACCTGCAAGGTGGAGGTTGCAGTGAGCCAAGATTGCGCCACTGCACTCCAGCCTGGTGACAAAGCAAGACTCCATCTCAAAAAGAAACAAAACAAAACAAAAATTTAGGTGACACAAATCTGGGTCCAAAACTCCAGACTCTGTCACATACTAGTTGTCTGGCAACTTAATTCCTGTATGCCACAATTTTCTCTCCATGAAAAATGGACATATCTATTCTATTTTATGAGATTATCTGGGGGTTTAAATGAGCTAAAGTAGCTCATGTTTGGTAAAGAGTAGCCATTGATTTCTGGAGACATTCAAGCTCATATGGTATCAACGCATGAGCCAATTTGGGATCTATTTTCTCTCAGTGCTTCTCCCTCACCTATTTTCTCCCTAATACACCTTTTCAGATCTGTGTAAAATTTCTAAGTAGTAGATAGTATGTAAGTGTGTGTGGTGGGATATGGTCACAATTGTGGAATGCTGGTCAAAAATCTCTTGGATATCTGTTGATTGCAAGTGATAGAATCCAAGTTCAAACCCTTGTTAGCTTAATAACTGGAAATGACAAGTATAGAATTGGTTTCAGCAGCCCATCCATGAGATGAGGGCTTGTTCTGTCCATCTCTTATCGCAGCTTCTCTGTTGGTCATATTGTCCCCTCCAATGGTACTTCTTTTCCATGGCACAGTGACTTGGGTGGCAGTGGGACAAGGTCACAGGAAACTCTAAGCATCTATCATCTCAGCTTAGCATCCTTAGAGGAAAGAGGACACCTCTTCCTGTCCACTTCAGACCATGGAAGGGCTCTGATTGGCCTGTCTTGGGTCACATGTCCACTACTTGAACCAATCACTGCAGCCAGGAGATGGCATACTATACCATGATTGTGCAGGCTTTGGTCATGTGATCCATGTCACACGTGATTGTTGCCATCGTGGGGTTATGTGATTAGTGGTTCCATTAGAGCCACACGGAGCTGGGGAAGCACATTCTCTAAAACCCTGTTTTATGAGGGAGGGGCCCTTTTGCCAGAACAACAAAAAAATACCTTAGAAGGGAGGCTGGGCAGACAACAATTACGATGTTATCACTGCAAACATTTCCCTTCCTGTTTTCTCCCTGCCTCCCGCAAGCACTAGGGGATCTGTGCTCGTGTTTGTGCTCTGTAAACACTGGCTCTGTCAGGACCTGCTAGAGCTGTGGATAGAGGTTTGAGGAGCATGAGTTTGGGCTCAGACATGTCTGAGATCAAATTCCAACTTTTCTCCTCACCGGATGCACTACTTTGAGCAAGGTACATAACCTCTCTGAACTTCAATTTCCTCATGTGTAAAATAGAGATCATAAGTGTCCTAATATGATAGTTGTGAAGATGAAATAAAAAGTGCTTCAATAAGTGGTAGCTCGTTTAATAATAATTACTATGATTATATCATCATTATTATTATTTTTAGGGCTGATGTGGCACTCCGAGAAGAGTACCTAAGAGAGGCTTGACTCAGTGTTAAGGTTAGATTAGAAATGATCTAATCTAATTACTTCATTTTACAGATGGGGAAACTGAGGCCCAACAGATAGCTTGACCCGTTTACATGAGGTTGAACTGAGGAATTGCAAAGACGAGTTTTTGCAGGAGACTGAGCCTGGAGTCAGTTAGCCTCGCCAAGAGCATTCAGAAATTATGAGGCCACAAAAATGCTTTTTGGCTTGAAGCATCCAAATGGGCCCCACCCATCTCACAGAGAGTCAGGCCTCCTTCTCCTTGCTACTGGCCCCTGTATTCCCAGGCTGGTGAATACACAGCTTTTTTTTTTTTTTTTTTTTTTTTTTTTTTGTAATACTTTGTTCTTGAAATACTTTAGGATGTCTGGATCTTTTTGTATGAGAATTAGAACTTTGTAAACCTTGGTTTTTGGCATATACCTCTCCCCAATACCTATATGGGCAGTTTTCTTCCCCTTCCCCTCCCTCTCTCCCTTCCTCCCTTCCTCCCTCCCTTCCCTTCCTCCCTCCCTTCCCTTCCTCCCTCCCTTCCCTTCCTCCCTCCCTTCCCTTCCTCCTTCCCTTCCCTTCTTCCCTTCCCTTCCTTTTTTTGTTCCCTTTATTCCTTCTTTCCATCCCTCCCTTCTTTGTTCTTCTTCTCTTAGTATTTAAACATACAATGCCGTGTGCTAGGCACTGTGCCAAGGGTGGGGTCAAAAAATCACTCATCTTTACATTTACAGTATTTCTCAAGTTCATCTTCTATGCCTGGCATTGTACCAAGGACCCTGGGCATTAAGGATGCAGCAGGAAATGCAGCAGATTTCATTTATGCTCTTACAGGGCTTACATTTTGAGCGTCTTCTCTTCAAGAACCTGGATGTTTAGTCTGGGTTGTCTTCCATGAGAAAGGATCGCATTGGGTAAGGCTGGAGAGGTGAGTAGGACCAGAGCATGGTAAGATGTTTGGAGTTTCTTTTGAGGGCAAGGGACAGTCACTGAAGTATTTTTAGCAGATGCAAGTCACACTTGGGCTCGTGTTTGAAAGGGGACATTGCTACCTGCTCACCTCTGTAGCATCGTCTCACATTATTCCTCCCTTCACTCTCTGGGCTTCCATCCCTCTGACCTTCTCTTACTTTCAGCAATGTGCTGTCCTTCTACCACCTCCAGGCCTTTGCAGAAGTCTTTCCTTCCACTTGGAAAACCCTATTCCCTTCTTTGCCTCATGAACTCCTCATCCTTCAGTGTTCAGCTCAAATGTTCCTTTCTCTGGGAAGTTTGCCCTGATTTCTACCTCCACCTTTCCCTGCTGAACTAAGCCAAATCCCTGATCTATGCTCTCAAAGTATCTAGTCCTTCTACTTTTCTTTGCAATGATCACAATTGAAAACAATTGTGTAATTGTTAAATTTAGTTTTATTTTTTTTTAAAGAAAAAATATTCTCAGGCTATAAGCTCCACGTAGATAGAAGTTGGATCCATCTCATTCATTTTTATACTTCAGCATCCAGGATTTGTCGATTTGTAAATATTTGTTGAATTTAAAAATGGATGACCAAGGGAATGAGAAAGTGAATGAGTGAGGGAGTGAATGAATGAATGAGCAAATGAATGGATGAGTAAATAATGAATGAGTTATCACCTATGATATTTGGGATGTGACCAGCCTGGGAAGCCTAAATCCTTGGAGTTCCTATGTGGTTTTTACCTAACATGATAACCCCTCCCCTGATCTAGTCTATTACTGTTTTCGTGTTTTTTTTTTTTTTTTTGGCACAAGACCTTATGAATCACTTACTGGTCTTGTACTCACATGCTGAGTAAAAAATAGTTTTAATATCTGTGTCCACTCTGATTGATTGCTCATGGCTGCTTGGAGCTCTAGGATTCAGAGACTGGGAGGCTGCTTTGGGCTTGGGTGGAGAATGCCACTATCTGTTAGCAATGTCTGCCACGGATACCTCAGGGGAAATGTATTGCCTGTTCTTCCTATTTGTTAGCCTTGGACTCCTGGGGCAACTGTCCCCCGATGGTGTGGTTCGTTTGAAGCCTAAAACCAATTTCTCTCATTATTAGGAAAACTCAGTGCTCTTTGGGAATCTGTGCTGACCTGAAATGTCAATTCTGCTGCTACTGCTTGGCATGTAGCATCTATGTTGTTTTTTTTCTTTCTCTCTCTCATTCTACTCTTTTCCTTCAACTCTGGTTTCTCACAGGGTTCATCACAAGCCCCTTGAGGGACCACTTAGCCCCATCTGGAAAATGCAATTGACAAATTCAATGGATTATTTTTATCTCTTGGGCTGAAACCAGAAAGTAAATCAATTCCCCCAGGGAGAATTTCTCAAAATGTAGTGTGAGATCAGTTGCATTCAAATCACTGGGAGCCACTTATTGGTTAAAAAGCAGCTTTCCTCAACTCACCTTCTTCCCTTACCTCTCAGTTAAGCATCAGATGGTGGCATCGTCCATAAAAGGCAGTGTGTGAGGTCTGGTGAGGACAAAGTGATTTCTCTGGCATTGTAAAATGAACTGGGGGTGGAGGAGAAAAGGCTAAAGCTGCTGGTTCTCAGCTCTGACCTGTAGTTCCCAGCTTCCTTCAGCTAAATCCTACTCCACTTATTTTTAGCATAGGGCAATGGAAAAGGCAATGCGCCAGCACCAGGAAATAGATTTCTAGTCTCCGCTCAGCTGGTTATTAGCATATGACTTTGGGGCTTCAATTGTCTCATTTGTAAACTGAGTAAATCAACACCATCACCATCAACCCTTTTGCTAAGAACACCACTATCACCCCAATCATTGTATATCATCACCATTGTCACCAACGTTATCATGCCATCATCGCCATCAACATCACCATCATCCTCATCACCTCCATTACCATCATCCTTATTCTAGGTACCACTTACTGAGCATCTGCTATGTGCTGGGCACTCTGCTGTTCACAATATAAGCATCTTCTCAAGCCGCACAACAACTTTATGAGGTGTGTATGTATGTGTTAATACTATCATTCCAGGCTTACAGATGAGGAAAGTGAGGCTCAGTGAGGTGAAGCCCCACTTTCCCAGGAAGTTATAGAGCTTGAATCAAACCCAGGCTGGTTTTTGTCCTTAACAACTCAATCACAAAGGCTTTCTAAATGTTCTCTTAAGGTTCACTCTACACTGAAAAAAATCCTAGCATCTTTTCAAGTTTTGCCATCTTTTGAATACAACCAGATATTTAATTAATGTGATATTTTCTTTAAAAACATGTTTCTTGGTAGAACCAGATGCATCAAATGATAAGGCTATTTTATGGAGCCACTGCTAGAGGACCTTCCTGGTTTTGTCCATGGGAACCTGAGGCTCACTATGCCTTGTCCATGGCCACATACTAAATTCGGGTCAGTCCAGGATGCCAGGTTTCTTCTGGGCAGGAGGAAAATTGGCAGTAGTGAGTCCCTTCGTTAATTTTCCCTGTGCTTGTAGAGAAGAATTGGAAAGCAAGAGTTGGAATCCATGAATCTGGGTTCAAAAATCTGGCTGTTTATTCTTGGTTGATAAGCGGTTCAGCTCTCTGGGCCTCAGTTTCCTTACCTGTAAAACGGGGATCATAGTACCTACCTCATTGTGTGATCACAGGATTAAATAATGTATTCAGAGTGCTTACTTAGCATAATACCTGGTACATAAGAAATACTTGCTGCATCATGATTATAAGACCATATTATTATTATTTTTTGCAATGTAGTTTATAAATATATAATATATACAATATAATTACATACAATATATTACTATATTTTGTATTAACTATCTCTCACTGCTTTTTTTCTCTGTATGTCATATTCCTCTACTATGCTATTCCACTAGAAGTAAAGGCCTAATATAAAGTGAACTGAACCCGGGATTCCCTTTTTAACTCAGCCTGCAGATTTTCAGTGTGGCAAGGTATTGCTGGAATCATGTGGCGAGGTGCCTCAGGAAGCCCTCAGACTTGTGCCTGTGTGCGGCTGAGAAATTGACTTTTCCCCCCCAGTCAAATTATTAATTAGTTGCCTTATTGACTAATTTCTAAGCACTCAGTCAAATTGAGTAACCAATCTAATTTGGACGGGAGAGCAGAGAAAAGCTTTAGTTCATTCATTTCTCAATTGGGTGCATTTCATTGTCTGGAAAAGAGACTTGAAATAAGGTCTCAAATCCTTGTTCAAGCATGGAAAGTCTGGGGACTGTAATTATCGAACTGTCTTATCTTCACGTCTTCCGCGACTTGATAAAATAGGGCAAAAAATCCTTTCCAGTTTAAAAGTGGGAAGACTTTGAAAGGCTAATACCTCTACTAAGGTTAAATATTCAATATTGAAGGCCCACTCTGTGTTAGATACTTTTATTATTAGTAATCATTATCAGGCACTGTTATGGGATTCTTACGTATTCGAACCAACTGGGCATCAGGAATGGAATGAAGTGGGCTGTCATATTTTTTTAATCTCTCTGTTTTTATGTAGCTGTTTGCTTTTAAGGATTCCCAGATCTTTGCAAACAACACCTCTAGCATCTTCAAAGACAGAAGGCAGTGAATATCGGTGCTCCTTAAAGGTAGGGATATTAAGGCCCAGAAAGTCTGAGCTGTTTTCTGAAAAGTGACAAACAGTTCCCCAACTCTTTGCGTTGGCAGGGATCTTAAAACAGCCTTTGAGAGGGAAACAAAGACAAAACATCAGGGTTTGTAGACCTGACCGCACAGCAGACACTTTCTCTTTCCTTTTTGGGTAATACTGATGGGCAGTTTAGCTTCGTGGAAGAGAGCGAAACAGTCCCCTATGTTCCCCTATAGGAGTGGGGCCAAGGAGGGTGGCCCAAACCCCAGCCCCTTCCCTGAAAATCCTCTTAGGGGAAAACCAAAACAAACACAGCATAGTTTGGCTTTTCATTTGGGGGGAATTGCCTGGCACCACCCCTCCACCCAAAACATGCTTTTGATTTGGTTTTATTGGCTACTGAAAAGAATCATTTAATCGTCAAGAGCCAGGCAGTGACAAAGGGTTCAGGTAAATTAGTTTCAGTTCTTACGTAGAATGTCCTTCTTCTTTGGAATTTGAGCTTTAGAAAATAAAGCCTCCCTTACCACTTATTCCCTTTACTCCTCCTTACCCCTAAGCCTTTTAAAAAGGATTTTTCTTCCCCTTTCTAAATCTCTTCAAGAAAGAGTTTCTTTTCTTTCATACAGAGGGGTCGGGGAATTACATTTGTCAAAATATCCTAACATCAGTGCATGAAGAAAATTCAATGAAATCCAAATTAAGTGTATTAAAAAAAAGTTGGTTTTTTTGTTGTTGTTTTGCTTGGACCCTTAAAATATGCAGAAATACACCAAAAGAGAGCTTCAAAGCCCATTTTAATAACTAACTACGTACCTGCTGAAAGCATTTACTCACAGCTCCCGCTTTCGCTCCAGTCCCAAATGCTTAAAATGCAGTTAAAGTTTAAGCTTTTAGTATTAACAATCACTCACACAGAAGTGGCGTCCATAAAATCTACAAGCCCAGTTTGCCATTACTTCATTGTAATTAGCAATCTAGTAGTAAATTAATGATCTCGAAATCTACAAATGGTGTGGAACTAGAGGTTTAAATATTTGACAGTGTGTTGGGTCCTATAATTTGATTCTGGAAATGAGACTTTCATGAAGGGTTGACTCCCTAACAGTTAATGTGTTTCTAGGCATAGACCAAAAGAAATCCTTTGACAATTCTAGGTCCCCTTCTATCCCAGTTCTCCAGTTTTTCATTCCATCTGTGTTTTCTCTTACTTTCTCTGTATCCGCAGTTTCTTTCAGCTCAAACACCCTGTGATTCTGTGGTTCTCCTCTCTTGTTCAATACCCTTCCCATTGAAAAAGAAATTCAGTTTGTCCAGAGACAGCATCAGCCATTGGGGTTAAAATGCAGTATATACATTTCTGGTGATGTGCTGTAAAGACCAGCAAAGATATAAAATCTACAAGGGAAAACAAACAGAAAAAAAATGGCAGGCCGTCTAAGACCGGCTAATATTTAAGTAACAATTTGGTGTTTGGACATACGAGGCTGAAGTTAGGAAACTAGAGGTTCACCCGTACATTCTGGGCTTCTAAATCTGCCATCAGTAAAGGGGCACAATGGTGTGAATTTTTAGCCAAGCATCAGTTGAACTTTGAATTTCCTGGGTTTTTGTTGGACTGTATCACAGTGAAACATTATATTCTTTTTTCCCCAAATATATATCTAATTTCCTTTACAAAGAGCAAAAAATATTTTTCCCACCAAGCTACAAGAAAACACATGTTATCTTTCCCAATAGGGCATCATCTATTACTGGTTTTTTGGAGAGCTAAAAAATGCTTCAAACAATGTTCTAAACCCGTTTATTGTGTTTTGTCAGATAAAAAAAAAACTGATTTTGATTTATTATTTCATGTAGATATTATTATATAGACATTTGTGTTCGACATTTCCTGAGAAATATTTCCGTCTCTGAGGTCTTTTAAAAATGCACTTTTAGAAAACTTTATTATTATTTTTTTCTGTGCGTGTATGTGTGGTAGCAGATGAGGAATTCTTTTAAGGTTCTTCACGTTTAAGATGTTTAGTAACTAAAAATAATTTACTGGGAAATTATGAACTTCATAAAAGACCAACATTTGTTGAGAGTCAATTGCTTCCAATAGCCTTTTATTAAAGCCATTTTTCTATTCTTTCTTCTTATAATTACAGAATGTTTTAAATATGAGTAATTATACCTTGACGTATCTCGTGATTTAAAATGGACTTTTGAGAATGACAGCAAAGTGGTTTCTGCATTTCGTAATTCAATACAATCAAAAGCAGTTAAAAATATGTATACAACTGGATGTGTTATTCTTTCAAAAATCAGTCGTAAATATAGACCTTTTTTTGGGCGGGGAGAAGGGGTGGGTGAAATTTCAGATTGGAATGAAGTTATAACCCACATCAGGAAAATCGGCCCTTTAATGAGAGAAATGAAAACGTCTTAATCACCAAAACCCCTCCAAAATGACACTTCGAATTACATCAGAATTCTACATGGCAATGCAAAATGAGAGCCTTTCATCTGAAAAATGAAATACTTAATGATTTCAATGAGTTGGTACCTCCCCTAATTTGAGATCTGCATAACGTATTCAGTGCCTGGATTTCTTTTATATCTCTAAAATATTTATAAAAACAATTCATTCTCTTGTTTTCTACCCACCCCTCTCCCCCTTTCAAGAGGAAGGTAATTTGTTTTCTCTGGTAGAAGTTGCAGAGGGCAGCGGGGGATTGGGGAAGAGCAGTGTAGTTATAGAAAGCACCAAATGGCATTTCCAAGCTATCTGAGAATATTAACGTTTGAGTGTGTCAGATCTGCCCAGAGGCAGGAGGCTTAAGATCATTTTTCTCAGCTGAGGTTTAATGATTGAATGCATTTTGTCTGAAGGAAAAAAAGGAGGAAATAAATTTGTTTTTAAAAAAAGGTTTACATGTACAGAGAGTGCCTAACGAACTAGTTAACATTCTTACTATCAGGAAAGCCTAAACCATTCATAAATAAACCGTTTTAAACCACCTTTACCCACATGCACACACTCTTTCTTTCAGCTCCCTTTAGCAATTTGAAGTACAGGAGATTAAAGTCCTTTGGAAATTTCCAAGGTCAGACCTCAACTAAAATAGGATTAAGGGGGTAAGGGAGGGAGAAAAGAAATGAAGAGAAAGGTCTTATTCCCTTTCCCCCTTCTCCTAACTATCTGAAATAAATCGGAAGTTATTTCTTGAAATCCTCTCTTCCCCTGGCCAGTGGCAGCTCTTCAAAAGCTTCTGAGATTGTTTAAAATGTTTCCTATCCCTTCCTCCCCCTATTGTAAGAAAAACAAGTAGAATGGGGAAGGGAAGTTAAAGGTTGACGTTAGGGTCTCTTCTAGGCAATACTCCAGGGGGCACTGTGACATTAAGAACTTTTGCCGAAAGCGGCTGCTAGTTTGATCATTACTGAAAGAAGAACAATTTTGCAACGTTGCAACCATTTTCTCTTTAGATGTTCCAAAACAGTATTCCAACAAAAGAAATGAAAAAGGGAAACCCACTCTTTTCCCCCTTTTCTTTCTGTGTTCCATATGTAATGTTTAATTTCGGCACCAAGGACATACAGCTTTGAATCGGAAAACACACAAAGATAAAACAGCTCTCCTGCCCACATCTCTGTAAATGTTTCTCTTTCTTCTTCCTTTTCTTTTCTCTTTTTCATCCCCCTATAAATGTTTTCCTCTTTCTTTTCCATTTTCCCTTCCTTCAACTTCTCTCTCCCTTCCTTTCTTCCCGTGTCTTTCCTTCTCATTTCTAATTCCTCCCTACACATAAACAACAACAGAAACCACAACATCTTTCAGTCTACCTTGGTTGCATTTGTTCTTGCTCTTAATTTGATCCATTCTTTTACAGTCTTCTTGGATGTTGCTTGCCTTTTCGTTCATCAGATTTCAGTAAGGAGAGCCGTCTCAGTACATTTTGATAGATCTTAACAGTAATTATGTAGGGACTTCAAAGCAAAACTACTTATGTGCTCTCTCTTTTTCTCTATCTTTCTGCATGCGAGCGTGCAAACACACACGCTCTCTCAATCCCAACCCCACTAAATCCAAACAACAAAAAAATCCTTTTCAAACAGGGCAGAAAATTATGTTGAAATTAGCAGCTGGTATTTTGAATGTATGATGATTGCAGAAACCTCCACAAATTTCTGGGGGAAATAATAAAAGGACCCTATAAAGAAATAGTGCTTCTTCTTTGACTAGTCTCCATTTAAAATGTTTTCATTTTAATGTTGAAATTTCAACGTTTTAGACTAGGGATCATGAATAACCTGCAATGATTTAAAAAAAAAAAAAAAAAAAAAAAAGAGGCTGAGAGATAAATTAAATAGGATCTGCCAAAATTGAGTCTCGTGCCGACATACGATTATTCCTAAACTGAATCATTTGGTCCTAGCAAATTTGTGCCTTTGACTAGGCCATTTTCTGGCAAAGTACAAATATTTTAAAGAAGAGTTTTACGTATTAAACATTAAAAAACTAGACACAATTCTAGTTTTGTGTCTGCCTTTAAATAATCAGAGTTGGGCCATCAGGTTTCAAGGAAAAAACATGCATTCAATGAAATAATGAATAGCGAAGCTGGATGTTTCATTGACGAAATGTTTTCCAGGGATTTTGACTTTATTATAAATGAGGTTTTATCTCAGGAACTAAAAATACTAGAAAGGAAGGAAATCAACGAAGGGGCTGAAAATACTAGGAAATATTAACCAAGTCCTCCCCTTGAAGAAAGATCTGGAATTTGTAGATGCCTCTGAAAGTCTGAGCAAAGTACAAACAGAAGAAACTATTAGAATCCCAAAGACTTGTTCAGTGTAGAAAGCTTATCCACATGCGACTAGTGAATGTATCTTCTTCGGGGCGGGGCGGGGGGTGCTTTTGAGCGTAACAGATCAAAACATGCGTGTATATATGCAATGTCTATTACTTTTCATATATTTGTCAAAATTTATGTAGATGGCCATCTAGGAAAACTTCTACATGGTGCAGTTGGAAAGGGAGTATTTGATTTTTGCATGTTATTGACACACTTCCTGGGAATATTACAGATAAAAACATGTCATCCGTTCTTCTAAAGAAAGGCGTCTTTCTTCTCTCTATTGATTTTGGCAAATTTACTGTCTTAATTTGAAACCTGAAGTAATAGAGACAAAATAAACCCTAAAGAAGGACATCTAACTATGGGATTTTCCATTTTCTCTCTCAGCGGTGGCAAAATTATTTAAAAAGGAGAACTCCCAGTGTTTCCTCTGGTTTTTAAAGGACAACAAAAATGTAATAGCCTGGAAAAAAGAAATGAGTCCATTTGATCTTAAGTAGAAATGCTTATTTTCATGGGAAACACCTATCAGCCTAATCTTGAAATATACCTAAATGAGCTGAATTCTTGCTCCTTTGGCAGCGTACACATTCATTTCAGTTTCTTCTATTTATTTTATGTTATTTTTTGCCTTTGTTGTGTTATGGTCTCGTAAACTCTCGGAGGATCATAAATCTTTTTGCAAACTGTGATATGCTGATTGGGGATCCAGATTAAGAGTGTGTAAAACTGAAGTTTCAAAGAGTTTATTATTATTATTGATTAACGTAAGACTGTAATAGTAATAATAACAAAAACAACAATAATAAAAGCAATTATAAACAGAGTCAGTCTCTCCCAGATTTCTCATCTTGCCTTTAAACCAAAAAAAAAAGTGAAAAGAAGGCTTATTTCTAAATACCTATTCCCAATAATGGAATAATGAGATATTAATACAGTAAAAAATTCATGTGTTCCTATGCCTGAAGCTATACCATCAGATTCTTTTGGCAGCCTTGAAATGGGAGAAACATTTAGTGGTGTGGTCTGAGAAGCAGGAAGATATCTTATAAAAATAGTCAGCAGATGGCACTCCAGCCTCTGCTTACTAGTTTTGGACCTGATTTGGGTGCTGTACTGTTCTTGGACATTCATACTAGGGTAGGGACAGGCACTTTGGGCCTGCTTTTGGATAGTCGAAGACACTGTCAAGAAATATAGAGAAGGAAGAAGGTAATCAAGTCAAGGAGCTGTATTTGGTGGTTGCCGGGCTGGCTGGCTCTTAAGAACCTTTCGCTAGAGCTAGAAAGGAACCATTTATCTTGTTATGGGTGTATTTTGCCCTGCCACACTGAGCAGGAAACAAGACTATTACGTCCTCAGATTATTCAGATTCTTTCAGGGATTCAGGAAAGAAATGAATTCTTTGGTTAGTGGTATAATTACAACACCTTCATATGCCCTGTGGTAATGGAAGACATTATAAAAGTTTTCCTCAAACCTTTTCACGAAAAGTTGTGCTGTATATAAATCATCACAATAGGAATGCTAGTGGTAGTGGGAGAAAGGGAGATGATCATGTGCAGGTGTGTGTGTGTGCATTTGTGTGCCTGTGCATGACATTGTTAGAAATGGGAAAGCAATTGACAGATGACTATGATGTTGAATGATGAGGATACTGATTGAAAGCAAAAGTGACATACATTGTGAAGATAGAGTCAAATTATTTGAACTGAAACTGGGGATGCACGAACCAAAACTTTTTCTTGACCACTTCTCAGTATGAGAGGCAAGGATGGGAATTAGTTCAGAGGCCAAAAGGCTTTAAGTTCTGGGACAATGGATGGTTATAGAAACACTGCTACAAAGCTTCTAAAGTTGGAACAGTCCTCGAAATTGGGGGGGTGGAGGGTGATGGTATTTGGCCACCAAAGTTTGGGGAGAAAAGGGAAAAAAAGGAAGTTTTCATTTTCATAGAGGCTTCAAGGTCTTCAAAACACAGCTTCCAAGTGCAGTGAAAACCTCAATGTACTGGAACCTGGCCAATCAGAGCCAAAGAGGCAACTAACCAGGAAACAAGTGGCTATCAGGAATGTATTAACAACAGAAATAACAAAACTTCTTCATGATGCATCCTGGAGTCTAAGTAAACCAGTTCTTTGTCTCTTCTGCATTTTCTGCAGCTCTTAATTTATCTAAGACAGAAAAATCTATTTTTGTGTATTCAACATACTATTGTAGAATTACACAATCTGAGCTAGGAAAGCTGGCAGGCAAATCCAAGCCCTTACTCAAGAAATGAATTCATCCCAATACAGAAATAATAATTGTGGATCGTAGGTCCTTGGTTGGAACCAGAAACTATGCTTGGTGTTTATCATCATCTCATTTCGTCTTCATCAAAATTCACGAGAGAGGACTGTTCTCCCATTTTATAGGGGAGAAAACAGTCTCAGAGAGGTTCGGTCATTTGCCCAAGATCACATAGCCTGAAAGATAAAGCTAGAGTTTAAACACCTGGGAGAGTGAGCCTCAAACTAGGACGGTTAAGCATGGTTTTCAAGCATACATTTTGAGGCATGAAAGGGCTCTCTGTTAATGAAGAAAATCCATTGAACCAAAAGTCCCCTTGACCTTTCCTAGAGCAATGTCCCAGGGGAGAGAGAGATTTGAGGTATTGAGAAATGGAAGTGAAAACTTACTGTCCTAAGGAGATGCCATTCGGGTGGAGGCTGAGAGAAGCCAACAATTCTTTTTCGTTTCAGACAGTCTCACTCTGTCACCCAGGCTGGAGTGCAGTGGCACAATCGCAGCTCATTGTAACCTCTGCCTCCTAGGTTCAAGCAATTCTTCTGCCTCAGCCTCCCCAGTAGCTGGAATTACAGGCATGTACCACCGTGCCTGGCTAATTTTTGTATTTGTAGTAGAGACAGGGATTCACCATGTTGGCCAGGCTGGTCTCAAACACCTGACCTTAAGTGATCCGCCCGCCTCGTCCTCCCAAAGTGCTGGGATTATAGGCGTGAGCCACCGTATCAGGCTCAACAATGCCTGTATGGCAGTGAACTTTGCACCACAAGCCTCATAGAACAGAAGGATATCAAAGCCTGCTTAGGCCAGGCGTGGTGGCTCATGCCTGTAATCCCAGCACTTTGGAAAATTCAGGCAGGAGAATTGCTTGAGGCCAGGGACTAACCTGAGCAACATAGTGAGACACCATCGCTACCAAAAAAAAAAAAAAAAAAGAAAAAAAAGAAAAAAAAATTAGCTGAACGAGGTGGTGTATGCCTATAGATCTAGTTACACTAGAGGCTGAGGCAGGAGGATTGATTGACCCCACAATGTTGAGGCTGCAATGAACTGTTATTGCACTACCACACTCCAGCCTGGGTGACAGAGTGAGACCCTGTCCCTTCAAACAAACAAACAAACAAACAAAGTCCTGCTTACCTGATGAAGTGCTATATGGGATACAGTAAGCCAGCCAAGGGTAAAATGGAGTTTTCTCCGGCTCGGAATTTGGAGGGAAAAGACTCTTCCAATTTTTCTGTCTCTCTTTCATTTCCCCCCACCATCTCAGTCCTAGTTCTTTGGAAACTGCCACACAGGAATACAATTGGAGGCCTAAGCCAGGATCAGAGGGCCCTCCTGTCCAAGAATTTCTGCCTTCCCATTTGGTTTTTTTTTTTTGCCTTCTGTCCTCACCCCAACCTTCTCTGTGACTTTGAAGGCTCCTTCCAAGTCACTTGTCTTGGAAACCACATTGGTTGGTTAAAGCTCTGAGGCAAAGTTAGCTTGCTTGGAGAACTACGAGCAGACCAGTTTGGCTGGAATTACTTTGTAGGAACAAGTTGATTTCCTTGTTGGAACAGTACTTGGAGAGATTGATTCTTCTGCGCACCCTGGGGTTGGGAGTAAGGGCTGGTCTATGACTGCCTTCGTTATAACATTCAGGACCCTGCAACCTAACCATTCTAAAGAGGAAAATTCAACTTCTTCCTACCTGAACACTTCCTTCTCTAGCCTGCTCCCGTTTATATATTTATCCTGATCATGCAATAACTACTCACTGAGGGCTTATTATGTGCCAGACTCTAAGACTCGACATGTAAAGGATTCAGATCTGGTAGGGCTGATGGAGCAGTGAGTGAGCATTTATAACCGTGCCATCAGTGCTGAGGGCCAGGGGCAGACTGTAATTGCACCAAAAAGGTACTGAATTCAATTCTTCTAGAGGAAGGTGGAGAGAAGGAGCAAAGCAAAGGAGGCTTCCTGGAGGATGTGACATTTAAGCTGAGACCTGACACTGAGTAGATTTAACCAGGTGAAGGAAATGGGGGAAAAAAGGATCTTTCAGGTAGAGAGATGAACACATGCACAGGCATTGGTGGTGAGGTGGGGAAGCCAAGATGCCATGCTCAGGCCAACTGTTCGTTATCTAGATGGCAATGGAGAGCTATGGAAGGGTTTAGGGTGAGGGTTTGACTCAACCAACTCCAGCTATGGCTCAGTAGATTTGGAGAATTGTGTTTTCATAAGGGACATCGTCTTTCCAAAACATCAGTGCCACCTCCATCCATAGCTAATGCTGTCCCAGGCTCCGGGATGCAGATACTCAAGAGAAAAAAGGTTGCATAGTCTCTTATTCATAGCTGACTTGTAATGATTAAACCAAAGCAGAGCACAAGGGCCAGAATGCCCATCCCAGTAGCTGCAAAAATCAGGAAGAAATAAAACAAACCCAATGAAACAGTATCTTATAGATTATTCTTGGTTCTGCTTCTGGGAGGGGAAGCCAGATCTCAATGAAAAATGATTCTTGGCAGTTCCCAGTGAGCAGCAGCAAAAGAAACATTTTTAAAGACACAGATTTTTTTTTTCTCTTCCAAAGATTACCGTACACCACAAGCATCTTTTTTACAAAGAGAGAACATCTTGCGTGTTGTGACCGATTTCTCGTCCGCATAGCTCTCCTTCCCCGATGGAAGTAATTGGGGGAGAAAGGTCTGTGGAGCACATGCTTTGATGTTTGGGGGAAGGGGGGGACCTTTTCAGCAAATGTCCACGGCAGACACAGCGATTGAGAAAGGCACATCCGTTTTGGAAAATGCCTGCTAATTAAATGAATGTTTTCAACTGGAAAGCATGTCTGAGCTGTTGAGATACATCCCCGATGAAGGTGGGAGGAATGCTTTAGATGTTGGCCTGAAACGGGTGTTTCCATGAGCTTTTCATATGCCTTGGCCTCGTCAAGTCTCAGATATCACATCTCATTCATTAATTCGTTTGCTCATTCAGCAGTTGTTTGTGGAGCTCCTCTGTGCTAAACACTGTGGTGGGTGCTGGGAGTTTAGTAATGCACAGGGCAGTCAAGCCCTTGCCCTGATGGGAGCTTGCATTCCAGTGGGCAAAACACATCTTTATCAGAGCTCTTTTCTGCCAGGTGTTCTTCTAAACACCAAACAGAAATAAAGAAACAATAAAACGGTGTCTTTCAAGACTGACATACTTGGGGTCCAGTCCAGTCTCCCCTGTTTTTCAGCCATGTGACCTTAAATAATTGCTTAGCCTTTTTCAACCTTAGTCTCCCTGTCTATAAAATAAGCATAATATGAATAACTACCTATCTTGGAGGATAAGAGTGAGTGTTAAATGACTGAATGTGTGGAAAGTGCTTAGTTTCATGTTTGGTCCACAGCAGCAGCTTGAAACATGCAAGTTATTATCAAGATTGAGAACATCAATGCATTTTAAAATTATGAATTCATGTTTATTGTTAAAAAATTTCAACAAAAAGTACTTTGGGAGGCCAAGGCAGGTGGACCACGAGGTCAAGGGATTGAAACCATCCTGGCCAAGATGGTGAAACCCTGTCTCTACTAAAAATACAAAAATTAGCCGGGCGTGGTGGTGTGTGCCTGTAATTCCAGCTACTCAGGAAGCTGAGGCAGGAGAATCGCTTGAACTCAGGAGGCGGAGGTTGCAGTGAGCCGAGATCGCGCCACTGCACTCCAACCTGGCAACGAAGTGAGACTCCATCTAAAAAATAAATTCAACAAAAATAGAAGCCCCCGAAATAAATGGTAGAGGTTCTCTTATCATACCCAGCCAATTCCAACCTCTGTACTAATGAAGGTTGCAAGTGACTGCAACTCCATGGGGCTTCACTATGAAAAAGGAATCTGTTGATTTACTAAGCTGAAAAGTCCAGGGTATATCTACCGTCACATACAACTGGGTCCACAGCTTCAAAACAGACCATAAGCCTCTGCTTCTCTTCATCTTTCAGCTCTGCTTCTTCTGCATAGAGTGGTTCTTAGGCAGCCTCTTGCTAGACGGCCCTGGGAACCTTCAGACTTACCTCTTCCCAGAGGAAAAAGCTCTTGGCTCACAGGTCTGGGCAAGGCTCTGGCTTGTGTCAGGTGCCCAACCTGGATCGCTTGAGAGATGCTGTTCTCTTATTGGCCAGGCTTAGGTCACATGTCCATCACTGGAGTTGGAGATAGTCAGTTGCATCCAAATCACATGGACTCATAAAAGGAGAAGGGGGACTAGGTTTGATTACCTAAAGACAGAGTCCTACGTTGTCAAGACTAATAGATGTTGATTAGTACTACTCAGAGGTTGTTACCTTTGTCAAACTTTGGTGTGTACACTTTCAAATCTTTTCTTTGTGTGTGTATCTTTCTATATTAGTATCTGCTGTGTGTATATATATGCACATATATATAGTGTGTGTGTGTATATATATATGTATATATTTTCCAAAAATGGGGGACTTGTTTTATTAACTTAACAAGTATATAAAATATGGTCAGCCCAGTACAGATAAATGATGTTATTATTTTTATTTATTTTTTAGAAAGCTCAGCTTCCTGATCTAAAATTTTGTTATTTTAAATAAGCATTTTAAAACTGAAAGAGTCCTCGAGCTCATTTAGTTCAGGCACCTCCATTTTACAGATGGGGAGACTGAGGCCGCTGGTTGAGAGGGTCTCACTCCAGGTCACACAGTAAACAATTCTTCTCACCCTGCTGACCATTGTCTTCTCCTTCTCTAAACTCATTTCCAGTGACCTCAGTGAGCTCGGGGCAGCTAGAGTCTGTGAGAGAGTCTTGCACACAAATTACTGGAAGCACAAGGAGCAAGGATAGGAAAACTGGGTTTTCCTTTGAGGGGAGAGTTTTTTTTTTTTTTGTGGCGTCCGTGTCTCGCCTTTGCTGACTATTGTAAACCAAGAGCTGGATCTGGCTAGTTTTGTGAGGATGGTAAATATTGAGCAAGAGATCCTTTGATGAGCATGGAACTAAATGATAATTACCAGTAAGCTCCACTTTTAGGAAAAAAGTGTATCTATCTATATCTACGTATCTCCCTCCAAATATACACCTCCAGACTGACTGAATTATAGGGGAGAATGAAGAATCAAGCACACAAAGATCTAGAAACAAAGTCAACACTTTCTTGAACTAGGAGTTCCTGGCCTGAATCTTATAAATGGGAGTGCTATGCTGTCCAATACCATTAGCCCTATGTGGCTGTTAAAATTTAGATTAAGTAGAATTAGAGCTAATTAAAAATTCAGTTTCTCAGCTCCACTAGCCCCATTTTAAGTAGTCTAGCCACAAATGGCAGTGTGGCTACTGTGTTGA
This sequence comes from Chlorocebus sabaeus, assembly GCF_047675955.1. Classification (NCBI taxonomy): domain Eukaryota; kingdom Metazoa; phylum Chordata; class Mammalia; order Primates; family Cercopithecidae; genus Chlorocebus; species Chlorocebus sabaeus. The sequence continues at coordinate 112,899,826 of NC_132914.1, read as the reverse complement.
ACAGCACAGATATAGAACTTTTCTGTCATTGCAGAAGTTTCTGTTGGAGGGTGCTGTCTTAGACCAATGTTTCAGAGACAGCATCAGCTCTCCAGTTGCATCACTATCATCTGGGAAGGGAGTGCTTGGGGAAATGAAGATTTCTGGGCAGCACACCAGGAAAACTACAACAGATGTTATTAAAAAGTGGGCTTGGAATTTGTATTTTTTAAAAAATATGTTCTCCTAGTGACTTAGATGCACAATTTAAGTTTAAGGGGCACAAAGAAGGACAGAGAAGGATAAAGAGATTGATAGTACCAACAGGTAGGTGGAGAATGAATGATAGGCTTCACTGCCCATTCATGAGCGGAGTGACTTATTCAATTGGCCTGCAAGATAATGAGTGAATAGTATTTAAGGTCCTAATACCCAGTTGTCACAGAGGTTTCAAGGACACGCTTATTATGAAAAATTCCTTTAAAGGATTTGTGAGGTGGTCTTAGAATTGATAATGTCATGAAAAGTTGTAAAAGAGGACCAAATCAATGGCTTATAACTTTTCTCTCAAAAGTTTCCGTGCAACCTGTTGCTGTTGTCATTCAGGCTGATCTTTCTTTGTTTATGAAAATGAAAAGAAATTATTTTTAAATACTCAACCCACAGAATTAGATGTCAAATTTGCTTTTAGTTCCTTTGTCTCATTTATTGTTTCAAATTAAGCATGAAACATTAGTTTATAAAGTGTTGTATATCAACCATTCCTTATATTTTTCCAGCAATATTTTATCTTAAGGATAAGTCATCTTTAGAGTAATGTTATAGTTATCTACTGATCATTTCATCTATCTCTGGTTACATTTTCATGCTTGTCTCACATTTCTCTCCTCCAGCTGTGGACAGCCTCTTTAAGGTAATCCTGACTCTTGGTGTTCACATCTTTGTGTAACCTTCTCCTCTTGGGTGTAGGTGGGACCCGTACCTTTCTTCTAACCAATAGAATATGACAAAGGTGATGGCATATCTCTCCCCTGATGACATTGCATTGTGTAAGATACTTCTTGTTAGCAGACTTGCTCTAGAGATTCTTCTTTCTGGCTCAATGAAGTAAGCAGACATGGTGGGAAGATTCCGATGTCAAGGAACTTTCAGCAGCTTCTAGGAATTGCAAGTGGCCTCTGAAAGCTTAGGGAAGCCTCCAGCTAACAGCCAGTTCCATAGCTGGAACTCTCAGTTCTATAGCAGCAAGAAAGTGAATTTTGGGAGTAATCTGAGTGAGTATGGAAGTAGATTCTTCCAAAGTCAAGCCTGCAGATGAGAACACAACCTGGTTGAAATCTTGGTTACAACCTTCAGAAACCCAAAGCAGAAGACCTAGCTAGGTCATGCCTAGACACCTGACCTGAAGAAACTGTGAGGTAGTAGATGTATGTTGTTTTAAGCTACTAAGTGCGTGATAATTTATTACTGAGAAATAGAAAACTTAATACAAACTGTGTTGTTTTGGATGAGTTGATTAACATTTGGTCTCAGTCTTGCCAGATAAAAACAGGATATAATGGTATGTAACCTCTTAGGTTTGTTATGAGAATTAAATAAGATAATGTAATTCAGTGCCCAGTGAATGACTCTTAATGTTATTATTTCTTAAAACATTGTCTTTTGGTTCCAGCCCCTCTTCATTTCAGTCTGTGGGAGAAACTCTGACCTGAGCCTGTATACAGATATTTTGCTCATTCTTAAACAAGTCCTTCTGGTACATATTGTAGATGTTAACTTCTCAGGACTACACTTTAATGTCCCTTCCCTGTGCTTCCTTCTCAGTGGAACTCCTGGACATTAACCTTACCATGAGCTTCATTTTGTCTCTCTGCCCTCAGCTGTAACATTTATTTCAAATATTGCATTTTTTTCTTCTAAAATTTCCTTATGTTTGTTTGATATATTTTATATTTACCTGCTGAGAGGTTTAATCTATTTATTCATTATGAGCATACTTTCCTTTAACTCATTGAGAAAGTTATAACAGTTGCTTTAAGTGATATTTATGTGATATTTACAACATGTGAGATAGCTTGAAGTGGGCTTCTTCTGTTTATCTTTTCTCTTGATAATGGATTACATTTTCCAAGTTTTTCATATATTAAGTAACTTTGGAGTATGTCCTCAATATTATGACTGATGTGTTTGGAGACTCTTAATTTTGCTGTATTCTTCCAAAGACTGATGAAGTTTTTGTTTTAGCAGGCAGTTGACTTGATTAGACACAATCTGCCATGTGTCTCAGTTGAGGACTATGGCAGCTCATTTATTTCTAGCCTTAGCTGGAAACTACTTTAAGTCTGTTCCATACAGGTATGGTTCAGGAATGAGCTGGTGTCTTGGGAAGAAATTATACATAGAATTTGGGACTCCATTTCTCTTGCTTTTCTTTTCTAAGATTCTTCCCTCATTTTCTGGTGGTTGGACCCCCCTTGGGCTCTACTTTCTGGCTTCATAGGTCAGAAAGAAGGTGAGTTTTCTATTGGAGATACAACCATTTTATGTGAGGATATTTTATATAGGCCTATTTTTTTATCGTATTAATGAGAGAATTTATGCATGCAATTCACTTTTTTTTTCCAGAGCATTTTTATTTATTTATTTATTTTTCCTTTTTTTAAAAAAATTATACTTTAAGTTCTAGGACACATGTGCACAATGTGCAGGTTTGTTATATATATATACATGTGCCATGTTGGTGTGCTGCACCCATTAACTCATCATTTACATTAGATATATCTCCCAATGCTATTCCTCCCCCCTACCCCCTCCCCACAATAGGACCTGGTGTGTGATGTTCCCCTTCCTGTGTCCAAGTGATCTCATTGTTCATTCCCACCTATGAGTGAGAACATGCGGTGTTTGGTTTTCTGTTCTTGTGATAGTTTGCTGAGAATGATGGTTTCCAGCTGCATCCATGTCCCTACAAAGGACACAAACTCATCCTTTTTTATGGCTGCATAGTATTCCATGGTGTATATGTGCCACATTTTCTTAATCCAGTCTGTCACTGATGGACATTTGGGTTGATTCCAAGTCTTTGCTATTGTGAATAGTGCCGCAATAAACATATGCGTGCATGTGTCTTTATAGCAGCATGACTTATAATCCTTTGGGTATATACCCAGTAATGGGATGGCTGGATCAAATGGTGTTTCTAGTTCTAGATCCTTGAGGAATCGCCACACTGTTTTCCACAATGGTTGAACTAGTTTACAGTCCTACCAACAGTGTAAAAGTGTTCCTATTTCTCCACATCCTCTCCAGCACCTGTTGTTTCCTGATTTTTTAATGATTGCCATTCTAACTGGTGTGAGATGGTATCTCATTGTGGTTTTGATTTGTATTTCTCTGATGGCAAGTGATGACGAGCATCAAAAAGTGGGCAAAGGACATGAACAGACACTTCTCAAAAGAAGACATTCATACAGCCAGCAGACACATGAAAAAATATATAGGCCTATTTTAAGGTGAAAACTGCAAAAATATGGAACTCACCCTATATCATTCCCTTCTTCCAAGTCTCACCTTCATTCCGAAATCTTCCTGCCATTGCTTATTCTCCAGTGCCTCTGGTAGGTTTTTGTTAGTTTGTCCAGAGTTTAGAGTCACTATCTCCACCAGAGAACCTATTCTAATATACTGAAGGAAAACTCCTCAGCTGTGGCCTTCAAAACTCTGGACCTCATGGTCCCTGCCCTGGCTTGTATCCTAATGACTGGGGCCCAAATCTGAGATCCAGCCATCCCATCAGAGGACGCTTGGGGCTTGACCCTTGTTTCTTCTAATCCACCCACCCACCCACCCATCCATCCATCCATCCATTGACCCACCCATCCATCTAAACTACGTCTATTGAGAGTATGAGCTGCTTCTGACTCTGCTGTGGACAGAGACCAGGAATGAATGGGATATACATTGGATCTGAAAAAAAATTAGGCAGCTTTTTTGCACACATCTGTGGTCCCAGCTACTTGGGAGTCCGAGGCAGGAGGATTGCTTGAGATCAAGAATTCAAGTCTGTAGTGACCTGTGGTAGCAGCACTGCACTCCAGCCTGGAGGACAGAGTAAGACCCTGTCTCAAAAAAAAAAAAAAAAAAAGACATGGGTCTGGATTTCATGGAATTATTGCTCTTCTGGTTTGTCCTGCTAAATACCCACACAGGGTATGGGGTTTAGGGAGTGGGAAGAACAGGCTGCTGCTTCCAGCCACCAAAAATGACACTGTAGATAAGGATTTATGGACAATGGAAATATAGTTTATTTCAATATATTGTTAAAGGGAAAAGCAAGTTAGGAAATACTAGGTACAGCAGCAGTAGCATCTGTCTTCATGTGTGCGAACTAGTTAATGATTATTAAGCTATTACCAAGTACCTGACTGTGGGCTAATTGCTTTACCAATATCTGCTCATATAGACATCATGACAACCTCACTGGTGTAAAAGGGACCATTATTGTCCTCATTTTAAGGCAGAGAATACCAAGTTGCCAAGAGGAAATAAGTGACTCAAGTTCTGGGTCATGGGCTGGAGATGCTGAGACTCATATCCAGGCCGTCTACTCCCAGAGTCATTAATGTGCATTGGAGACACACACAAAATGTCTAAAAGATGGTATTGTGAGGTGCTAATAATGACCAAGTGGTTATCTTGAGCGTGGATTGAGATCTCTTAAATTTTCTTCAATTTGCTTATTTATATGTGGGAAGTTTTCTGCAATCATTTCTGTTGCTTTTGTAATAAGAAAATAATTAAGAGAAGCAGAGGTAGGGAGATGAAGACAGAGAAGCAGAAAGAGAGACAGGGTGAGAAAAGAGGCAGAGAGAAACAGAAAACAAAGTGAGAGAAACAGAATGAGAGAGGGAGGCATAGAGAGAGAGAGAGAGAGACAGAAAGAGACTTCCTTCCCCAGTACTGAACATCAGAGAGCTCCAAAGATGTAATGAAGTACTCCTTTCCAGCTTCCGGAAAAGTACCTCTCCTCGGAAACTTAGACTTCATTATTATTCACAGGAAAATAAACTGTAAGTCCTTGGAATGATCACTGAATGGCACCATGGAGAGCTGTGCTTTCCAGTATGGTAGCTGCTCGCCGTGTTGGCTATTAACGATCCATATGACATGTGCTGTAAGTGTGAAGTATCTACTGGATGTCGAAGACTTAGTATGAAGAAAAAGGATGTAAAATATCTCATTAATAATTTTACATTGATTACATGGCAAAATGCTAGTGTTCAGGGTATATTGGCTTAAGTAAAATACTATCAAAATGAATGTCGCTTTTGTTGTTGTTGTTGTTGTTGAGACAGGGTCTCATTCTGTTGCCCAGGCTGGAGTGCAGTGGCGCCGTCTAAGCTCACTGCAACTTCCGCCTCCCAGACTCAAGCAATCCTCCTGTCTCAGCCTCCCAAATAGCTGGGACTACAGGAGCATGCCACCACACCTGGCTAATTTTTGTATTTTTTTTTTTTTAATAGAGATGGGGTTTCTCCGTGATGCTTAGGCTGGTCTTGAACTCCTGAGCTCAAGAAATCTACCTGCTTCAGCCTCCCAAATTGCTGGGATTACAGGTGTGAGCCACTGCACCTGGCCCTAATGTCACTTTTTGTTTGTTTGTTTTTTACTCTTTCAACGTGGGTATTAAAATTTTTATATTATTATTATTATTAATTATTTGAGATGGGCCCTTGCTCTGTCAGACAGGCTGGAGTGCATCCTCCCTCACTGCAGCCTCAACAACTAGGGCTCAAGTGATCCTCCTGCCTCAGCCCTTCGAGTAGGTAGGACCGCAGACACGCATCCTGTGCCCAGCTAATTTGTTTTTTAAATTATTATTTGTAGAGACAAGGTCTTGCTATGTTGCTCAGGCTGGTCTTGAACTCCTGGCCTCAATTGATCTTCATGCCTTGGCTTCCCAAAGTGCTGGGATTATAGGTATGAGCCACCATGCTTGGCCTTAGAAAATTTTAAATTACAAATGTGTCTGGTGTTATATTTCTATCGGACAGCAGTCATCTGCATCCCCACGCTTTCCCAGCCCATGACCTCAGCTGAACATTTATGCATCAAAAGATGAAAAAGACACACACAAACTCCAGCAATGAGTGCCCCTCCTCTCCCCTCTGGAGAGAAGCCTCAGCTCACCCCTGCCACCTCGCCATGCCTTCCTTTGCTGGAGGGGTCCCATCTGTGGCTCGTGTCTCATGTGGTGCCATCTCCATTAGCACATTAAGTGGCAGCAGCTACAAAGCCCCTCGGAGCCCACTCTCCGTGACACCCGGCCAGGGGCCTTGGGCTCCGATGCACCCAGGGATAGGCTGCCTTTTCTTGGAAGTGCCACTGTTGCCTTTTGGAACAGACGCTCGCCAGGTGATTCTTTGCGGCTCTGCATTAATAAGAGCTGCTTTAGAAAGCAGAAAGTGCTTCAAGCGAGTTTGGAGAGATGAGTGTGTTTACCAGAACAAATAATTTGCTCTCTGTCAGTCCTTGATTGTATCTGACTGCCCTTTTCTCTCTGAATTGAATTCAGGGGGAAAGAAACCAGTTCATTTAAAGCTTAAAAATAATTTCACATTAGCCTTTTTCTTCGCCCAAACAAGACTGTTTGTGTCTGTCTCAAAGTCCAGCTCTTCCGTTTGTGTGTACCTCTTTTCCCTGGTTTGTATTTCAGAGGCAACTTGCTTGCCTTTGGCCTTTGTTCTGCTCCGGTTTCTGTAAATCAGTTTACCTTGGCAATCATAACATTCTATAACATGGGGGAAATGTTTTCATATAACTCCAGCTTCACTGACGTGTATAAAATCTTTATGATTTATCTTTATGGATGGGTGGGGGAAATGAGACTCACAGCCAGTCAACGTTTGGTGAGTGTTTACCATGTGCTCGATGCTGGGTAATGATTTCTTATGAATACTTCTCACAGCTTCGTCAGGTAAGTCCCACCCCCGTTTTACAGATGGAGAAACTGAAGCTCAGAGCAGCGAAATGACTCCCCCCAGGTCTCACAACTAGCTAGCGATGTAGCACAGGTTTTCATCGAGGTCTCTTGACTCCAAAGGCATATTAATCTGGCAAATGAGGAAACTGAGGCACAAAGAGATTCAAAGGGTTGCAGCTGTTTGTAATCTTTCAGGAGCAAGTGTCAGCCAGATTACAGGAAACTGTGCCTAGGGCTGAGCTTGTTTATATGTTTTCAATATCTTGGGCTTTATATTAAAAACTCAGGTAAACATTGCATTCTGCTCCATGTACAGCCATATTTATATGTACAGCCATGTTTATATGGCATTAAATCATTATATTTTCTTTTTTTATAAGAACAAATTTTATTCTTGATAGATAAAAATTGTATATATTTATGGTGTCCAATGTGGCGTTTTGATATATGTGTGCGTTGTGAAATGGTTACAACCGAGCTTATTAACATAGCCATCACCTCACAGTCACCAATTTTGTGTGTGTGGTGAAAACACTTAAGATCTATTTTCTCAGCAAATTTTAAGTATGCAATACATTATTACTAACTATAGTCACCGTGCTGTACATTGGATCTTCAGAGCATATTCATGTTATAACCAACAGTTTGTACCCTTTGACCAACATCTCCCCATTTGCCCCATTCCTCGGTCCATAGTAAGCACGCTTCTACCTTCTGTTTCAGTAAGTCCAACTTTTTTGTACATTCCACATATAAGTGGGATCATGTAATGTTTGTCTTTCTGTGTCTGGCTTATTTCACTTAGCAGAGTGCCCTAAAGTTTCATCCATGTTGTCACAAATGGCAGGATTTTCTTCTTTTTAAAGGCTGAATAATAATGAAATGGAATATCTATCATCTACTTATCTATTATCTATTACCATTTCTTTATCCATCTGTCCATTGATGGACCCTTAGGTTGCTTCCATAATTATATATTCTAAATCCTCAAATAAGTGGATATTCTAGGATGCTTTTTACTTAGAGTGGACCAGCAGCATCAGCACCACCTGGAAACTTGTTAGACGCATGGAGTCCCAGATTTGTAACACAGTCCTTCGTTGATTCATACGCATATTAAAGTTTGAGTAGCACTGTTCTATGATTACCTAACTAAATAATTAAATATGCATTGAGCATCTGCCACGTGCCAGGCATTGTTCTGTGCACTGGTTTTACTGCAGGGAACAGAAGAGACAAAGCCCTTGCCCTCACACACATCCAGACAAGCAGTAAAAACAGGTGTTGAGTAAGTATTTACAGGGGAAGAAGAGGTGCAAGGATCCTTGGGGACACGTGTGTCTGGGAAAGCAGGGGAGGTCAGGTTAGGTTCCCTGGAGCAAATGAAATTTCACTGGAGGCCAGATAGATGGGAACAATGTAGGGTGCAAGGAGTCAGAAAATGGGTGCTAGTGCTCTAGGCAGAGGAAATAGTAAGTACCAAGGCTTCAGGAGGGGAAGTGGCGTATCAGTGCAAAACTGCTTCTTTCATTCGCATTCACTCGTTCATTCAATCAACAAGCCTAGATAAGATGCTTATTGCATTTGTAGTCATCAATTTGCTTAATGATGGGGAAGTGCAGATGATGGTGAAGGAGAGAATGACAGTAACGAACACTTAAATAGCCAGATGTTATTCTAAACTCTTTAAATATATTAACCAACTCATTTCATCATCATTAACAGCTCTGTGAGACAAAATCTACTATGTTTCCCATTTTACAGATAAGAAAACTGAAGCAAGGAAAGGTTAATTAATTAACCCAGGATGATGCAGCAGAGCCTAGATTCAAACCCATGATGCCTGGCTCTGGAGTTCCTGGTCATCATTATTCTCCCAAAAGTAAGGCAGACGTCTGCCTTCCAAGACTCCACCCACTGCCACCCTAAGCAGACTTTTCCTTACAAGCCTTTCCGGGGTCATGCATCGCAAATAAACATCCTATTCTGAGCTTCTAACATCCAGTTGTCCTCTCCACAGATTTACTGGGGCTCCACAAGGCACAACTCTGTAAGCTGTCTTACCTTCAGTGTTTCCTCACAACTCTGCTTCCCATCTGGATGTCCCTTGCCTGAGGAGCTGAGGTCTCCCTCCATCTCTCGTCCCTGCGACTTAATGTTCACTCTCATAGCGTATGTTTCTCTGTCAAGTATCCCCTCTTCTTTTTCCTATCTCCTGACACCACATCTTTTTAAATACCCTTACACACAAATGCACATACACATACACTGACATATACACACAGACACATGCACATTCCCACATCTGTTCACAGCCTCAGCTTTATTAGCACACATGCACTCACACTCATATGCACACCATCCATATATCTACCCCAGGTCACATTTACATACATACCACATCCATTCACACACACACTCAAGCATACACACAAGCACACACTCAAATCCCATACACTTTCATTCACACACTCATTCATACACACACACACACACAAACACCTCCCCCATACACAAACTCACACACATTTACACACACACACACACGGGCAGATTCTCTATCACAGACACACACCACAGCCTTACTGGCTGCCCTTCACCAAGGATCTTTGAAGTGATGTCAGAGAGGAAAAGTTCAAATGAACATCAGATCTGGTAATTATAGGATTTTTCTACGTGTACTTTTTTTTTCCAGTCTGGACTTGAAAACAGAAGAGGCCCAGGAGATGAGAGCCTTTTCTAGGGCTTGGGAAGTAAGCAAAACCACATTTAAGGGAGTGATGAAAATTCTCTGTGCTGTTCTTAAAACCCCCTTCATGGAGGAGAAGAGAACTGGTGACAGAACTTTGTTGTCAACAGTTAGGTTTGCCTTTTGCATCTTTGTGCAGTGACTTTTTGCGGGCTTTTCAGGGACATGGCCCAGGCCTTTCTCTTTTAAGACCCCATTTCTATCTAGAACAAGACTGAATACCATTCAGATCAACTCACTTTAGCAAACATTTATCGTGTGCCTAATATGTACTAAGCATCGGACAAGCCTCATGGGGTGCAATGATAACTAAGGAGTGATCAGGGAGATGGGGGAAAGAGGTAAATATTAGCCTGTATTTGTTGCAGGGGACAGAGAGCTAAATACAAATGGCTTAAGTAGAGGGAAACTTTGGGCTTATATAATTGAAACACTCAAAGGTATCTGGCTTCAGGCACAGCAGAATCCAGGGGCTCAGACATTTATCACATAACCACACTAAATATCTGACGTGATCAGATAGAGCACTTGAGCAGCAGGGTGGAGACTAGACTGGGACATGAATGGAAGCTGGAAGGCTAGTTTCGGGGAAGGACATACAATAGTCCAGGCATAGGAGCATGGTAGCTTGTACTAAGCGGATGAGAGGAAGTGAGTGGATGTCAGAAACGAAGTAGATGGCAAAGACTTGGGATAGAGCATGTGAGGGCTAAGGAAGAGGGGAGGTATCAAGAATAATTCTTAGGTTTCTGACTTTGACATCTGGATAACTGGCTGAGCTGGGATACCTTATCCAAGAAGGTGGGTATAAAAAAATCTGACTTAGAAGGGATGGTCCCGTGTGAGCGCTGTTTCTATGGAGTTCTTTCTTTATCCCTTCAGGTTGGGTTTAAGCGGGTTCTAATGATAGGGGATGGAGAACAATGTAGCCATTCTGCTTTTTAATTTTAGGCCCCTGTGATTATACTGCTGCCAATTTATCAATGCTGCAAAGATGAAATGGGCAAATTTAGGGAACACCAGCTGCACAACTATTTGGCGTCTGCACTTAGGTACATTTCTTTATCTCTCTGAACTTTAAAACTCCTAGTTTTAGGAAAGGTAGATAGCATGTGCCATCTAGTGAAGATTAAAGATAATATATACATAGATATTTATTTGTCCCTAGCCCAGAGCCTGGGACAAAGTAGGAACAGAATTAACAGCTGACTTGGGGAGCTAAACTGGAGTTGACCAGATCCCATGGCTGGAGTCATTAGGGCCTTTGTAGACCACTCACTTCTTGGAAGAGAGGCAGAACAAAGATTGTGGACCTAGCAAGGGTGGTTGATTAGTGGGGAGGCAGAGCATAAGAAAATCTTTAGTATATGGCAGGACTCTTAACTTTTGATGTATGATGAACCCCTTTTGTAGTCTGGAGAAACTATTTCTAAATGCATAGCATATGCATAGAATTACAAAGGATATCAATTATAGAATCGTGCTGCATAAAGACCTTCAGTCAACAATGGACCAAATATACCATGGTGGTCATCTAATAAGCTAAGGTTAATTTATTATTTAAGAAAGAAAAAATTTTAAAATAAATGTAGCATAGCTTAAGTGTACCGTGTTTACAAGGTCTGCAGTAGTGCATGGTAATGTCCTAGGCCTTCACTTTCACTCACCACTCACTCACTGACTCACCCAGAGCAACTTCCAGTCCTACAAGCTCCATTCATGGTAAGCACCCTATACAGGTGTGTAAGTTTATATCTTTATTTTTATTTTTATTTTTAAATTTTACTTTAAGTTCTGGGATACATGTGCAGAACGTGCAGGTTTGTTACATAGGTACACACGTGCCATGGTGGTTTGCTGCACCCATCAACCTGTCACTACATGAGGTATTTCTCCTAATGCTATCCCTCCCCTAGCTCCCCACCCTCTGACAGGCCCTGGTGTGTGATGTTCCCCTCCCTGTGTCCATGTGTTCTCATTGTTCAGCTCCCACTTATGAGTGAGAACATGCAGTGTTTGACTTCCCGTTCTTGTGATAGTTTGCTGAGAATGATGGTTTCCAGCTTCATCCATGTCCTGCAAAGGACATGAACTCATCCTTTTTTATGGCTGCATAGTATTCCATGGTGTGTATGTGCCGCATTTTCTTCATCCAGTCTAGAATCAGAAATACCATTTAACCCAGCAATCCCATTATTGGCTATATACCCAAAGGATTATAAATCATATCTCTTTTATACTGTAATTTTACTGCTCCTTTTTTATGTTTAGATATACAAATACTTCCCATTGTGTTACAATTGCCTCTAGGATTCAGCACAGTAACATACTGTACAGGTTAGTGGCCTAGGAGCAATAGGCTGTACCATGTAGCCTAGGCGTGTAGCAGGCTGTCCCATCTAGGTTTGTGTCAGCATACTCTGTGATGTTTGCACAGTGTCAAAACTGGCTAGACACATTTTTCAGAACGGATCCCCGTCATTAAGCAACACATGACTATATTTAAATGCTGTAGTAAGATTAAAGAAACCACAATACTACAACTATAAGTTATCAAAATATATGTGTTTTTAAGTTAATTCATCAAGTAACTAGGTCTAGTCTAATTCATCAGATGATTAGGATAACTCAAAATGGTGATGAGTGCACATCTTATTTTGAGGTTTCTCTGACCATTGAAATGCAATATAAAAATATTGTTTCTACGGATGGCAAATTCACAGGGTCCATTAACACCATTGTGATTTGCTGTCTACCTTCATTATTGAAGGAAATGCTAAGTTTGGTTAGAGGTTAAGAAAAATAAAGATATAGTTTTTTTTCTGATAAAAAAAATCACAGAGCCATTGAATTTCAACCCTGGCCTCTTGGGGTTTTGCAGATCTCAGGTTAAAAACACCTGCTGGAGGGCGAGGAGAGGGCACCTGTCAAAACACTTATCAAAAATAATTTTGTGACTGTTGGAAATGCCTTGGAACCATCAAATTCCCATGAAATCAACTCTATAAGGGAAATGCCAACATCACACCTCTTTTTTTCCCCCTGTGGCAGCACAAAACTTTTTAAATTCAAAGTTATAGGGCAAAAACTATGAATGCCTTTGTCTAACTCAAAGAGGGGAACATTTAAACCCTGCCATCTGATGGAGACACCTTCCATATCTAGGAAGTTTGGGTTCCTTTTTCACCTACATCTTTTCGTTATCTAAGGCTATAAGAGTTAAACTAGACAAGGTAGGATGTTAACAGGAAGGAAATTTGGAAAGAGAGATGGGAACTTTACTGCAGGGCAGAAGAGATAAATCTGTCAGCTGCTGGAGATTTTAATAAGGAATGTTATAGATCTGAGATAAAAAATTGTATGAGAGAGAGTATGTGGAATGGCATTCTCAAAATCATACCTTCAAGGGCCAGCCGGGTGACATAAAGCAGTGAGGCTGACTTGGCCTAATGCTATAGGGATGATTGTGACTCAGGAACAGGATGGCCCTCATAAATAAATAGAAATTTCGATTTCTTTTTATTTATGGACTACAGGCTATTGGCATGCCATCTGGAAAGCCTGTCCAGATGGATCCTTACTTGGCTGAAGAGAAGTGGTTTGGTGGACTCAGCTGGTAAAACAGCTCTGGGATTGAGGGAGTGAACACTTGAATTTGAACCCTCTAGACCTGTGTGGTCCAATATGGTAGCCACGAGCCACACATGGCTACTTAAATACAATTTAAAAGTCAGTTCCTCCATTGCTCCAGCCACATTTCCGGTATGCAGTATCTCTACGTGGCTAGTGTCCACCATATTGGATAGTGCAGACATAGACATTTCCATGACCTTAAAGAGTTCCATTTGACAGTGTTGCAGACTCTGATTCCTAGGGCCTCCATCCTGGCTATTATATCCAGGAACGAATTCAGAAAGTTTTTCTCACTGGGATTCTGCCCCTCATAAGAAGCTTCTCAAAGTTTGGGCTTGTCACAGGAAGATCTTGTGGCTTGAGGGTCTGGCCAGTCCCTGGCTATGGGTCTTGCTTGTTATGAGGAAGAAGTGTAGTGACAGTCAGATAGCAGCATAGACTTGTCCATAAAAACACTTGGCAGTAGTAATCCTTGTCTAAGGAACAGGGAAGTTAAAAGCTTTGGAACCACACAAAGAAAATTTTGTATCCTGTCTGTGTAACCTTGGTCAAGGTACTTAAACTGGGAAGCCTCAGTTTTCTTATCGGTAAACGGAGGATATGAATTTCTGCTTTCAAGGCTGTTGTGTAGTGTTTGTAAGGTAATGCATGTGAAGCATTTTGCCTAGTGCCTGGCGTATAGCAAATGCTCAATCAAGAAAAGCAATTGTTCTTAGAAGGCAGTAGGCTTCGTTTTGGTGTTTATGACAGAGGGAGTTCGGAAGACTTAAAGTTGAAGAAGGTTCTTTAGAAGATCTTTCTTGAAGGGAAGTCAGTCGGTTCCATTGTGTTTGTTCTAGAGTAAAGATAAAGTTTGCCTAATAATGGCCACAAATTTTTTTCTCACATGCCTTCCATGGAGAGGCTAGGTTCTCTGCTCCTTGAATCTGGATGGGCTCTGTGACTGCTTGACCAATAAAATATGGAGGAAGTGACATTCGGTTTGGGAGTTAAAGGCTAGAAGATTACACTTCCTGCTCACTCTTAAAACCCTGAGCAGCTATGTAAGTCAGACTACTGTGCTGAAGATTCCACATGGAGAGCCTCTGAGACCACATGGAGTGGGAGGTGGCGCAGCTGAGCCCAGCCTTCTACAAGTCCACACTGAAGTCATGTGGAACCCCCTGAACTTTCAGCCATTGGCTAAATACCACTGAGTGGCCTTTAATAAACCACATATTGAGAATTGTCCAGCTGAGCCCTGTCCAAATCCCTGACCCAGAAAATAGTGAAAAATGAAAATGATGTTTCAAGCCATGAAGTCTTGGGGTAGTGTGTTGTGCAGCAATAGATAATCAGAACAGATGGCAAAATGTTTCTTCTTGAGTTCCAGCCATGGCTGACTTTGGTGGCTGCCTGAGTTATAGTGTTGAGCAGAATTTTCAAGCTGTATCTGGTCTTAGTAGGGAAGTGTGCTGATTGATTAGCAATGTCTGCCTTGGGTGTGTGTGATTAGAGGGTGGCAGTAAGAATGCCGCCTCTCCTAGATATAGCTCAGGATAAAATCAGTTCTAACAGTTACTGGTTCTGTTATTTTTCCCACCAAAAATTATGGTACCCTTCTGAGAGTTTGGGAATAAATCTAAGAAATTACTTTGGGATGTCTCCCTCTATGTGCTTCTATAGTGCTGTGGAGTGTCAGGACCATGGATCAAAACTGATTTGTTTTGGTTTCTAGAATCCTTGATTTTGAGCTGTTCTGAGGGACAAGATAGGTTGTGGTATGAACAGCATTGTTTCATAATCCAGAAGACATGAATCCTAGCTTTGCCCCTACTCACTTGTTACTTTGGGCACATTAAGTATTCTGTTGAATCTGTTCTCTCCCTTATAAAATTGGGTTAATAAAATTTTCCCAATTCACCTTACATGGTGATTGTGTGGATCAAACCAGATGGTATCTGGCAAAACCCTACATTAGGAAGCATTTTTGCTTTATTTTCTCAGGTAACCCCAAGTATCATAAGTAGGGATTATTATTTTCATTGTATAGATGAGAAAAATTGAGGTGAGAGGAGTATTAGTGGCAGTAGCAATAGTAGCATTGGGAGGCATTTTTGGTGAACTGTTAGGAGCAAACAGTCTGGAACTGGAATACCTGGGTTCAAGTCCCAGCACAACCCTTTACTAGCTGGGTGATGTTGAGCAAGTGACTAAACTTCCTTGTCCCTCTCTTGTTCCTCATCCTTAGACTGGGGTGAAGTGCACCTGTCTTATAAAGTTGTCATACGATTAAAGGAGACAGTACATGCAAAACCTTTCAGCTCTTATTTGGTACTTAGTGCACAATAAAGATGAGCTTTCATCGCTACTGTTATGCACACCTTCCTCCCAGATAGTGTGATGTGGCACCAGCAGAAGTCATGAGGGCTATTCAATATTTCCTGACCTTGTTCTGCAAAGAATTGGATTTTCATGCAGTTTGGAATGAGGAGGGGCTGTGGCCAGGTGATGTACTTTGGCACTAAAGGTGAGTAGAAGTGATGTGTCACTTCCGGGTGGAAGTTTTAAGAGCTAGCATGCAATTAACCACATTCTGTCTTTCTACCATAGTAATAAGGAAATTTCTAAATGTTAGCTGCTCTGTTACCCTTGTACTAGAGTCAGGACATGGCGGGCAGACCCCTAGATGATGTGTAAAAGAAATGTAGTGCAAATGAGAAATCGAGCTCTACTGTTTTAAGGGCCTAAGACTAGGGGTTGTTTGTTACTGCAGTAAAACTCAACTTATCCTGACTGATGCAGTGATGAGGCACTACAAAATGGACCATAGGAATCTCTTCATTTTTCAAATAAATGTTTCAGGGAATCACACTTTCATTTTACAATGATTCCATTGTACAGATTCAAGTAAACATGAGGGGAAGGAAAGAAAATTTCTTTAGCTTTTGGGGAGACGTTCTACTCAGTTTTTTTAATACCCTGAAATGGATTCTTACAAAAATGGGCTTGATGGAGAGTGGGCAGCTTTTATACATAATAAAAATGGAAGCTGGTGTCATTGTACATGTGAAAAGGAAATCTACAAAAACCACAGAGTGTTTTAAGAGGTTAAAGGTAAAAGAAAATTGACTTATTATGTCTCAGTTAAATAAACACAGGCTTCTTGAACCAGAAAGTCAGAATGGGAGAGTTTCTGGTTACCTTCCAACTTCTCAGAGATGTATTTAAAATATGGCATTAGATGTATCTGGCGGTTTTGTTTTGTTTTTGCCGTTGTCACCCTCCTAAACAGAGCGTACAAGGGCAGATAATTGCTCTGGGAGTTTTAGATGTTTCGGAAAATTAAAATAAAGCCCAGGTTTCCAGAAGGGATTGTGGCCAGATATTGGGAAAATAGGGGTTTAACCTCGATCACAATCTATGAAATCAAAATCTGTGAGGTCCCCTGTGCCCAATTTTAGAACTGCATTTAATGCCTTGGAAATATTACTATGAACCCTGGAAATGATGTTTTGGGGATGAGATACTCCCAAGCCTCTTTCTTGACAGTAGGTATTTTGGGGTGTGTGGTTAACATAACAATTAATTGCCAGGTTCTTGTGGCTCTGTTGTCGTCATCTGGGAAAGGCGTGGGGCAGCATTCACAGTCCCAACAGGCCCTCACATGGGCTTGCCTGTGGTTTGCATGCTGTGATGTAAGTGGGGATAGTATCTGATGAAGCCCACGTGTGCACAGCCATGGCCTAAGTGACAATAATGGTAAAGAGCACAGGCTTGGCAACAGACAGACTTCAGTTTATATCTTCAGTTCCACCATGGGCAATTTACATTACCTCTCTAAGATTCATTCTACTCATCTGTAAAATGGGCACACTAGCCCTTCTCAGGGTTGTTGTGAGGATAAACTGAGATAAAAATGTAAAGTAAGGCTTACCCTAGTGCATACTATATGCTCAATAAATCTGAGTGATGATGAGGATGAGAATGATAACAAGTGTCAAGGATGATGACCTGTAATGAGATTGGGCCAGACCTAAATCTTCAGTGACATTAACTTCGGCCTGTGAAACACTGTATTCGAGAATACAATTGAGATGGCCTAATGACCATTGGGATGTCAGGGTTATGCCAGTGATATCTGGGATTTTATTAGCTAATCTAGCATCCGTGGTGAAGGCCAGGTGCTTGCTTCCAACTTGAGCTTTAACCCAACAGTGAACATATAAATCATTTATTTCTTCTTTTTAAAGCATTGCTTTGATACCTGAGGACCAACTCTGAAAAGAAGGTCAGCCCAGAAGCTGTTGTGAATGATCAGGAACCAAATTTCATATGGTTGCCTTCTAGTTATTCTAATTCTCTTCTAATTTTATTTAGAGCCTCCCATGTTCAAGAACTCACAATCACTCCTTCTTGTCTGTTAAATCAAGTCTGAACTCCGTATCACAGAATATAACGCTCTGTTCTTTACCCTAAGATAGTTCTTCAGCCACCTTCCTTACTCATCCTTTAATATATCTTATACTGTGCAATCTTATGATGGCAAATACATGGCACTTGGGTTCTCAGGTTCCCATCCCATATCCAAGGCAGACATCAAGAAGCGATCTCAGAACTCTTCCTCCAGACTCCTCAGTATCTCACCATTGTCTTTAACACAGTACTTCAGGCAGCCACTCTCAATTAATGGGACTTGGCATGTAAAACAAAGCTCATTTACCAATCCTAACCGAGGCAGATTGGCTTTCTTTCTCGAGCATTCTAGGTTTTTACTATGTTTAGATGCCTTTGAGTTTTGGCCATTTTGCCCAGGATTCCCTTGTCTCTGCATAACTAAGCCCCATTCATTCTTCAAGACTTTTAATATAGCTCAGCAAGTTTCTACAAAGTAGCCTCAGAATTATAACATCACAGAATGTTTCTGGAGTTAATTCGAAATCCTGTATGATAGCTTTTCCTGATGGCTCAAACTCGGTTAACAGATCTTTGTCCTGATCTCATATAGTATATATTACCTGAGTATAATTATATCCAATATATTTTTTAGCCTATGGTTAGTAAAGGTTTACATATCCTGTCTCTACAACTAGATTCTTGAGGGTAGGAGCCACATCGTTTTTTAGAGCAGGCAGATCTGAGTTCAAATCCTGTTTTTGTCATTTCCTATCAAAGTGACCTTAACTTCACTGAATGTTAGGTTCCTTATATGTGAAACGAAGACTCCAATAAAACCTACCTCTTGAAGCCTGTTGTGCCTGTTCAATGCATATAAATCCCTTAGTCTATTTTATGATAAATAGTAAGGGAAAAAATATAAGTTGCATTCTGTGTAGAACACAGTGAGGTGCAGAGCCTTGAAGCCAAAGTCCCAATTTCAAACCAGTTTTGGCCTTTTATTTGCTTGAGGAAGTCACTTCTGAGTTTTATGTTGCTTATCTATAAAATGAGCTTTGTGGCATTAGTCTTTGGTTGGCTCCCACTTGGATTTGCAATGTAAATGCAATCATGTAGATGAAAGCAGAGGTGATATTAAAAATATTTAGCAATCTAGATGGAATGGGGATGAACCTGCTGGAACAGGTGTCAGCAGATATTAGCTATAACAACTAAAGTGGCCACTTTGGATAGTCACCCTTGGTAAGGACATTCTAGAATGTGTGAAGCACTGCTCGGATGGGAACAATCCCTGCTGTCATTTATCCATGGGTAAATTGAAGATAGAATAATTTCCCTAATGATAGATATCTCATAATATTATGGGCACCTCAAATAAGGCTGGCTCAAGAAGGGCTCTCAGTTGAAAATAATAGAATTCCAATGCAACAGGATTAAGTGAAAATAAATTTATAGGCTCAAGTTACTGAAAAAAGACAGCTGTAGATTTAAATTTAGGTATGGCTTCATACAAGGGCTCGAATTATACATTCGGGACTTCGTTTTATTCTGTTGCCTCTCGGGTCCTACTTTTCCCTGTATGGGCTCCATTTTCTGGAGGTTTTCCCTTTGTAACAATATGAAAAGACGATACTAACCATTCCAAATCTGTGTGCTATTCTCCTAGCCTGAAGTAAAACAGAAAAGAGCTCCTTCCTCACCCCCTCCCTTGGTAGTTCCAACAAAAGACTTAGAATTAAGCCTCTCACTTCTCTGATTGGCTGTCAGTTGTCATGTGCTCATCTTTGGACTAATCGCTAATGGAATGCTCTGATTGGCAGGGTCTGCTTCATGTGTATATTGGTGGGAAAGGTTCATGCCCACTGACGGGTAAAATGGATCCTAGTCGGACTGAACAAACAGCTTTCTACAGCCATGGCTTACTGCAAAAGCACCAGAGAATTGCAAGATGGCACTGTCCCTATCCAGGCTTGATCACTCCTAATTTGTCATAAATACATGGCTCTCAGATGAAAACAAAGGGTATTGTGTCTGAATTCTTTTCTCTAAGAAGCCAGCTAGTCTGTGAGGCTCTGCTTCCACTCATTAATACATGAGAACACCGATCTGTCATCCCACTTCCTTCTTGCACACAGAGGACGGCGTGGACAAGACACTTTAGGGTAGGGTGTTGGTGGGATATGCTGGCTGATGTCACACGGGTTTGGCAGGCTCTCTACAATTGCATTAGCAAAGTCTTGGAATCATGAAGGAAAGGAGAAACCACAGCGTGACCATCCAGGCATTTCTTTCTTTCTCCTTGTTTTTCCTCAAAGCCCTAGTACTTCCAGGGAAATTTAATCCTTATGTTTCTGTTTAATTTTCAGTCTACTTAGGTCATCAAAATGGAGCCTATAAAGAGCCATTTGATGTCCAGGAAGAATTATGAGCTTGTATATAAGCCTCTTAAAATGCGTGTATATGCTCGTGCATGTGTGTGTGAGTGAATGTGTGTATGCATGTGAGTACTTAAGCTTTAGTCCTTCAAAGCTATTCATTCCCCTGGATTTGAACTCATCAGAAAGTAAGGTTCAAAGCTCACAGAAAAATCTACTTCCTTTTTCACAATCATACATGGAATAATGGAAACATAATACCTACTTCCTCATACCCATACAATCAAGGGTATAGATGTCACTTTAAATGACAAGTTTTAGGTCAAGTTCTGTATACTCACTGCCTCTATTTTCTTACCTCCCACTCTTAATCCCCTCCAGTCTGGCTTACATCTCTATCTGGCCACTCAAACCTGTCTCCAGACAGTCCTTGAAGATCTCCATGATGCTGCTGAACCCAGTGGGGATGTTGGAGTACTCACTGTACTTGACTATCCAATGCGTATTTTCACTGCTTGTTATGTCATTTCTTAGCAGCATTTGACAGAATCGAGTACTCTCCTTTCTTGACATGCTTCCTCACTTCATGTATTACTCCGTTCTCACATTGCTGTAAAGAAATACCTGAGACTGGGTAATGAAAAGGAAAAGATATTTAATTGGCTTATGGTTCTGCAAGCTACACAGGAAACATAGCGGCTTCTGGGGAGGCCTCAGGAAACTTTCAATCATGGTGGAAGGCAAAGGAGAAGCAGGCATGTCTTATATGGCTGGAGGAGAAAGAAGGGATAGGGAGGTGATACACACTTTTAAACAACCAGGTCTTGTGAGAACTCTATCATGAGAACAGCAGCAAAGGGAGAAATCTGCCCCCATGATCCAATGACCTCCCAGCAGTCCTCACCTCCAGTACTGGGGATTACATTTGAACATGAGATTTAGGAGGGAACATAGATCCAAAGTACATCACTTGGCTTGAGTAACTTCATTATCTCCTATTCATCTCCCATGCTACCGTTATCCTACCTCTCTGGTTGTTTCTTCTCTATCTCTTTGCCTTATCCTCCTTCTTATGCGTGGTCCTGAAAAAAGGAAAAACAGAGTCATTAAATACATTCAACTGCTGTGAAATACAGATTGAGCATCTCTAATTTGAAAACCCCAAATCTGAATTGCTCCAAAATGCAAAACTTTTTGAGTGGTGACATGACGCTCAAAAGAAATGCTCACTGGAGCATTTTGGGTTTTGGAGTTTTGGATTAAAGATGTTGGAGTGGAAAGAATAATGCAAATATTCCGTATTGTGGAAAAAAAAAAAAAAAAAAAAAACTGATCCAAAACACTTCTGGTCCCAAGCATTTTGGATAAGGAGTATTCAACCTGTATCTGAGGATCTCTATGGCTATAGACCCTCTTCTCTTGTTACCCTATATTCTCTCCCCAGGTGACTTTACCCAGCCCCATGGGTTTAATGCCATCTAAATAGTAGTGGTTCTCAAATATATATGTGTCTCACAGGCAACTCCTTTGGGCTCCAGGGCATATAACCAGATGTGTTCCAAACATTTTCACTTGGGTATCTCAAAGGCACTGAAAACAAAAGAATCAGAACAGAAATAAACTCCAAATGCCACCCTCCCAATACAGTAATGTGTCACTTAACAATGGGGATACATTCTGATAAATGCATTGTTAGGTGATTTTGTCATTGTGTGAACATCATAGAATGTACTAACACAAACCTAGATGATATTGTGCTCCTTTCCTTTTGAATATTTATTTTGGCTTGAGATTATATTTTAATATAGGTACATGTGATATCTCAGGGTAATATATTTACATTTAATGCATGAATATATAACAGCTTGTCATTACATTTGTGACATAATTTTCATATGTTACACATATGTTAATGTTTTCCATGTGATTTTGTGAACAGAAACCATGTCTACCTTAATGACCATTATATTCTCAGTATCTAGCACATTTCTGCACACATGGTAGGTATTTCAGGCCTGTTGGGGTTTATCAGTGTGGTGACCATGAAAATGTGCCACTTAGATCTGTAATGAGACTCTTTGTTGATTGATAGTCCCAGCTGCCTTGCTCCTGGATGCACTACCAGATTTACAAAGAGTCGATGCTTCCCCAGCCAGTAATTGAGTTATTTAGGGGTACTGATGCAGGTTCCTTTCCACAGGCTGTGGAACTTCCTTAACAGGGAACTTTTGGCTTAAGAACTTCTCATTGGCCTGGGTAAAAGATTTTTACAACCAAGCTACAGTCCAAGGTTCTTCCCACCCAATACTCCTTCCTTTACTATCTCCTTCTGTGGGTGTTGGATCTTCATCATGGTCTGAAGGCTCTTCCTGCTTCCTCCTCTTCATCTATCACAGGTATTACCCGCAGTAAATCTCTTGGAGGTGTAATTTTGTCTTAGCATGTTTGGAGTATCCAAACTAACCCAGGTTGTACCAAGAGTGATCCAAGAAAGCAGAAAGTAAGATTTTGAGGATCTGGGACTGGCCCACTCACAGCCCAACAGGCAAAGAAGACTCTGTTCCAGTCGATCCAAGATGTGGGTCACTGATAGTCTCTGATGTGAGGTGGCAGCCTAATTGCTTAAGATATAACTGACGGTGACCCAGAAAAATACCCTGTTGGAGGAGAACATCTTTGTAGGTGTAGTGGTTCAGATATTTGAAAGACACGGGGGGAAGGGAGCAATGCATTTAAAGACAGTGGAGTTGGCTGGTTATTGCTAAGTTATATTGATGCCCTACAGAGCAATAATAAGAATCTGATGGCCAATATCAAGAAATTAAAGGGTAAGTGTGAGAACCAAAGAGCCTTTTTTGGTACCTTACAAAGAAGATCTTACTACCTGAAATAAGAGCGTGGACATGGCTGCAAAGTAGACTCAGGACTTGATAGTCACAGAGCTCTAGAAAGGTTTAAATGCTCATCCGTGGCTGATCTGTTATGGGATCTGGGCCCTGGTTGGAAAAATTGCAGATTCGGACATAGGGAGGGATGGGGACATCTAGATGAATTTCCATGAATATTTTGGCCCTTAAGACTTCCATGAACTTCTAGAGCTTGAAGAGTTGGACCACCTCTTCTAGTAACTGCCTGAAATTCTCCCCTACGAGATGCTGCAGAGATCTTGCCCTTATATCTAGGGACCACCATTTTCTCCCCACAACTTCTTCTAAAGAGGAGTGAAGCTGGAAGCTGTGAACAGGAAGAAGCCTCATTTCATCTTCTCAGCCACAGTAGGGATGTGTGAGGCTCAGATATTCTTGTCACATTTGGTGGATGGTGAGGAGTCTTTGAATGCCAATGACACACTCTTGCTAGGGGTAACATATGCCCCCTCTTGGAAGCTTCACTCACCTCCTCTTCTGGCTGCCAGGCCAATACCTACGGTTAAATGTCAGCATAATCTGGCTGCAAACTAGCCTGGTAATAGAGGAAGGATCCAAAGTTGGTTATAGATGAGTCAACTTGGTATGCAGGTGTAAGCTGGAAATGTATAGTGCAGCATTATAGGCACATTCAGCATTTGCTTTGAAAGAGAAGTGAATAGGGAAAATATTCCTAATTGGCAAAGTTGTGACAGGCGAACCATACTATTCATTTTATATAGAAGGAAAAGTGACTTGAGGTGAGAATATATATAGATTCCTGGGCAATAGCTAATGACCTGGCTGCCTGGTTAAGGGCCTGGGAAAATGGCTGAAAGTTCAAAGGCAAGGAGGTCTGGGCTATAAGCATTTGGATAGAACTAAGGGAGTTGGTATAATGTGTGAACATGTTTGTACACATATAAATACATACTATAGAAAGCATACAAAAGTACTGAAAACACAAGTAGGCAACAAGACTTGGTCAGTTGGCATTCATAGAAACCCAATAAAATGGACTCTTTCTCATGGCTGATCTAGTGCTGCCTCTGAATGTCCAATGGGTGAGCAACATAGACTAACATTGAGCCCTGTATGGCACTGTTCCTTGAGGAGAAAAGTCAGCAACTTGGTGGAAAGTTGATTGTATTAGGCCCTTTTTTATCCTGGAAGGAGCAGCAGTTCATTAGGATAGATACTGATTCCAGGTATGGGTTTGCTTTTCCTGCCCATAGATCTTCAGCCGACACTATTATCTGGGTGCTTATAGAATGCCCAGTCTATAGACATGGAATTCCATGCAACAGAGCATGTGACTAGTGGACTCAAATTTATAACTGTTTATTAGTTGTAAAACATACCACATGCTCTAGAAAACCTAGTTTCGTAGAGTTCTGAAACAGCTCTCTAAAGATGTAGCTGAAACACTATCTTGGAAGAAACACTGTGGATGGACGGGAGCCCCCTTTCAGGATACAAGGTATGCATTAGATCAGAGACCCCTACATGGTGCTGCGTCCTCAACAGAAAAAACTATGTGTCCAGTATCCAGGGAATGGAAGCAGGAAGCCTCACTTAGTATCATTGCTAGTGACCTGTTGAAGGTGTTTTGTGTTTCCTGCTCCCTCTACTCTGGGTTCTTCCAGGTTGGAGGTCCTGGTGCCCAAAGGGACACACTTTTAGGGGAAAAACAAACATCACATTGAACAACAGGCTACAGATGTAGCCAGGGTGCTTTGAATTTTTTGGGTCCAGAAACGAGCCAGTAAGGAGTCATCATTCCAAGAAGAATTATTGCCCTAATCTGTAGGGGAAGGTAGGGTTTTGTTTACACAATGGGGGCAGGAAACTCAGTGTGCAGAGCTCAGGTGTGTGGAACTCAGGTGATCCTCCTGGAGCCTCCTGCTACTCCCTTGCCGAATTAAAATTGACAATGGACATATACAGCCTCACTGGCTTGAGAGACACCTCAGATGCATATGGAATGAATGAATGAGTGGCCTCAATTTCTGAGAGCCCATTGCCTACTTGTGTAATTACTCTAAGTGTTAGGGGGAAACCTTTGCTGAAAAGAATTTTCTGGAGTCCCAGGAATCCTTTATCAGTCACGGAAGGAATTCTCTTTACTAACCCCTCTCCCAATCTATAGAGTCCTTATAGAAATGAGACTCCAGGAGCCTGCTCTGCAAAGCCACAACTCCAAATCTGGCCACACAGATGAAGTATCCTCAAGACCTTTCTTTACAGAATCCGAATTTTAGAGTTAAAAGAGCCTTTATAGGTCATCTAGTCCTATAGACTAGGTGGGAAAATGAAGAATGGAAAAGACTGGGTGATTTGTCAGAAGTCATCATTAGGGTTGAAATGCTAGTTGAAAATGCTACTTAGTTTAGTTACTGCTAAAGAGTGACTCCAAGGTATGTAATACTAGTTGTTCTGATCATCACTGTCATCATTGTCATAATTACTGATATTAGAATAGCGTACTTATTGAAAGAGTAGCCTGTATCAGGCAGTGTGCTAATTGTTCTAACTCATCTAATACCACAGCCCTATGAGGTATATATGAATCCAATCTCCAGTTTTAGAAGTGGAAACCAAGGTTCAGAGAGGTAAGACAATTTGCCCAAGCTCACGGTGTTGGCAAGCAGTGGCTGAGTGTGAAAACAGGTTTGAGATGCCTAACCACTCTGAACAACCTGAAAGCTTAAAAATTTTGTAATATTTTAGATACGGTTTTTAAAATTAATCTTAGTAGGAGACAATTACAGAATGCTTCCCCCATTCCACGAGTACAAAAATATCAGAGTACTCATTGCACATTGTAAGTGTAAAAAACATAGCCCCTGAAGCCATCTGGATTGACCAGATGGGCCAGTCAACACTCTCATTCTTTTTATTTGGGGAAACTGAGTCTCAGGCCATGTAAGGCACCCGTGGGTGTTGCTAGGGTCATCACTCAGGCCTGAGGCGTCT
Organism: Chlorocebus sabaeus; assembly: GCF_047675955.1. Lineage (NCBI taxonomy): Eukaryota > Metazoa > Chordata > Mammalia > Primates > Cercopithecidae > Chlorocebus > Chlorocebus sabaeus. The sequence continues at coordinate 112,873,849 of NC_132914.1, read as the reverse complement.
CTGTCAGGGTTTTATTGAGCAAAGCTGCCTGCCGCCATATGCATTTAAATAATGAACAAGGATCAATACCTGTTCTGTTCTTCTTGTCCACATTCCCTTGATGATGGCCTAAGAACAAGAGGCCAGATTCACCACGAAACTTCAGCCTGCAGTAGCAGCTCATTATATCCTTGCTGTAGCTAAATTTTCCCCACTAAGAACCACAAAAGATGTTGAAAGGGGCGGCAGGAAAGGTCATAGAGAATTCGTCAGGATCTAAATCTTGAATGCTAGTGAGCTTATGTGGCTGAGTTTCCATAAAGAGACACTCATCCATCAACAAATGCTTATTCAATAGCCAACATAAACCCAGCTGGTAGATGGTATATCCCAGTAGTTAGTGTTCTGTGAACTCAGGCAGACCTGGGATCACATTTCATTTCTGCCATTTGCTAGCTGGAAGACTTTGTGCAAGTTTATTTTCTCCCTCCCTCTCACCTTCCTTCTTTCTTTTGTTCCTTGCAAATTTATTTAGGTAGAACACACAAAAAGTAAAGTGCACTAATGTTAAGTGATTGTGTGTGCGTGCATGTGTGTGTGTGTATCACCATCAACTAGATTAAGCCATGGTACCCCATAATGTTCCCTTATGTTGCTTCCTAGTGTATATATACCCACAGCAAGAGGTAATCACTACCTTGACTTCTATCTTCTATTGACTAGTTTTGCCTGTCCTTGAAATTCACATAAATGGAATCATGCAGAATATACCCTTTTGTGTCTGGCTTCTTTCACTCGACCTAAGAATTTGTGAGATTCATCCGTGTTGTGTGTAGCAATAGTTCATTTCTTATTTTGACATAGTATTTTTGCATGAATACACCACAATCCATTAATCCATTAATCCAATCCATTCTCCTTTTGCTGCATGTTTGTACCATTCTGAGTGGTTACTTTGAATAAAGAGGCTATAAACATTCTCATTCTCATATTTTTGCAGCATATGCAGTCCTTCTGTTGGGTACATAGCTAGGAGTGGAGTCAATGGGTCATTTTCCTTCTTTTTTTTTAGAACTTCACTTTTATTTAGAAAATGGAAACCATGATACTACTACTGCCTTCTTAGCATTGCTGTTTGGGGCTGTTTTGATTACTCTTACAATGCACAATGAGTACTTTGATATTGTTGCACTCATGGAGTGAGGGAAACATTCTCTAATTTTATCCTAGCAAGTTTAATTTGAATGAGGTACATAGCCTACCACACAATAATCACCCAATACTAGCATTCTAGTTGTGTGTTTTCATGGTACAAGCTTAGAGAGTGCGGTCTTGACCTAAGCTCTTTTCAAAAGGCGTGCCAACTGCTCATTTCACTGAAGATGACCGTGAAGAAGTTGGACTGAGCATGCCAGGCCCCTCCCTGTATAGGTTCTACACATGAAGCTTAGGCATAGCACTCACCACCCACCTGCTAAAGTTAAAAGTGCATTCCTCCCATTAATATTTATTCAGGGAACACTTTCTCCTTTGCCGTTTGCTTTATTTCATCTCACCAAAGAGAAAGCCAGTATCTCACCACTTTCTGGCAGCCAACATGACTGCAAACCAAGATCTCCAAAGAAGAGCCCTTCTTTATACCTGCATCCTTTTTTGAAATCTCTGCATTATCTAGATTAGAGAGATGAGCCTCTAAAAGATACAAGAAGCAAAGCCTGATAGAAAGGACTGTCAAGAAACTTGGAGTGTCCTCATGGCCTCAAGAAGGGGCCAGGCTAAGAGGAGGGCACCTGAGAATCTTTGGGCCCTTTCTCCTCTCTAGGCCTGAGCCAGGCCCTTGTATCTACATGAGCAGAAACTTGGGCGGACCCAAAGCACACTGTGGTTGGAGCTAGAAGACAGCCTCAGAGACACAATAAATCAAGGACAATTGTAAAGGTGCTTTGTGTTCTAGGATGTTGAAACATCTCTCTCTCTCTCTCTCGCTGTCTAATGAAATCTTCCCCCAGGCACAATTAACTGAAGGCATAGGATAACATGAAGAACCACTCTCTGCCCCATTCCCTTTTTTTTTCTTCTGCAAATAATGGGATGATGTTTCATCTCCAAAAATAGCCCGTTGGGCTTGGAGCACTTTCCGTCCCTTTTTAGGGCTCTATGGGATTGCTGGATTATGAAGCAAAGGTTTTTTTTTTTTGCTGGTGTGGCTGACTGGTATTAGAGAGATGGAAGCCAATGGTAGCTGAAGTGCATGAAATCTTTCAAGTTTAATATTAAACACAAATGTATTGAACACTAAGTTTCAGGCACTGTGCTGGGTGCTTAACCCTTATAATCTCAAAGAATTCTTATAATGATCTTACTATAGATTCTCCTTTCCTCCCTCATTTATTTGGAGATAAGAAAGCAAGGAGGTTATCATTCAGGGTTGTTCAGTCCTGTAGACTGAATGTTTGTGTTCCCTCCAAATTCATATGTTGGGATCTTAGCCCCAAATGTGATAGTATTAGGAGGTGGGGCCTTCAGGAAGTGATTAGGTCATGAGGGTAGAGCTCCCATAAATAGGATTAGTGCTCTTCCAGGAGACCCCAGAGAGTTCTCTCGCCAGTTTTTTTCTACCATGTGAGGACACAGTGAGAAGATGGCCATTTATGAACGAGAAAGCAGGCCCTCTCACCAGGCAGCAAATCTGCTGGCATTTTGATTTGGATTTCCCAGCCTCTGGCATGGTGAGAAATACATTTATGTTGTTTAGAAGCCACCCAGTCTATGGTAGTATGTTGTACAAGCCTCAAGCTGAAACATGCAATTCGAAGGTAGCAGACCTGGGATGAGAATTCTATAGTTCATGTCTTTCATTTGGAAAATGTATCATTTGTCAATAGTAATTACTACTATTGAAGTTTAATTTTGGGATTCCCCTGCCCTCCTAACATTTCTCACTGGTATCTATTTATTGTTCTAAAAATATAATCAGTTTTATTTTGATAATTTTCCCCCCTTTGTACCTAACCCAATGCCTGACAAAATCCAAACTTAGGACTTTGGGTCAAAATAACCTTCAACTGGTGGTCCATAAAATAAAATGATGCTCACCTAGCCCGCTCTGTGAGTTCTCTTCCCAGCTGAAGAATCTCCCTCTTTTCCAACTTGTCTTGAAGGTGATAGTGGACATCTGTTAATTTTTAATGTTTATATTTTATTGAGATGGGGTCTTGCTGTGTTACCCAGGCTGGAGTGCAGTGGCTATTCACAGGTGTAATCCACTACTGATCAGCACAGGAGTTCTGACCTGCTCAGTTTCCAGCCTGGGCTGGTTCATTCCTCCTTAGGAAACCTGGTGGTCCCCCACTCCCAGGAGGTCATCATGTTGATGCTGAACTTGGTACAGACACACCATCAGTATAGTGCCTGACAACCCAGAACTCCTGGACTCAAGCAATCCTCCTGCTCATCCTCCTAACTGGAACTACAGTTGTGTGGCACGGGGCCAGGCAACATCTGTTACTGTTATTGGCTGTCCTGCCCTTTGGACTGCCCTTTTCTGCTCCATGTCATTCTGGAGGTGGGACTTTAAATCCGGGAGCCCTTTTTCTCCTATTCAACCTTTCTACCCAGAGCATCCCTGTCCCCTTGCAGGTGATGGATTGGTTCAGGGGTGAACATGTGAATCCTTTGCTGAGATCAGGATGGATGGTGGGAAGGAGTGGAGTTGTTTCTTTTAGAAATGATGAGCTTCAGCCGGGCACAGTGGCTCATGCCTGTAAGCCCAGTGCTTTGTGAGTCTGAGGCGGGTGGATCACCAGAGGTCAGAAGTTCGAGACCAGCCGGGCCGACATGGTGAAACCCCGTCTCTACTAAAAATACAAAAAATTAGCCAGGCGTGATGGCAGGCACCTGTAATCCCAGCCACTAGGGAGACTGAGGCAGGAGAACTGCTTGAACCCGGGAGGTGGAGGTTGCAGTGAGCTGAGACTGTGCCACTGTACTCCAGCCTGGGCAACAGAGCAAGACATCATCTAAAAAAAAAAAAATGATGAGCTTCTGTAGGAATAATGTGTGCTTAGTGTTGTCGAGGGCCATCTTTGATTTTATGAAAGGGGTGGCAGGAAATGTCATAGAGAATTCACCAGGATCTAAATCTTGAATGCTGGTGAGCTCATGTGGCTGAGTTTCCATAAAGAGACATCTATACATCAACAAATTACTATTAATTGAGCCCAGAAAAAATATGAAGCAGTTGTGCAGGAAAGAAGATACGAGAAATGGGTGGGGTGGGAGGAAAATCTAATGACCTATTCTAAAGTGAACTTTTGATTCAGCTGTGACTGTGTCAGCTACTTGGGGCACTCATGAACATGTGCTTCTGAGTTCTCTCTGCTCTGAGCAGCAGCATAGTGGACATCTCCAACAGCTGTATCTTTAGATCTGCCAGATGTTCACTTTGAAGCCACATTGTCCCTGGGCTTCTCTCAGCCCAGCCAGTGACTGAGCATGGTACAGGTTCTAGAGCAGGATTATTTCTCTCCAAAGTGGGACTCATTTAATGGGGTAAGAGGTCTTTGCTCTTGGGCTTCCTATTGGCTTTACTGAGACTTTTTTTTTTTTTGATCTGCGCTATAGTCTGAGGCTTCTTCTTTCCAATCCTCCTTTTGTCCCTGTCTCCTTTCCCAGGTGCCAGACCTGGGACATAGTCTAAATGCTCTCCCAGCCTCCTCCTGCTTCCTTTATTCTTCACAGGCAACTCCTCCTGTAAGTCTCTTGACTGTCTAATTCTGTTTTGGTTTTTGCTTCCTGGAGGACTTGAACAGACACACCACCCAATACATTTTATGTTTGCTTAATAAATTGGTTATGAATTGGCTCTCTGTCATTTTCAATCCAAATAATCTTATAGAAAATGGGATCTGGGCCAGGCACGGTGGCTCACACCTGTAATCCCAGCACCTTGGGAGGCCAAGGCAGGTGAATCATGAGGTCAAGAGATCGAGATGATCCTGGCTAACACGGTGAAACCCCATCTCTACTAAAAATACAAAAAATTAGCTGGGCTTGGTGGCAGGTGCCTGTAGTCCCAGCTACTCCAGAGGCTGAGGTGAGAGAATGGCTTAAAACCCGGGAGGTGGAGCTTGCAGTGAGCCGAGATCGTGCCACTGCAACTGCACTCCAACCTGGGCAACAGAGTGAGACTCCATCTCAGGAAAAAAAAAAAAAAAAAAAAAGATGCTAGCAAGGCTATGGCTATGGAGAAAAGGGAGACTTTACTTGCTGTTGGTGGGAATGTAAATTAGTCCAGCCACTGTGGAAAGCAGTCTGGAGATTTCTCATAGAACCTAAAACAGAGCTACCATTTGACCCAGCAATTCCATTACTGGGTATATACCCCAAAGAAAATAAATCATTCTACCAAAAAGACACCTGCACTCATATGTTTATTGCAGCACTGTTCACAATAATAAAGCCATGGACTCAACCCAGGTGCCCATCAATGGTAAGTTAGATAAAGAAAATGTGGTGCATATATACCACAGAATACTACACAGCCATGAAAAGAACAAAATCATGTTCTTTGCAGCAACATGGATGGAGCTAGAGGCCATAATCCTAAGCAAACTAAGCGAGGAATAGAAAACCAAATACCACATGTTCTCACTTACAGGTGGGAGCTAAACATTGAGCACCCATGGACAGAAACATGGGAACAGAAGACATTGCAGACTACTAGATGGGTGGGGAAGCAAAGAGCGGGGGTCGTTGGTTGAAAAACCATGTACTGAATACTGTTCTCCCTACCTGGGTGTCAGAATCCATACCCTAATCCTCAGCATGATGCAATATTCCCATGTAACAAACCTGCACATGTACAACTTGTATCGAAAATACGTGCACCTGGCTCATGCCTGTAATCCTAGCACTTTGGGAGGCTGAGCAGTGTGAATCACTTGAGCTTAGGAGTTCAAGACCAGCCTGGGTAACATGGCAAAACCCTGTTTCTACAATAAAATACAAAAATTAGCTGGGTGTAGTGACACCTACCTGTAGTCCCAGCTACCTGGGGGGCTAAGGTGGGAGGATCACTTGAATCTGGGAGGTAAAGGCTACAGTGAGCTGAGATCGTGCCACTGCACTCCAGCCTGGGTGACAAAGTGAGACCCTGTCTCAAAAATAATAAAATACACGTACCCCCAGTATCTAAAATAAAAGTTTTTTTTTTTTTTTTTTTTTTTTTTTAAAAAAAAAGATTGTTTGCTGAGAGTTAAATGACAAGAGATTAAGAGTAACCCTTGAAAATGAACAAGATTTCCAAACTTGAACAAGAATAGAGGGTGGTGGGATGTCGGGTAAGTCTCAATACCAATTTAAGTCTTGTCTGGGACTATCTTTAAGGTTGATGTCTAAATTCAAATCTCTTATTCTGTATCTTTACTTCAAATCCACCTATCCCAAAGCTTCCTGGATATTGGCACTTGGCTATCTCTCAGGCACTGGGGACCCTACAGGTCTCAAATCTAACTTGCTACTTTTTCCCCCACTTCCCGAATTTTCTCTTCTGTAATGTCCCTTAAGGTAAGGAATGTCCCATTGTCAATTCAGTAGATCAGAACAAAAATTCAGGAGTCATCCTGGACTCCTTTCTCTTCCTCCCTCCTCTGCATTCCGTAAAACATAATTCCTCCTTTATGAAGGTCTCATGCCCTCCTTCTCTGTTTCCCTAAGTAAGGCACACAAAGTACCTACCCTGTGCCTGGCCTGTGGAAGTTACTTCCAAATGTTAAATGTTAATTTCCATTACTTCAAAACCTGGGATTATATAGACTTTTATAAGTCAATAATCAGCTTTTTAAAATTTATTAAGAGACTGTTTATAATAACTAAACTCAGAAGGTGGTTTATCCTCCTGCTTTCTTCTAGGAAGAGATCCCATTATAACCAGAATAAAAGGAATGGCCCCTGGAGAAAAATCAACTTTGTGTGCCAAAGCAATGCTTTGTAAAATTTGAAAGCAATTCTAAAACTTGTTGGGTTGGGAAACTGACAAAAGGTTGCCAACTCTTTTGTTTGTCAAGTTAGGTAACATTTTAAAAATTGCTATCTGCAGTTACTATCAGTTTGTAAATGTGGCACTTGATTAAAATTGTGGCTCAAAAGTTTTAGTTCTGAAGTGAAGCTGCTTTCAAAGAAGTAGCATCTACACAGTATCTTCCCATCTAAAGTCATCTTAGTTTTTAAATGACATAATGACCAATTCTTTGTTGTTGTTGTTGTTGTTTTTGAGATGGAGTCTCGCTCTGTCGCCCAGGCTGGAGTGCAATGACACAATCTCGGCTCACTGCAACCTCCGCTTCCTGGTCTCAAGCAATTCTCTTGCCTCAGCCTCCTGAGTGGCTGGGATTACAGGCATGCACCACCACGCCCAGCTAATTTTTTTGTATTTTTAGTAGAGACAGGGTTTTACCATATTGGCCAGGCTGATCTCTAACTCCTGACTTTGTGATCCACCCACCTTGGCCTCCCAAAGTGCTGAGATTACAGGCGTGAGCCACCACGTCTGGCCCATGACCAATTCTTAAAACCCATTTTCTCTTTCCTTATCTTCCCAAGTTTTTGCACCCAAACTTTCCAAATCTTCTCAACCCCCTTCTGCAGGGTTTTAATTTTCTCCCCCTTCCTTCCCCATGCGTTTCTAGCTGTTTGCCATGCAGATTGACTTAACCTCCCACCTTCTCAGTCCTTTCCCCACTTTTCTTTCTGGTGGCAGTGCTCTGTTCCTCCCTTCCTCTGGTTCAGCATCAAGAAAGCTCCTGCCTGCACCCTAGTCCAATTATCTAACAAAGGCAGAACTCGTTCTGTGGATAAAGAAGGAAAGACATTGGGAAATTTGATCTTTATAGCTGGTAGGGGAAGGAGAAGAAAGACTGGCTGGCGTGAATTGCTCTTGTTCCATTGCCAAAGAGAAGAATTTTTAATAATAATAAATATAGAAAGAACAGAATCTTAGAATAAAGGGCAGTTTTTGGTATTGCGTACTTTTGCCTATGTGAACAACTCATGACATTTTTCTCTTTTTGTCCATTAGCCATTGACTGATGAAAACTTAGGGGCCTTCTGGTTCATCTTCCCTGATTGGTTTTCGCCTCTTTTTTTTTTTTCCCTAGGTGCATTGAACCTATAGTTAGCAAAGCCCTGTTAGAGTATCTGGATAATCTTCTCATTGTGCGGGTAGGAAGGAAAGTAGATCAAACTTCCAGCTCTGTTTCTATCTTCTTGTCACATCTACCCATGTTTGAGCTCCAGGTGGAGTCCTTTGATTGCAGGGCAATAAACTCCATGCTCTATAGGAACTGTTTAAGAAAATGAGAAGTTCACTTCCCTGATGAAGCCATGAACTTTTCTTTTTTGACCCAGAGAGAAAAAAAAATCTAAGAGAAATAGAACAAGAAGTAAGACTGAGGATAGAAGAGAGCTTTTTACTCATACAGGTTGAGCATCCCTAATTTGAAAATCCAAAACCCAGAATACACCAAAATCTGAAACTTTTTGAGCACCCGTGTTACGCTCCAAGGACAGTCTCATTGGAGCATTTTGGGTTTTGGATTTTCAGATTAGGGTTGCTGAACTGGTAAATATAGTACAAATATTCCAAAATCTAAAAAATAATTTCAAAATCCAAAATGCTTCTGGTTCCAAGCATTTCAGATATGGGATACTCAACCTGTACCAGTTTGGGCTTGTCAACTCAAATAAATTACACTGTGGGTTCACATATTCTGCATCACACCAAATGACCCCTTCTTGGGAGATTGCATTTCTAATAAGGTGCATCTCCTTTGTACATCTGACAGTGCTGTAATTTACAGCATTTTTTTTTTACAATAAAAACAAGAGACCTTCATTTTAAATGTTTCAAATGTTTTAATTTCTCCAGAATTAACTTCTTTCTTGTTGGCTCCAGGATAGTGGACTGCTACTTGGCATCTAATAAAATAGTATTCAGTGGGAGTGTGTAGAGAATAAGGCTCTGTAGTCATCTTGATTTAATAATATGAGTAAATATTTATTGAGAGTCTAATATATGCTAAACATGGTGTTTGGCCATGGTATGCATGTAATTGCAATTCAAGTCTGCAAGGCAGGAGTTATTATCCATATTTTACAGATGAGGAAACTGAGTGTCAGAGGGGTTTAGGCTCTTGCCTGTGGGTGTTGAGGTGGTAAGTGGTGGAGCTGGGTTCAAATCCATGTTTGACTCTAAGACACATATTCTTCCTGTAGACATCTTTCTGGGTAGCATCTGTTATCTACTGTTGTCTTTAACTGACATCTGGTTTGGCTGAAACTCAGGCTCAGATGATGCAAAGGGAGTTGCGGATTGGAAGAAAAGTTCACTACTTCAGGAGAAGATGTATGGGGTCACACATTGAGTGTGACGTACTCTTGCTAATGCACTCAATTGCCCAACTTCTAAATTAAACTCTTTTTTGTTTCCAAAATTTAGATTTTATTCAGAGAAGGACTCCTGGGGTGATATGGTGGAGATGATGGTTGTGGTGGTGATGGTGATGGTCGTAGTGTTGGTGGGGATGGTGGTGATGGTGGAGATGGTGATGACGGTGATGGTGAGGGAGGTGGAGGTTGTGGAGGAGATGGTGGTTCTGATGGTGGCAGAATTAATAGTGGTAAAGTAGTGATGGTGGGGTGATAGTGATTGTGGTGATGGTGATGGTGATCGTGGAAAGTGGTGTGGAGTAATGGTGGTAGAGAACATAGTAGTGGTGGTAATGGCACTGGTGATAATGGTAGAAATCTCATGGTGATGGTGGTGATAATGATAGTGGCAGCAGTTCGTTTGTGGGGTTAATATACCCCAGAAACTTGATTTGATCAGTATAAACAAGTTGATGAGAATCTGGACAAGTGATAACATCTTCACACATTCCCATAAGACTGAGGTAGCAACCAGACTCTAATTGGATAATTGATGGTGCATAATTATTCTTTCTTATCACAAACTTTTAGGTCTGCTATTTTGGCTTTCCCAATCCTGAGACAAGGAAACCAAATTAGACACAAGGTTTGTTCAGAGAGTATGGAAGGAAAAAAAAGCAAGAATGATCCCTAATAAGCATTTGTACACTCCGGTCCTAGAGGGAGACTCACTTACATCCAACCTTACTTTACATCATCTGTTTTTGTAGGTGCAGTCTGACATAAAATCTTTCTAATCTGACAAATTTGGGATGAGAGAAATCTCAAACTCATGACTTATCTGAGGCTTAATTTTCTCAATAGACAAATAATGCTGAGTTTTCCAAATTATAAGGTTCTAATAAGATAAGGTACATAGACTATTCAGTACAGTTCTGGGCCCAAAATATTTATTTTGGAATTGGTATCTGATCTATAAAATGCCATTAAATTAATTCTTACAACAAACCCCCAAAGAATCCCCATTTTAATGCTATGTAAACTGAGCTATAGCTCACTTAACAGAGGTGTTAAGTAACCTTTTTTTATATATATGCTTTATGTTCTAGGGTACATGTGCACAACGTGTGCAGGTTTGTTACATATGTATACATGTGCCATGTTGGTGTGCTGCACCCATTAACTCATCATTTACATTAGGTATATCTCCTAATGCTATCCCTCCTCCCTCCCCCCACCCCACAACAGGCCCCAGTGTGTGATGTTCCCCTTTCTGTGTCCAAGTGTTCTCATTGTTCAATTTTAAGGAACTTTTAATAGTAGGTAACACTTATTGGTCACATATAGGTGCCATGTACTGTGCTAAACATCACCTCATTTAATCCTAACATCAACCACATGAGGTGGTACCCTTATTCTCCCCATTTTACAGATGAGAAAACTGAGGCACAGAGAGGTTGCATAACTTGCTCATGTGGTGAGAGGAAGATGGAGGATTTTGCACTCAGGTTACTTACTCTGGAATCCACTTGCTTAACTGGGAATTGGGATGGTGGTGAGGCATTGGTCACACGGGGGTGGTGCTGATCGAGGATGTGAGCAGAAGCTCATACAGATGCCGCTACCGCCTCAGCAGTGTATCTTTCCCTTGCCAGGATTTTCATCCTTCCCAAGGTCGCCTTGACTGTGCATATGAGAGGACTATCCGGGGCCAAGCCCAGCTGCTTTGGCAAGGATGTTTATAGAAGGAACATCTCCTCCACACCCAGGAGGATGTGCGCTTTACACTCTTTGGGCTCCAAAAACCTGGCTCCAAAAGTATCAGCCATGCAAAAAAGAAAAGAAAATTGTACTTACTCTCTTCAGGGGGAAGAAAAAAAAAAAAAAAAAAAAAAAAAAAGAACAAACCTCTCCCATCCATCTGTAACCAAATAGATTTTGTGCTTGGTTTCCTTGGGTGGCCTTCTCTTAATAGTTTCTAATTCATAGAGACAAAAAACATAAAACAATTTAAGGCATTGGCACGCTCAGCTCGGCAACCCAGTGTATTCTCGAGGGAGTGCTTTTGGCAGGGACCTCCTGAAGTTGGCCTAGCTAGGAGGCTTGGAGGCTCACAAGAACAGAGGAAGGTTTTTTTTCTTTCTTTCTTTTTTTTTTTTTTTTTTTTTCTTGTGCTGTTCCCTGCTTGCTGAGAGGTATGTGAGGGAAGTGGGTTGGCCGGGTAATTATCTGGCTGGTAATTACAGCCAGTTGTGGAGGAATACTGCCTATTCTGAGCGGTCGCCATGCTAGCTGGGAAGAACCCTCACCGAGCGACGGATTTATGGCTGGCCGTGCAGAGCGGGATGTATGTTTTGGCTTGTGCACTAGGGAGAGCTCGGCCTCTCCCTCTTTCTTTGCCTCTCTCACTCTCTTTAATCTCAACTTCAGAAGGGAAGGAGTTGGTCATTAATTCGTCTGGATTTTGAAATTGGGCTTTTTCATGTGAAAGAGGCAAGAGTTGTGAGAATTTTGTTCATTCCGTCTCTGGTGTCACATCTACTGTATTCAGTTAATATTTACTAAGTGAAATAAATTCATTTAGAAACAGCATTGATATAATGTCAACAGGTATTTACAGAACATTTTCCAAATGTCAAAGCCCCATTATAAACAGCTTCTGTGTACTGTGAAGTGGATTCTCAGTTTTACTTCTGCTTTCCAGATGAGGGGACTGAAGCTCAGAGAGGGGAGTAACTTACCTAAGGTTACACAGCTAGAAAATCAGAGCAGGTATTCAAATCTGGGCAGCCAACCGCAATACGATATTATGGATGGATCCGTGGAAGGCTATATATTGGAATGATAGATGAAAGACTTTCAGAGAAAGTTAACCCCGTCCCATTTATTTTTAGTGGATAAGAGAAGCATATGCCTGGATTCCAGGTTTAAGCAGTGAATTTGTAGCAGAGCCAGAGTTTTTGACACTTTGGCCAGAGCTTCAGCCTCTCTCTCTGTTGCCTCTTTTTCTCCATGTCAGAGAAGTTTCTAGGTCCCAGAAAAGCTGCACATTCATACTCATAAACTCTCCCTCACCAGGCCTAGGTGCCTTGAGGGAATCAGAGATGGAACCATCATCTTGACCCCAAGGAAAGTTAACCATCATCCTGGTTTACCTAGTACTGAGGGGTTTCCCAGGATGAAAGACTTTCAAGACTAAAAGTCTTGGAGTGAGTCAGTTACTCTATCCTGATGTGACTTAGTAAACTCTTCCATAAACAGCCTATTTAAACCCATGTTCTATAAGCCTTTTAGGGATGTCATCCAATGTAGGGCTGAGGACCTGTGCTTCGGCATCACCAGACAGACCTGGTGTGAAATCTCACCAGCACCACTTCCTTATCAGTGAGTGACTTTGGACAGCTTACCTACCTCTCTGAGCCTTAGTTTCTCCACATGTAAAGTAGGGATGATGCTTACATCTGTCTCATAGGGTTGTCTTGAGGTTGAAATGAGATAATGTGTGTCAGATACTCAGCACAGGGCACCTCTCATAGAAGCAACAATGCTAGTATAAGTAACATGAATATTTTCTCCACCGCATAAGCCTGAATCCTAAGAAAACGCAAAATCAAGCCTCTGTCTCATGCTCTCGCCACATAATTATAGTTCAGTGTCAATGGCAGAGTCTGAAGTCATCATGCTCAGTTGGCTTCTGGCTCATCTCAGCAGCAATGGCTGTTTTCTGTGTTATTTTCTGGGGCTGCAAACCCAAATTCATGTAGAGGCCAGGAATGAACTGAACCTACTACGTGTCAGATTCACCCACGTGATGTTTAGAGTTTCCCAACAACCCTGTGAGAGAGCCGGGGCTTCCATATTCATTTTTCAGATGAGTAAACTGAGACTAAGAAAGGTAAAGAGACTTGTCCAAAGTCATTCATGTACTGAGTGGTTGAGGTGAGACTTGGACCCAGGCAGCAGTTTGTCACCAGAGCTTGGGCTCTTGGCCACAGAAGGGCTCATTTTTTCATAACTGCATTGAATCCTTTTTGTGTGTAATGCACATTATTTATGCATTCCTTCTTATTTTGTACTAAGGTATTTTGGTTCAATTTTTGTAATTTTATTTTACATCTCTGGAACCAATATCGGGGTGAGGAGTGTCCTTTATCTCCACAAGGATTTCTCAACTGTGGCCCTCTTGACATTTTGAACCAGATGGTTCTTGGTTATGGGCGCTGTCCTGTGTATTGCAGGATATTCAGCAGCATCCCTGGCCTCTACTTACTGGATGCCAATAGCACCCCCTTCGGTGTCTCTAGATATTGCCTAATGTCCTTTTTGAGGGGAGGTGCAAAATTGCTTTCTCTTAGGAACCATTGAACTATACCTTTGTGTTCTGGCATGGAACATTTCCCGAATCCAAATGTTTATGATATTTTTAAAAGATTTTTGATGCATAGTGACCAAATGTCATCCACAAAAGTTGTACCAATTCATAAGACCACCTGTGGTGCACGCAAATGCTGTTCCTCCTCATGCTTGCCAATGACGGTGTTACCTGGTACAGTCTTCGGGAATCCTTAAGAAGTACTTGTGTACTTCTAGATACGTAGAACAGAGAGTCCTTTATAGATTGTCTAAGTCTATCCTTTCAAATAGGGAAAACTGAGGCTAGAAGGAACAGGGACTTGCCTCAGGCCACACAGTGAGTCAATGGCAAAGTTGGGACTCTTCAAACATTGATAGACAGCAACTTGTAACTGTCGCCTGGCATCCCCAGTAACAGCCTTGATCATCCCAAATTAGATTGAGTCTTTGAGGCAAATATTATTTCCAAGGGTTTTCTCCTAGATGGTATATCATTCCATAAAATTATTTTTTTATTGTGCTGGCTGCGGATAAAGGCAGTATTTTGGTGGCAAGGCAGGGAGTGATGTATGCTGGGCAGTGGAAAGGCTGGTAAAAGTTTATGGGCTTGCAGCCTGCTACAAACTGGGTTTATTGTTCTTTGTAAATTCTCTGTCTTTTTTCCCCACTTTGAAGTCAGGAGTGATGAGATCAGTGGCCTAATTGATCCAGGATGGGAAGAGACTGTGATACTCACAAAAGATAGGGTTGATGCGCTCCTGCGGCTGCATATGGTTCAGTTCATGAGCGCCCAAGAGGGAAGTGCTCTGTTGACCCAACTCAACTCGGATCGAGCTTAAACCCTGCCCCAGTGCCTTCATGGCCTGGTCTATGTCTGTCTCTCTGACTTCATCTTCCACCTCACCTCCTCGGGCTCACTCTGCTGTAACTGTGATAACCTGCTTTCTTTTCCTTGAAGAGCGGCATCTGTTCTCAGGGCCTCAGGGCCTTTGCACTTGCTGTTCCCTCTGCCTGGTACTTTGTTTCAAGAGTTCTTCTTATGGCTGATGCCTTTGATTGCTTGACGTCTCTGCTTATATGCCCCTGCTTCAGAGATGGCTCCTTGACCACCCTGTTTAAAGAAGTCCTTCCCTCTAGTATTGCATTAATTCATCTCCTGTTTAGGAGATGAGATTTCATCATTTACTCTGTAGAATTTCCTTATGTGTCTACTAGTTCATGACACGGTCTCCCTACTGGGGATGAGGATTGCATATCTGGTACACAGGCATATTTCCAGTAGCTAGAACAGTGCCGGGTTTACAACAACTGCTTGTTAATGGAATGAAATAGTTGAGGGTCTACTCCATGTAATATCTGGAGAAATATAGTCAAAGCAGAGAAATAAAATATGGGCACACAAACTAATCACAGGAAAGTAGATGCAGGTGGTGTTGAATGTTGGAAGCATGGTAAATGGAGATGCTATGATAGTCTGAGGATGAAGCTGGAGGGCTCTGAGTTTTCCTACAGGCAATGGCATTGGAACTTGGACCTTCAAGAATGCAAAGGGTTTGAATGGGTGGGGAGGAGTGAGTGAGGCATTTCAGGCCATGAAGATGGGCTGTTGATAAAAGACTGAAGTCTGCTCTGGAGACTGGCCCATGACTGTTTGGCCAAGGAGGCAGAGTCACTGACACAGGACGCCACACAGCACTGCATGTGCATGTTGGGCCAGGCTTTGGGACTTGAGTCTTGCATGAGGATTGAAAGCTAGAATTGAAAAATAAGACAGCTCTGGAGTTAGATGGAACTGTGATTTAAATCTGCCATTGAGTAGCTGCATGACTGTTTCAGTTAGCTATTGCTGTGTAACAAACCACTCCAAAACTTGATGGTTACAATAGCAAACATTTATTTCACTGATGCATGATGATTCACTGGGTGGCTCTGTTGGTATAGGCAAGTCTCCACTGGGGTTTTTCATGTGTTTTCAGACAGCTTCTGGGTCAGCTTGGGGCTGGCTGGTCTAAGATAGTTCAGCACTGCCTGTGACCTTTGCTCCATGAGGCCTCTTCTCCTCCAGCAGGTTAGCTAGGCCTTATTTCCATGCACATAGCAACTCAAGTGGCACCAGAAAGAGTGAGAGTTACAGCAAGAGAGAGAAGAGTGAGTTTGCAAGATTTCTTGAGACCTGGACTTAGTACTAGCATATCATCACTTCTGCTTTATTCTATCAGCCAAATCAAATTGAAGATCAGCTCTAATTTGAGAGGTTGGGAAACTAACACCACTTCTTGATGGGAGATAGCTGCAAAGTGCCATTGCAAAGTATGTGAATCCAGGGAGGAGTTAAAGATTTTGACCATTTTACAATTTACCAGGGAGACTTTGAGAAAGTGATTTAATCTTTAATCTTGCTTTTTACTCTATAAAATGGGCTTCAAAATATGGCAGGTACATTTCTTAGCATAGTCTAGCCCTGCTCAATAAATGGTTCTCATCATGGTTGTAACATCTTTTACCGTCACTGTCACTGTGGGATGCACATGCAGCCTTAGGCAGAGACAGTAGAACTGAGTTCGCATCTGATTATTAGCTGTGCAAGACTAAGCCGGAGTAAGCAAGTTGGGTTCATTTAGGATATCTGCTGCCTGTCCATAAAATGGGATCATAGTAGCTGCTTCCTGTCTACCCCACTGTCGTGAAAGTCCTTTGCAAATCCATAGCACAGCTCAATCCCATTCAATAAACATTTCTTGAGTGCCACTGTGTGCAGGCATTGTGTTGGGCATTAGGAGAATAATGAGTAAGAAAAAAAGACCACCTCTGTGTCCAGCAGGGGAAGAGAATTAAATGGAATGCTCTTTAATAAAGTGTGATGAGCCCTGATGTAAGGTAAGTATGTAATGACAATGTAAATAATGATAAATGATAAATGGTTAAAATCACGCCTACTATTTACTGAGGGATTCCAATGTGCCACTGCCTCTGTTGAACGTAGGAATGGTCTAGTACTACAGTGAAGTGCACAGACTCTACCTTTTGTTTCCACCATTACCAGTTCTGTGACCTTGACAGGCGACTTGACCTCTCTGAGCCTCAGTTTTTGCATGTGCAAAATGGGGTCAATAATAGTGATGGACTTACAGGGTTGTTGTGGGATTAAATGAGATAATCCATATAGAGCCCTTGAAGTGAGCTCAGCACGTAGTAAGTGCTCAATAAGGCAAATATATATCTATGCCATTAAATTATTTCTACAATCCTGCAAATGAGGACATGACCCCCATTTTGTGGATGAAAAAACTATAGCCCTGTGGATCCCAGAAGTACAGAGAGTTTTGGGAACACCAAAAAGGACATGAAATATTCCTGACCAAATTGGGGAGGCCAGAGAAACCCCAGATAGAGGTGGACCCACCAATCCCCTATGTAGGGTTTCTTTTTTTTGTTTGTTTGTTTTTTTCCCTCTATCTGGTTTAGCAGGCACTGCTTGCCTGGTTCTCTATTTCTTATTTTATTTTTCATTTTTGTGGGTGCATAGCAGGTATGTATATTTGTGGAATACATGAGATGTTTTGATACAGGTGTGCAATGTGAAGCAAGCACCTCATGAAGAATGGAGTATCCATCCCCTCAAGCATTTATCCATTGAGTTGCGAACAATCCAATTGTACTCTAACACTTACTACCCTAGGTGTATAGTGGGTTGGCTCTAAAGTGACCATCCCCCCAAGTTATGTCCTTGTATATGGGCAACAGCTGTGGCTTTCTTCTAACCAGTAGACTATGACAAAGGGGATGGAATCTCACTCCCGTGACTATGTTATGTTGCATGAGACTCTGTCCCAGTAGACTGGAGCCAAGCACTCTGCAGGCCTTGAAGATGCAAGCTGCTATGATGTGAACTGCCACATGGCAGGGAACTGCAGGTACCATCTAGGACGTGAGGACCTCAGTCTTACAGCTGCAAGAAACCAAATTCTGCTGACAGCTATGTGAACTTTAGAAGAAGACCTGGAACCTCCAGAAAGGAATGCAGCCCGGCCAATTTGCTGATTGCATCCTTGTGAGACTCTGAGCGAGAGGACCCAGCTAAACTCTGCCTGGACTCCTGACCCGTAGAAACTGTAAGATAATAAGTATGTGTTGTTTTAAGCTGCCAAATTTGTAGTAATTTGTTACACGGCAGTGGAAAATGAATTCAGTTGGAGATCTGGCCATCCTCTGCTCAATATATATATGAGTGATTTTTAGTCCATCCAGCTTTGAGTTCCACTAACCTTTGCTGAGCAGTTGCATGTGTCAGCATGGCATTTCCGCATCCTAGACATGATCTCATTTTATAGGGACTGAGAACATGCATCCTGAAGCTGCTTACTAGCTTTGTGTTCTTGGGCAAGTTACCCTCTCTGGGTCTTGCTTTCCTCATCTTCAAAATGGGGCTAAGTAGTAGTACTGGCTCATTTGGGTTATATAAGGGTTAAATGACTAGTGCATGTAAAGAATTTGGAAGGGTACCTGGATGAAGAGTGCTTAAAAATGTCAGTGATTATAGTTAATATTAACAATATTACATACATTAATAGGACATCGTTGCTATCACTGTCATCATTGCAAATCTATGCAGTAGATGGTGAGCTCTCCGTTTTACAGATGGGAAACTGAGGGCTAAAGGCAATAAGTGGCTTGCTTAAGGTTCCAGGTTTATTTAATGTCAAAGCAGGGACTAGAATCGGCCCTCTCCACAGTTCCTCTTTCCCCTGCCTCCATCTCAGACCCTTTTTTTGTCCACAACTCCTTATCTTTCCCCCTGTGGATTTTTTTTTTTTTTTTTAAAGACAGGGTTTCACTCTTGTCACCCAGGCTGGAGTAAAATGGCGTGATCTTGGCTCACTGCAACCTCCACCTCCTATGTTCAAGCAATTCTCCTGTCTCAGCCTCCCGAGTAGCTGGGATTACAGGCACCCGCCACCACGCCCAGCTAATTTTTGTATTTTTAGTAGAGATGGGGTTTCATCATGTTGGCCAGGCTGGTCTCGAACTCCTGACCTCAGGTGACCCGCCTGCCTCAGCCTCCCAAAGTGCTGGGATTACAGGCGTGAGCCACCATGCCTGGCCACCCTCATGCATCTTTGTTTAAACTCATGGCTTACCCATTTCCAGTCAATAGTTAACCACTCAGGGCTGATTTCTCTCCTCTGGGGCTGCCTCACCATGGAGCTCACCTGGCAACTCATCTGTCAGCTGCTCACTCTGCTGACACCATGGACACCTGCATCTTTCTCTGAGCCCAGGGTGGGACCAGATCTTATTTATTTCTGAATATCAGGACTTAGCCCTGTGTCTATTACAGAGTAAGAGCTCAACATATTTGTGAATAAATGAGTAAATGAATGAATTGAAGAAAGTAACGCAAAAACAAAATCCATAAGGGCTGCGAGTTTAGGAAAAATCTGGATCTCCCTCTACTTTGAATCCTGAGTCTAGAGAGGTGCTTGGCACATTCATTGAATGTAGACATGACTGCACAAAGATGCTAACAACAAACAGAGTCCCAAGGGGATTCTGAACTGGTAACTCCTCAAGAGGAGAGAAGGCCTTTTCTTATCTTTATATTTCCTTGCTGGGCATGCAGTAGGTGCTCAATTGATGTTTGTTGAATGGATTACTAAGTGTATGCATGAATGAAGATAACAATATAAAAACTGTCACAATGCAACTGAGAATTGTGAGTTTCTCAAGTTAAAAGACTGATTATGATCCATCTTGTATCTTCAACTCACCAGGCAATGCCTGGTACATAGTAGGCCCTCAGATTCCGGAAGTCAGAAAAACTGACCATCAGCCCTTGGGAAGATCAACCAAACCCATGCTCAGAACATCAAAGTGAACACAACTGTCCTTTGCCCTCCAGAGCCAGACTTTTTCTGCCTTTGCTAAGGTTTTTTTTTTTCACTCCTGTGGTTTGAAGCTGGTTCCTTAACATTGTGTAAACATGGTTTTGTGTGGTTAAAAATGTATTTTAAAAACGTCACTAATTACCCAATAGCCTGTAACCACTCTTTCAGGGATTTAATTGGTCTGTCATGTAAATGCCTAATTAGGGGCCTTGGAGAATGGGAGAGATGGAAGTTTCGGTGTCCCGAGGCTTTCTGGCTACTTCTTTCTCTAGAGGCCTAGTGGAAACACTGGGGTCCCCTGCGTCAGCAACTGGAGGGACAGTCTCAGGCTGCACTGGGGCCCTGGCGCTCTGGCCGCTGGGGCCGGAATGCATCTGCATGCAGGGGATCCTCAGGCTACTAAATTTATTGGGAACCAACTGCCCCAGCCTCTGCTCCATGCCCAGCAGAATATGATCATTTCAAACCCAAATAACACTCACATGCGAAGCTCTGGCTCCCCACTTTCCTTTTCATCCCAAATAGCCCGGGTTGCTATCGTCTGATCCTTACTCATAGAACATCTACAATTCAATACGAGTTTCAAGAATCTAGGTGAAACAGGCAAACTCCTCAGTTGAACCCATTTTAAAGGATTCCATGTAACATCCCCACATCCCACACTTTCTTGCCTTGCTGATGCCTCAAAAGACAGGGCTGATGTTTTATTTGCTCTGGACAAAAACAGCTTTTCATCCCAGGCTAGATTTTGGGCACCAACTTTTATTTGTCTCCTTGGAGATTTCTTTTTATGACCTCCCATCTGTGTGGGAAGGGCAGAAGGGTATTGATTGCATCTGACCAGACAGTAGCCATTACTATAGAGATGTGGCAGTGGCTTGAGCAATGTCCCTGTCCCTTGAGCTTGTCCTGCTTCAAAGCTTTTCCCTGTAACCAGACCCCTGGCTTGATGGTGGGGTCATTGTCTGGAGCCAAGGTTACCCAGCTCTGTGAAGGGCTGAGCCACCCTGATCTGGGCAGCACATGCTTCCTCTCCTTGTCCTGGATGACACCAGTTGTCAAGTGTCTACCAAGCGCACATATAACTTGGAAGTTGGGAGAGAGATGGCAAAATGAGAGTCCTGCCTTCCTCACCTATGAGCCAGGAGAACATGCTCAAACCCTTTACCCTTCTGAGTCTCAGTGACCTTATCTAGACAATGAGTATAATAATGAACCAGTAGGCACGTTGTTGTCAGGATGGAATCAGAACAGGATCTAACTATAAGATGTGCACCCCATGAATGATCACTGTTACTTATGGATCTGCTTTTTTTATCTGTAAAATGGAAAAAAAAGCATTTACCTCACTGGCTTATGATGAGGCAAAAATGACTTCATGCATGTCAAGCTCTTAGCATAATGTCTGAGATGCTCTAGGTGGCCAAGATGTGTTAATCATTACTTTTGCAACTCTTACTTTGTTTTTATGATTATCTCCTTTTGGCCATTATCAAGCCTGGAAACTGACGGATGGAGCAATTAAATGACTTGCCCCAGGTCATGCAGCTTGGAAGTGACAGAGCTGGGATTTGAACTCAAGTCCACATGATTAGTTCATGCAGAAAGTACTAAGGTTGTGGGCGAGTGATGGGTACAAAGAAGGTTTATAGCTCTCAGTTACAAGAAAAGGAGCAAATGAACAAAGAAAGACCACAATTCCTGGAAGAGGGAAGATAGTGGGCATGGGTATGAATCTTTTGTATGGCTTGGAGGCTGATGTATACAAAGACAAGAAGAAAAAAGACACACATAGAAAGAGAACGCGTATTTTTGTTCATCGTACTTAAAGAAGCCAAAATGAGTAATTGGTGAGCTGATATTTTAATTTTTCGTGTAGACATTTCTTTGGCTTCCATGATGGCAAAACAGTTGTACGAGTATAGGACATTAAAAAATATTTCATAATAGTGTTAATAAAAATACCCCAGTGGATTATTTTTCTTTGTATGCTCTAAAGAGAGGTTTTCCTTGAGGTGGGGAAATGCAATGTGTTGATTAAATGGTGAATTGATTATTATTTTTTCTCATCAACCTCATTTGTGATTTTTAATAAAAACTTGAACATTCAGAAAAATAAAAGACACCAGAAAACATTACTCATAGTTCTTTTGTCCAGACATAACCACACTTAATGTTTTGGAGTGTTTTTGTTTCAGTGTTTTTTCTCTAAT
The DNA here is from genome assembly GCF_047675955.1 of Chlorocebus sabaeus. NCBI lineage: Eukaryota > Metazoa > Chordata > Mammalia > Primates > Cercopithecidae > Chlorocebus > Chlorocebus sabaeus. The sequence continues at coordinate 112,851,993 of NC_132914.1, read as the reverse complement.
AGTTGAAAACACGGCCGGGCGCGGTGGCTCAAGCCTGTAATCCCAGCACTTTGGGAGGCCGAGACGGGCGGATCACGAGGTCAGGAGATCGAGACCATCTTGGCTAACACGGTGAAACCCCGTCTCTACTAAAAAATACAAAAAAACTAGCCGGGCGAGATTGCGGGCGCCTGTAGTCCCAGCTACTCGGGAGGCTGAGGCAGGAGAATGGCGTAAACCTGGGAGGCGGAGCTTGCAGTGAGCTGAGATCCGGCCACTGCACTCCAGCCTGGGCGACAGAGCAAGACTCAGTCTCAAAAAAAAAAAAAAAAAAAAAAAAAAAGAAAACACACACCTAAGTTTAATAATACCATTAAGGTAATATTATATACTGCATTTCTCCTGTAATACTTTAACATGAGCATTTCTGTTTTATTGTATTTTTTATTTTTTTAAGACCGGGTCTTGCCTTGTCGTCCAGGCTCAAGTGCAGTGGCGTGATCTCGGCTCATTACGACCTCCGCCTCCGAGATTCAAGTGATTCTCCTGCCTCAGCCTCCTGAGTAGCTGAGATTACAGGCGCGCCCACCATGCCTGACTAATTTTTTGTATCTTTAGTAGAGATGGGGTTTCACCATGTTGGCCAGGCTGGTGTCAAACCCCTGACCTTGTGATCTGCCTGCCTTGGCCTCCCAAAGTGCTGGGATTACAGGCGTGAGCCACCGCGCCCAGTTTTTATGAACAAATTTTTAAGTTTATCAAAGCAGGGAATTAACTTAATAATTCCTGTAATGTTGGTATTCCATGTCTTCTAATTCTTAACTATTACGAAGAACAAAGCAATGAATACCATTTTTTTGCATGTTTTTCCCTCCCCTCCCCTTCCTACCTCCCCTCCCCTTCCTACCTCCCCTCCCCTCCCTACCTCCCCTCTCTTTCCTTCCCTTCCTCCCTCTTTTCTTCCTTTTACCCTCCCCTCTTCCGCCCCCGTCTTTACTCTCCTTTTCCCTTCCCGTTCCCTTCCCTTCCCTCTTCTCCACTTCCCTTCACTTCCCTTATCTTTTCTCTTCTTAATGCTTGGATTTTTCTTTTGGATGAATTCTTAGGAGAGAACTACTAAATCCAAGCCGTGGAAATGTTAAGGTCCTAGATATGTATTACTAGGTTGCTTTTTGATCAATATGTTCCATGTGACATCTTGAGGTCTCTTAGTTTCCAGTTTCGTAACCTTGGGGACAGCAAATAGTCATGTATTCTTGGCGTTTCTTCATTCCTGCATTCACCAACATCTATGGAGCATCCACTTTGTGCCAGGAGTTGGGCTAGTGCCAGGAGTTGTGGGTTTGTTTCTCAAAGCATAACTGTTGGACCTTATCAGCTGTGTGTTGGAAGTCACAGTGAGTCAAAGATGTGACTGATCTGAAATTTTCAACTGTTCTTTGGGACCTGGCCCTCAGAGGCCTCCAAAGGGACTCCTGAGTCTTTTTTGGGCGGTAGTCAGTGGTCCAGCATTTCCAGGAATGTCATCTTATTATACATTAGCACCCAGCTTCTGCAGGACAAAAGCAGCAAATGCTCATTGTTTGAGCTCCTTGGAGCGAATACTTAAGTGTCCGAGTAAGCATTAAGCACTCTGCCTCCTCCCCCCCACTTCTCTCCGACAAAGCTTTTATACGGAGCACGAGTGCCCATAAATAACAGACCAACCTATAAATAAATACAGCTGGGAGCCCACAAAAGCCCTTGACAAATGCTGTTTATTTAATTTCTCAAGTGTGGTCCATTTGGGATCCAATTGGAAAGGCCTGCTAAGCTTTTAAAAGGCCAGCTTATGTGCTTAATCTTGATTCCCCTTTGGAGGGGCCATCCTGGCATCTCCCCCACACCTGCTTAGTTCAGTAAAGCAGCTGAGTTGTCTATGAGGGATTTGGGACAAAGGAGGGTTTCTCAGGCTCTTCTCAATGAGGGGCACTCAACTCTGGACAGGTCAAACTCACATCATCATTATTAATCTCGCTGCAACCTAGCCGGTCTGATCTGTCCTCATTATTCATTTACTAGGTGGGGAGGTCTGGATCCTTCCAAACTGCCTACCAAGGAGTGAGGAAAACAGCAGTAACAGCAATGTGGAGCCAGTGTGGTCATCTTGCTGTGAAGTGTCTGACACATTAATAATTTCAGCAGCAAGCAAACCGGGCAGCACATCACAGGGGGAGAGCATCTTCTGTGAGCATTCGAATGGCCACACAGGACCCTCTGCTTCCTGCCCCAGGGCCTTTGAATATGCTCTTCCTCCTTCTTGAGATATTCTTCTCTTCATTTTCACGTAACCAATTCCAGCTTCAAGTTGCAGCTTCTATGCTGCTGCTTTTGGGAAGCCTTCCTTGCCTGAAACCATCCCCCCTCCAAAAGAACAGACTACTAGTTTCCTTGTTATGCTTTCTTACAGCATCCTGTACCTCTCTGTTGTGGTTCTGTTCACAATTTTCAATTATCCACTGTGCAATTATTCGTTGATGACCTGTCTTGCTCACTTTTGCCCTGTTGCTCATGCTAGAGTGCAGCGGTGCAATCTTGGCTCACTGCAATCTCTGCCCTCCGGGCTCAAGCAATTCTCATATCTGAGTCTTCCAAGTGGCTGGAGTTACAGGTGTGCGCCACCACAACTGGCTAATTTTTGTATTTTTAGTAGAGACAGGGTTTTACCATGTTGGCCAGGCTGCACTTGAACTCCTGGCCTCCAAGTGATCTACTCCCCTCGGTCTCCCAAAGTGCTGGGATTACAGGCGTAAGCCACTGTGCCTGGCCCTGTCTTGTTCACCTCTTATTTGCTACACCCCAAATTTGAGCCACCATTGCCACTTAGCAGAGCAATTGTGTCTGGATCCTCATGGATCTCTGTCTCCCCCAGCCTTCACCCCATGCAGCCTCTGCTTCCCATAGCAGTCAGAGGGACACTTTGAGAATATAAGTCACATCACATCCCTCCTCTGCTCAGAACTTCCCAGGAGCCCCCTCTCGTTCCGAGTAAAAGTTTCTTTACAGTGGCTTGCCAGGCTCTACAAGATTTGACCTGTGGTCTCTCTAATATCATTTTTGGCCACTCCTCACCCCCACATTCTGTTCCAGCCACCCTGGTTTCCCTAGGGCTCCGGAGTAGTCCAAGCACACTCCTGCTATTGGGCACTAGGCTTAATACCTGGGTGATGAAATAAATTTGTACAACAAATCCCCATGACACAAGTTTACCTATGTAACAAACCTGCACTTATACCCCTGAACTTAAAATAGAAGTTTAAAAAACAATGCCTTCCCCAGAAAAGGCCCAAGATGGGGAGAAGAATAGGGCCTCCTGGGAAATACGGAACCAGTGAGAAAGGATACACTCTGGGAAGACAGCTGGGATGCCGCTGGGACCGACTTGTCATGGGGCCCTGTGGTGTGTGGGTTTGTCTGTCGGCTGCCCAAGGAGCCGCATGGGGCAGAACCAGCCAAAGGCGAGATTGGCTTGGACTGAGCTTCAGTGTCCAGCTTTGGTTGTCGCTAAACTCCATGAGAGACTCTGACGTTCGACTCTGCTGCTTGCGGTCTTATTTGCCCACATGAAAAAGCCCCAACTCGACGATTATCCCAGGAGGCAGGATGGGAAAGTGGAAGGAATACGGACTGAATTCAGAGGGTCCCAGTTTTGAATCCTAGTTCTGCCACTCATTAGCTACTTTTATGACCTCCTTTGGGAAATTACTTCACCTCTGAGTTTTGTTTTCTTTGAAAGTAATCCTACCTCCCTCCAACGATCCGCATACCTCCTGGGCTTCACCTGATGCTCCTCTTCCTCTCACCTACTGTGTTCCAGCCACACTGGCCATTTTCCTATTTCTTGAGGCAATCCTGCCTCAGGACCTTTGCACCTGCTCTTCCTTTTGCTAGAATGTGCTGTTCCCAGTTCTGCAGGCTGATTTCTTCTCATCACTCAGGTTTCAGGCCAAATGTTCCCTCCCCAGAGAGGCTGTCCTTGACCACAACATCAAAAATTGCCTCTAGCCACATACCTAATAGGCAGTCACTCTGTTATTTTTTATTATAGCATTTAATATTATTTAAGAGTATCTTATATATGTATTTATTCACCTGTTCTGTCTTTGTCTCTTATTCACCACTAGATGTTAAGTTCTGGGTGAGTAGGGACTTTCTGTTATTTACTGATTATTTACTCAGCATCTGGAACAGCTTTTGGCACGTAGTAGGTGTTCAATAAATATTGGAAGAACGGATAAATGGTTTGTTGTAAGGAATAAATGGATTGCGGTAGAATATTTACAAAAATAAAAGCTGCATTTCTTCATCCATTATGTACCCTTTGCAGTGATTTTGCAGCTAATTCCATCAAAGGGGTCAATTGCTCTGCCTCAGCTGAATCTAAACTGGGCTTGTGACTTACACAAGCCAAGAAAATGGTGGCCATTAAAAGGGCCCATAAAATGCTGCCAGTGTGACAGCATGCCAGTTCCAAGCCTCAGTTTCAAGAGGTTTTACATGCTTCTAATCTATCTCATGGAAACCTGACTTCATTATGAGAGACATGTGATCCAGTCACCCCTGTCACCATTCAATAGTGGGACATGTGAATGAAGCCATACTACACAAGCAGGCCCTAGCCAACCTCGCAGCTGAACGCAGGTGCATGAGAGAATGCAGCTGAGATCAGATGAACTAACCCAGATCAACAGCAGCAACCAGCCAAGATACAGACTTATGAATAGCCACTGAGTTTGGGGCAGTTTGTTATGCAGCAATAACTACCTTATACATGGAACACATACATGCATACACACACACACACATACCAGACACATGCTTTTAGCTTGACACATAGTAGGTGCTTAATAACTGGTAGCTATGTATTGATGTGGGAGATGTTTATTATTTGGTGGTTGAAGAAGCCTTTTCCGTGTGGGGCTCATAAGTTTAACCATGAATTGTGTAGCCGTGTATTGACCAGGAGATATGTGTACCCATTAGGACCTGGGCAGTCCATTTCTACTAACAGCAAATACCTCTCATGCCTTGCACTTGGTCCCTTGACCTCAGGGTCAGAAGAGTATTGAGAAGCCATATGCAGACCTGGCTCTTTGTTTGACCTGAATAATACATGCATTTTCCTCTTTCTATGATGTTTTTAGGCCACTGATTTATGGCGATGAACATGCCCTTCCACTTGCCCTGGCTTTTGTTAATGACCTATCATGAATCATCCACAAAAGAAATGTTAAACGAGCTAATTAGACATTAACCTTACATTACAGATCAACCACACAATTGGATCCTTCACAGCTACAAATGTGATAGCATAAAGTATTACGTATTGATGGTCCTGGGAAGGGCTGAGAGAATGGAGGGAGAGAAGCAAAATAAACCAGGAGAGGAAAGTGATGAAGACACCTCCTTGTAAGCCTGCTGGTAGGAGGGGGGAGTGGTGGGATGGAGTCACCCTGCCTGGGGTTTGAATCTGAATGTACTCACTTATTAGCTGTGTGATCTCATCAAATAAAGAGTGCTAATATAGAACTCTCACAGAGCTGTGAGGAGTAAGTGAGATAGCATATCATAAGGGCCTGCCATGTACAAGGGCCCTGAAATGGATTCTCTTCCCTTTCCTTTTGGAAAATTTGTCTTGTCCATCCCTCACTTCCCACCCTGTAAAGATAAGCCATGCTTAATTCCAGGTAGAATCAAGTTAGTATTTTTTGAGAATCAACTTTTATTTTAGGTACAAGGGGTACATGTGCAGGTTTGTTACAAGGGTATATTTCACCCAGGTAGTGAGCATAGAAGGCAATAGGTAGCAGTTTGATGCACAAATAGGTACGCAATAGGTAGCAGTTTGATGCACAAATTAGCAAAGTCAAGTTGGATAACATCCTTCTAATAAGTAGCTAGGTGACCTTGGGAAATAACTGTCTATATAATTATTATTTTACATATAAATAATATGTATATATGATGTATATATGTATGTATATACAGCTATACATTGGGGGGGTGTGTCTGTGTATGTAGTACTTTACAGCTTACAGAACATTTTCTTATCAATAAGCTAACTTGCTTCACAGAACATGCCAGAGAGGTAGTCAGGGCATGCTTGATTTTCTCCATTTAACAGGTGGAGAAATTAATGGTCATAGAGGGTAAATGACTTGTTAAGGGGTAGAGCCAAGAGTTGAACTTTAGTCTTTAATTCTAAGCCTTGTTTTATTTTCATGATGCCATTCAACCTCTCTCTCCTAGTTGCTTCCTTTATTGAGAAATGGTCCTCAGTTGTACAATGCAGGATGTATGGAGCAAGCTTGTTCTGCCCACATCGCCTTCTAAAGGAAACTTTCCTTGCCTGAGTTTTTGTTATGTACGTGGCCATGTTGTGTATCATGTGATCCTGCTCCCTTCATTCACCCTAGTCATAACTTACTGGATGAGAGGTGGGCACCTGATCAAGGGCAGCCAATCAGCAGGTTTGCCCATGAGTAGGGGTGAGACCGGGCAATCAGATGATCTCTTAGGAACATAAACTAAGTGGACCCAAATGTGAGGAAGGGCAAGAGGTTGAGGTGAGACTGGGACAGAGAGAAGCCAAGTTGGGACAATATTCTGAGAACAGGAATGTTATAGAGTTGAGGGTGATGGAGAGATTAGGAGCAGACACAGAAAGGGAGAGGAAGGGTGAGGAGAGAAAGGGAGGAGAGAAAGGGGTGGAGGGGAGAGGGATGGGAGGAGGAAGGACAAAGAAAGAAGGGCCAAAGAGAAGAAGGGATAGGAGAAGAGACTGAGGAGTTGAGAAATTGCTTTGAATCCTAATCTATTCTGGTTCCATTTGTAGCCCCTGCATATCCTCACCCCCATTTTGCTTTGAGATGGCAGGAGGGGACTTGACACAGTGATCGTCAAAGCCCAAATTCCGGGCTTCCTGAGCTCTGCATCGGTATATTCTTGGCATGACATGAAGACAAAGAGCATACGTACTACTTCACTGAAAAATAATTCTTGACCTCCTGTCTTCCAAAGCCTACTGGGTGGCTATGTGGAGGAGGCAGAGGAGCCTTAGGCAGAATTCTGGGTCTTGATGGAATTAAACATGAACGCATGCCTTTTGACACCGTCACAGAGGGTGAAGGGACTGTGACAGGGGAGCTGGATGGCTGACACCATGGTGAGTGGCTGACGTTACAGATGTGGGATTCCCCACCCCACTCCAGGGGTGCCAGGGCATAAGGTCTCCATGTCACATGGTGTCAGATGTCCTTGTAAGATGAGAGTCTACAAAGGAGCCTGCATGTTACACCTGTGTAGATGATGTATCATAGGAGCTCAATGTCATTGCTGCTCATGTTAGTCACTGCATCCCTGGGATCAGATACCATCCCCCAAGCCTGGTTCCAGAAAGCATTGTGAGGAAGTAAAGCATTAATTAGAGTGGTAGAAAAGTGAGTTACATCAGATGTCACAAGGCCATTTTTGGGTGGACTTGGTGTGAACCTATAATCAGGAGGGTCAGTTTCACTTTGCTCTCTACACCTGATGATCGTGCCGGTATTCAAGATTTCCACGGCAAACTCTGGAGGGCCTGAAAACATTTTGTCCCAGGAACTGAAGCCGTGACATATTAATAATGCATTCTGGATGCTTTGAGTTTTATTAAAACTGAAAAATATATCTACATTAAAAACAAGTAGTGGCTAAATTTCATTTTGCAAAAAACTGCTATGGTTTTGCTCTTCTTAAGGCTCTTTTCAAGAGGAAAATACATTTGAAACCACCAAATTACATTTATAATCTTTTCCTTTTTTGAGCCCTAAATGAGTGAAGGCATTTGGAGCAATAATTGAGTGGATATTCTTGGCCTACTTGTGGTGAGGCCAGTCATTCTGAACTCAGGTGCAAAAGAGAAGGGCAATTATCACCTATATTCTGTATGCTTCTAGAGGTGAGTTTTCAAGCAGGAATTTGCTAAGCGCCCTGTCTTGTGCAAATGACAGTGGAAGATTTTGTAACCTGAGGTTGTCCTGCCTCCCTAAATCCTCCAACTAGGCTTCCTTCTTCCTACTTCCACTTCCAGGTGCCTTCTTGTTCTTCTATTCTTTTTCTTTTTTTCTTCTGAAGACAGGGTCTTGCTCTGTTACCCAGGCTGGAGTGCAGCGGTGTGATCCTGGCTCACTGCAGCTTTGAACTCCTGGTTTCAAGCAATCCTCCTGCCTCAGCCTCCAGAGTAGCTGGCACTACAGGAGTGCGCTGCCATGCTTGGCTAATTTTTTAATTTTCCACAAAGATGCAGTCTCACTATGTTGCCCAGGCTGGTCTTAAACTCCTGGCCTCCAGCTAGCCTCCTGCATTGGCCTCTTAAAGTGCTGGGATTACAGGTATGAGCCATCATGCCTGGCCATTTTCTTCTATCCTGATTTACTTCTTGCCTCTCCTTCCCTTGCTTTCTTAAAAAATTGTGGTAACAGATATAAAGTCTTCCGTTCTAACTATTTTTAAGCATACAATTCAGTTCATATTGTTGTGCAACCAATCACCATTCATTTCCAGAACTTTTTCATCTTCCCAAACTGAAATTTTGTACCTGCTAAATAATAACTCCCCATTTTCCCCTCCCTCTAGCCCTTGGCAACCACTGTTTTACTTTCTATGTCTATGAATTTTACTACTCTAGGTGTCTCATAGAAGTGGAATCGTAGGATTTGTCCTTTCAATGTCTGCTTCTTTCTGTTAGCACAATACTGTCAAGTTTTATCTCTGTTGTTGCGTACAGCAGACTTTCCTTTCTTTCAAGGCTGAATAATAGTCCATTGTATGGATAGACCACATTTTGTTTATCTATTCATCAGCTGATGGACATTTGGGCTGTTTCCACCTCTGGGCTATTGTGAATCCTGCTGTAATGAGCATAGGCGTACAAGCATCTCCTTGCCTTTGCCGCCTTCTTCAGAGAAGTATTTAAGGTCAAACAGTGGGGAAGTGTCCTTCTTCAGGGGCTTACCCTGCAGCCTCTAGCTTTGCTTTTGATCCCACGTCACAGTGAATGGGCCTACTCACTCCAGCCAGGTCTAAGGATACAACAAGACCATCAGCTTGGTATGTGCTTTTAGAGTGGGTGGGACTGGGGAGACAGAATAAAGAGGTGGGGTAACAGTCAGAGGTGGTGTCCAACGGGGCATGCATAGTCTAAATGGCAGGGCAGGCTGCTTGAGAAGAAAGAGCTTGGACTTGGTGTTATGCCATCTGGGGTTGAATTTAGGCTGTGGTCCTTACCAGCCTCAGCTGTCTTATATGGAAAATGGGCACAGCGTTTCCTATGCTCCGGGGGCATCTTGAAGATGAAAGGAAACAGCTTGTGCTCAGGGCAGGTATGGAGGGGTGCTCCTTGCTGCTTGGCTTCTTCTGGCCTTGCAAAGTACAGACTTTCACCAGCCCAGGAGCGCAGAAACCAGAGCATTCAAAGGACAGATTCTTCCACTATGGTTTCAGGCAGAGAAGTACTAAAAATCCGAAATCAGCATTTGTTTCAGGAAGGGGCGGAGGGTGCAGTGGCTCCAGGCCTCAAGTTTCCTCCAGGAAAGTCTCACTCTGTGGCTGCCTGCCCTGGGAGACCTCGTCAGCTTCCAAGAAGCTGTGGCTTGAACTCCATTTTCTTTTACATCTTAAGATCCAGATCCTTGTGTTGGTATCTTCATGTTGGAATGCTGCCTTCGAAGCCCTTGGAGCAGAACTGGCTTTTCTCTTCTTTGCTATTTCTTTCCTTTATTTAGTGTGCAGAAGGGGGCTGTCTCCTGCCCAACCTGGGGAAATGTGCCTCTGAATGGGAGTTCCACCCAGCAGTCGAAGGAAGGAGAGAAATCCTGGGTTCCCATGTCCTGGATGAAGGTGGGGCCTTTTCCAGATGTTAGGGCTTCTACTTTCTTGTGTCCAAGAAGGGGAAGTCTGAGCCCAGCAGAAAGAGGGTGTGGTCCTGTTCCTGTGGCTCATTTGACAAACATTTCCTGAGCACCTACTATCTGCCTGGCTTTGTGTTAGGTGTGTGGATGTAGCGATTGATGTTGGCTTGTTGTTCTCATGGTATTCAGAGCCTTGAAGGAATGAAAGCAACAAGTGAAATGAAAATGCGTCTTAAGCAGGATAAGTGGAGTCATGGTGAGAGGTACGGGGTGCCATGGGAGCAGAGAAACGGAGCAGCTAATGCAGGGAAGGCTTCCTGCAGGAAGGAGTGTGACCCCAGAGAAACCTATAAGATGCAGACAAAATAGCAACGTTAAGAAGCATAGAGAGGCCAGGTGTGGTGGCTCACACCTGTAATCCCAGCACTTCGGGAGTCAGAGGCTGGAGGATTGCTTAAGCCCAGGAGTTTGAGGTCAGCCTGGGCAACGCAGTGAGACCTCATCTCTACAAAAAATTAAAAAATTATCCAGGTGTGGTGGCACATGCCTGTAGTTCCAGCTACTCAGGAGGCTGAGGTGGGAAGATTTCTTGAGCCTGAGAGGTGGAGGCTGCAGTGAGCCATGATCCCACAAATGCACTGCAGTCTGGGTTACAGAGGGAAATCCTGTCTTAAAAAACAAAACAAACAAACAAAAAATGAAGGAAGCACAGAGAAGGCATGGTAGGGGGAAGAAACTATGGGCAATGATCTGGATATGAAAGGGATCAATTTAGTATTGCTGGGGAGGGCAGTCATCAAGGGACAGAGAGTATGGGAAACCAGCTGAAAAGGTGAACAGGACCCAGGTCACGAAGCCTCTTACAGGCTGTGTTAAGGAGTTTGGATTCGATCTCAAGACCACAGGTGCCACATTTTGGCAGGAGTCGGATTTGCATTTGGGAAATTCCCCTTAGCTGCAACAGAGTGGAGTCTGGCTGGATTGGAGAAGGGCAAGGAAGACACAGAAGCCATTAAAAGACAAAATCAGGCCTGTCTTAGAGGCAACAGAAGCTGGGTTCCTTCCATGCGTGACTCAATTCATGGCCCTGAACCTTTATTAAATACCCAAGGGTGTACCCAGGATGGTACCAAGCCACCCAAATGGACACCACTCATCCCCACCAGATAGCTGATACCCAGCAAGCAAGCGCCTGCCTGGAGACATGATGGCCAAGGAGGGAAAATGGATTTGAAGATGCAGACTGGGAGGGGGCGAGGGGAGTGCATCGCTGGAGGGAAACGGGGAGAGAGGTATAAAGGTCAGCTGGGGCTTAGGCTTGGCATGAAGATTTATAACCTCCCCAGCTCTTGCTCTGGCTCTACCTCCCCCTCCCCCTGGCCCACCCCCTTTCTCTTTCTGGCGGCATGTTCTGGAGACACACATTATCTCTATTAATACCAGCCACAAGGTCATTACTCAGGCACCAACTTTTCCTCCAGCATAAATATTTATACAGGACTGACCTGTGGCTGCTGCGTTTTCCTTTTATTTGATTCCTGCCGCCTTTTGTGTCTTGCTAGTCTGTCGGATAACATGTTTAGCTCCTCTGTCTGGAACCTTCGGAGCCAGTCAAGTCTCAGGGAATGGTTGGGAGGCTGGGGGTCGGGTGGGGGTGCTTGGGGTTGGGGAGGAGGAAGAAGAGGGAGGCAGAGTGGGTACCACTTGCCCAATACCAGTGAAAACCTAAGGGGTGAGAGTGAGGGACTCTTGATAGGCTGTTTAATAACAGACTGGCAAAGTTGTAAAGGAAAAGACCCGCAGTCGGGACTCTTTTCTTCCCTAAGCCTGCAACACCTCTCTGCTCCCCACCAAAAGAAAAAAAAACAACAACAAAAACAAACCACTTCAGGTCAGAAGCAGACTTCCCTTAAAGCTAATGAAGCTTAAGTTTGAGGACCCCACATCTGCAAGAGCCTCTTCTCAGGTGCTGAGTGGGGGGCCTTGCAAAACGTTCCTGTGGTCATTATTCTTAAAAAGTTTGCTAAAATGAGATATATTTATATGCTTTCTCTTAGAGGTCCTCCTGCTTGAATGAGCCATAGGACCCCAGGGCCTGGATCGGTTTATGGTGATTTGAATGATATATGGCTCTTTTGCTGGCATTAAATGTTGAAATGTAAATATTGCCTGAAATAATATTAACAGTAATAACAACAATAATAATAGCAACTGCTGGTTTTAAAGAGCCTACTGCGTGCCAGGCTCATTTCATTTAATTCTCACAATGATGTAGAGATAGGCATTGTCATCCCTAGGACACAGATATGGAATCTGGGACTCAGGGAGATTGTTTCACCCAAAGTCCCATAGCTGGTAAGTAGAGGAACTAGGACATGGACGTGCTTTCCTCTAAACCTCTAAAATTGGGAATAACTGGAGTCATGTATAGTATGCCTGCTATGCACCAGAAATTGAACGAATACATATCTTTTTTCAAACTTTCTATGAAACACTCCTGCAAGATAGGAAGAGAATATGGTTCTGTTCTGCAAAGGAGAAACCAGAGGCTTGGAGAGGAAAGTAACACTGCTAAATTGATACATCTCAAGACAAAAGAGAACTGGCCTGTTCGATTTTTCCCCAGCACCATGAGACCAAATATACGGTAAACAAAGGTTGGGAGGGAATGGCCCTAATGCAGTTATGTTTGGTAGTGCAACTAAAGGTGGTTTTCTTTTCTTTTTTTTCTTTTATGTTGTTTTGGCAGTTTCATAAAGGAAATTTCATACATTTCCTAAAGGAAAAATAAAGATGCCAGAGAACCCCTCTTTCTTTCCCTCTGCAGTGGATTGGGTGTGAGGCCTACGTGGGGACTGCCAGCCTTGAGCAGAAGGTGCCATGTGTCAGCGTCACGGTGAATGCTGGTGTAGATGTGATTTAGGGGTGGTTGATCAAGAGTAGAAGGCTGGTGCTTTAGAGGACTCTCTCTCTGCTCTTGGATTTCCACAACTCACTCCCCTACAGCCCATATCCCAGCCTTGCAATGTGTTCCAGTGACTCCCAGTGGACCAGCAGCCTCTTCTAGGAGAAGGGATACAGCCTTTTCACTCACAACATGTCCTCAGAACCTAGCACAGTATCTAGCACAGAGTGTGTGCTTCGTAACTATTCCTTGCATGAGTGAACGAATGAATGACTTCTCACTAGAGACTGCCTCTTAGAAGCATTTAAAATTTAATGAAAGCTCTGAAAATTAGAGAAATCTTTAAAGATATAAGGGGTCTGGGTTCACTTCAAAGGATACCAACACAGCGCACAGCAGGGGAGATCTCAGGATTTGAAGTCAGACAAATAGCCATCTTTTTGCTATCTAGTGGTAAGACTGTCTTTCCCATTGGAACAATGATGGGTGGACTGTATGAGTTCTGTGTGGTGAGGCAGAGGTGGTGAAGTGAAGAGGAGAGACTAGTTTGGTTAGGAACGATAATCAGACATGGGGTCAAGTCACCACTTCACCAGGACTAGCTGGTGACACCCACATACCCATTCACCCTCCCATATATCATTCATTGGTTCGTTCATTCATTCATTGATTCATCATTCTTTCCTTTCTCTTAATTTTTTATCTAACCACCCACCATCCACCCATCCATCCCCATCCATCCAGCCAGCCACTCATCCATCCATCCCTCCCTCTCTCCCTCCCTCCCTCCCTATCCATTCATCAATCCACCCATTAATCAATCCTTGCAGCCATTGATTCATTCATAGCTAGTGTCTGATATGCAATGACTCATCCTCTCTATGCCTCATTTCCTCATCTGAAAAATGGGAATAATCACAACACCTAACTCATTATGGTTTTACAAGGATTAAATTAGTTCACACACATAAAATACAAATCTCTTAAAATAATGCCTTGCACAAAAGGCAGATCAATATATGCTCTCTATGATTAGGAATGCTATCTGTGAGTTGAGAGGTATTGTATTCGTAATAGCCGTCTAGTAGTTCTCATTGGTCAAGTGCTTACAAAGTGTGAGACATTATTTTATTTACTTCTTGTGAAACTCTATAAGCTGTTTACCTTTAGTGTCATGGGTCCCATTTCGTAGATGGAGAAACTGAGGCATAGGGCAGCTAAACCACTTGGTTAAGGTCACATAGACTTTTGACATGGGCAGATATCAATCCAAGTTTGACATCAAAGTTTGTGGAGACAAATTTAGATACCAAGGCTAGGCAAGAAACTTCAATGGATGAAAAGGACCATGAGACAAGGGTTAAGCAGCTGCAGGTGTTTTGATGAAGCACAATAACCTAGTTTCATTTTCTTTTGAATTTAAACTGATTCTCAAGCTTGGCTGCCACGTGAATCAAGTGTGAATTTTCAGAAAACACGAATGCAGGGTGCCATCCCTGGAGATGGTGAGTATGACTGGGATGGGGATGACACCTGAGCAGCAGGATTTTTGTAAGTTACCCAGGTGATTCTAGTGTGTAGTCAAGACAAACAGCCTCGTGTAAAAGTACTGATTGAGCCCAGTAAAGGTAAAGAAGCATGCTAGCTGCCATATTCAGCTAAGGAGTCACCAATTTGCAATCTTACCTGGAGATATAATGGCTTCGATTGAGATGAATCCATCCATTCTTCCACTGATCAACTATGTACCCACACATCCATCTACCCTCCCATATATTATTGATTGATTCATTCATTTTTTCATTCATCTTTCCTACCTTTCTCATGCTCAATTTTCCATCCATCCATCCATCCATCCATCCATCCATCCATCCATCCATCCATCCATCCTTGCAGCCATCCATTCATTTATTCATCTACCTCCCCACTGACCCATTCATACGCTAGTCCGTCCACCCTCCCAGTCATCTATCTTTTCATTCATCTATCTATCCTCCCTCCTCCTGCTTGCTCTGTCCTTGCTCCCTTGCTTCTTTTCTCCCTCCCTTCCTTCTCTTTCAGCAGACCACAGCCTGGCCTGACCCTCAGTGCAGGCCTCTTTGCAATGGCACAAATTCAGCTTTTCCCCCTTCCCTTCTCTCAAATGTTCCTTTTCCATGACTAAGGTGCTAGTGAACCTCTTTGAGGTGCCTGGTGGAAGTTAGCCAGAGAATGAAATCTGTTTCTGCTTTTCCCTGCATGGCTTTTCTTTCCTGAGGAAGTCTCTTATAAACACTTCCAGCACTGGAGGATGCCAAGACTTTTGAAGAGCTTCTCCAAGTTGAAAGGCAATCTTGAGAACATACCTGGTGTGTGATGATCTGGACCCATGGGGAGTTTTAAGTGGGGTGCGGACCGTGCAACCCAGGATAGGCCGCAGGGGCTTGTTTCCTCTCTGAGAACTGGCAAAAGGCAATGGTAACACAGGCGCAGGACTACAAAGGCTGTTCCTGAGTTTCTGACATGACTTTTTAGTTCAAGAGTCTCTCCCTATTCCAACTTCTAAAGCAAGGGTTCGCTCTTGGTGGTGGTGTCATTTTGGGCCAGAAAATAATACTTCATTGTGGGGCACTGCCCTGGGAATTGTAGGATTTTTAGCAACATCACTGATGTGTATTCTCTAGATGCCAGGAGCATCACTCTCCCTACACCTGCCAATTTTGACAATTAAAAAATGTGTCCAAGCTGGGCTCGTGGCTCACACCTGTAATCCCAGCACTTGGAGAGGCCAAGGTGGGAGGATTGCTTGAGGCCAGGAGTTTGAGACTCCTAGCATAGAAAGATCTTATTTCTGCAAAAAAATTAATAATAATAATAATAAATACATAAATAAATACATTTTAAAAATAGCTGAGTATAGCAGCATGTGTCTGTGGTCCCAGTTACTTGGGGGGCTGAGGAAGGAGAGGATTGCTTGAGCCCCTGCATTTGAGGTTGCAGAGAGCCATGATTGTGCCACTGCACTCCAACCTGGGCAACAGAGTAAGACCCTTGTTCTTAAAAACAAAGTCTTCAGTCATTGCTAGATATCTCCTGGGGCAAAATCACCCCAATCAAATCCCACTATTCTAAGCCAAGCCCATAGTAATTGGCAAGATACTACCCACGGGAATGTTCTATTTTAAAATGATGATTGTTAATTATAGTACCAGCTAACAACATCTTTAAAATAGGCTCAGCATTATACATGTCATTCTCTCCGGTAATAATAACATGTGATCATAATAGTAATGACAATTAACACTGATAGTACTCACCAGGTACTTGGCTTCACGTATGTTAAGGACGGTGGTTCTCTACTACGGCTGAGTGTCAGAGTCACTCAGAGAGTTTTGAAATTCGTAATTCCCAGGCATACCCTGGATCAATTACATTAGGGTCTCTAGGGGTGGGAGTCAGAGCTACCCAGGTGATTCCATTGTACAACCAAGATAGAGAACTTCTGATCTAGGGTGACTTTATGTCCAGGTTTTCCCAAGACATTTTACTGTATACATCCATTGTTACAGAAGAGTAACAACATTCACTTCTCAGAGTGCCACCCTTTGGACAATAAATTATGTAGTTATCTCTTGTATGTATCATTCCATCTTCTTACCAATTCTTACAGAGAGGACCACATTCCCAGATATGCCTGTGAAGATCTGAGACCCAGAGGGATGAAGGTGTTGGCTCAAGTTTGCACGACTTGTAAATGGCACAACCAGGTTTCAAACCCAGGTCCCATCTCCCTTTAGAGCTGGGGCTGCTGTCCTTACACTGCACTGCCACCCATAGCAGCCTCAGTGGAGGAATACTAGGCATATTCAGCAGCTGAACCTTTATAAACAGTTGGTCTGGGATAAGGAAAATTTTTCTTTTATAGTGAGAACATTTAAATGTTTGAAGACCCTAAAGTGTCTTTTGTGGTGGTGGTGGTGGTGTTGAGACAAGGTGTCACTCCATCACGCAGGCTAGAATGCACTGCAGCCTCAGCTTCCTGGGCTCAGGTGATTCTCCCACCCCAGCCTCCTGAGTAGCTGGGACTACAGGTGCATGCCACCACACCCAGCTAATTTTTTGTACTTTTTTTTTGGTAGAGATGGGGCTTTACCATGTTGCGCAGGCTGTTCTGGAACTCCCGAGCTTAAGTGATCTGCTTGCCTTGGCCTCCCAAAGTGCTAGGATTACAGGCATGAACCTCTGCACCTGGTCCCTAAGGTGTCTTTAAAATCAGCAGATGGATAAATTTTTCTTATTGGAATATTTCTTTTTTTTTTTTTTGGCATGTAAAAGCAACACATGGTCAGGCACAGTGGCTCACACCTGTAGTCCCAGCACTTTGGGAGGCAGAGGTGGGTGGATCTCTTGAGGTCAGGAGTTCGAGACCAGCCTGGCCAACATGGTGAAACCCTATCTTTATTAAAAATACAAAAATTAGCCAGGCATGGTGGCATGTGCCTATAATCCCAGTTACTTAGTAGACTGAGGCACAAGATTCACTTGAGCCCTGGACGCGGAGGTTGCAGTGAGGCGAGAGCGCACCACTGCGCACCTCACTGCACTCCAGCCTGGGTGACAGAGTGAGACTCTGTCTCAAAAAACAAAAAAAAAAACAAACAAAACACTTTTTTTCAGTCAGGGTAAACTAGGTTGTGCTGTGGTAACAAACAACTCCCAAATCTCAGTGATCTGGAAAGCAAACAAAGACAAATATGTTCATTTCTCTTGTATACAATATGCCCACCTTGGGGCAATAAATTGTTCTCCGTTTGCCATGTAAGATAGCATGTTGTTTGAATGCTACAGCTCAGAAGTGACACACGTCATTTATACTCACAACTCATTGGCCAAAACTAGTCACAAGGCCTTACCCAACCAGAAGGAGGCCAGAAAGTGAACTGTTCCTATGTGCCTAGAAGCTGGAGAGCTAAAAACACATGGTTAATAGGAATGTCAACTCCCTACATGTTCATTGAAGAAAATTTGGCAAATATAGAAAAGCACAAAAATGAATAAACACCTAATCCAAACTCTTAGAGATAATTACTGTTATATTGGGTAATGTTTGACTTTATATCATTTTAGTTTTTCTTTCTTTAGACACACACATTGACACATACATGCACACATACATACACACCAACATGGAATTATAATTAATACATCCATATTTTTTTTTCATTTAGCAACATATTATTTTCTAACTTCTCTGATCTTGAAATATTTTACAAATATTTCAAATACATGATATTCACAGTTGAAGAATACTCCATTGTAAAATTACAGCTAACTTTTTAAAATTGGATCTTTGTTGTTGGATGTTTAAGTTCTTTCTATTTTATCTAATTCTGCAATGATGATCTTAGACATAAATCTGTGTGTCTTTGATGCTTTCCTTAGGTTAAAGTTTTAGGAGAGGAACTGATGACTTGATTGGTAAAAGTATTTTGCTAAATTGCCACTGTGAGGTTAGTCAATTCACATTTGTTATACTAGTTTATATTCCTACTAGTAGTATGGGAGAAGACCACATGCTCTGCCCTTCCCTATTGCTAGCCATTATCATTCCTAAATCTTTGACAATTTTGAGAAGATAAAAAAATTTTTTGTTGCATTTCGCTATTTACAGTAGTTTTTTTTATATGCTTTTTAGCTTTTATAGTTTTGCTTTCATAAATTGATTGGTTGATGTACTTTCTGACTTCTGTTAGTGTGTCTACCCTTTTTACTGATTTATAGAGATTATTACAGCTTAGGCCTTTTAAATTAAACCTTTGCTATCTGTATTAGTTAATTTTCGTGCTGCTGATAAAGACATACCTGAAACTGGGAACGAAAAGAGGTTTAATTGGACTTACAGCTCTGTATGGCTGGGAAGGCCTCAGAATCATGGCAGAGGGAAAAGGCACTTCTTACATGGTGGCAGCAAGAGAAAAATGAGGAAGAAGCAAAAGCAGAAACCCCTGATAAACCCATCAGATCCTGTGGTACTTATTCACTATCGTGAGAATAGCACAGGAAAGACCAGCCCTCGTGATTCAATTACCTCACCCTGGGTCCCTCCCACAATACTTGGGGATTCTGGGAGATATAATTCAAGTTGAGATTTTGGTGGGGACACAGCCAAACCATATAATTCTGGCCCTGGTCCCTCCACATCTCGTGTCCTCATGTTTCAAAACCAATCATGCCTTCCCAACAGCACCCCAAAGTCTTATTTCAGTGTTAAGCCGAAAGTCCACAGCCCAAAGTCTCACCTGAGACAAGGCACGTCCCTTCCACCTATGAGCCTGTAAAATCAAAAGCAAGCTACTTACTTTCTAGATACAATGGGGATACAAGTATTAGGTGAATACAGCCATTCCAAATGGGAGAAATTGCTAAAACAAAGGGGTTACAGGGCCTGTGCAAGTCCAAAATCCAGCAGGGCAGTCAAATTTTAAAGCTCCAAAATGATCTCCCTTTGACTCCAGGTTTCACATTCAGGTTACATTGATATAAAAGGTGGGTTCCCATGGTCTTGGGCAGCTTTGCCCCTGTGGCTTTGCAGGGTACAGCCTCCCTCCTGGCCACTTTCATGGGCTGGCACAGAGTGTCTGCAGCTTTTCCAGGCACATGGTGCAAACTGTTGGTGGATCTACCATTCTGGGGTCTGGAGGATGATGACCCTCTTCTCATAGCTCTACTAGGCAGTACCCTAGTAGGGACTCTGTGTAGGGGCTCCAACCCCACATCTCCCTTCTGCACTGCCCTAGCAGAGGTTCTCCCTGAGGGCCCCACCCATGCAGCAAACTTTTGCCTGGGCATCCAGGCCTTTCCATACATCTTCTGAAATCTAGGCAGAGGTTCCGAAACCTCAATTCTTGACTTCTGTGCACCAGCAGGCTCAATATCACGTTGAAGCTGCCAAGTCTTGGGGCTTCCACCCTCTGGAACCATTAGCCTAAGCTCTACATTGGCCCCTTTCAGCCATGAGTGGAGCAGCTGGGACAAAGGGAACCAAAGCCTTAGGCTTGGGACTTGGGAATTGTGGGAGATACAATTCAAGTTGAGATTTGGATGGGGACAGAGCCAAACCTTATCACTATCGTAACTTACAAATATATTCTCTCAATTTTCTAAGTTTTTTCCCCCTTAACTGATGTTTTTTTGTTGTCATTGTTGCCACTTGGCTTTGCTTTTTGATGATTGGATGGGTTTTGACTTTTTCATATAGTCATACTCATTAATATTCTGCATTATGGTCTTTGCCCCTGACTTTGTGGTTGGAAAGACCTTTCCCATTAATAGTTAGGAACTTTGTTCATATTTAGATTATCCATATGAACTGTTTAGTCCACCTATAATTTAGCTGTCTGACCTTACTGAAGCCACTTAACCTCTCTATCGTTCAGTTTCCTATCTCTAACCTGGTAACAATAATATTACTTCTTACAGTGAGTGAGATGATTCATTTAGTTAAGTCATATGATGTTTAGTGCCTGACACAAGCTTAGTCTAATCAAGTGTTAGCTTCTTAGTTAAGGCTATTATTAATGTTTCCTAATAGTGTAACCTAATAGTAATCAAGTGTCCTAATAACTTTTATCAAACCATCTGGCTTTTAAATTTGTTTATTGATGTGTCTATTTTCTCTATATTAGTGCCACAGTTTACATTTTTAGATAAAGCGATATTAAAGTTTATATTATGGTAACTTCACACTCCTTTTTAGTATCTATTTAGAGGTATTCTCTTTATGCTTAGTGTTCTGAAATTTTATAGTAATGCATTTAGGAATAGGTATTTTTAAATTTGTGAACTGGGCATTTCGTAGATCCTTTCAATCTGAAAATTCATGAACAAGAGGCTTTAAATATTTTATTATTTCTTTGATAATTTTGGCTTCTTCATTATCTCTGTCCTTTCTTGAAATTTGATTTGTTAAATTTGAAGGTGTGCCCTCATGTGCCCTGCCTTTACCTTCAAACCCCTTGGCTATGTGCATCCTTTCATTTATCATTTTCTGGGGTAGGAATCCTTTTGTCATGTTTTAAAAGATCTGATTAAGTAATTAAAGAGGATGAGGAGTTTATAGGTCATGGCTCCTGGATGGCAGAACCAAAATCTGTGAAGAACATAGATACTTTGGGGGAAGTACAGAACACTTTGAGTAGTTAAGAACCCAGGGTATAAAGACTCCCAGCAACTTCAAGGATGACCTCCGGACTTTTCTTGAAAATGGCAGATGCCCGGCAGGTGAGAAATTCATTTGATGTCACACATGCAGTCTGGGTTCTTGAAGGGCTAACACATCTTTACATGATTTCTTTGCCACTATTGGAGTTTAAGGCCTCCCATCCCAGGTGACCTTGCCTCCCAAAGGATGTTAAGTGAGCTTAACCTGCATGAAAATGCCATTTCTTGGAAGGAACTTATTTTTAATGACTGGAGGCTGATATAGAGAATATTTTAAAGGCAGGTCCAGGATGATGGGATTCAGTCCATATTTGAGCACCTCTCTACTCCCTACAGCTTAGGTCCATGCTTCAGTCAGGTGCCGATGAAAAGCATTATTTGGAGTCAGAATGACCTGGGTTAGATCCTGGTTCTACCACTTACTTGCAGTGACACCTTGCTCAAGTGCTTTAACCTCTCTGAGCCTCCAGTTTCCTCATCCAGGTAATAAGGACAATGATACTAATTTTCTCATTGTGTTTTTGAGAAGTTTAAATGAAATAATGCCTATATCTATTATTACTGTTGCTGTTATTGTTACCATGGTTATTATTGGTAATATAAATAATGGTAGTTATTATTACTATGTCTTCTTTCTCAGATGTCCTTCCTTTTGGGAGGTCACTGTGAGGGTTATTTGGAACTTCTGTGTTTGTCCTGCAGCTTCTTATGCAACCCAAGGTCTCAGAATGGCATGCACTGGAACTGCTGGTCAATTAAAATTTATTCTAGGCTGAGTTCTTTTCCATGGAACTGGGCTCCTTTACAGAACTCTTTTGGCTCAGTGGCTGTAGTGGGTTGAATAGTGGCCTGCAAAAAGATATGTCCATGTCCTAACCCCCTGTGAATGTGACCCTATTTGGAAAAAGTGTCTTTGCAGACATAAATTAACTTAAAGATCTCCAGAGGATATTATTGTGGAGTACCTTGGAGTACCTTGCCCTTATGTTCAATGACAAGTGCCCTTAGAAGAGTGAGGCAGAGGCTGATTAGACAGACAGACACACAAACATACAGCGAAACAGAGAGAAGGACACGAAGATGGAAACAGAGATTGGAGTGATGCTGCCACAAGCCAAGGAACACCTGGAGCCACTAGGTGGCAGGTGGAAACTGGAAGAGGCAAGGAAGGAAGGATCCTCCCCTACAGCCTTCAGAGAGGGTGTGACCCTGCTGAAACCTTGCTTTTGGACTTCTTTCTTCCAGAGCTTAGAGAATAAGTTTCCGTTGTTGTAAGCCACCTGATTCATGGTAACATTACAATAGCCCTAGGAAATTAATAGAGTGGCCTGACCAGGAGCATCATTGCAATTGCAATCTGGGGTAAAGAGTCCTAGATTAAAGGCCAGGAGACCTGGGTTCTAGGCCTGGCTCTGTCATTAACTTGTGGGTGATCTCAGATAACTCAATTTTCCCCTGAAAACCTTAGAGTCCCTATCTATGAAGTGAAAAACTGGCTCTTCCTGGGTGGTAAGCTCTTCCAAGCCAGGCCATTCGTGCGAGTGAGTGAAGTGAGTGTAGGGTGGTAGCATACCAAGGAGAAATGGTACCTGGGGAAAATGGGGGGCCCTGGTCCCCCTAAAGCACACAGCCATCACTCAGCTCCTGCAAATTGTTGCCAGACGGGAATTCCAGCCCAATGTTGCCAGAGTTTCTTAATTTTCAAGAGAAGAGAGAAATCGAGATTTTTATATAAAATCAAATTTTTGAATATCTGCCATGGATTCAAATTTATTATAGCACGACATGGGCCAAACAAAGCAATCCTGGAGGCCAAAAGTGACCTCTAATCTAGTTCCTGTTTGAGGTCTCGCTCTAGCCCCAGTGCTGTGATTTTCTGGCTTATGGGAATACCCACAGGTTCCAGAGCCTTGTCCTTGGCAAACCTGGGATGGTAGCCTGGAAAAGAGAGCAGGGGCATGGCAGGAGGAACTGGCTCACCCACTGAGGCTGGGCAGGCCCTGCCGGCAGAAGCAAACCAAAGCAGCTTGGTCCACAAATGCCTAATTTAGTTCATTTTTCCCTTCTTGTGAGCCACTGGGGTTCAGGTACCAGGCTTGATTTTTATGTGCAAAGTGTAAGCTCACTAGTCAGCCTGGGCTCCATGGTGCCTCATAAATCATAGGCTGTTTTTATTTTTAATAATAAAATCCAGCTGATGCCAGAAGAGGTAAGGAAATGCAGTGTGGGAGAAGCAAAGCTTGAAAGTAGACTTGTCTTGCACCCATGAACAAATGATTTGAGAATTTAGAAATTTTCCCATTGCAATGCAGGCTTGCGCTCGTTTTTACCCAGCATGTGTGTGTGGAACACCTACTCTGTGTGGGTGCTGAGAATACGATGGTGCCTAAGACAGATGTCTTCTTGTCGTCATGCAGTTGAATCTATTGGGAAGGGAGGGTGGATAATTGGGTAAGCAATTCCTCAAACATGAAAAAGACACTCATAGAATGGAGTTTATGAGAAATCCATGGGAGGGGGCAAAAAGTCCTTCCCGATGGGACTGACATTTAAGCTCTCACAAGAAGGATGTATGAAAAGCCAGTCATGCAGATAGCCAAGCAAAGAACAGGACAGCAAGAGCCAGAGCCCAGTCGAGGGTAACAGGTCCAGAATGGGGGCTCCTGTATTAAAGAATCAGTGATGTGATTAACTTCTCTGAGTGTCAATATTCCCATCTGAAAAATGAGAGGCCTGGACTGGACAGTCTCTGGGGCCCTTCGAGCTCTGCGAGCTCATGAATCTTGGGTGACAAACTGAAATTGAGATGGATTGGGATATTCCCAGCACCTGTTTGGCCTTTGTCAGTCTGAATCATAATTTTAAAAGCAGCTCTGGAAAGCTGTTGAAGGTGGAACAAGACATTTCCAGCTGCCAGTTTCATCTCCATTAAGGATGGCACTGACACAGGCACACCTATAGATGCCTTAAGATTTGGCACCAGACTAGAAGACTTTCTCTTTCTAGTGGTGACAGTTGTGAGATGGTTATACTCTATTTACCATGTGCCAGCCACATGCATTCTTCACATGCCCAACAAATATTTTCCAAGCATCTACTCAGTCCCGAGAACTGTGCTAGGTTTGAGGAATACAGCGGTGCATGAGACATGCAGATTGCAGGTGGACAGAGCTCGGAGAAGTGACCGTGGGCCAGAAAATATTGGCAGGGATGAGATGCTGAAACTAAATAGTAGCTATGGGTTAAGGGGAAGAGAGAAAAAAGAAGAGAAGAGAAGAGAGAAGAAAGGAAACAGAAAGAAGAGAAGAGAGGAGAGACAACAGAAGAGAGAGAGGAGAGGAAAAGAGAAGAGAAGAAGCAGAGGAGGGGGAGAAGAGGGGAGGAGAACTCAATCAAGGATGGTACTAGAGGCCAGGTATGGTGGCCCATGCTTGCAATCCCAGCGCTTTGGGAAACCAAGGCAGGAGGATCCCTTGAGCCCAGGAGTTCAAGACTAGCTTGGGTAACATAGTGAGACCCCATCTCTACAAAGCATAAAACAATTGACAGAGCATCATGGTGCATGCCTGTAGTTCCAGCTGCTTAAGAGGCTGAGGTGGGAGGATTGCTTGAGCCCAGGAGGTTGAAGCTGCATTGAGCTGTGATTGCACCACAGCACTACAGCCTGGCTGACAGAGCAAAGCAAGACTCTGCCAAAAAAAAAAAAAAAAAAAAAGGCAGAAAGAAAAGGATGGCATTATTGTGCACTCATGGATTACTTCCTTGAAGAGTTGATATCTGAGCAGAGATCTGAAGTTGCCAAAGCATTCAATCCAGTGAGCTCAGGGGAAGAGCTGTACAGGCGCAGGGAACAGCACATACAAAGTCTCTGACATGGGAACAAACTTGGCATGTTCAAGAAAGGCAGTGGGGTTGGAAATGGGGGTTGAAGCTTAGTGAACAAACGAAAGAAGTTAGGTTGGAAAAGAAGTTGGAGAGGAGTCAGGGCCAGAAAATGAAGGGCCTTTTTCTTTCAAGCACAGAGAAAGCTTCCTGAAGGATGTTAAACAGGGGAATGATGTGATCTGATTTCTGTTTTGCAAAGCTAGTCCTGACTGCTGTGTGGAGAATAGATTGTGGAGAGGCAAGAATGGAAGCAGAACGACCATGGAGGCACCGAGTGAGATTGTCCCGGCCGTGGATGATAGTGGCTTGGGAGCAGTGACAGTGGGGCAGGTGGTCATTTTGGGGACATACTTTGGAGATGAAGCTGACAGAGTTTGCTGTTGGACTGGCTACAGGTAACCAGGGAAACTGGAGGAATCAAAAGAAGGAAATTTAAAAAATGCCCCTATGTTTTTGGCTTACTTGATCCAACAGACTTTCATACTTCATCTTTAATCCTCACAACTGCCCATTTTATGGCTGAGGAAACTGAGGCATCTCTAAGCGACAGAACAAGCAAATGCAGGTCAGCTTGCCACTAGAAGCCACAAAAGAGCCTTTCTAGTTGAGTTGCTTTTTCTCATTTGCATTGCTCCATTCTTTCCTTGGGGACTGGCTTGCCACCCAGGATCCAGCCCTTTCCCCCTTGCTTTGAGTGAGAGACCTGGTTGGCCTAGCTCAGTCGGGTAACCCCTGAAATGTCAGATCCCATCGACTCTCCCCAGGCAGAGATCAGCGGGCCAGAAAGTGCCTCTGGAACCCGCTCTGGGAAGTGTGTCTCACCAACCCTTTGAATGCTGCCCGGGATCTCTGTGGCCCCCTGCTCCTCCGATGGCTTCTAGCTTTCCACTTGTGACAGCTTTGGTGATCTCCTGTGACAGGGGGAATATGCAGCCACAGGGATGCAGCTCCGTGCCCGGGAAATGTCACCTCCAATTGATGTCACAGAGGAGAGAGAAGCAATTAAGGCGCCAGCCCATTCTTGAAGCTCTAGCTCCAGGCAAACTGTAGGGAGGGTGGAGAGGGAGATGGAGGAGGAAGGAACAAGGAAGGGATGGCAGCAGGGAAAGGGTTGAAAGCAGGGCAAGTTAGAGAAAGGTGCACATCTTCGATCACAGAGTAGGTGCACAGTAAGTATTTGTTGAATGAATAAGTGAAGATTGTAGTGGATGCTGTAGTGTGCCACCCAATGCCACCCCCCACCCACCTTCAGAACCACAGGACTCATTCTCTCAACTCCAGAGAGTATGTGATGTTTTGGGCTCACAGCTGAGTCCCTCTGCAGGACCTGCCCTTGAGTGAAGGAAGCTGCTTGCTCAGTCTGGGGCAAATCTACATGCAGTGACTATTCAAAGCAGCTCTGATGGGCCATCCCAGCTCTAGAACTCCATATAGGATTGACTGAGACCTTTGGTACAATTGCATCACAGCCAAAGTTCTCCCTGTGCCCAATCCTGTTTCCCTCACTGACTTGCTTGTGTGACTCCTATGAACGCTTCCCAGTGAAGCCCCTGTATGCAAATCTCTCTCCAAGAGAACCAGACCTAAGGCAAATACCTTACATGAACAAAAAGTATTAGTGTATGGCTAGTCATAATGTTCACTTTTCTCTTTCCAAATCAATTGCTAAATTAAACCCTGGACTCTCCAGTGCCGTGGAGAATATGGATAATGGGTAAAATGAAGAAACAAAGAAGTCATAAAGGATTTTTAATCTATATAACAGAAATCCCCAAGATTAGGTAAGAGGAAAAATAATAGAAAGTCTGTGAAGGCAAAGTTTCAGAGATTGATGTTTACAAAGAGGAGAGAGAAGGTTTCCCTGGGTGAGGTTGACATCTGAATGGAGGGTATTGAGAGAGGAAAAAAATGGGGACAGAATTCTAAAGATGCTTATTGTACATTCTCAACATACCATCTCCTCCTTGCTTGAGGTTTTCTTGAGAAAGCGAGTAGAGATTTGGATACTTTTACTTTGTTTTCTGACTTTAGAAACTGGGCCACATGGGATTATGGGTTATTTATTTGGGTTACAAATATGGCTGAGTGAAAAGGGTGATGACAATGAAAGAAGAAAGGATAAACACAAATTAGCAGGAAGAATAAGAGAGACAGAGAGAGATGGATAACACCCCTATGAATGGAGAAGAGTCATATAGAAGCAAAGAGAAACAGAATGAAATTAGAGTGAGAAAAGGCTATTCCTCACAGTGTTAGACACGTTGGACAAATTTCTGATACACCTAATACCCTTCTGTCACTAAAACCAACCTGCCTTTAGCTCCCTGTGAGGTGAGCAGACACAGGCTGGTCTTTGCACAAGGGTTGGTACTAATTGATTAAAGGTGGAATATTAATTAGGATAAGGCCTAGCAAGTACAACAAACGGCAAAATAATAGTGACCTCAGGAAACTGAGAAGTTGATTTCTATTTTTTATAACAGATCAACCATAAGCAGTCCATTTGGCATGTCTATTAAACAGTGACAGTTTCCAGTCCCAAGCTCCTTCTGTCTCATTTGTCTATATTAGCACTTGGCGTCCATCTTGTGATCTAAGATGGCTCCTCCAGTTCCAGCCATTGACTCTGCATTCTGTGCAATGGAATGGGAGAAACGAGGTGTTTAAGGCAGGTTCTTCCCTTTAGGGTATGACCAATTGCTTAACTTCCCATTGGTCAGAACCTAGTTACAATGGCCATGACTTAGATTCAAAGGAAAGGTGAGAAAATAAATGTTTTTATTTTTATATTTTTTTATGTTTTTATTTTTGTTATTTGTAGGTGGCCATATGCCCAGATAAAATGTATGGGTTATATTACTAAAGGAAGAGGGAGGGATGGTTTCTGAGAGGTAGCTTGCAGTCTCTGATCAATAGTGATCTAAACATAGGCTGGCTGAGGGCTGATGGAGTGACCTACAGCAAAAACGGCCTGTTGAAGGCTAAATTTAGATGGGGACTGTGGAGAGCATTTGGGAGTCAAAAGGGATGGGGAAGAGAGGAGAATGGAGCAGGCAGGTTCTGAGGGAGGAAGAGGCAGAGGGAGTGGCCAGTTCTTGAGCTGTGAAATCTCTTTCAGTTCTCACTTCTCACCATAAGGATACTTAAATATCAGTTAGGATGCTTTTGGCTGGGAGTGACCAAAAACTCCCACTCAAACTCAGGCAATAACTAAAGTTGTATAGTCATGTCATAGGAGTCCAGAGGTAGAGGGGACTCCAGGCATGGATTGGTGAGCAACTCAAGGATGTCTGTTGACTCAGTGATTCATGGCCTTTATTTACTCCATCATCTTCATCTGTGGCTTCATCCTCAGGCTGGCTGGTTCTGCACATGGTCACAACATGACAACCAATAACCACAGTGCAATGGGCTTCCTTGGTCACATCTGGTAGTAGAGGTTGAGAGAGAAGTAACTGCTCTATACTCACTTGCAAAAAAAGTTCTTCACACCAGTTAGATTGATCCAGTTTAGATAATGTGCTACCCCCTGAACTAATAAAAGATGCTTATTGATTTAGACCGAGCTGCTTCCGCCTTTGGAGAGGAAGATGGAGTGGATACCTGGATAAAACCAGGGCTCTGTTAGGTTTCTATTGGTAAACCTAAAGTTTCCATTGACCTTAAAATAAACCCTCTTTTCTCTATGGCAGCCTGAGAGTTCTTCATCCTAGTGAACCAGAGTGATGCATTCATGTGCCAATAAAGCACTCAAAAGCTAGCTACTCCAAAAGTGCTGAAGGAGGAAGGGAAAAGAACATAAAATGAAAGACGTGTCCATACATGTGAGTGAGTTCCAAGGTCCTGAAGGAAGAAGCCATTGCCAGTGAGCTCCAAGGTCATTAGGGACAATTTATATGAAGGAGAGGAGATATGGTTCCAAGTCATGGGAGACCACTTCAGAGGCAATCCAGGGTCATCCAGGAACATGTTAAGCAACTTTCAGGTTAGACATCAAGAAGGGGAGTAGAGAGCTCCTATTCAGCATGGCCAGAGGGTTCATGGCCAGGGCACCAACTTGCCAAAATGGAAATGAACATCCTGCTGATCTCCATTTGGTGGCTACATCTGGGATGGTAAATAGGCATTATTCCAAGGGCCACCCTAATTGGTAGTAGCCCTTGAAGTACATCTTGAGAAGGACTTAGAGTCCTGACGAGTGGACATTGCTGAGCTACTTGGTCTTATTCTAAAGCTTTCCTTCTTGGCTTTATCCTCTGCCTTTGAAGAACTATTCCTTAGCAGTTGGATATTGCTTCCCTTACGCATGAGCGTTTCTGGAGATGGTCTGAGTATGTTTCTTGTCCTGTTCTTATAAGAAGCATGTCAGAAGGACAGGGAAGAGACTCTGGAGTTGGAGTGGACCTGCCTTTGAACCCCAGGCTTTGAACCAGTTGAGTAACTTAAAGATGTAATTTCTCTTCTCTGAGCCTCAGTTTATCTATGTGTGAAAAGAAGAGAAGAATGTCTACTGAAAGGGATGATCCAAGGATCAGATTTAATGGGTGTAACAGATCTAGGATGGTGCTCACTCTGAATTTTTGAAAAAATCTTGAACAGTTGCTCAGACTCTGGTTCCTCCAGTTCCCCAGATCACAGACCACATTTTGTTCTTACAACTTCCTTCATTATGTCCTCTTATTCATGGATAACTGTAATGTCCAGCTGTGCTGGAGACTAACGTGATCCTCATTTGGATATTCAGATGCAAGTACAAAGACTCAGGCCCCCTTCTTGACGTTCATGAGTTTAACTGTGCTCTTCACTTGGGTGTTTTACAGCTAAGTACTTGGGACTTTACACCATTTTCTTTTAAAATGGTGCATGTCTGGACACGATGAATGAATTCGTGGCACTTCAAGGGGAGATCTAGGCATTGACATCTATGAATTTATAATTTCTTTTTGATCAAGCCAGAGCTGGCAAGGAGTAAAGAAACCAGAGAGAGCAAGAGGGTCATTTGAAATTGCTATCCTTTTCAGATTTTATACTCCCATCTGGATTCCCCTGCTGAGAAGCAGGCTGGACACTCAGGAAACCCATGCCAGACAGCTAGCTAAGTCCTAGAAGTCAGCTCCTGATGGTATTTGGCAACCTTGGGCCTCTCCGGGCCAAGGGTTTAGTGCCAAGAGTAATTGTGATTTACACCCCTAACCTCTTTGGGTGCAAAATGGTTTTGATTAGATGCATACCATGTTTATTAAGCCTTGCACAAGGCAGTCTGGGGGCTTGGCTGTTCTGCCATAAAAGAGAGGGAGATTTACACGGCTCCCTGCAGGATTCATTTAATCTCTTGGGGATTTACTGACCTTCAATTAGAACTGTTAAGTACTGTTTACATGGTCCCTAATTCATACAAGACCAATGTAAGGCTGAATTTTGCTTTCATTAAGGACCTATGAATCAAGAAAATAAAAAATAATAAAACGTCTTTGCCAAGCAAGATGTGATTTGAGTTAAGGAAAAAAAAAGAATATCAAAAACAAAAAGCCATTAAAAGTTGAAAGCTTTACTTTGTCATCATTTAGGAGTGGACTGATAGTAAAGAGTTGATACATAAAGGATGGATTTGAAATTTTAAAAATCACCTGATTTGAGATTTTTTTGGGTGAGGATTAGCTTTATAGTTTTAAAACTGTGTCTTTCAGTGACCTGGGAAAAGACAGTCCCTTGAATACAAAGGAATTGGGATTCCTTTGTATTCCCTAGAAGGAAGAGTACCGTGTATCTCTTACCAGAGTCAATTGTGCACACAGAAAATTGCCTTTAGCTGTGCCTTCAAACTGAGATCCACGAACTCCCAGTGGGTGTGTATAGAATACCAGAGACACATAAAACCGTGAAGCATCATTTATGCATATTATTCAAGGATTTGGGGAAAAAGCATACCTCTTTAAAAACATTGAAGAAAATACAACAGTATTAGGTCAGAAGTCATTCAAAATGCTTATACTAGACAGGCAAGCAGAGAGGAAGTATGTTGGGCTGGGTTGGGGACTGCACTAAAGTGAGAAAGTTATGTTCCATCTTAAGAGGCACTCACTGCTGCACCACAGGCTCAGTAAATGTTGGATGAACTATTAAAAAGTGGTCACCTCTACTCCTGGCTCTGGAACTTGTTCCTGAAGGACAACGCTATGCAGATTGCTCAGAGCCGCAGACTCATACTAGGAGAAGTCAGTTTGACATATTATGGGCATCACTTCCAGTGTCTGCCTTGGGCACAGAATGCATCAGCTATGACAGCCTAGAGTTGTGTAAAACATATTGAACCGCAGGATAGCATGATAATCACAATAGTTGCAGCCAACAATGATTGGTAGCCTGATTAGTGATTGTCCACCAGATGTGTTAAGTGCCTTGTTTACATCATGTCACTGAATGTCCCCAACTGTCCTGTGTGGTAGTTATTATTGTCACTGTTTGACAGATGAGGAAACTGAGGTTTAGCAAGGTGAAGTCACTTGCTCAGGTCACATAGTTTGGAAGCAGCAAGCCATGCCTCACCCTCGATTCCACAGCCCAGAGCGTGTGTTCCTGGCCAACAGAAAGCATCGTGAAAAGGCCGAGGTGAAAGTCTAACGCTTCCTTTTATTACTCAGCTTGGTTCCAACTTAGAGCAGAGGCAGGGAGTCAGTTTTCGTACTCTCACACAAGCTTCTCCCCATTGCTGTCCCCTCCTATGGAATGAATTAGTCCCTGAAAGACGAGTTTATGCACCTTTGATGAACAGGGAACACAGTGAATCTTAACAGCATTTTCTACATCCCAATACCCAGTGATGAGACCAACATGGGTGTTCTCAAGGAACAGAAAAATCTCTACATGGGTTGCAATTACGAGATTGAACAATACTCAGTTTGGTGACCTGGCAATGGGCTTAGCATTTTTTTTTCTTTTTTAGATTGGGGTTTAAAAAAACCCTACATTATCTACACTCTTAACAGATTTTGAAGTGTACCGTATAGTATGGTTAAAGGATGTACACTGTTGTAAAGCACATCTCTAGAGCTTTTTCATCTTGCATAACCAGAACTCTATACCTTTTGAACAATAACTCCTCATTTCCCCCTTATCTCAGCCCCTGGTATCAACCATTCTACTTTCTGCTTCTATGAGTTGGACTATTTATATACTCCATATAAGTGGAATGATGACACATTTGTCCTTCTGTGCTTGGCTTATTTCATTTAGCATAATGTCCTCAAGCTTCATCCATGTTGTAGCATATGGCAGGGTTTTTTTTTTTTTTTTTTTTTGAGACGGAGTCTTGCTCTGTTGCCCAGGCTGGAGTGCAGTGGCGTGATCTCGGCTCACTGTAAGCTCTGCCTCATGGGTTCACTCCATTCTCCTGCCTCAGCCTCCCAAGTAGCTGGGACTACAGGCACATGCCACAATGCCAGGCTAATTTTGTTGTATTTTTAGTAGAGACAGGTTTTCACCGTGTTAGCCAGGATGATCTTGATCTCCTGACCTTGTGATCCGCCCATCTCGGCCTCCCAAAGTGCTGGGATTACAGGCATGAGCCACCGCGCCCGGCGATTTCTTTCTTCTTAAAGGTTGGATGATATTTCATTGTATGTATATACCACACTTTATCAAATTATTCATTAGTGTTTCCACCTCTGTGCTACGGTGGATAATAATGCAGTGAACATCGGTGTGAAAACACTTCTTTGAGATCCTGTTTTCAATCCTTTTGGATAAATATTTAGAAGTGAGATTGCTGGATTGTATGGTAGTTTCATTTTTAATTTTTTGAGGAAACTTGATATTATTCTCCATAGTGACTACACCATTTTACATTCCCACCAATAGTGCACAAGTGTTCCAATTTCTCCACATTTTTGCTTTTAAAATTATTATTTTTGATAGTGACCATCTTAACAGGTACGAAGTAATGTCTCATTGTGGTTTTAATTTGCACTTCTTAAATGATTAGTGATACTGAACATATTTACATATACCTGTTAGTCATTTATGTCTCTTCTTTGGCAAAATTTGTATGCAGGTCCCTTGCCTTTTTTTTTTTTTTTTTTTTTTGGAAACAGAGTCTCCCTCTGTCACACAGGCTGGAGTACAGCGGCGTGATCTCAGCCCAATTCAACCTTCACTTCCTGGGTTCAAGCGATTCTTCTGCCTTAGCTTCCCCAGTAGCTGGGATTACAGGCACACACCATCACACCTGGCTAATTTTTGTAATTTTAGTAGAGACGAGATTTCACCGTGTTTCCTAGGCTGATCTCAAACTCCTGGCCTCAAGCTATCCATCCACCTCAGCCTCCCAAAGTGCTGGGATTATAGGCATGAGCCACCGCACCTGGCTCCTTGCTCATTTTTAAAATTGCGTTATTCATTGTTTGCTTGTTTTTTTGCTGTCAAGTTGTAGGAGTTCCTTATATATTTTGAATATTAACCCCTTATCAGATATATGGCTTGCAAATATTTTCTCCCATTCCATAGGTTAACTTTTCACTCTGTTGATTGTCTCCTTTGCTGTACAGAAGCTTTTAGTTTGACGTAGCCCCCCTTGTCTATTTTCGGTTTTGTTGTCTGTGCTTGTGATGTCATAATTAAGAAATCACTGCCAGTGAACTTAGCTCTTGACTGGATACATTCCAGAGAGTCTTTGACAGGGAAACTTCCATAACTTTACCATTAGTGGCTTAAGGTCTCTGTCTCAAGTTGAGTTTTCCTAGAAGCATCTAGAATTTGAGGACCAATAGTTTAGTTGGGAAGTGATTCTAGGAATCACTGGTAGGGCAGTAAGGAAGTGAAAAGAATATATTAACAAGCAATTTACAACCAGGAGCAGCTGGGACTCTATGCCACTGATTCTGGGTTGGCAGATAAAACACAAGGCTCCAGTTACATTTAAATGTATATAAGCAAGCAATTTTTTTTTTTTTTTTTTGGAGATGGAGTTTCGCTCTTTTGCCCAGGCTGGAGTGCAGTGGCGCGATCTCAGCTCACTGCCACCTCCGCCTTCTGGGTTCAAGCGATTCTCCTGCCTCAGCCTCCTGAGTAGCTGGAATTACAGGCACCCACCACCATGCCTGGCTAATTTTTGTATTTTTAGTAGAGATGGGATTTCACCTTGTTGGCTAGGCTGGTCTCAAACTCCTGACCTCATGACCCGCCCTGCCTTGGCCTCCCAAAGTGCTGGGATTACAGGCGTGAACCATCGCGACCTGCCTAAACAAGTAATATTTAGTGTGTGTCCCACATATTGCACAGGGCATACCTATCCTAAAACTTGATCATTGTTTATCTGAAATGTAATTTTAACTGGCTTGCTGTATTTTTATTTGCTTCATCTGATACTCCTATGCTAGAGACTTCTGGGAGATGGTATAGAAGAACATCCTTCAGTGTTGTCCCATCTCTGAGAGGCAGGAGACCTGAGCATTTATCATCTATCTTATATTCATCATTGGTTTAGGGCTACTCCTGGGCTAATTAGCTCATGAAATCATTCTGAATAGATGAAGGAGATGAAGAATAAAGGCTTGCCCAAACCCAGTAACCAGAGATTCTCTTCATCTGCCCGTGTCTAATGACAATGTGGAACATGACAACAGAAAACAGTTTCTCCCTGCTTCCTCCCTCTCTCCCATCCTGTTGTCCACATAGTAATGTGTATTGAGTGTCGTCTCGGTTCTGGGTGCTATACTTGGTCATTTTATCTACATCAGAGGTGTCGGCCTATTTTAGGCAACAAAGTGTTTTTAAAGCCCTGTTTTCAAGTCTCAGGAGGAGGCCCGTTTTTGCTTGGGTTGTCTTCCAACATTCTATACTGGCAACAAATTCTTCATGTTATTTAATGTTTTATAATTTACAAATCTTTATTTAAGTACAAATGAATGATCCTTTTATCTGTATGGTATAGCAGTTTTGGGCGTGAACTTTGGACTCAGATAGAAATGGGTGTAAATCCTGCCCCCAGGGCTTGCTAGGTGTGAGATTTAGAAAGTGGGCAGATCATGTAACCTTTCTGAGCTTGTGTCCCATGCCTGTGGAGTGGTGATGACTCTGGTGCTCATTGCATAGGGTTGTATGAGAGCCTGGAGAAGCTAAGTCATGCTATAGTAATGACCTATCCCTGAATCTCAATGGCTTAAAGCAATACAGGGTTATTTCTTCCTTATGCTACATGTTCTTTGCACATTAGCAGGGGCCTCTTCTCTGTTATTCTCACTGCAGGACTAAGAGCAATATTTGCATAGACAAAAGATAGTTCAGAATAAACCAGATTAAGGAGTTGGAGCAACACTCACTTTTTTTTTTTTTTAACCTGATAGAGAGTTTAGTTCATCTCTGTGTAATTCCAGATGGGATTTTCAAGGTCTGTCTTCAGTGGTGAAGATGACTACCTTAGGGACAAGCAACTGGAATTTGAGTACAAGAAGCTTTGGGGGAAGTGATTCCACCAGGAAGTACTGATAGAGGAGTGAGAAAATGAGAAAAGAAGGGAAAGGTGCCGGTACAGGGTATGTTAGTGGGCAAATATGACTCTCTGGGCAGCAAGGGCTCAATGGTGACCAGGGCCCCACTAACTGGAATGGCACTTGCCATGGTAGCAAGGAGAAGATTATGAGCATCAGGGTCATACATGGGCAATTAAATGTGCCAGCAAGGCAGTGACAGGCATAATTTTAACCCACACTATATTGGCCAGAATTAGTCACATGGCTCAACCCAAATGCAAAGAGTATTGGGTTGTGCAGTTGCCCTAAGGGCCGAAGGCGAACCAGACATATGGTTGGGCAGTGCCTATGTCTATCAAAGATTGTTGCAGGGATTTAATGAGATAGCATTGCAGGGATTCAATGATATACTACAGAACCTGGCATATAGCAGATGCACAATAAATGATAGCTGCTCTCTTAATTATGATGATGTTTGCCCCACTAGAATCTGAACATTTTAAGAAAAACTTTGTCTTCTAATAATGCTAATATTTATTGCTCAATACTTTCAACATGCTGGAGACCCTGTCAAACAGCATCCTCACAACAACCCCATGAGGTAACTATTATTTTCCATCCTATTTTTCAGATGGGGAAACCAAGTCTTAGTGAGGTTAAGTATGCTTCTCAGGCTCACAGCCATCAAAACCTAAAGCCCATACAGCTGGCATCACACGCTGGCATCTCCTGCCAGCACTTAGCATTGAGCCTTAAACAGAGGAAAGGTTCTGAATATTTGCAGAACTGACTGAAATAACTTTTTTTCGGACTTTGTAAGTGCCTCAAAGACCTTCCAGCTACTCTTTCCTCTAACATGCCTTCTCCTTAAAAATGGCAAGGTGCCCAATCTTTCCAGACTGTTGGCCAAGACAATCTTCCTCTTGCCATTTAATTACTGTATGTAATTCCAAGATCTGGCATTCCTCATCACCCAAATTCCCTGTGGATCTTCTTCTTTTCCTGGTCAAACCCAGAGATATATCTGCTGTCCTCATTACAATTCCAGGACATATTTGTAGGTACTATAATTCTTCCTCATGTAAAAATAAAAAGTGGGCAATAAGTTCCGGAAATGTCCTGGACTATTAGAACAACCTCCTTAAAGTTTTAAGTGCTTGCTGATATCTAAAATTGCTACACTCTCAGGGTTCTGATCATTTTCCTATCCTAGCCATCTTAAGAACTATATTGGAATTTAATTTTGGGGCCCTTCTGGGAATTTAACTACTTCTCCTCTTCCCTTTATTCAGTTAAAGGCTGAAAATATCAGCTGGCTCTTATCTGATTCTTTCTTTGTTAACAGTATGTTGAGGAAAGCCCCCTCCCACTCTAAGAGATTTTTTTAAACCTTTTTTTTTTTTTTTTTTTTTTTTTTTGGTGTGTGGTGGGGTGGGCACGGTAGACAAATAAAAATAATTCTGAGGTTATCTGAGAGCTGACATTCCATACAATAGCAATAAGAACGTTTTCCAAATTTAAAACTCTGATGGAGGAAGTGGGTTACAATAGGAGCAACCTTTGACCCTGACCAGTCATAATGGTTTCCTGGATTCAGAGATATTATGGGTTGGAGCCAAGGGTTTCAGCAGAGAGAGCACAAGATGTGTTAAACTTAGAACACAATGTGCGAGTTCCGGGTGGGGCCGTTGGAGGACATCTTTCTTTCTTTCCGGTGGAAGCGATTCCTTTACAAACAAGGAACTGGGTCTTTCCCACTGTCCGACCCGTGTCCGTGTGTTTGTTCTGCTGCTGATTTTGAAAGGAATTTTGCATGTTTTTGAGATCTCCAGACTCTGAAAGTCTTCACTCTGGGGACCGTTTCTAAGGATGATTCATTCGCCAAATACTTATTGAGTGATTACTATGTGCCAGGTCCTGTTCTAGATGCTGAAATATAGCAAAACAGAAAATCAACCAAAAAGCTCTGTCCTTGCAGAGCTTCATCCTATAGCACAACTCCTCAACCTCAGCACTACTGACATTTTGGGCTGGAGAATTTTTTGTTGTGGGGGTTGTCCTGCGCATTGTGGGATGTTTAGCAGCGTCACTAGCCTCTACCTATTAGATGCCAGTAGAGCAAAAAATTACTTTTTGCCTCCAAGATATGTCTGCAGATGCCATTCTATAGGGAGCAAGAACAACTCTTCTAAAGGGAGAACAGTTCTATAGGGACGGAGACAGACCATGAACTGTGAACTATTTAATACTAAATGGGTAAATTATAGTCTGTTGATGGTCAATACATATACAGAGTAGGTGAAGGGGAGCTGAGTCTCACTGGTGCGATGGGGAGGGGAGATTGTTGTAATTTAAATGGTGTGATTGGGGAAATCCTTATTGAGAAGGTGACATCTGACAAAGACTTGAAGGAGGCAAGGAAGTAAGCCATTTGGTTATGGAGGAAGAAGATCGCAGAAGGAGACAACAGCCAGTGCAAATACCCTGGGTATGCACCGGGCTGTCAGAACCACCAAGGAAATCAGTATGGCTGGAGTGGGGGGAGCTGGAGGACAGTGCCCAGAGGGGAGGCGGGAGATAAAGGAAGTGTTGAGACTCTGCAGCATGGAGGCTTTTGTGGCCATCGTCAAGGCTTTGCTGTTCTCTGGGAGGAAAGGAAACCATTGTTTTATTTTGAACAGGAGCGTGGTAGGATCTGCCTTAATGTTTTAACAGGACTACTCCAGTGGCTGCCACCTTGAATACAGACTTTATGAGGGCAAGGAGAAAAGCAAGGTCATAACAGGGCCATAACAAGTCAAACGTTGACGTCAGGCAACAGAGGGGACTGGCCAGATGGCTGTAGACTTCCACACACATCTTTCTCCCCTTCCATAAAGACGCATATACAGTGGTCGGCTTGTAGCTGCGTCAGTATGGTAGACCATCAAGGGAAATTAAGTGTGAATTTGTCTTATATTCCTTATTGCCTTTTGCTGTTAGACTTTGTCATAGGTAATGTCCTGATTTTCATTTTGGAAACAAAGTATTTGTAGGTGGAAGATCAGATTCCCA
Source organism: Chlorocebus sabaeus (assembly GCF_047675955.1). Taxonomy (NCBI): domain Eukaryota; kingdom Metazoa; phylum Chordata; class Mammalia; order Primates; family Cercopithecidae; genus Chlorocebus; species Chlorocebus sabaeus. Next base: position 112,813,576 of record NC_132914.1, on the reverse strand, counting down.
GGTAATTATAATAATTAATAATGCATGATAGAAATAATAAATTAACAAGCATTATTATTAAATTAATATATATTAATTTATATTAATTAATATAATATTTAAATTTTTAATATTTAATATTTAATATTTATATTAATTTAATTATAATTATAAAATTATTATATAATTATTATATAATTATTATAATTATAAAATTTAATATTTATATTAATTAATATAATATATATTAATAAATTAATAATAATTTATTATTATGTTAATAATAAATTAACATAAGCCAGATGCTATGCTAAGCTCTTATTATTCGTTATCTCATTTAATTCTGTCAATAACCTTAGGAAGTGGGTACTCATCATTTCTTCTACAGTCTAGATGAGGAAACTGAGGGTCAGAATGTTTAAACGATTTCTCCAAACTTTCAGAGCCTCAAGCCTCATTGACTGGTGTGGGAGAGGGATGAACAGCCAGCTGATGTGGAAGGTGTACGTTTCATGATTGCCAGGGACACCAGCCTCATGTTCGAACCCCCTCCCACCTCTCTCCTGAACTTGTCCTAGAGATATCAGAGAGGGGTGACAGAGATGAATGTAAAAACTCCTCTCCCTCAACTCTAAACCTTGTTAGCTGGAACCACAGATGGTGAGTTGTAGGTGGAAGGCAGATTACAACTAATTCCAACCTTTAATGGATGGGGCTGGGGAGCATTGGAATTAATAGCTCAGGTTCTTGAATCCATAGACCCAGATTGAAATCCCAGCTCCACCATTTATGGGCTCTGTGATCTAAGTCAGTTACTTCACCACTCTAAGCTTTTATTTCTTCTCCTCTAAGATTGGAATAATAATCATATAGATGCCATTTGGTGTCCCGCCCATAACCCTGTGTCCCCTCTTACCTCTCAAGCCACCTGCAGCTTAGATTGACAGTTCCCCAAATGCTGACATTTAGTCCTCTGCCCAAGGGCTGTCTGACTGCAGATACGTGCTCAGCCCAGGATGGTCAGAAATATTAGAGAGTTGATGCCCCCAGAAGCAACGTCAACCAATGAGGAATGAGGTGTGGTAAATAAATACCCCTTATTTATCCACCACATTTTCTCCCTGGGCCAACTCTGAGGTGTGTTCTCACAGCCCTTCAGGGGCCCATGCAAGACTGGGACCCAGTTACTCACCACAGTGACTGCTCAGCAAGGCACCCTTTATATCTGCTTTCTTGCCTTTTATTCCCTCCAAGACTTCCTGGGGTTATCCCCAAATAAACCACTTACACACAAATCCTCATCTCAAGACCTGTGTTTGGGGAGGAAACCAGACCAGGACAAGTAGTGAGTAGTGACCACCTCCTTAAATTGCTGTGATGTTAAGAGAAGGTACCTGTATAGTTGTTAAGTACTTAGCTTATTGGCAGAAATATATATAGAATAAACACTGGAAGAAATGGTGATGATGATGATGATGGTGATGAGGAGGAAGGGAAGGGGGGAAGGTGGAGGAGGAAGAGGAGAAGGAAGAAGGAAGGAGAAGAGAAGAAGAAGGGGAAGAAGAGGAGGAGGAAGAGGAGGAGGAGAAAAGGAAGAGGAGGAGGAGAAAAGGAGGAGGGAGAAGGAGAAGGATGAGGAAGAAGGAGGAAGAGGGGAGAAGGAGGAAGGAGGAGGAGGATGAGGAGGAGGGGAAGAGGAGGAGAAGAGGAGAAGAGGAGGAAGGGGGTGATGAAGATGATGACTGTGATGAAACAAAAGGCCAAGAATGAATGAAGTTGGTGACTGATTGTGGGGTAACAGGGTGTGGGTGCCAGGCAGGCAGATCCACAATGGAGCCATCTCCTCTCCACTCCTTTGGTGGCCAGTGCTTTCCAGGAGATACCCTGTCCCTTCTGTTCCCCTGCCCTCCTGAACAACTGGCAGTCAGTGAGTCAGCTGAGTGCTCACCAAACACCATTCTGTTATAAGACTTGGTGGGAGGCACCAGGAATTATAAAATCCAGTCATCGCCTGAGTTATTCCTCCTTCATGTGGAAAGTCAAATCTTCTATCCATGAATGTCCTTCTCCCTATTTTCCCCTTGGACTTTCACCTCGGGTTCTGCCACTGGACAAGTGGACACACAGCCTTGGGACAAGTCTGAATGTGTTGTCTTGAGAGTGTTATTCAGCTTCATATGTGAGGTGGTTGATTTCCTGTCTTGCTCATTCACTCCAGAACTCCCTATTCTTAGATCAAAAGACCTGGAAGTTTCCAAGTCAACAAATGCCATTATACGTTTTGAGTGCAGAAAACTTACTGAACTCCATTCTAAAGCTCCCTTAGCTACTGATGAAGGGATTCAAGTTAACTTTTTGAATTGAGCAATGTTAACATTTGACTTACGAGCTCTAGAAGATCAGAGCTGAAAGAGACCTCAGTGGTAACCCCTTCCAACCCTTCCTCATTCTATAGGAGGGAAACTAAGGGACAGAGAGGTCACTTTACCAACATGCTACCCTGGTAAAGAGTAATATATCCCAGAATAAAACTCACTTCTCTGGATTCTCAATTACTTTTCTCACTCTATCATTACTCTCTTCTTGTAGGCCAAGTCATCAAAAACGCAGTAGGAGCATCTTTTGGTCAAGGACACATCTTTTTGTGAACAGTTGCTTTCTTTTTCTCTGCTCTTTCATCAGTCTTGATTTTCATTTATCAGGTTTAAAAAAATCAGAACAACCCTATACTTTGAAATAATGAAACTGTAAAGAATTTCTATTTAACCTCAATGTCATGAAAGCATGAAAAGCTACATGTTGAAATGAATGGTAGGTTTTTCATTCTAAGTAAAATGTAATTCATCTAACTGATTTGATTGAATCTATTATACCTTCTGAAGCTTTGTTTTTTTCTGGGTAAAATGGCCAACCCACTGAGCTATGACAGAAGGAAGAAAAGCCAGAATGAAGAGGGAAACTATAGGAAATTTATAGAAAAAAATTAGAGCCTACATATATGAAAACTCTCCACTTTAAAACACTAGAGAAAGCTCACAGAGAACCAAGAAAACCACATTTTTGGCACCCATCTGAACTTCAGAATTATTCATTTGTGTTTGTTTATTTATATCTTACTTTATTCCTCCAGAAAGAAGCTGAGGAGCAATGTCCTCCTTCAGATAGGATTATTAACACACAGCATTCATTGATCATTAATCATATGCCAGGAATTGCATATGCATTATCCCATCCAACTTGTTTATCAAAGTAACTGTTGGAGGCAACTATTCTCATCTTCGTTTGCAGGAGGTCAAATTGTGCCCCCAACCCCCTGCAAAAAAGATACATCCACCTGGAACCTGTGAATGTTTGCTTATTTTAAAAGAGTCTTTGCAGATGTAATTAAATTAGGGATCTTGAGATGAGATCATCCTGGATTATCTGAATGAGCCCTAAATCCAATGATGAGTGTCTTTATAAGAAGAGAAGACAGACATGGAGGTGAAGGCCATGTGAATACAGAGACAGAGATTGGAGTAATGTGTCTAGAAGTTAAGGAACTCCAGGGGTTGCCAGTGGTCACCAGAAGCTAGGAGAGAGGTGAAAAACAGATCCTCCTTCAGAGCCTCTGGAGCCTCCTCCTCTGGAAGAGCCCCTACTTTTACCTTGATTTAGGACTTTTTTGGCCTCCAGGACTGAAAGAGACTAGATTTCTGTTGTTTTAAGCTACCCAGTTTGTGGCAATGCCTTACACCAGCCCCAGGAAATGAATGTACTATTTTATAGATAAAGGTACCAAGGCCCAGAAGGGTTAAATAACATATCCAAGTGCCATAGCTGGGATCGAATTCCACCAATTTACAGCTGATCCAAACTTGAGGTTGGATTTTTAAAAGCAGCATAAAATGCATAAAGAGATGCATAAAAAGCCATTCCCCAAATGCTAATGGTAACTATTTTAGGATGCTGAGGTTTGGGGTAACTTTTACTAACTTCAGTATTCTTAGAAATACTGCTCACATTTTCTAAACTAATATTGACTATATAATTTGAAGAAAAAATTAAATCATTTTTTCTGAGGGGCAGTCACAATGAGCGTTAACTGAAAAAGTCAGCACACAAACCTGTAGACAGTAAGTAATACTACCATTGTGTATAGCAGTCCATTTATTTTTCTCTCTAATTTTTTAAATTATACTTTAAGTTCTGGGATACATGTGCAGAACGTGCAGGTTTGTTACATAGGTACACACATGCCGTGGTGGTAATATCCAAAATCTACAAGGAACTTCAACAAATTTACAAGAAAAAAACAATCAAAAAGTGGGCAAAGGATATGAACAGACACTTCTCAAAAGAAGACATTTATGCAGCCAACAAACATGAAAAAAAGCTCATTATCACTGGTCATTAGAGAAATGCAAATCAAAACCACGATGAGATACCATCTGACACCAGTTAGAATGGTGATCATTAAAAAGTCAGGAAACAACAGATGCTGGAGAGGATGTGGGGAAATAGGAACACTTTTACACTGTTGGTAGCAGTCAACTTTTACAGCAATATCATGAGGTAGGTATTGATATGGCCCCATTTTACAGGTGAAGAGCCCACGTCTCAGAATATACTGAGGACATACTGGAACCATTGCATTTAAAGTCTCTATTAAAGAGAAAATGCCCTTATTCTCTCCATCTCTTTAGACCTTTCTTGAGTCTGACTTATAAGCCATATTGCTAGAAGCAAACATATTTGTTCTCTGTCAGACTAAATCAATGTTCAGGTCTGCAAGTTATGGAGGAAGAGAGGCACGCATCTTCTTACCTCTTCCATTCTCAACCAATTTATTCTATTTTTAATTTTTATTTTTGGAGACAAAATTTGTATCATCAAGGCTGGAGTGTAGTGGCACAATCATAACTCACTGCAGCCTTGGCCTCCCAGGCTCAAGTGATCTCACCTCAGCCTGCTGAGTGAGTAGCTGGGACCACAGGTGTGCGCCACCATGCTGGCTAATTTTTTGTATCTTTTTGTAGAGATGAGGTCTCACTCTGTTGCCCAGGCTGGTCTCAACTCCTGGGCTTAAGTGATTCACTCACCTTGGTCTCCCAAAGTGTTGGGGTTACAGGTGCAAGTCACCATGCCCGGCCCACCTGGGGAATCTTTAAAAAGACCACCTGGGGAATATTTTTAAAAATGTAAGTTCTGGTGACAGAAGGACAAATATGGCATGATTCTGCTTATAAGACGTATTTAAAATATTCCGACTTACAGAATTCGTTCTTTCTACATGGAAAATCAGAAAGTTCCCTTAGTATTAAAGACTTTAATCTGGGTGTAAAGAGAAAAGACAAAGACATGAGATCCTAATTCCACTTTTTAAAAAAACACCTAGAAGAAGCTTTGTTCTCTTAAGCTTACACGAGAATGTGGATTTTTTCATTGGCAAGTCTAAACCTATTGTCAGCAATTGAAATCTACAATCTGGGTCTTAGTGGTTTGGAACTGGCTTCTATCTGGTCCATAATGTAGCCAAGAATATAGAGAGAAATGCAAGCAGAATCTCTTATTTTGGGGGACTCAAGATGTCTTGACTCAGTCACATTGGACATTTTGAGGATTCTGGCAGACAAAATACAGAGAAAATTGGACTTGAAGGGCATCTGAGCCATAACCACCACTGTCTGTGACCTCACGACATGCCCAGCTCTGTGCCACACACTTTATAGCCATCATCTCATGGAGGCCTCTGAACAAATCTAAGAGGTAAGCGCTGTCATCTTCAATTTCCAGACAAGGAAGCTGAACTTGGATGTGGCAGAACCTGGGACTGAACCAGAAATATCTGTTGTCCTCAGGCCCTTGGCCCCTCTGTGGGGCTGCCCCTCCAGTCCTGGTCATTCAGAGCTGTGTGTGAGTGGATGGATTAGAATCACACAGACTGAATGTCCTGCTTTAAAATGCAGGAGGCGTGAACTTTGGAATATGCATTGTGTCTAAAGGCATCAGCAATGTTATGGGGAAAATAATTTGAGGGAAAACAGCAAAAGGTAATGGAATTAATGATCAATGTCAAGAATGGGTGCTTTCTGGACCCAGGCTGCTTCTCACGGTGGTGTGACCCCGAAAAAGTACTTTCCCCTCTCTGGGCTTCAGTTTCCCCAGGCACACATGTGGGACTTGTTCTAGAATCACCCGAAGAATCTTTTTAAAAATATTAAGTTCTGGTCACAGCAGGACAAATATGGCATGATTCTACGTACAAGAGGTATTTAAAATAGTCCGACTTACAGAAGCAGAAATAGAAGGGTGGTTGCCACAGGATGGGAGGAGGGGGAAATGGAGAGTTTGTTCAATGAGTATAAAGTTGCAGTTACACAAGATGAATAAGTTCTAGGGATATGCTGTATAACAGTTAATGTACAGCTAATGATATGGTGTGCACTTAAAAATTTGTTTTAAGAGGATGAATTTCATGTTAAGTGCTCTTAAAACACACACGCCCCAACACACACTGCAAAGGGATACAAGGACCCATTGGAGGTGATAAATATACTTATTACCTTGATTGTGGTGATGACATCATGGCTGTATACACATGTCCAAACCCATCAAATTGTATACATTAAGTATGTGCAGTTGTTTTCTGTATCAATTAGTCTTCAATAAAGCTGTAAAAATATGTAAGTTCTAAGATTTATCTTTGACTTTTTTTTTTTTTTTTTGAGACGGAGTCTCGCTCTGTCGCCCAGGCTGGAGTGCAGTGGCACAATCTCGGCTCACTGCAAGCTCCGCCTCCCGGCTTCGCACCATTCTCCTGCCTCAGCCTCCCGAGTAGCTGGGACTACAGTAGCTGCCCGCCACCATGCCCGGCTACTTTTTTGTGTTTTTTAGTATAGACGGAGTTTCTCCATGTGAGCCAGGATGGTCTCGATCTCCTGACCTTGTGATCCACCCGCCTCGGCCTCCCGGAGTGCTGGGATTACAAGTGTGAGCCACCGCGCCCGGCCTTATCTTTGACTTTTAAATCCAGATCTTCTAGGAGACTCTCATCCATTAATTACTTAAACAAATATTTATTTATATTTACTAAGCATGTAGCTGCTGGAGATGAAATGGCCTACTTGTGAGCGTTTCATCAGGAAGTAGAATAGTGCACTCCAATTAGGGTAATTTGAGGACTTTTCACAGAGGGACTAATATGAAGGTGTGGGCAGGATATAGGGGAAGCAGCAAGGATAGCAATAGTGGGACTTTTACAGTCTCTGGACCTGACGGAGTCAGGGGGAATGTTCACCTGACCCTGGAAGGAGAGGGTTATGGAGATGCCGCCTTAGAAGAGCCATGACCTTCACCAAGAGCAGTTTCTTAACCTTGGCACTGTTGACATTTGGGCTTGGGTAATTCTTTGTTGTGGGGGCTGTCCTGTGCATTGTAGCGTGTTGGGCAGCATCCCTGTCCTCTAACCACCAGATGCCCCCGTTGTGGCAACCAAATATTTCTCCAGACGTTGCCAAATGTCCCTTGGGGGACAACATTACACTTGATGGAGAACCACTGACCTAGAGATGCAGTCAGCTTGTGGGGATGCCACAGCGAAGGATGTGTCACCCCATTCTCCCACTCCTCTTTCCTTTCAATTTCCTGCTGAGATTTCCCACTGACCAAGACTCGCCCAGAAGTCAGAAGTTCCGGGAGTACACTGCTGCACGCTAACAAGGCAGCTCTGAGGCTGACAGCAGGTGGAGAGTGGTGGACAACAGGTGCAATAGGGTGAGTGGTGACAGCACAGGGAGTGAACACAGTAAGACCCCTGTGCTTAGGCACTCACAGTCTATTGGTGACAGGGGTGGATGGAGAGGCAGAGAATACACACAAGAAAATTTCTGAGCATGATTAGGAGTATAAAAACAAGCCCAAAACCCAAATGATGCAGCAGTGAATGGCAGAGCTCTCTGCAGAGGTGAGAGTTAAGCTAAGACCTGAATGATAGGATGGGGCTAGCCTCTTCAATATTAGGGGGTGGGGACACAATATTCCAAGCCAAGGGAACAGCATGTGCAAAGACTCTAGACTCTGCATTTATTTATTTATTTGATTTTACTTACTTGTTTCATTGATTTGTTTTACTTTACTGGGGTATGATTTATATATATAGTAAGGTAGACAAATATCAAATGTACCAGTTGTTGAATTTTTGCAAATGTATTCACTCCTGTAACCATCATACAGATTCAGATATAGGTCATTCCCACCTCCCCAGAAAGTTTCCTTGTGCCACATATCCTGCCCCACTATCCTGCTGTTGTCCTGACTTTTATTACCAAGTAAGATTAACTTTATCTGTCTTTGAATTTCATAGAAATGGAATCACACAACATGTACTTTCCTGAGCCTAGATTCTTTCATTGAACATCAGGTCCATGGGATTCATTCATGTGGTTACAGTACCTGCTTGTTTTTTATTGCTGAATAGTGTTCCATTGCACGGATGTGCCACCATGTGTTTATCCATTCTCCTGTGGGGGCATATTTAGGCTGTTTCCAGTTTGGAGCTCTTATGAACAAAGCAACTTGAACGTTTGTATACAAGTATTTTTGTGGGCATATACATCCATTTCTCATGAGGTATAATTTCAGGGTCATAGCGTAGAAGTCTTTTTAACCTTGTTAGAAATTATCAGTTTTCCATTAGATTTTTTTTTAAAATTTTTATTTTTTTATTTTTTGAGACAGAGTCTTGCTCTGTTGCCTAGGCTGGAGTGCAGTGGTGTGATCTGGGCTCACTGCAGCCTCTGCCTCCTGGGTTCAAGTGGTTCTCTTGCCTCAGTCTCCTGAGCAGCTGGGATTACAGGCACCCGCCACCATGCCCGACTGATTTTTGTACTTTTAGTAGAGACGCCGTTTCACCATGTTGGCCAGGCTGGTCTTGAACTCCTGACCTCAGGTGATCCGCCCACCTCGGCCTCCCAAAGTGCTGGGATTACAGGCATAAGCCACCACAGTGTCTAGCCCCTTTAGATTTTGATGTGCAGTTAGGCTGGGAAATCACCAGATGAGAGGGTTTTCCCAAAGTCCATTCTGGCTTGGGAATTCTAACATTCCATAGTGATTTTTCCTCCATTGATCCTAGTCTAACTAAACACAGGTCTATTTCTTGATCCATCACAGGGTCATCCGTCACCTTTATCCCCAGGTACCATGCAGCCCCAAGTAAACCGTGACCAAGGGCCAGCCACATGTGCTGAGTACCCAGAAAAACTGCTATAGCGCCAGCCTCCCACCTTCTCCTGGGTGCATGTGTATTAAATCGTGGTATAGTGGTTAATTCTTTGCAGCTTGCAGGTTGCTGCCTCCATTTCAGCAGACAGGAGGGCGCCCTGACACAGTTAAAGATCACAAGCTTTGATAACCTGCCCTTCTGATTTATAACAGTCCGGGTCTCCACGTTCACCTAATGAGGGGAACTCGGAGTGTCAACCTGTTTATTAAATGCTCAGAACCATGTGTAAGCCGGACTGAGGTAAGAAGTCAATCATATTTTCATTTATTCTGCGTGTCCCCTGCCTGTTCATTCAGGCCTCTCTCCCCGAGACTGTCAGTCTGCCAAACTATTTCTTTTCATCTCCAAAGGGAGGACTTTAGGATAGATCATTTGCAGAGACGGTCGGGGTCCACAATGTTTGCACTTCCCTACTGATTTCATAGGTGTTTGGAAGTTAATGATACTCAACACCTCATGATTCTTTCCTATATGTCAAACAAAGACATGAAAGGGAAAGTGGCCAGAGGGGAGGGTTAGGGGGTGCAGAGCGGGGAAGACAGAAATGTATCCATAGCTTTCCCTTTCCTTCACCCTAGCCCTGGAGAGATCGGAGAGATCGTGAGTCTTAATACAAATGGAAGATGGATTAATATTCCTGAAGTTGTCAGGGTCTAATGAAGTCTTAATTCATCTTCTTTAATTCCCTTTAAAATAAAAAAAAAAAAGCATAAATCAAAATAACAAATGGCCTGGCTGCTTTAATCTCCACTTCTTCTCACCCCCTTCCCCTGTGCAACTTGGTCACTGTCATTTTCTTAATCTCTGGAGATTCCACTCCGATTCCTTTCAAGTGGCATCAGCTCTGTCTCTTAGGTTTGGTATTCTGGAGTTGGCATAAATATTTCTGCCTGTTTGAGGCCCCTGGCTGGATTCTGACCTTGGACATGACTGGGGGAGGGGGCAGAGCAGGCCACACTCTGAAGTTTACTTGGCAAGATGAGCTCTAGGTGGCCCAGTCTGAAGACCCGGGAAGAGTTCTGCAACCTCACATCTGTGACTCAAGCAGGCTTTACTGGAACTGCTGGTCTGTATTGTTCTGTTCTTGGATTCTTGGTGCCTTCTTATGATACATGATGGTACCCGTAATGATACTTAATCATTAAGTGATACATTGTTTCATTTAAAATAACCTCAGGAGTAAGCTTGTGAATAATCCAATCTTTTCTTCCTATTCTTTTTTCTTTCACTGAAATTGCCTTTTGTTTTTTCTTCTAAAGCATACATACACTCATTTTCTTGAGATTAGAAACTCTGTTTTGTCCTTTGAGCATTTATTTACATAGGAAAAAAAGTATCTAAAGCATACTGCATGCTAAAGCAAAGGCATTTGCTCTAGAGGACCAACATTCAGGCTCCAGTAACATCATCCATTAACAGTTTCTACACCAACCCCATTATAACTGGATTCTCATTACAGCTGCGTGGATCAAGCAGGACAACTCATTTCTTGCTTCATATTCTTTTTCAGTTCTTGTATCTTGTATCTTGCCCTGTGCCCAGCTTAAAACAGAGGCTACGTAAATATTTGTTGAATGAGTGAACAAACCGATGGATGAATAAACAGAGTTGCCTGATTGTGCATTGTGCAATCTTTAACTTAAATTTGGTCTCTATTTGTTTTTGTGTGATGGTCATAGAGATATCCTGCCTTGGGGCAACATGGAATAGCTGAACACCTGTGGTAGATGGGTGTTCCGGTGGCCAAGCCCATTCTCTCCATCTTTCTTCATAACAGAACCTCCATCTTTAGCTTCACAATGGAGAGCTGGAATGAAGATATTTCCCAGACTTCCTTCCAGCAAAGTGTGGCCATGTTCTGCCCATTTAACATTTAAGTGGTGTTGTATGGTTAATGTCCTTAAAAAGACAGCTGGAACAAACCCCTTGCTGCTTCTCTCAGTCCTCCATATGGTTGGAATGCAGACATGAGGGCTAGAGCCCAACAGCTATTTTAGACTATGAGGCAGGAAGTTAAGAAAGGTGGCGCAACAAGAAAGAAAAGCAGCTTGGGTCTCCTCTGATTATTAAACTGCCGTATCACATTGGATTGCTTGTCTCTGGACTTATTTTAGGAGAGATAGACGCGAACTTCTAGTTTTCTTAAACTGATATTTTGGGTGTTTCATCACATGCAACCAAACCTAATTCTAAGAAATTCAGTATGGTTTTTAGAGACCTGGAGTTTTGCTTATGGGTACTGTCAGCTGATACAGGTTAAAACACCTTAGAGATAAAACACCCGGAAGGTAGTGGCCATAGAACAAATGGCCCGCACTCTGCTGACAAAGAAACAGAAATCGTGATTGATTACAAAGAAATTAGTTTGGACCTTTAATGGAACAGACATGGTTGACATTCTATATTCTGAAATAAACATATTAAAGAATTAAAAAAAATGCTACCAGCCTGAGCCCAACCTAGAGCTGATAGATAAACTTGTAGATCCATTTACAGGGGACATGTCGGGATGGGAATAAGCTTGAAGCACCCAGCACAGTACTCAGTGTGATGCAGTCATGTGGCAAATGTCGGTTTTCTGTGTTCCAGTCTCTTGCATCTTCAGCGCCTGTAGCTTTGCAGAGTGAGCAGAAACCAGGGCCAGCAGGGCTTCTCCCATAGCTCTAAGGAGTTTGGATGCTATACTGAAGCCAGTAGAGAGGGAGTTAAAATTTCATTTCAGATGTGCCTATTAGAAGGATCCCCTGGATTTTCTCTGTGGGGAAAAAGATTTGCTAGTGAGCAGGAGGGGAGAGGCCAGGAAACCAGTGATGCAGCTGTTGCAGGGATCTAGGAGGAAGAGGATGGTGCCTTGGACTTGGGCAGTGGACGTGGGGAGGCAGAGG